>NW_021604565.1:19847648-19984523 GCF_004785775.1 Grammomys surdaster | reverse complement strand
CTGCAAGATCCTGCTTAGCAACTGCAGATAGACTCAAAGCAGAGTACCATGTCTTCTTAAGAATAGCAGGGAGACCATAACTCAAGCAGTGTACCATATCTTCTGAAGAACTGCAGGTAGATCATAATTCAAGGCAGTGTACCATATAGACCATGACATGTTTCAAGGCACAGGCCAAGAAGATTTTGTACTTTTCCACCACCTGGACCCTCTTACCCCCTCCCCTTGTAAAACATGCTATAAAAAAGCATTTCATGTTCAAAAAAAAAAAAGAAATTAAAAAAAAAGAAAAAAAAAGAAAAAAGAAATGTGTCCTACGGTCACGTATCCCAAAACAGAGTCCTCCGTGCTGAGGCCCGGAGTGCTTAGCCAATAGGCTTCCCTTCCCCAATATTCCTGCATGCAAAAGGTATTTAATCTCAGGACTAGCCTAAGAAAGGAGTATGGTTTTATGCATCTATTTTCCACCTTGAACAACCAATAAAGTGTTTAGACCCATGAACTGCTTTTTTCATCAAGATCACCTACAGAGCTGCAGCTTAATTCTCCCCCAGAAGGTCTCTCTACATGCCCAGAAACAGCTGCCTTGCTCAGGACACCCGCCTGGGCAAGCCAGAGCTCCCCCTCAAACCCCTCCCTGCCCTGGGATAGACACTGTCTCCAGTCCGAGGGCCCATGACTCCTTTCTGGGCTCTTCTGCAACTCCCAGTGGTACCTTAGGTGTTCACAAGTTTGAGAACTTCACAGCCCAAGTCTTGGCCTCGTCTCAGGCCCTGGGACCCCAAGCCAACTCAGGCTTTCCCACATCTCAGATTGAGCTTTCTTACCCCTTGAGCATGGAGCAGTGTCTCTGCTCTTCCCTACAGCCCAACACCCGCCCCAGAAGGGACATGGGATAAGCACAAACTCCTAGAATTCTGTCTCACCAAGAGGCCATGCTCTGTGGTGCAGCAGACTCAGGCCTGCGACAAATTCTCCTGTTAACCCTTTCAGTCTTTTCTTCTATTCCACTTCCGTTCTTTTATGACTCCCTGTCAACAAACTACAGAACCACTATCTACTACGGAAGTATGTCTGCCACACATGCCATGGTCATGGCCAAGTTCAAATGTCATACTTCCAGATGCCTTAGATCCTAGTGCAAAAACACAAACAAACAAGACAATATGCCTCCCTCCATATCCAGGGCCTACTGTAAAAGGCTCTGACAAAAGCAATTTAGCTGAAGTTCAAAATAAGACTTCAAAATAGCAATTGTGAATATGTTCAAGAACCTTAATGAGGATGTAAAGAAATCCTTTAACGAAGACCATAAAAACATAAATAAATGATTGAAAGAAATAATGAAAATAATGTAATAACTAAAGTAGAATTCAGCAAAGAAATAAAATTCCTAAAGTATAGTCAAACTGAAAAGGAAAAGCTCAGAAAGCCAAACAAAAACATAAGCAGTATGTTTCACTGAAAAAGTAAAAGATGTAGAAGAGTGAATTTCTGGTCTTGAAGACAAGGTTAGAAAAAAATTCATAGTTCAGTCAAATTAAATGTTATATATTTTCTTAAAAATCAGGCACAAAACTTCCAGAAAATATGTGACACTATGCACATTAGATGGTTTTATATCAACTTGACACAATCTAGAGTCATCAGAGAAAGCGTCTCAATTGAGAACATGCCTTCATATGATCCTGATGTAAGGCATTTTCTTAATTTGTGATCTATAGGAGAAGGCCTAGCCCATTGTGAGTGGTGCCATACCTAGGCTGGTGGTCCTGGGTTCAATAAGAATGCAAGCTAAGCAAGCAATATGGAGCAAGCCCTTTCATGGCCTCTGTACCAGCTCCTGCTTCCGGGTTTCAGCCTCACTGGAATTCCTGTCCTGACTTCCTCCAGTGAAGAATTATGATCTGGAAGTATAAGCCCTTTCCACCCTAACTTGCTTTTAGCCATGACATTTCATTGGAGCAATAGAAACCCTACCAAACCTATAAATAAAAAGTACATAGAAAGGGAAAGAAGCCCAAGTACAGGGCACAAACAATATTAAAAAGAAAAAAAAATGCAGGAATAAAATTTCTCAAACTAAAGAAAGAGATGCCTATCAAGGTATAGAATATAAAATATATATAGGACCAGAGAGAGAAAAGGTCTCCAAAATTGATAATAAGACTCTAAATGTATATAACAAGATAATAATAATTAATAATAATGCACACAGAAAATACGACCAAGCCCTATATAAAAGCAGGCAAATTACTTTTTAATGGAGATTCTAAAAGACAGAAGGGCCTAGACAGATGTTCTGCAAACTCTTAAAGACCATAGATACCCTGCCAAACTACCATATCTAGCAAAATTTTCATTGACAATCATCAAAGACATAAAAATATTTTATGATAAAAACAAATGTCAACAATTTCTGTCCTCAAATATAATTCTACAGAGGGAACAAGAAGAAAAATTTCAGTCTGAAGAGATGGCTAACTACACCCAAGAGAACACAAAGAATTAATAATTCCAGAGCAGTTCATCATAAGAGGTGTGGGAGGGGCACATCAACACAGGAAAAATAACAGAAATTGATAGATCAATAACAGAAACAACAGAAAGAATACGAACTCATGAAAGCTGAACAAATCACTGCTGAATAAAAATGTGGTCAAAATAGAAGTGAAAAAGGAATGTAAAAATTTTTGTGAATGTGAAAATGAAGTCACAACACATCTAGACTTATAGGACCCAATGAATACAAGTTCATAGCATTAAGTGCCTACATAAAGAAGGCAGGAAACATCTCATATTAATAACTTAATGACAAGCTAGCAACTTCTAGAAATAATACTCAAAAACGGTAAGTGAAAAGAAATAATTAAATCCAGAGCTGAAATCAATGAAATAGAAACAAACAAAAATTACCAAGAATCATTGAAACAAAGAGTGTTTTTGTTTATTTGTTTGTTTAAAATTGAAGAAGATTGGCAAACCTTTTTTCGAATTACCCAAAAGATACACTAAGAAGATATAAACCAATAAAATGAGAAATGAAATGGAGACATTGCAACAGACATCAAGAGAATTCAAAGAATCTTAACATCATACTCCTATATCCCTATATTCCACCAAATATAGATTTTTGGTGGAAAAATCCTATATTCCACCAAACTGGAAAAACTAAAAAAAATAGATGAATTTCTTCATGCATAAAACCTACAAAGTAAATATAGATGAAATAATCAATCTAAACAGACCTGCAGTCCCTAGTGAAATAGCAACAGTAATTAAAAACCCCCCAACAAAAAAGAGATAAGGACAGATGGATTTTGTGCAGAATTCTACCAAACTTTTGAAGAAGAAATAACAATATCATTGCTTAGATTGTTCTGCAAGATAGAAAGTAGAGGAACATTTCCCAAGTGGTCTTATGAACATGGTTATCTATTAACCGTGATACAAAAAGCACACAAAGACTCAACTCAAAAACAAAATTATAGACCAATAGCTTTGATAAATATAAATGCAGAAATTCTCCATAAAATACTTGCAACCAGAATTCAAGAACATATCAATGAAATTACCCACAATAATCAAGTTGGTTTCATTTCAGAGGTTCAAGAATGATTCAATATACATAAATCAATAAGCATAATCTACCATTTAAACAGATTAAAAGGCAAAAACCACATGATCATCTTATTAGATGTAGAAAGGGCTTTGACACAATCCAACATCCCACATCATAAAATCCCTGGAGAAACTAGAAAACAAGGCACATATCACAACATAGCAAAGCCAATTTACAAGAAACCCAGAGCCAACATCATCCAACATAAAAAGAAATTCAAACCATTTCTACCAAAATCAGAAAAAAGACAAAGATACCCACTTTCTCAATACCTATTGAATACAATACTTGAATTCTTAGCCACAGCAATAAGGCAACTGAAGAATATCAAGGAAACATGGATAGAAAAGGAAGAAGACAAAGTGTCCTTACTTACAGATGATGTGATCTATACATGAAGACCCTAATGAGTCCACAAGGAAACTTCTATAGCTTATCAATACCTTCATAAAGGTACCATTATAATATTTGGTAGATAAACTATAAACTTTAAAACACTGGAGAAAAAAATGGAAGAAGAATCAAGAAGATGGAAAATTGTTCCATGCTCATGGATTGGTAAGATTAATATGGTGAAAATGGCCATACTATCAAAAAAATTCTCATATTAAACAAAATCCTCATCAAAATTCTCATACAATTATATGTTGGAATTAAAAAACAATATTCAACATCATATGGAAACAAATATTATGTATGTATATGTATTTGTATATGTATATGTAGATAGATAGATAGATAGATAGATAGATAGATGATCAAACAAAATAGCTAAAGAATTCTAATTATTTAAGTAATAAAAGAACTACTGAAGGTATTATCATCCATATTTCAAGTTGTATTATAGACATATAGTAATAAAATTAGCATGATATTGGTATAAAAGCAGCCACACTGATCAATGGAATTAAATTAAAGACCAAGGCACAGTTAAATTCATCTATATACACCTGATAATTGAAAAAGAAGCCAAAATATTCAAAATACAGCATTTTCAACAAATAGTTCTAGTCAAACTGGGTAACTCTGAGGAAAAAAGGAAAGTAGATTCAGCTTTATTACTTTGTGCAAAACTCAAATCTAAATGTATCAAGGGCCCCAACCTAAGGCCAGACACCCTGATTAATGAGAAAAATATGGAATAAAATTGGACTCAGTGGCATAAATAAAGACACTGATAGCATGGGCATCAGGAACAAAAATTAATGAATGGGACCTCATGAAGCTGAAAACCTTCTGCACAACAAAGTACACTATTGGTCAAGGAAAGTTACAATCTACAGAATGGGGGAAAATCTTTACTACATGTACATCTGACAGAGGGTTAGTATCTAGAATACCCAAAGGGGCGGGGGCAGTAGAAATCAACATCAAGGAAATAAGCAACTCAGTCAAAAATATGGTGTAAGACTAAACAGAGCAGGAAACACAGATAGCTGAGAAACACCCTTAAACTATTCAACATCCTCAGTCATCATGAAAACGCAAATTAAAACTACTTTGAGATCTTTACCCAGTCATAATAGCTAAGATTTAAAAGAAAGGAACGGCATATGCTGGCACAGATACACAGATACAGGGAAAGGAAAACACTTATTCATTGTAATGGAGTGAGAACTTGTACACAACTATGGAAATCAGTTTTCTAAAGAAATTGAGGTTCCTAAAGACAATGAAGAAGAGAGAAAAAAAGAGAGAATGAAAGAAAGAAAGAAAGAAAGAAAGAAAGAAAGAAAGAAAGAAAGAAAGAAAGAAAGGAAGGAAGGAAGGAAGGAAGGGAGGGACAACTAGAAACAGATCTATCAAAAGATCTGTACCAAGGACTTCACGTAGTAAGAGAGCCAAGGACTTCATCTTACTACAGAGATACTTGCTCATTCATATTCATTGTCCCTCTATTCATCACAGCAAAAGATTGTAAACAGCATAAATGTCTACCAAAAGATGAACTGATAATGAAAATATGACATGTTTACACAATGGAGTATTATTCATCTGCTAAGAAAAATTTAATTATGAAATTACAGGTAAATGGATGGAGCTGGAAACAATCATCCTGAGTGAGGTAACTCCAGACCCCAAAAGACAAATATTGCATAATTTTTTTATAGGTGAATGTTAGCTTTAGATATTTGTGATTCAATTAGAATAATCAAAGAAGTGAGTAGCTAGTAAAGGACCAGGAAGGGAGGAGGGTATTTTCTTCCATGAAAGAATAAATAGAATATAGTGTTATAGAGAAAGGACAGGAACTGGTAAAATGAGGAGGAAATATGAGAGGGCAGAGTAAAGGAAGGAATGCCTGGCAGGAAATTAACACTATTGGTTTTTTTTGTTTTGTTTTTGTTTTTGTTTTGTTTTGTTTTGTTTTGTTTTGTTTGGTAAAGCCATATAGAAATCCATCACTGCAGAAGCTTCCTAATATAGTAACATATACTAAAGAAATGTAAACGGAATCACCATATAACAGGGACACAATGTAACCAAATAAAACTTTCAGGGCAAGGAATGAATTACATCTCCTGAAGCCATTGGCCAAAAGAATCCCATAGACTATCTCCTCCCAAATCACAGGCAGTTGGCAAATCTATGGTTTTCTTTTATGGTTAGAATAATAATGACCTCTGTAGGCTCGAATATTTGAATACTTGATGCCAAATTGGTGGAACCATTTGGGAAGGTTCAGAAGATGAGGCTTTGTTTGAGGAGGTGTGTCACTGGGAGTGAGCTTTGAAGTTTTAAAAGCTCACATCATTCCCAGTTAGCTCATTCTCCCTCACTGTTGTATTTCAAGATGTGAACCATCAGCTACTGCCTGCCTGCTGCCATACTCCCTTTCATAATGGTCATGAAAAAATATTATAGGATTTACCAAGCAACCCTCTGATACCATAACCTCCAATTTCAACACTTTATGTTGTAAGTTACATTGGGCATAGTGTTTTTATCACAGAAATAGAAGATAATAAGAAAGTTCCCCTCTACAACCTCACAATAAGGCCCTATTACTGAAAGTCGCACTTACTTATGTCACCAAACACATAGATATTTAGCCCATGCTCAATTAAAACCTTTATCCCTACTGATTAACATTTGTGGTGCTGGAAAGCACTTTGTATGTTAGTGGAAGAGAAAAATAATCATTGGTATCACCCAATTACAAATGCTGCAAACTACAGCAGCAACCTACCTGCAAGGTATACTGATGTAACAGTGGCCCAAATGTCATGGGATTAACAAAGCACTTTTTGATTGGATTTAAGACCCATGAGATGGAATTCATTCTTCATACTACTAAACTGGCTGAGGACCCAAGTCTACATAGGCCCTGAGGGGAAACCACTACTATTATTCTGCTAAAGGAAAATAGCAGTAAAATGACAACCAATTACATATTGCTATACCTACAGAACAGTTCACCACCCAGACCTCATCAAGGAAGGGTGGTGGTGGTAGTGGTACTGGTGGTGGTGGTGGTGGTGGTGGTGGTGGTGGTGGTGGAGGTGGTGGTAAAATAGATGGTAGTTAACCTATACCCCAATAGCTTGACAAAGTGTAGAAATTGAGAGACGTAGAAACCTTCAGCCCTAAAGGGAATCTTTTCATCAGTCTCCTTCTTTCAAGGTTCAGGGATCTATGTCAAAAAGAAAGTAAAATGAATGTAAGACCCAGAAGTGATAGATAACTCCAGGGGAACAGCATCTTCCAGGACTGATACATATATGAAATCACAGAGAATTTAATAGCACTCACAAGATTTGTACAAGTTCAAAGCAGGGGGGAGAAATCCAATCATGAAGAAGAGGAAGTGGACACAAAGACCCACCCCTTGTCAAGAATCTATTTGCAATCCATTGGGAATATCAAGGACATTCTTGGTCAGGACTCATTCCCAGGGATAGTTAGATACTCAGCCAATGAAAAACAAATTTCTGGGGTTTTGTGCTTTTTGGTTTGGTTTGGTTTGATTTGGTTTGGTTTGGTTTGGTTTGGTTTTGATTTTTTGTTTTATTTTGTTTTGTTGTGTTGTTTTGCCCCATTGGGTTTTTGCTTAATATTTGTTTTCTGTTTATTTGTTTAGTTTTGATTTTGATTTTTGTTTGTTTGGGGTGTTTTGTTTTGTTTCTTTTTGAGAGAGCTAGAAAAAGAAAGTTTGGTGGATAGGAAGGTAGTGAGGATCTTATAGGAGTTGGGGGAGTAAGAGTAGATGGAGGATGGTAATAAAAACACAGCATGCTTTGAAATGAAATAATTTTTCAATGCTTTAGATGTAAATAATTGGTTAATAAGAAACCAAGAAAGTGGAACAAAGAGAATTTCATCAATGTAGACTGAATACCTAAGTGTACATTTTTTAAATGCTACCAGATACTGGTACATGGATTGTATTGGGAATATAGCATCTACTACTTGCAATAAAAAGCAGAAATCTAAGTACTTCTGCTCACTCCATCATGTCATTGGGGTCACCTTAGTGACATAGTGCTTAGTGGCCTGCTTTGTTTTCTCTTGTGTGGGAACCTAAGAACCTCACTCCCTCCTTGCAGTGGACAGATATAGTATTGTGGTAGGCCAGGTGACAAAGGGCACAGATTTAAGCATAGGAAAAGGGTACATAATGAATCTGAAACAGAAAAGGATATTCTCACACAAGTTTTCAATTCCATCATAGACTGTTAAGACTCTTTATCTTTTGGTAAGGAAGGCCCAACTCGCATTCTTATATAATAAGGAGATGAATGTTTCACATATTGGATTGTCTTCCACTACAAAACAGCTGTTCCTCAGTATCCACAGAGGAGAGGTTCAAAAACTCTGTTTTACCATTCCTTCCGCAGACACCAAAATCCATACATGCTCAAATTTCTTTTATTAAAAATGGCCTAGTATCTCTATAAAACCAACACACAGTCTCATATCCTTTAAATTATCTCTAGGTTACGTATAACACCTAATGCAGGCCCAGTGGCATATAAATATGTACATTGCATTGTTCAAGAAATTTTAGCAATTAGAATTCTACAGATTTTCAGTATGTATACAAATTTTCTGAGTTTTTTCACCCCAGAGTTGACTAAATCTATAAATGCCAAACCTATAGATGAGGAAGGCTATCATCCATGCCTGATTTGAACGACCTACTTTTCCTATAGAGACAAAAAGTTTTAAAGATATACTTTCAGTATAATTTGTTAATCACTACAAAGTGAAAAATCTTTAAGCAAGCATATTCTAAGAATAAGTCTTCTTCATTCCTTACTGGTTGCTCATCATATAAGCATTCTGGCAATGATAATATAGAACAGAAAAGTGGCAACAGCAAGTCTCAATTATACAGAAGTGTCAAAGATCAATGAAGAATTTTCTCCTAAGAAGTGAGAGTCACATGACACAAATGCTTAAGAAAAACAAAGAGAAACACTAAATATGAAAGAGAAAAGGTACAAGATGATAGCATCAAAGAAGCACTGTGAAGATAAAAAATAACTTAAGGAAGGAAAGAATTATTTTGGCTTCTGGTTTGAGGTTACAGTCCTTTGTGGCCAGAAGGTGTGGTGACAGGAAAATGAAGCAGGAAGATACAGTGCCTTATTTCTCCTTTTCAATTGACATATTTCTCCTTATCATTCAGAGACTTCAACCAATGGGGTTGTGTCACACATCCCTACATGCAAGGTAGGTTTTTTCTCCTTACTTAAACATCTAGAGACACTTTCAAAGATGATATTTCCATGGTGATTCTTGACAAGTTGACAATGAAAATTGACCATCACAGTAGGATAATGTTTGAAGTAAGAAAATGCAAAATCAGAGTTTAAGTATTATTTTAATTAAAAACTAAGTTATGGTCATAATTTTAATCCCATTAGAGATAAACCTCAAATATGAATAAAATTATATCATTTTCTTCAAAGATACAGCCACCAAATTGCTTGTACTCCACTGAATTATCTCCTACCCACACTCATAGAACAACGCTAATGAAACTCAATGTATCACAAAAACTAGTTCTAAAAGTATAAGGGGGGTTAGTTAAGAAAGGTGGTGTCTTCAGGGGTACATATGTGTGAGAGACTGACAAAAATCTAATAAATAGGTACTTAAGGGTCTGGGCCCGAGCATAGAGCAGGTCACAGGCGGCAGCTCCGTACCCAACCCCAGAAAACCGAGAGGAAGAGGGACTCGAGGAGCTTTAACTCAGGCAGCATCCCAGGTAAGGAAAAGCAGCACTTGCCACAAACAGGGAGCAGCCGGGACCCACTGGGACCCAGGAATTCACTCCTGGCCCGGAGCAGGCTCCATCTGGTCTGGGCCGGGCCGAGCACTCGGCAGATCCCAGGAGGCAGCATCCCAGGTAAGGAAAAGCAGCACTTGCCACAAACAGGGAGCAGCCGGGACCCACTGGGACCCAGGAATCCACTCCTGGCCCAGGGTGCGGGTTCCTTCTGGTCTGAGCCAGAGTAGGCAAACTAAGGGATCAGCGCTGCACCCAAACTCACAGCACCCAGAGGAAGGAGGGATCCCAGAAGCTCTAACCCAACCAGTGTCTTAGGCTAGGAAGCGGTAATACTTACCCCAATCGGGGAGCAACCAGGACCCACTGGGACCCAGGAATCCACTCCTGACCCAGAGCCTGGGCCCCCTTCCGGTTTCCACCTGAGCACGGAGCAGATCTTGGGCCTCAGCTCTAACCCCAGCAGAAAAACCCATCCCAAACAACTCTGACACAACCTAGATAATAGGAAAGAGAGGCTCCAGTCAGAGACAGCACAGATTGCACAAAGGCAATCCAGGTGGCAAAAGGCAAGCACAAGAACACAAGCACCAGCAACCCAAGGTACCTGCCATCATCAGAACCTAGTTCTCCCACATTAGAAAGTCCTGAACTCCCCATATCACCAGGAAAGCAAGAACTACATCTAAAATCACTTCTAATGATGATGACAGAGGACTATAAGAAGGAAATAAATAAAACTATCAAAAAAACTTGAGGAGAACACAGGAAAACAGGATGAAGTCCTTAAAGAAACACAAAAATCCTTTAAAGAATTACAAGAAAACACAAACAAACAGATGAAGGAATTGAACAAAACCATCCAGGACATAAAAATGGAAGTAGAAACAGTAAAGAAATCACAAAGGGAGATTACCATGGAGATAGAAAACCTAAGAAAGAAATCAGGAGTCATAGACACAAGCATCACCAACAGAATACAAGAGATAGAAGAAAGAATCTCAGGTGCAGAAGATACCTTAGAAAATATTGACACAACTGTCAAAGAAAACGCAAAATGCAAAAAGTTCTTAACACAAAACATCCAGGAAATCCAGGACGCAATGAGAAGACCAAACCTAAGGATAATAGGTATAGATGAGAGTGAAGATTCCCAACTTAAAGGGCCAGTAAATATCTTCAACAAAATTATTGAGGAAAACTTCTCTAACCTAAGGAATGAGATGCCCATAATCACACAAGAAGCCTACAGAACGCCAAACAGACCAGATCAAAAAAGAAATACCTCCCGTCACATAATAATCAAGGCACAAAATGCGCAAAACAAAGAAAGAATTTTAAAAGCAGTAAGGGAAAAAGGCCAAGTAACATATAAAGGCAAACCTATCAGAATTACACCTGACTTCTCACCAGATACTATAAAAGCCAGAAGATCCTGGACAAATATCATACAGACCCTAAGAGAACATAAATGCCAGCCCAGGCTACTTTACCCAGGAAAACTCTCAATTACCATAGATGGAGAAACAAAGACATTCCATGACAAAAACCGAATTTACACAGTATCTTCCCACAAATCTGGCCCTACAAAGGATAATAGCAGGAAAGCTCCAATACAAGGAAGACAATCATACCCTAGAAAGAGCAAGAAAATAATCCTTTTCCACCAAACCCGAAAGAAGATAACCACACAAACGATGTCTCCACTATTAGCAAAAATGACAGGAAGCAACAACACCCTCTCCTTAATATCTCTTAACATCAATGGACTCAATTCCCCAATAAAAAGGCATAGGCTAACGGACTGGATATGCAAACAAGACCCAGCTTTTTGCTGTTTACAGGAAACCCACCTCAGCAACAAAGACAGATACTACCTTAGAGTAAAAGGTTGGAAAACAATTTTTCAAGCAAATGGCTCTAAGAAACAAGTGGGAGTAGCCATTCTAATATCGAATAAAATCGAATTTCAACTTAAAGCTATCAAAAAGGAAAAAGGAGGACATTTCATACTTGTCATAGGAAAAATCAACCAACATGAACTCTCAATTATGAATATCTATGCGCCAAATACAAGAGCACCCACTTTCATAAAAGAAACCTTACTAAAGCTCAAAACACACATTGCACCTCACACAATAATAGTGGGAGACTTCAACACCCCACTCTCAGCAATGGATAGATCATGGAAACAGAAACTAAATAGAGATACAGTGAAACTAACAGAAGTTATGAACCAAATGGACTTAACAGATATCTATAGAACATTTCACCCTAAAGCAAAAGAATATACCTTTTTCTCAGCACCTCATGTTACCTTCTCCAAAATAGACCATATAACTGGGCACAAGACAGGCCTCAACAGATATAAAAAAAATTGAAATAATCCCCTGCATCCTATCAGATCACCATGGTCTTCAAAAATGACAAAGACAATGGAAAGTCCACATTCACATGGAAACTGAACAACACCCTACTCCCTGATAATCTAGTAAGGGAAGAAATATAGAAACAAATTAAAAACTTTTTAGAATTTAATGAAAATGATGACACATCATACCAAATCTATGGGATACAATGAAAGCAGTGCTAAGAGGAAAATTCATAGCTCTAAGTGCCTACAAAAAGAAACTGGAGGGAGCATACACTAGCAGCTTGATGATGCACCTGAAAGACCTAGAAAAAAAGAAGCTAATACACCCAAGAGGAGTAGACGGCAGGAAATAATCAAACTCAGGGCTGAAATCAAACAAATAGAAGCAAAAAGTACTATACAAAGAATCAATAAAACCAGGAGCTGGTTCTTTGAGAAAATCAACAACATAGATAAACCCTTAGCTACACTAATCAGAGGGCAGAGAGACAGTATCCAAATTAATAAAATCGGAACTGAAAAGGGTGACATAACAACAGAAACCGAGGAAATTAAAAAAATCATCAGATCCTACTACAAAAGCCTATACTCAACAAAATTGGAAAATTTGGATGAAATGGACAATTTTCTAGACAAATACCAGTGACCAATGTTAAATCAGGACCAGATAAACCATCTAAACATTCCCATAACCCCAAAAGAAATAGAAGCTGTCATTAAAAGTCTCCCTACAAAGAAAAGTCCGGGACCAGACGGTTTTAGTGCAGAATTCTATCAGACCTTCAAGGAAGACCTAATTCTAATTCTCTTCAAAGTAATCCACAAAATAGAAACAGAAGGTACACTGCCCAATTCATTCTATGAAGCTACAATTACACTCATACCTAAACCACACAAAGACCCAACAAAGAAAGAGAACTTCAGACCAATCTCCCTTATGAACATTGATGCAAAATTACGCAATAAAATTCTAGCGAACCGAATTCAAGAACACATCAAAACAATTATCCATCACGATCAAGTAGACTTTATCCCAGGAATGCAGAGTTGGTTCAATATATGGAAATCTATCAATGTAATCCACTATATAAACAAACTCAAAGAAAAAAACCACATGGTCGTATCTCTAGATGCTGAGAAAGCATTTCACAAAATTCAACACCCCTTCATGATAAAAGTCTTGGAAAGATCAGGAATTCAAGGTCCATACCTAAACATAGTAAAAGCAATATACAGCAAACCAGTAGCCAGCATCAAACTAAATGGAGAGAAACTTGAAGCAATCCCACTAAAATCAGGGACTAGGCAAGGCTGCCCACTCTCCCCCTACTTATTTAATATAGTTTTGGAAGTCCTAGCCAGAGCAATTAGGCAACACAAGGAGGTGAAATGGATACAAATTGGAAAGAAAGACGTAAAATCTCACTATTTGCAGATGATATGATAGTATACTTAAGTGACCCCAAAACTTCCACCAGAGAACTCCTAAACCTGATAAACAACTTTAGCAAAATGGCTGGATATAAAATTAACTCAAGCAAATCAGTAGCCTTCCTCTACTCAAAAGATAAACTGGCTGAGAAAGAAATTATGGAAATGACACCCTTCAAAATAGTCACAGATAATATAAAATACCTGGGTGTGAACCTAACCAAGCAAGTAAAAGACCTGTATGACAAGAACTTCATGCTCCTGAAGAAAGAAATCGAAGCAGATCTCAGAAGATGGAAAGATCTCCCATGCTCATGGATTGGAAGGATTAATATAGTAAAAATGACTATTTTGCCAAAAGCCATCTACAGATTTAATGCAATCCCCATGCAAATTCCCACTCAATTTTTCACAGAGATAGAAAGAGCAATCATAAAATTCATTTGGAATAACAAAAACCCCAGGATTGCGAAAACTACTCTCAGCAATAAAAGAACTTCTGAGGGAATCACCATCCCTGACTTCAAGCTGTACTACAAAGCAATAGTGGTAAAAACTGTGTGGTATTGGAACAGAGACAAGTGGGAGGATCAATGGAATAGAATAGAAGACCCAGAAATGAACCCCCATACCTAAGGTCACCTGATCTTTGACAAAGGAGCTAAAACCATCGAGTGGAAAAAAGACAGCATTTTCAACAAATGGTGCTGGTCCAACTGGAGGTCAGCATGTAAAAAAAATGCAAATTGATCCATACTTACCCCCTTGTACAAAGCTCAATTCTAAGTGGATCAAGGACTTCCACCTAAAACCAGCCACACAGAAAATAATAGAAGAGAAACTGGGGAAAAGCCTGGAACACATAGGCACAGGAGAAAAGTTCCTGAACAGAACACCAATGGCCTGTGCTCTAAGACCAAGAATTGACAAATGGGACCTCATAAAACTGCAAAGCTTCTGTAAAGCAAAGGACACAGTCAATAGGACAAAGCAGCAACCAACAGATTGGGAAAAGATCTTCACCAACCCTACATCTGATAAAGGGCTAATATCCAAGGTATACAAAGAACTGAAGAAATTAGACTCTAGACAATCAAAGAACCCTATTAAAAAATGGAGCACAGAGCTAAACAAAGAATTCTCAACTGAGGAAGCGCGAATGGCTGAGAAGCACCTAAAGAAGAGTTGAGCATCACTAGTCATCAGGGAAATGCAAATGATGACAACACTGAGATTCCACCTCACACCAGTCAGAATGGCTAAGATCAAAAACACAGATGACAGCACATGTTGGCAAGGATGTGGAGAAAGAGGAACACTCCTCCAATGTTGGTGGGATTTTAAACTGGTACAACCACTATTGAAGGCAATCTGGCGGTATCTCAGAAAATTGAACATAGTGTTACCTAAGGACACAGCTATACCACTCCTGGGCATATACCCAAAAGACGTTTCAACATACAACAGGGACACATGCTCCACCATGCTCATAGCAGCCTTATTTATAGTAGCCAGAAGTTGGAAAGAACCCAGATGCCCTTCAATAGAAGAATGGATGCAGAAAATGTGGTACATTTATACAATGGAGTACTACTCAGCTATTAAAAACAATGAGTTCATGAAATTCTTAGGCAAATGGATGGAGCTGGACAATATCATCTTGAGTGAGGTGACCCAATCTCAAAATAACATACATGGTATCCACTCACTGATAAGTGGATATTAGCCCAAAAGCTCACAATTTCTAAGAAACAACATATAGACCACATAAAACTCACATAGAAGAAGGAAGACCAAAGTGTGGATGCTTTGGTCCTTTCTAGAAGGAGTATCAAAAGTTTCAACCAGAGCTCCTAAAGTCTAAACCACCAGCCAGAGAGCACAAAGGGAGGGACTCATGCACCTGTATAGGGAATTGAGGGTGACCTAGTTAGACTACAGTGAAAGTGGAGGGCCATGGTCCCCAAAAGTTTGGATCCCCTACTGTGGGGGAATTTGAGAGCAGGGAGATGGGACTGGGAGGATGTTTGGAGCACACCCTCACAAAAATTAGTAGGAGGGGGTATGGGAAAAGAGGTTTTAGGGGAGAATGGGAGAGGAGATAACATTGAAAGGTAAATATGTATAATATCCAATAAAAAAGCCACACAGATAAAGTGTTTAAAAAAGAGAGAGAGAGAGAGAGAGAGGGAGAGAGTTTACTTATTTTTAAATTATTGTCAAAGGTTTCTAGGAGTTGCTAATTGGCTAAGATCCTATTTTAAGCTCTCCACAAAAGAATTTAAGTCTCTGTTCAATATTCTCAAGAGAGATGTAAATCTTAATTTTCCTCAACAATTAATTAACAAAAGAGAGGTAATCTCACAAAAAGTAGAAGAAGCTATTACTAATCGATATATTATATAGTCTGATTAGTTGTCAGTGGTGCTATAACAGTCCTTTGACAAAAGATTATTAATATAGATTTATATATCCTTAAATAGGGTCTTCATGACTCTCTGAGTGTGGAAGGAGTGACTGTTGGCGCTTCTGCCCTGATTTTACAAGAACTATGAAAAGTTGGCTTTAAAAACAAAAGAGGGGGAACGGTACCCCTCAGAAGGAGTCCCCCTGAAATACTCTCCATCATGCCTTGTTCACTTTTATCTCTCTAAAGCTGAAAGCTCATGGCAAATCTGCTGCTGACTGCCTCTGGCACCACTGAGACCAACAAAACTTTGCCAAAGATATGGGGAAGGACCCTCTTACCCTTAAAGGGAATGGCCCAGACCCAGTTCCCTTATGGGGCCGAGGATTGATATGCCTGTCTCATACCACAGAAGACACAGCTAACTGGCTACCAAAAAGATTAATAAAAAAAAAATACCCCCACAAATCCAGGCCCAACCATAAATATGATGAACAACAATTTACATCCAGGGAAGAGAAATCTCCCTGAGAATTCCCTTCTTTTTCCTTTCCAGGTAAAAATGAATCACCCGTGATGTCTGCTGTTGGAAGTTCTAATCCAGATACTGGCCTCCAAACTTACACTACTCAGACCTTTGAAGGGCCACTGACAAGAACATCAAACAGCTAGAGATT
Source organism: Grammomys surdaster (assembly GCF_004785775.1). Taxonomy (NCBI): domain Eukaryota; kingdom Metazoa; phylum Chordata; class Mammalia; order Rodentia; family Muridae; genus Grammomys; species Grammomys surdaster. The sequence goes on along the minus strand of NW_021604565.1, from coordinate 19,967,777 downwards.
GCAATCACTAATCTGAAGAAATCCCTTGTTTTGCTGTCTGAAGAGATCTCCTAAAATCGCAAAGATCCTTATTGGACTTGATTTACTCTATTACAATAGAAAAGGCTGTGTACAGCTCTTGACTGTGTGCAGCTCTTAAGAAGAAGGTTGCCTCTACATAGACAAGACAAGGAGGGTTAAAGAGAGCATGAAACAGGCCGTGAAGGCCATAAGAAAAATCAGAGAGATAAAGAGACAGTTGAAGGCTGGTACAAGAATTGGTTTTCAGCCTCTCCAAGGTTGTCAACCCTATTTCCTCCCATCTTGGGACCATTATTTGGGTTCTTTTTGCTTTTTTCTGCTGGTCCCTGGCCCTCAAATAGGAGGACTAACTCTGTGATACAACAGATAAATAATTTGGTAGCAAAACCTACTCAGATACATTATCACTAGTTAGCTATGTCGGACCACGAGACTCAAGATGAGGTTGTTAGTTTATCAGGGTGTTTCCAAAACCCATCTCCACCCAACCTAAAAGGGGGGACTTCTGCCCCTAGACCAAGCAGAGAGGGGCCACCCAGAACCCCCTCTGTCAGGCGATCTGAATTCTTTCTTAGGTTGCAAGGATAAGCACTGCAAGGGAATATAAATAAAAGATAAAAATACCTATCTGGGTTCCCTGAGGGACAAGCCTGACTGCATAGGGGTTGATGTCAAAAGTATCCCCCCTCCAGGAAAAAGACATCGGGACGGATATGCCCTCATGCCTACTGGACAATGACAGGGTGACTGGAGCCATTACAAGGTCCCCTTCAAATACTGGAGGTCAGACCTCTATCCCCGCCTTCGCAAGTTTAGAATTGCCACAACCCTTCTATACTTAGAGAAGGGAGGAGATGTCAGGGGCAGCCCTGCTTACACACTGAAGGTCTAAAATCAGCCATAGGCCTAAAATACATGTATACATGTAAATAGGCCTGTCATACATGTATACTAACACCAAGTCTTGGGTCTCAGTGGAAAAACATTGAAACAGATGGCTATAAGCTAATGTAAACAGGCAGCTTTTATGGAAATTTATAAGCCTGAGTAGTCATAGATCTTGTAAATAGGTAGCCTTGGCAGACAATACCAACTTAGATAAGGACAAGTGAGTCGTAGGCAGAGTCATAGTGACTTGTCCCCTGAACCTTCCCCGAGCTGATACCTGGTTCTGATGATATCTGTATTCCTCCTGATCACCCACACTCCAGTCTTCCCCACATCCTGCCTTTCTGTGTTTATAACCCCTGTGTGAACGAATTATGATTTGAGAAAAAATAAATTATAAAAAAAATCTAATACATATACAAACAAAATTAATGAACAAAAATGGAAAGGGAGATCAAAAGGTTGAAATGGAGACAGAGAAACTGGAAAGAGAGCAAAGGGTACAGACATTGAAACCTGCAAGCTGAGAAACACATCTATACTTTTTTTTTTATCATGACATATAGCTTTTTAGTTTCCTCCTGTCTCTCTTTTTTACAGAAAGAAAGAAAGAAAGAGAGAGAGAGAGAGAGAGAGAGAGAGAGAGAAAGAAAGAAAGAAAGAAAGTTATCTTTAATCTTTTTTTACAGTCCACTTGTTATTCCCCTCCTTGTCCCCACTTCCACAGTTCCTCATCTCATTCCTCCTCTGCCCTGTCTCCAAGAGGATCTCTCCATCCCACCATTCATCCTACCAGGCCTCCCCACTCCCTGAGGCCTCAAGTCTCTTGAGAATTAAGTGCATTTTCTCTGACTGAGTCCAAACCAGGCAGTCTTCTGCTGTATATGTGTTGGGGATCTCATATCAGCTGGTGTATACTGCCTGGTTGGTGGCTCAGATCGGAGAGATTTTAGGGGTCCAGGTTAGTTGAGACTCCTGATTTTCCTATGGGATCACCCTCCTTCTTAGCTTCTTCCAGCCTTTCCCTAATTCAACCACAAGATCCCCTGCCTTCTGTACATTGGTTAGGTAAATATCTGTATCAGTCTCAGTCAGCTGCTTGTTGGGTCTCTCAGAGGGTAACCATGCTAGGCTCCTGTCTGTAAGCACTCCATAGCGTCAATAATAGTGTCAGGCCTTGGAGCCTCCCCTTGAGATGGATCTCAAGTTGTGTCTGTTACTAGACCTCCTTTCCCTTAGTCTCTTCTCCATTTTTGTCCCTGCAGTTCTTTTAGACAGGAACAATTCTAGGCCAGAGTTTTTGACTGTAGGACGACAGCCCCATCCTTCCACTTGATACTCTTTCTCGTGGAGGTGGACACTACAAGTTCCCTCTCCCAATTGTTGGGTATTTCATCTAAGGTCCCTCCCTTTGAGTCCTTAGAGTCTTTCAGCTCCCACATCACACTTCAGTACTTAACTGGAAATGTGACAGGATCTGCAGATTACAACTGTGTCTTTTCAGAGTAGAAGAAGAATAAAGACCAAGTATGGGGTTATTTTCAATAGAAAAGACAAATGATTTTTGAGTTATATGATCCTTTAAATACTTTTTTCTATTCATATTTAATGTACTCATGTCTATAGCTATACATATTTTTTAAAAAATCACATACTATTTAAAGTATTTGACCTTTACAATATTATAAGCATCATTGAACTTGATTAAACATACACACACAGTGCTGGAAGCTCACACATTCTTATCAACTATTCTTTCAACAATCTACACTCACTCTCCTTTACATTAAGTTTTAATGCCCATTTAACATTTCCACAACAGGCAATATAAGCTTATTCAACTATCCTATTGTGAGCAACATTTGAATTTTCAATATTTCAATAGATACTGCTGTACAGACTAACACTGTAAATAATCTCTGCCCCTACACATGAAAATTTCACTATGATTTTTCTAGAACTTGAATTTACGGGTGAGACTGTAACTCAAATTCATAAACTTCATCATGCATTACTGCATTGAATGTGGCAACAATTCAAACTCCTTCAGCCTCATGGCTGTTACCTAGGGAGATTTGTATGGGTTACATATGACAGTGACATGCTTCTCTCCCCAAGTTTGTTAGTGAGCATTCTTGTGATGTAACAATGTACCAGTTGCTTCTATTGTTTCAGATTATCAGAGGTAAAAGCTAAAAGATGGAAGGACATGTTAAGTTTGAATGTTAGGTTCACTTGGTAATTGGAAGTAGATCACAGATTTATCTATTCTATTTATTAGTAACATGAATAAAAATAGATAAAAGTTTCTTCATTCAATCACCTATTGATCCATCCATCTTACCAAAATGCACACTTGATAGCCATGAAAAAACTGTTCTGTGGCCTCAGGAATTATAAATTTAAAATAGACTTTTTCTTAATTTCTGTTCTATTGCTGTGAAGACAAACCATGATAAAGGCAATTCATCAGAAAAAAAAAAAGTTTAAAGAGAGCTTGCTTGTAGCTTCAGAAGGAAGCATCCAGGCATAGTACTGGAACAGAGAGAGAGAGGGGGGGGGGGGGGAGGAGGGGGGGGGGGGGGAAGAGGAGGAGGAGGAGGAAGGAGGAAGAGGAGGGGGGAGGAGGGAGGGGGGGAGGGGGGGCGGGAGGGAGGGAAAGCGAAACTAGCTTTGGTATGGGCTTTTGAAGTGTCCCTCAGTGTCTCAGCTAGGGTTTTACTGCTGTGATCATGCCTCATGAACAAGTCAAGTCTTCCTTCTGTTCCAGACATTTTCCCACCTCATTGATTACATTCCTGACTATTGCACCCCAAAATTCTGCTCAAATAGACACACGTACTCACAGCCATCTACAATTCTATATTGCCTTCAATCTTCCTAACTGTAGAGTACAAATGGCTATAATAAATACACAGCTAAAAAGAAATTTATACATCCTATCACACCAATAAACAGGCTAAATGCTTTCAATGATCCTCGAAACAAGATCTTGGCTAAAGAATAAACAACAACAACAAAAAAGGCAGTTGGCCCTTCTCTGTAGTGTTTTCTTGCTAGCTGTTTGGCTTTCTTGGATAAGGGTGAGATCTGTTCTTTCTATGCTACCATTTGGTCATAGAAAGTGGGTATTCTACCTGTTCCTTCATCAGCCAATCATAATAATAAAGGATGTTGACACGTACAACCTAGCCATACCCTGTGTTCATCATATCTATCTTACCAGTGTGACTTCTCGGTGTTGTTTCTGTAGTGAAACAGAAGATCACTTAGTTTGTATGCCTATTTCAAAAGTTAATCCTGACAAGGGTACCTCTAAGACAGCACCTTCCTGTATCCCTTTACTTGGTGCTAACTATATAGAGATTAGAGGTAAATGATACACCATGGCTTGTCTTAATTCCAATTCCATGAAGCCTTAGGAATGGATTTGAACAATAAATGCTGCATAAGAATGACACTGCTATTACTCTGCTTCCTTTTATCTATTTCCACACCCTCCCTAGCTCTAGTTCATGTAGTCATTCTACACTTGGTTGGATATTTTTAGTGCCCATATATGAGAAACAAATACGTGGTATTTTTTATTCTGTGTGGCTTATGTAATCTGATATCCTCCAGTTTATGAGATCCTCAGATTTCTGTATTGTTATATAAATTATGTTCTGTGCGACTGAATAATATTCATATACATGTATGCATACATAATGTATATATATAAAATATTCCATTTTCTTTGTCCTGTTATCAAATAACATTTAGATTGACTATATACTTAGCTATTCTGTATAATACCATATTTAGAGAGAAGCAATAACTTCTGATATTCCACAACACAGTGGGATAACTGTAGTTTAGCATTATCTAGTGTGTATTTTGTGAAGATCTAAACAACGAAATTTGAGAATGACAAACACAGAGACATTGTGAAAATTAAATTCCAATTACCTTCATTGGATCTGTGCACATTTCATGCATGTGCTGAAAACGAACACTAACGTCCTTTAATATGGGCAATTCATATATATTAGCTATATATAAATAAGATAGTAAAAAGGTTACAGAAGACATGCCCCCACATATCAAAGCATTTACCCAAATATTTAAATCCATATGAAAACTCTAGCAGCTGAAATGTTCTATGCATCTCAGTGACTAAGTGAAATTCTGAACTTATACATGGGTTTTAGTGTATGTGTGTGTGTGTGTGTGTGTGTGAAGCAGGTGTCATTCCATGTGTGTATAAATGTGTGTGGTATGTATGCATGTGGCACATGTGTATGTGTGTGGTATGTGCATGTATGTGTGATATGCGTGTATGTGTCTCTATACGTGTGCACATGTGTGTGTGTGTGTGTCTGTGTTATGTGCAGACTTCTTGCAAAGAAAATCCCTCCTAAAGTGTAAGCGATCCTCTTGTTGCTCAAGACCTGTATTGATCATGGCTATAGAGATAAATTCAACAAGCTGTGCAATGGCGTGTCGGGAGGTTGATGGTCTTATGCATCCAAACCCCACAATACTCCACACAGCAACATTCTTTTAGAAAGGGAAATGACACATCTTTCATGAAGAAGCCAAGGTAGACAGTGAACTCTCTCCCTCATAATTCTTCTTACTAGTCTTTCAGATTTTATAATATGATATGCTCTGAACCTTTTAGTAGAACGAAGGTTTCTCATTTCAGCCTAACTGCTGCTAATCTATTCCAAATGTTAACAATTCGGGTAAGGTCTGGTAACCATCCCTGAGCTGAGCTGATAATAGGAATAGAGCTGGTCACCATCTGGTTTGGTTCAGAGGAGAACTTGCAGCCTAATAGTGCAGAATTTGAGTTGGAAGTCCCTTGCATTTCATGAATGCCACAAAAAGAATTTAAACAAACGGCACTCCCCAATAGACATGAGTCCTTATTCATTGCTCTGTAGGTTTGCTAAATATGGAATATCATATTACTAATTTTAGCAAATTCTAGGGTACATAAACAGGCCAAAACCTCTTAACGTAAATTATGCCAGAGCTATTTAATGATAATTTACATGGTGATGCCTTTTCAGAGTTATGACAGAAACACATTTTAGAAATAAAAAGCAAAATTTAAAATTGTGTTTTTCTTTCATGCCTTTCTTCCCAATGCTGCTCTTGTAGATCTATAAAAATGTGTTCTATTGTACCACATCATGCATAAATTAGAAAATCTGATTTATCTAGAACTACTAGTGATTTTTAAATGGGCTGTTGGTCCAGACTAGAGAAGTGTATCACCAGTCCTTTTCAATTACAAATAATTTCAGCAACAATCTAGATTTATACAAAGGAATCTTTCTTCTAATTATATTAAATTATAACCAGATTCAAACTTGTCTAAGAGTTTGGGAGCTCAGACCATGGATATTTAATAATCTGATCCATGCTCCTCAGAGTCTCATTGTGTTGCCAATACTTTGAATTATGCCTGGCACAGTAAGCATCTCCTAAATGAATGAAGCCCGAGAGACCTATATGGAAATTAGCAAAGCTTTGGACAACATTGTTCTACTTCTTGAAAGTTCTGCTCCTTAGCCAGGGACATTTTTTAAGTTAATCAGAGAATATAAAGGTTTTACAAGCCTGGATGGCTTAGGCCTCTGTATGTATAACATCTACACTGGCAGATTAGCTCTATTCCCTGTAGATCAATTTCTCAATTATTTATGTATGTATTCCATCCTCAAACAAAAGCACAAATAGGGGAGATAGGATTCTTTCACAAACTCATTTGCTGTATGTTGACACATGTACAAATACCTCAATTCCCCCTTTACTGCAAGAAAACAAAATTTGTATAGGCACTTCCATGTCAGAAGGAAAAGAGCCCAAGAGAAGGCACAAGAAACCAAGAGCCATTTGCTTATACACTCAGGAATCCCATAAAAACACTAAAATAGAAGCCATAGTCTATATGCAAAGGATGTGATGCAGACCCTTGCAGGCCCCGTGTGTGCTGCCTCAGTCTCTGTGAGTTCATACGTACTTCGACCATGTTGATTTACAAAGTATTGTTTAATTGGTGTCCTTCATCCCCTCTGGTTCTTATACTCTATCACTCTTCTCTTCCCTGAGTCTTGAGGGGAAAAATTTGATTTAGGCCTGAGCATTCCAAAGACTCTCATTCTCTGCATAGTTTCTGGTTGTGAGTTTCTGTATATGTTCCCATTTACTGCAAAAGGAAGCTTCTCTGGTGATGGCTGAGTAAGGCATTGATCTGTAGGTATAGCAGAATGTCATTAGGAAGCATATTATACCTATATATTCGGGTAGAACGGTTGTATTTCATTATTATTGTTAGTGGTGAGAGAAAACTGTGTTTTTTCATGGATTAAAAGGTTTGAATATAAGGCTGAATTTGCAAGACCGAAATTTTAAGTCATCAAACACAGGTTTCTGCATTTATTTTAAGGCAGATCCATGTTCAAAAGTACTAAGAGTGATATAAATTTATCACTAAAGGCCTTCAAATTTGATATTTTAAGGTCATCTGATGAATGATCTTCCCAGAATCCTCTGAGATTAGGCAGTTCTTTAACTTTATTTTTCTTCTATGCCTTCTAGCTCATCTCTCTGCTCTAAAAAGGTCCTCTCATCTTCTGGCCAAAAATCTAACATCTATGATGTCTGCTTTTCTTTTAACTGTGTGCTTTTTCTGATTTGTATAATTAAGCAAGGTTGAGGTCAAGCAGCAAACTTATTTCTCGGTTCTGTTTTCTTGCTTTTCTTTCCAAACTTTCTAGCCTCTCTTTTTCAAACTCTGCACATCATGTATCAGGAGCCTGTTGTGTGTTTGCTTTGACATCTATTAAATCTAACTCTGCTGATGGGAGTGGTACCTCTGTAGCATAGTATAACTTGTGCCAATAAATCCCCCATGGTACCAGGAAAATTCTTTTGTACCGTGATGAAGGCACCTTCTAAGAGCCAAGAAAGGAAACACTACTCCACATCTACACCTTAAGAGAAACTTCATGTACTTTGTTTTTCTTTTCTATCTGACAGCTCTGCACTTTAAGAAGTGAAGCAGAGTTGGGTCTGTTTAATGCTTGGAAAGAAGGCAGAGACACTCAACAGGGTAGGTTTTCAGCCCACCCCACATCGTGCTGACCTCACCTGTTAGAACAGTGTGGCAGAAAGTTAATACAGATTCAAGAATGCTCTATACATTCTAAGCTCTCACTGTGCCCCAAATCTCAGGAGAGATTTTTTTAAAGACTCAATTCTAAAATTCTAGAATTGAGTTTCCTGATAAACATCTACTTGTCCATAGTATTTGGAAATGTACTAGAATGAGAAGTAATATCACTCTGCTTGAAAGGTAAAGTTAAATATGTATATTGTAATGTTGGAAATATCTCTCCCCTTAGCCTGCTGTATGCTCAAATGCTACTGATACAACACACTCATCTCTGCTAAACACTCCCTTTCCATTAGGACTACCCAACTCTTGAATTCAAATTATCACCACCTTACTGAGTTGTCTTCTGGAACTCAAAAAACGGGTACAAGCATAGGTCTGACAGTTGAATCTTTAAAATGTGTGTGTGAGCTGGCTTTTACCAGGTGACTGTCTTATTTCATAAAATCTAAATCTTCCACAGTGCCCAACATCCTTCTAGCTAAGTCATTCTGTGAAAAACAAACAAACAAACAAGCAAAACTGTCATGAATGAAATGGCAAAAGAACAGAGCTCTTAGCTTTACAGAATCAAGAACCTCAATCAAGGGAGCAAACATGGATTTAACTAAAAGAAGCTAAGGAGGTTTGTTTTGTTTTGTTTTGTTTTTTTGTTTTAGTTTTTTTTGTTTTTTGTTTTTTGTTTTTTTGTTTGTTTGTTTGTTTGTTTTGTTTGTTTTTTTTGTTTTTTCGAGACAGGGTTTCTCTGTGTAGCCCTGGCTGTCCTGGAACTCACTTTGTAGACCAGGCTGGCCTCGAACTCAGAAATTCGCCTGCCTCTGCCTCCCAAGTGCTGGGATTAAAGGTGTGTGCCACCACCGCCCGGCCACTTAGTGAGTTGTGAAGAGAAAAATAAACCAATTACCAATAAGCTAAGGAGAACAGATCTTCCCATGGATACAAATGCGATTCCACTTCTTAGATTCTAATGATTTTGATTAAAATTTGAATTGCTTTCTTGTGTATTCTCTGGGTAAATTCCAATTGTTAATGCAGTTCTTTATTATACAGAGAACTTTGTATACAACCATCAGTAGTTTATTACAGAACAAGGCTGTAGAACGTTTGTCTGGGATTTGAGTTCTTTTTTATACTCAGGCTACTCCATCTGCCTAACATTTGAAAAATTTTTGCCTTCTTACTTTTGAAAGGAAGTATGTGGCTTTTGGTCTATGTAGAAAGTATAAGCATTTTTAAAACATATGTTATCAAGAGATAAAATTCAACAGTTCCAGCTTTCCTTTTGTATAATTTATCCCTTTAGAGTCTTCCTCTTGAATTTTTAATTTAAAAAAGTTGCTTAGACTGAGGTACCACGAATAGATATAGCTATGCTTTAAAAAGAAAGTGAAACAACACCTTTCACAAGAGTCACAAATAATATAAAATATCTTGGTGTAACTCTAACGAAACAAGTGAAAGATCTTTATGACAAGAACTCCAAGTGTCTGAAGAAAGAAATCAAAACAGACCTCAGAAAATGGAAAGATCACTCATGCTCATGGACGAGGAGGATTAACAAAGTAGAAACGGCCACTGGACCAAAAGCCATCTACAGACTCAGTGCCATCCCCATCAAAATTCTAATGCAGTTCTTCAAAGATATGGAAAGAGCAATTTCATATGTAATAACAAAAAAACTTAGGATAGTGAAAACAGTTCTTAACAATAAAAGAACTTCTGGGGAAACCATGATCCCTGACATCAAACTGTACCACAGAGCAATAGTGATAAATACCCCATGGTATTGATACAGAGACAATGTACCATTAGACTTGAGCTTTGTGCAAAGTGACAAACATGGATCTATTTTCATTTTTGTACATACAGACTGCCAGTTAGACCAACACCATTTATTGAAGATATTTTCTTTTGTCCATTGTATATTTTTGGCTCCTTTGTCAAAGATCAAGTGTCTGTAAATGTGTGGATTTATTTCTGGGTCTTCAATTCTATTCCATTGATCTATCTAAAACGATCCTGAGATTCCACCTTATACCAATCAGAATGGCTAAGATCAAAACCTCGGGTGACAGCACATATTGATGAGGATGTAGAGAAATAAAAACACTCCTCCACTGCTGGCGGGATTACAAACTGGCACAACAACTCTGGAAATTTATCAGGGGGTTCCTCAGAAAATTAGAAATAGATCTACCTGAAAACTCAGCTATACCACTCTTGGGCATATACCCAAAAGATGCCCCACCATACCACAGAAGCACATGCTCCACTATGTTCATAGCAGCCTTATCTGTGATAGTCAGAAGCTGGAAACAACCGAGATGTCCCACAATGGAAGAATGGATATAGAAAATGTGGTTCATTTACACAATGGAATACTATTCAGCTATTAAGAGTGAGAATATCATGAGTTTTGTAGGTAAATGGATGGAACTAGAAAACATCATACTGAGTGAAGTAACTCAGACCCAAAAGGACATGCATGGTATGGTATGTACTCACAAAAAAGTAGATATTAGCCAAAAAAGTACAGAATACCTAGGATACAAGCCACAAAACTCAAGAAGATTAATAAACAGAAGGGCTCAAGTGAAGATGTTTCAACCCCACTTGGAAGAAAGAAGAAAAAAATGACAGCAGGCAGAGGGAGGGAGGAACCTGAGTGGGAGACAGGAGAGGGAGGGAAAAGGAAAACATGATCAAGTAGAGGGCAGTGAAATAGGAGAGAAGCTCTGAGGGCCAGTACATTGAATGGAAATATGCAACTAGGAGGTGTGGAGCGGGTCCTCTAGAAAGTACCAGAGACCTGGGAGGTGAGAGACTTTCATGACTCAAAGTGAGGGACCTCAGATGAAATGCCCAGCACTGGGGAGAGGGAACTCCTAGAGTCTGCCTCTAGTAGAAAGACAAGACATCAAGTAGAGAGTTGGGGTTGTCATCCCACAGTCAAAAACTCTGGCCCAGAATTGTTCCTGTCTAAAAAAATCTGCAGGGACAAAAATGGAGTAGAGATTGAGGAAAGGCAGTCCAAATTGAGATCCATCTCAAGGGGAGGCTCCAAGGCCTGACACTGTTATTGATTCTGTGTGCTTATAAACAGGAGCCTAGCATGGCTGCCCTCTGAGAGATCCAACAAGCAGCTGACCGAGACTGATGCAGATACCTACACCCAACCAATGGACAGAAGGCAGGGACCCCTGTGGTTGAATTAGGAAAAGGCTGGAAGAAGTTGTGATGGAGGGCAATCCCATAGGAAGACCTCAACTAACCAACTAACTGGGATCCATGAAATCTCTCAGACACTGAGCCACCAACCAGGCAATAAATAGGAGCTGGTCCAATGCCCCCCACCCCCACCCTGACACATATGCAACAGAGAACTGCCTGGTCTGGCCTCAGTGGGAGAAGAGGTGACCAATCCTTGAAAGACTTGAGGCCCTAGGGAGTGGGAAGGTCTGGTGGGAGGGTGTGTGTGTGTGTGGAAGGGGAACATTCTTTTGAAGACAAGGGGAGGAGGAATGGGATGAGGAAGTGGATAGTGGCAATGAATGGACTGTAAAAAAATAAAAGTAATTTTTTAAAAAAGGATTTACTAAGGAGAGAGCTTGCCATGTAAGCATGAAAAGCTGCTTACATGAACTCATGAAGTATATGTTCAGATACCCAGAACCAATGTAAAAAAACAAGCTGAGTGTAGTATCTGACTCGTAATCCTGACACTGGAAGAAGCAGACAGGACATCCTGAAGCTTGCTGGCCTACCAGTCTAGCTGAATTGAGGAGGGAGTACTAGGTTGTTAGAGATCCTGGCTTAATAACAGAGGTGAAGAGTAACTGAGGAAGCCATGCAACATCAACCTCAGGCCTTCATACAAGTGTCCACATGTGTCCACATGCCAGTATACCCATGATACACACACACACACACACACACACACACACACAGAGTGTGATAAAAAATAAATAAAACAGAGACACTAGTTTATATTCCCAGTCTACAAAAATAATCCAGATCTTATTTTATCATTTATTCTTAAGAATTAAAGGTCTGAGAAGCAGAAGGCAACATTTAGTATGGTAATGAGCTGCCTCCTTGCCTCATTTCCAAATGCAAGCCTCTTGTGGAACAGTTGTGTCTAACTTCTTCCCACCTCTTACATATGGGCCAGTCTCTTGTTTTTCCAATGAATATTTTCACCCAGGGTTCCACTGCAGTGTTGCTAATCTCATTCATTTTCTTGCTAAAAAGGTTTAGCAATTTTGTTGAGCCTCAGTAATATTTTAAGTCTTGCATACAACTGTGTGCTAAGTAGAGAAAGTAGTGTTATCATTTATAGATGTGCCAAAAAAAAAAAAGGTGCTCTTCATTTTCTTGGTTTCATGCGAATCTATTTGACAGTGTTATGAATCAAGACAAATCTGAATATTCCCAAATAGAAGTTATAAGAGTTAGTTTCCTATTAAATATTGTAAAGGTGCTATTCTCACAAAAAAAGAAACATCATCTTCAATATGTGTATTCCTTGCATTAAATGGATTTTTAAAAAAATGTTTCACGTACCTTTCTGAAAGAACATTTCCAGATGTCATAAAATCCAAATTCTGGAGCATTTAATATAGAAAAATATCTGTAGATTTGAAATGAGCGTCTTTATCAGAATCTATGAATCAAAAAATGAGAAACAATGAAATATAACTATATACATGCAAAATAAACTATAAATATAAACTATGCATGCAAAATAAAACATAAATATATTTCTGTTGTTGTTCAAGTCTTCCCATATATTGAGAATTTTCAAATTCCATTAAAGATGTACAAGTAAGAAATACAAGTAAGAAAATTTTTTACAAATGGTGGGGTATCATAAGATCTAAATATTGAAACCAAAGTTTCATTTGATGGAAAATCAGGGTGCTAACAAAGAATGTAGGCCACTACTATTGAAAGTCTAGATACTAGTTTAATAAATAATATTTTAGCATCTTAAAAAATATTCTAGGGATTGAATCACATATTACCGTAGCATGTATGGTAATTTCCTCACCATAAGGACAAAGTTGAAAACTTGTGGAAAGACCTTTGGGCTCACTCACAATAAGATATTTTCTATATGGGACTACATTTGATCTGCACCACAGTGAGTACTATAAGCCACAGACAGGCTTTTGGATTTCCCCCTACAATATGACCCCTAGAAGAACTCTGTGCAGAAGAGAAATACAAGCTCAGTTTAGAGCTACAAAAATAGGCATTGTTCATTGTCCATCCTCAGAACAAAACTATCAAAAATAGCAATATCCAAACCCATCTTAAGTTCTCAGTCTTAGTTCTTTGTCTCAGTTAGACAAAATCAAGACTACAACAGAGGTCAAATATTACATTCTGTTAACAACTGGCTCAGTGGATAAAGACACCTGTCACTGAAGCTAGCAACCTGAGTCCAATCCACAGAACATACATGACAGAAGAAAAAATTCTTACAAGTTGTATTCTGATCTCCAATTCAAGCCCACTTTCTTATACACAAACTAGATAAATATACTAAAAATATTTTTAAAAACCAAACCAAATTCTGTACCTTCATGTCCAGTACTGGAGTATGTGGTTGAATAATACAGACTGCTATTGGAAGGCCAGGTGACCGCTCTTGTGTGCTGACCATTTGCTGCTTACAGTTCTCCTTCACAGATATTACATGTGTCTCAAACACTGGAATTACAGTTGTGTACCATCATGTGTAGCCTTTTAAAAGCATAAATGCTAGGTATTCAAACTGAGATCCTTGTGTATCTTTGACAGCCATCCCTATAACCTCAACTCAGCGTTTTGCTCAACATTTCTATCAGCATTTGGCTTTCTGAGCTCTCTGCAGACAGCATTTAAGGTGTATCTTATTTATTCTAAACTGTTCCCACAAACCACTTCAGAGGCTTCTGAACTACATGGTTATACAGTCACTGAAAGACCCTGCTTCTTGCACCCGGTGTCTAAACTAAATAGACTCTTTGCAATTGTGACAAAATATTTGACAGAAACAAAGGTTAATTTTAATTCAAAGATTTCAATCTAAGGGACCTTTCCTCTGCATCTCCTGACCCTGGTGATATAGCACCTGTATTTCAGGAAAGCCTTTTATCTTGTGACAGCTAGGACGCTGTCTTGGTTGTTTTTTCCTGTCAACTTGACACAAACAGAGTTATCTGGGAAGAGAAACCTCAACTGAAAAATAATATCCAAAGAATGCCTGTAGCCAAGCATATAGAGCATTTTCTCAGTTATTAACATGTGAAGGCTCAGCTCACTGTGCATGATGTCACCCCTGGGCAGGCAGTCCTAGGTTGCTGAAGCATGTAGAACTTAGCAAGTCATGAGAGGCAAGCCAGTTATCAATGTTTCTCTATGCCTCTGCTTCAGTTCCTGAATCCTGATTCCTGCCTTGAATTCCATCAGTGATAGAGTGTGACCCGAGAGCTTTAAGTTAAAATAAACTCTTTTTCTCCCCAAGTTGCTTTAGGCAATGGTGTTTTATCACAGCAGTAGAAACCCTAGCTAAAACAAAAGCAAAAGGCATATGCTTGTGGTGAATAACTAATTTTTTTAAACTCTAATCTAAACTCAATCTAATGGCTAGAACTTAAACACTAATTGTATGTTAGTTAAAAGTACTTTTCTGCCTGTGTTTTTAATACATTAGTTTTTGGTTTTCTAAGGTATTTTAAAGAAATTATTCAAATGTCATCTTCTTTATGATTCCAATTTAAAAGAGGGATAGTATTCCGTGTAGGTCACATTTTAAAGGCCACATTCCTATTTTAAAAAACTTGTAATAAATATGTATGTTACCTCTATTTCATTTCCTATTAAATGTTGTATCATTAAGGTAGTCACATACATAAATGAAAAATATTTTTTACTAGACTGTGTGTCTCTCAATACAGCCAGATCTTAAGTTTTAATATTTGTAAAATTCTGCTAATGTCCCTCTTTTTAATTCCTCCATGTTTCCTTCCGATGCCTTAGGCAGACTACTCTAAGCGCTGTCTCCACCACGTCAGGTCTGCTTCAAGTTAACAATAGTAAGACAATGCTACTCCCAACATTTTAGTAAATTTCAATTACGTAAACAATAAAGTATACATTAACCAGTATAATATACAAGGAAGGCTTTGGTAATGCAACTGTTTTTCTATTTCTTCTTTTAGATTCCTGTGACATTCTACTTTTTTTTCATTTTTTTATTGGATGTTTTATTTACATTTCATATGTTGTCCCCTTACCCCAACATTCTACTTTTAATTTGATAGATTCTGAACTGAATTTTGTCTGGTAATTGCTGGGGATTGTGTTCATATATTTCCCTTGTTCATTGCTGTTTTTTAGTTTACAAATGTGCACTGGGTTGTACTAAATGGTTTTCTTCACCTGTTGACCAAATATCAGCATTGCACATTTTCATGGATGTTCTTTAAATTTTTTAAGTTGCCATCTATTTAAAAAAGACAAAATATGACCCGACCAAATCAAAAAGTCTGCTTAGTAGTGGTGTTGAGTCACAATGGCTGTAAGACCCATAGTAAGACAGAAGTAGAAGCCACAATCTTCCAGAATTATAGAGAAAATCAAGGTGATTTAATTACTATCAATCATTTTGCTCTCCATTATTTAACAAACATGTTGTCTTATTTTTCTGGCCTTTAAATTATGTTCTTTGAAGCCCCCCCTACTGTATTGTCATTTGTGGAAATCTAATATTTATGAAATCCTTAAACATGATCATCTTAAGACTTTTCTGACTAGAAATCAACATCAGTTATGTACTACCAAGTCAGAGTTTGGTATGCATTCTGAGTCAAACTCCACTAAGCCCTGAGTATGCAAGATAACAAGGAGTATCATACAACACTCACACCATAAGACTCATTTCAGATGAGAAAGCAAGAAATGCTATTCATAATACCACAGAATGTGGCTTGCCTCTTTTTCATGTTGAAATCTGTTTTGAGGACTCTGACAATTGTACCACCTCTGAGTTCTATCCTTCCTGCTTATATTGCACACAAAGACCAGTAAATTATATTTTCTACATTTTCTTTCCTTTATAATTATTTTTATTCAACTCTCAAAATTGTAATAAGTCTTACAAAACCAGTCCTTAACTTCCTGCTCTCCTCTCTCTGAACTAAAATTTTCTTAAACCATTATTTGGGAATTTTCAGGTCACCAGGTTCTAGAAGATCATGATTTCATAAGAAGACAGTTGTATTTGTCTTAGAATGGACATGAAAGCTAATTTTTAAATTCTCACTTAAAAATGAAGCACTCGAGTAACCTGTAAGTACTGCAGAGCAAACATTTAAAGAACTGTTCAATGTCCTTAGCCATTAGGGAAGTGAAGTTCAAAACTATTTTGAGATTCCATCTTATATATGTCAGAATGGCTAAGATCAATAATACAAATAACAGCTTATGCTGGTGAGGATGTGGTATAAGAATAATATTCCTTCATTGCTGGTGAGAGTGCAAACTCATCTAGCCACTGTAGAAATCAATATGACTGTTTCTCAGAAAACTGGGAATCTACCTCCCTCAAAATTTAGTAGTACCTAGATATCTATTGGACATACACCTAAAAGATGTCCAGTCCTAGCATATGGACACCTCAAATCTGTTCATTATTCATAATAGCCAGAAACGGGGAACAATCCTCGACCAAATAATGGATAAAGAAAATGTGGTACATTTACACAATGGAGTATTACTCAGTTGTTTAAAAACTGACGTCATGAAAATAGCAGGCTAATGGAAGGAATTAGAAAGAAAAATCATGCTGAGAAACACAACCCAGACCAAGAATTACAAACATGATATGTATTGAATTAGAAGTGGATATTAGCTGTTAAGTACAAGATAATTATACTATAATCCACAGACCCAGAAAAGTTACATAAAGAGCAGAGGTCTAGGAGGGATACATAGATTTTGGGGGAAGGAGAACTAGAATAGATTTTGTGGGTGGACTAGGAGCAGGTGAGAATGGGAACAAGAGAAATCAGGTTGGGATAAGAGGGATGGGATGAGAAACCACAGGGAGAGACAACTGGAATAGGTGAATATTTAGGGGGTGATAAGAAAATCTAGTGCAGTGGAACCGTCCTGGAGTTGATGAGGGTTAGCCTAGCAAGCACTATGAAGGATATAGAGCCTGAACTGGAAATCTTCTGTAGCCAGGCTAGGTTCTTGGTGGTGGGACTGGGACACCAACCCCATCACAAAACCTGTGACCCACAACCAGTACTGCCTGCAAAAATGCACTAGGGCAATATGGCTCTGAGCTTGTGGAAGCGGCCAATCAATGACTGGTCTAACTTGAAGTCCAAGCCACTAGAGGGAGCTCATGCCTGACACTGCCTGGATGGCCAGTATCCAGAAGCTGGATGGCTCAGAGACCAAAGGTAGGACCAAGCACAACAATGAATGACAAAAATGAATAAATGAATGAATCAATCAATCAGTCAATTAGTGTGTGTGTGTGTGTGTGTGTGTGTGTGTGTGTGTACATATGTCATAGATGGGTGCCGAGTGATCATGAGAGAGGCTTTCTCCAGTAGTTGGTGTGAGCAGATGCTGCAACCCACAGCCAAGAATTAGGTGGAATTCCAGGAACCCTTGAAGAAGAGGGGGAGGAAAGGGGGGACCCCTTGAGGAAGTGGGGTGGGGTCAGGGACACCATGAAAACATGGACCACAGAATCAGTTAAGCAGAGCTCAAGAGAGGTTCACAAAAACTGAAGCCAGAACCACAGAGACAGTATGGGTCTGCGTTAGGCCCTTTGCATACCTGATGTGGTTGTTTAGTTTGAGGGGTTTGTTGGACTCCAAACAGTGGGAGCATAGGCATCTCTGACTCTTTTGTCTCTTGTAGGACCCTTTTCCTCAGACTGGTCCTCCTCATCCAGCCTTGATATGAAGATTTATGCCTAGTCTTATGGTTTCTTGTTATGCTGTGTTTGATTGATATCACTGGTAGGCCTGCTCTTTTCTGAAGGGAAATGGACAGACAGTGGCTCTAGGGGAGAGAAGAGGTAGGAGGTGGTGAGTGGGAGGAATGGAAGCTGCTGTAGTGATTTAATGTATGGGAGAAGAATAAAGCAAAAAATCCAAAAACATAGAGTTAAAAAAAAAAGAATGTAAATGACCAGTGACAAGTCCATGTGCTGTCACAGCTGGTGTGTGAGTCAGAACATCTCCACTGGCCATCAGGAAGGCACAAACATTACTTAGTTTTAAAGTTACTTCCAGTCTCTTACAGTGACATTTATATGCCTCATCAATGCTTGATGAAAGATAACGCAAGAAAATGTCGCAATATAATAAACGTGCAAATTTTTCCTCGAAATGATCTTAGAACCATGTGCTTGTCCATTCATAATTCTTTAAAGTATGTCACTACTTCTTTATGTAAAAGTGATACTGGTTAAATATAGTGATGATTTTATGCACCTGAACTTAAATAGGAGTAACAACTGTCACATATGGTACAGTTGTGGAGATACACTAGCAAGTAACAACTGTCACATATAGTACAGTTGTGGAGATACACTAGCAAGTAACAACTGTCACATATAGTATAGTTGTGGAGATACACTAGCAAGTAACAACTGTCACATATGGTACAGTTGTGGAGATACACTAGCAAGTAACAACTGTCACATATAGTACAGTTGTGGAGATACACTAGCAAGTAACAATTTTTCTCACACACCGTCTCCACCGATCAAGGTTATCTACAGGAAGAGAACAGAGTGCATGCATTAGAAAAGATGATTGACTAAAATGGCTTACATTGCTATGGACTGGATAATCCAAAAATGGACTGCACACTGGCAGGTTGAGAACCCAGGAGCAGCTCATTCCACAGAGTACATTTTTGAAGGCCTGGAAGATTCCTGTAAAATCCAAGTTCTTCAGTCCACGGAGGAACAAAGATGGATATTTTGATAGACGTGAAGGGTGTCAGCTTTAGTAAAAATGATGGGATAGTTACACTTTGCAAAGGGGAGCAAGGCAGGAAGACAGTGTTCTCCTGCAACCTACCCTCTTTATATGTGGACTGAGATTGGAAGGGGCTGTCCCACTCTTGTAGAGTGTCTTCTTCCTCAGTAAAACTTCATGAAAATTTCCCCCCAGAGATCTACCCATAACCATTACAACACAATTTGAGAATAAAATAAAATTCTGAAAGTTTGCTTTTGCTAAAATATCTGTATAACATGCCACGGAAAAACCAGAAAATAGGCTTAAATTCTTGAGGTGTCAAAATCATGCAATATTATGAAAGAGGTTATTCATTTAAAAAGTTCAGAAATAAGCATCTAATCAGTAGCACATAAAAGCAACTGTATGCAACATTTTAAGATTCGTTTTTGCTTTTTACTGTTTTAGAAAATGATGCATCATAATGTTCTATCATCCAAAAAAAAACTTACTACCAGATTTTATTGAGCACTGTCATGAAACTTTAAGTGTTCTTCAAATGAGCAGAGATAAATATTTTTAATGAATAAGTGTGGTTATTTAAAATAAAAATATAGAAATAGAAGACAATATTGAAATTTAAACCAATCAATTCTCTTCCATAAAACTACAGTCAGTAAAACATTTTTCTTAGATAAGGGAAAAAATGTAAGAATTGATGTCACTTTTGAAATCATGTATTTTACCTTTAAAAGAAAGCTTAACATTCTCTTTAGATTCTCTTTAGCTGTTATAGTCTATAATAATAATCCCCGGTGGTTTTAGTTGTATATTTCAAAAGTAATAGTAATAAAGATACTGTCCCACAGGTACTTTATAATAGATGAAAATTACACAGACATTCCTTATACATTTTAAAGTGTGTTGGAAATACCTATTCTATTCTGCAGACGTTGGGCCTTAGCCTCACGTCTCCCCTGGCTTTATAAATGCTTTATCCTAGCAAGAAGGACATACAATCTGTCCCTTTAAAATGTTTTGTTTTCTCATCCTTATAATTGGGGCACGCCATGTAATGGTGGGACATTCTGGGAAGGAGCCACATACTTTTAATCCTAGCACTCGGGAGGCAGAGGTTCAACACCAGCCTGGTCTACATAGCAAGTTCCAGGACAGGCAAGGTTACATAGAGAAACACTGTCTTAAAAAAAAAAAAAAAAAAAAAAAAGACCGGCATGCAAGTGATCACAAAACCTCCCAGCCCTTTGTATCAACTTCATCTGATGGTGCTATACATCGTAAACATTCATTTATGAGACGCTGGACTTTCACTCTTGCATTGACTTCCCGGAAAGTTGGTTAGTTATTTAAAAAAAAAAAAGAATGTTTTTCTTATTGACTGTCTTTCAAACTAAAAGAAAGCTCCATGAGGGCAAGAGCTAAGAATGAGATCATTATCTGTGGTTCCATTTTCCGTTTCTTCCCTCAGGGTGTTCAGACTCTGCCGCATACCAGGTAGGGAAGAATGGCAGGCAGTTCAGAACTGATTGGTCAGCAGGATCCAGGGCTGACAGTGAATGCAGCAGGCAGAAGGCTTCCTCTGAGGATTTTAGTGTCACGGCTCTCTTACACCCTATTCAACGAAGTAGCTCGTTCAGACAAGGTCCAGTGAAACAGTTTATGCACGTACACTTTATTCGGGTTAAATCAAGGCTATACACATGAAACTTGGAGAGTCGAAAGGGCTTCCTAGGTGAAGTTTCATTGGCTGAGTGTTCTGGAGATACTTCATTTGCATGTAGAGACATTCCAGAAAAATCTATCCTGTAATTTTGCCAAAGATTTCATGACATTCCTCAGGTAGAAGAGATTGGGGGTAGGACTCTACAGGTCAGGTGGAGAAGAGGAAGACCTGCTAAGAAAAGGGAGTACTCTATTTTCCACCGAGCTCAGGAAAGCTGTCCGGATATGGTAGACTACAACCTCAGTAGCGAGGTGCAACAATGATCTATCACACTTTTTACACATATGTATCATCATATCTTGGACATGAAACATTATAAGTACATGATTAATCAAATGCTGTCTTCAATACTGCAAACATTAAAATTTAAAAAAAAAAACACAAAATTACAGTGGATATAATTTATATACCTATGTTGGGTTATGGTTGTCAGGAGGCAGGATGGGGGAAGTTGACTGTGCTTATCTGCCTGCTGTCGCTGGGCGGGTGTTAGGCTATAGGAAAGCCCACCAGACACCACCCTGGGGGTGAGAAAGCACAGTCTGAGGTGAGAGACAGCTGGAGTTGGTTGCCCCCTATCCGCCCAACCCCCCCACCCCCCCACCCCCCGCCATTTGGTTCTCAGACTATTGGACATTCAGGCACCGCTGGAAGCAGCAGCGGAAGAAGGTAGAATGGAGTGGGGTCTGAGGGCTGAATCTAGCCTGGGGCCTGGGGAATAAGCAAGGGGGGGGGGAAATCTGGCTGGTCCCGCCAGGGGACTCTTTGGCTTGACAAGCAGCATTCTTAGACTTGGGCTTGGTGGTTGTCACTGGGAGTGTAGACAGGCCTTCTACTGGAAATTAGACAGTGGCTCTGTAGGCGATGGCCTACTCCATGGCTCCCCACGGCAGATCTTGATGAAAAAAGGCAGTCTTTGGTTTTAAGATATTTATTGTCATTGCGGAAAGTGGTTGTGTAAAACCGTACGCCACTTCTCAGGGTGGGCCTAAGATTAAATACCTTTTGCAGGAAGGAGTGTCTGAGAAGGAAAGCTTATTGGCTAAGCCCTCCAGGCCTTTAGGTACCTCCTTAAAATGGAGATCTGTCTTGAGATCTGTGATTTCAGGTCACATCCTTTCCTACCTGTGGGAGGTTTGGGGCGTTACCTTTATGTGACTGATGGCCGCAAATCTATGGTGGGCTGCAGCTAGTGACAGGGGCCTGGTATCCAGAAATAGGCAAAGCGCCTACCATCCTTTGAGGGTCTCTGGGGCTTCTAGCCTTAGTTCAACCAGGAACCAGGCTACCTTTCACAGCCTCACATCCCTAAACATTAATTCTTTATATTAAGGACCCATACTAAAGTGTTTCTGTATTATTTATAGTTCTTGGGATGCCTGATAATAGTTGGATGATGATCAAACAGGGCTATGTAGTAGACATAAGCAGACTTGTAAAATCGGACTGCACGACACATATGATAAATCTAAACCGAACACTAGAATTTATTTTTAAGAAAAAGATAGCAGACACTAAGAAATTAACTGTCATTTCTATCTTGATTCTTGCATTATAACTGAAAGCAGAAGTTTTAATTTAGTTCATTTAGATTTTTAATTGCAGTTGGGTGATATAGTAACATGCTATAATCTCAGTCCTTGGGAGGTTGAGAGAAAGGGATCAAGCATTCAAAGTTAGGTTTGGTGGTACGGAAACCATGCCTCAAAAATCTGAAAAAAATCTCCCACTTGTTTAAAGTAAATGATACATTACATGCTATTGATGATTCCTCTTTGGTAAACAAAATTGAGATATTCTACATGGGCTAATTCCTCATATTAAAATTCCAATTAAAAGCAAGTGCCCTGTCAACTGACTGAGTGTAGCGTTCTTGATCTTCTGGATTTTTATATTATTATAAAAGCCTGCCCCATGTATAGAACAAGGGAACACGCCTGCAGCTCCGGTTTGTGTTCTTGGAATGAATAGATGCTAGTAACAAGAAGCTGCAGCTTCACTGCCAAGAAGTCAAGTTTAATTTGCTTTCCTTTCCCTTCTCTTCAACCGGCTGAAACACAAGTTCCACTGCAAATGCAACAACCACCAAACACAGATGCCATCATAAATATATATTGTGCCAAGCAGAAAACCCTACACTGACGAACAACAGAGCTCCCATAGCAACTGCAAGATACTCTGGGCAGCAGCATAAAGCCATAAGGCAATATTATAAATAAAATGTATATATCTTTTAGAACTGAAAAGTAAGTTTTGGTTTAAGGGTTTTTTTTTCTTTTTTTTAAGCCACTGACATTTACTGTAACTTGGTGGATAATTTTCTGTCTGGTTCATATTCTTAGCAGATTGGGAAATTTCATAAATCTTTCACTCTGCATTTCTGCAAAATGTAGCTGCTGTCAAGGAGTTCTGCTGGGCTTTAAGCAAAATTTGTCATAATCAATTAAAAATAAACCCAGAATACAACTTTCAAATGTTGCTAATTAAATTCACAGTCTGATAACCTCACTTTGCATGTTGAGAAGCTTAGCACTTCTCTGATACTCCTTGCGGACATCAGTTGGCATGGAGACAAAATATGAAGTCAGCACACTTTCCAAAAGCATTCTCTTTAGGACAAGTATATGTTAGAGGAAAAGGGAAATTGAAACAAGAGACATTCTTACTGGGAGCTTTTGCTCTAGTTGGTAGAAAACACAGATTCAGAACAGCAGCAAACGAAAGCGCTGTTTCAGCAAGCAACCTGAACTCAGTGTGGCCCATCTCGTAAGCAATATCTTTTGTCCTCAGACATTCCAATCTCGAAGTAAAAAAACTGCAGCTGTTATAAGCGCCATTTGTAAGAACTATGAGGAATGGGGATTTTTTTTTTTTCAAAGATAGGATTGAGGATTTGGGTAGTTGTAAGTAGTTAAGGTTTCAAATTTTGAACTTTTTTTTTATCAACGTTGATGAAATCTTTATCATAATCTCTAGTATATAGCAATGCTTTCTCTTTTTATAGCATTGCCCAGCTGAACAGCCTAGAGAACTCAACATCTTAAGCAATACTGTCTCCATTAAAGACCTTTGTTGTAGTGGTGAATTGTTAATCTGCTCTGAGCTCCAGGCCAGTGATCACACTTCTTGCCACCCGCCAGAGTTCTCTGATTCACAAGTGAAAGAAACACACAAGCAACCTTTATATATTGATATGCCATGACTAGCTAAATGGCAGGGCACTTCCAAACCTCCCCAAGGCTAGCACACACTCCCCTCTGGTATTCTTGAGTTAACAGTTTCTAAATCGATATTTTTATCTTTGCTGCCGAGTTTTCCTTCTGGGAAGCCCTTCCTATGGGGTTGCTTTCCTTTTGCACCGACATTGCTGGATGATTTCTTTCCTGAAGCTCTTAAAATTGATCTCTCTGATTTCATGTCATGGTGATTTCTTCCTTCTCTCTTCTGCATTTCTAGGCCTGGAATCCTAAAAGTCTCACAGATTTCACCGTGCCCAGCCATTTGCCATTGGCTCTTTATTGACTAATCAAAAACCAACAGGAAGTAGGGACCCTCGTCGTCTGGAGAGGCGGATTGTGGTGTGATTTTGGGAGCAGAATCAAGACAAAGCATTAAAATCAATCTCCAACATTTCATTCCAATGAATAAATCTTAAAACCGGTACTCCTTAGTTTTTCTTTTTTCTTTTTTTTTTGTTCCAGGTTGACATGTGTATCATGTCTGCCTGCATACTGGTAACTTTTCTCATTGCTGTGACAACAGAAAATTCAAAGAAGGATTTTTTTTTTTATGTTCATGCTTTAGAAATGAATACAGTCTGTCACAGCAAAGGCATGTCAGCAAGAACGTGAGGTGATACTGCCTAAGAAAGCAGAGGGTGGTGAGGAAGTGGATCCTGTCTATGGAACCTCAAGTCCTGCCCCATCTAATGCAAATGCACTTCTTCCAGGAAGGCCCCCACTACAGGTTCCAAGAACTTCTAAAGCAGCAGCCCCAGCTGGCCACCAAGTGTTCAAACACATGAGCCTATGGATGCTATTCCAAATTTAAACAATACTACTTGAAAAGCCACAGGGATCAAATAAAAGCGTTTTAAATTTACATTTCTATAAGCATTTGAAAATGTTTCCTACTGGAATACAGGCTAATGTGCATCCAAAATGCAAATTCCCATCATCAAACCTTATTCAATGACTATGCCCTCAATTAATACAATTACACTTATAAATCCATTGAACACGTTAAGGATAAATGTTGCTGTGCTTGTTAGACATACACATATGTATTGTTTTATGCACATTATTTAACTAATAATCATACATTAAAATTAATCCTAAGGCTTTAAAACTTGTAACTCTTGAACTTAATTTGTTATTTGTTACAAGTGGACATATTAAGTGAATTGCTGAATGTGAGATAATTAAATAAGAAAAACATCCATCAAAAATATAACACCTTTAGGAAAGTTTGTTGTCAAAAAGCTAGGGCACATATATTACAAGGTTTCACAATTACTTTAACCTCTGGCAAGATCTGAATAAAACATGATCGCATTTTGTAGTTTAAAATAACACCAACTGCCTCTAAATTGACTGCCTTGTGAGTCCTCAATGGGAGAGGATGGCCCAAGTCCTGCAGTGACTTGATGTGCAAGGGGCTGGGGGAACACAGAGAAGGGGGCTTCCCCTTCTTAAAAGAGGGTATGGGGGAGGATTTGTCTGAGGGGCTACTGGGAGGAGAGCAAGGGCTGATATGGGGTTGTAAAGTGGATAAATTTAATAATGATAAAAAAAATAACACCAACCTAGCCTGAGGGTTCTATAATTTAAAAAATGTAAACACTAGGTGGCGGACTTCTACAGGCTTGTGAAAGAAAAAGTATAGAACTTAAAAGCTTTGTTGTTATTTCAAATCAATGACTGCTAAATTACAAATTTTAACTAATCAACTAAAATTGATATTTGTTAATATATTAACTATAAATATAATGCTATTAACCTAAGTTAATGCTGTGAAATATGCTATAGAATAATATTTCCTTGTGGGGAGCAAAAGTATATGATCAAGAATGTGAAGTCTATAGCAATTTCCACCTTGAAATGAAAACAACTATTTTGCTCAATACCTTTAACTGTCCTATCTTAAAACAGTTCTCTTTCTAATATTTATAATGGTTTTTTGCAGGAATTGAAGTCATATGGAATATATAAAATTAATTGTTCTATTTTAAAATTGTTCTACATATTCACAAAATGATATTTTTTGACAACTAGGTAGCTGTCAGACACACTAACCAGAGCTCCCAATACTGGAAGGTATATTTGCTACCCACAGTCTTAACTGTTACTGGTGATCAGTCATTTGTTACCATGTAGAAGGTACTATTTGGAGTTCTTTTTAGTAAGACCTGTGTGTGTGTGTGTGTGTGTGTGTGTGTGTGTGTGTATACATACACATATAATAATATATATCTTCAACATTTTCTCACTACCCTGATTCCCCTCATTAAAATTTTGATTATGAGAATGATAGGCATCTGTATTCCAGTAGTTTGGTTTAAGTCACTGAGGAGTTACCAAACAATGGGGCTGTATTGTCTCTGATCCTCTCTGACCTACTAAGAATGACAGGTAGGCCAGGAAACTGAAATTAGATCCAAAATCAGTTGTCATTTGAGCTGAACGTTTAAAACCAGTGGTTCCTTCTTACCACTCTGGAGACCTTCACTTTGATTTCCAATTGATATGGACAGCCAACACTGTTACAAGGGGTTTCACAAGACGTGACACATTCATCTTTTCATGTAATTCATAACCCATTTGCCTAAAAGGTACTTGAAAATAAATTCAAATCACAAAGGACACTCAATACATTATCACACGTTAGATGGACAGTTCTTCAAATTTCTAATTCATTCTGTTATATATTTTTGATTTGACTATCACATGTACAAGTTTCCCTAATAGTGACTTTCTTGTAAGAGGACTCTCCAAAGTTATATGGCAGCCATTTGTAGAAGTAGAGAATTTTTTCACGTATCTAAAAATCTTAAAAATGAATTTTATAAACTGGAGAGATGGCTCTACAGTTAAGAATACTGGTAGCTCTTCGAGAGGACCAGAGTGTGATACTCAGCACCCAAATGGCAGCTCATAACTATCAGTAACCACAGTTCCAGGGAATCTGATGCCTTCTTCAGGTTTTCATGGGTCCCAGATATGTACATAATGCACAGACAATAATGAAGGCAAAACACCCATATGCATAAGATTTTTAAAACAAATTTTAAATTCTTATAGCTTTTAAGTTCTTCTTGTGAGTAGTAGAGATGGAAATACTTTTTTAATGAAGGTGACTTCTAATTTAGTTTTTGAGGGATATCCAAATCTATTATAAACTGCAGAAGAATGATGACTAAAGAACTTTAGTCATTGCCAGGCAGTGGTGGCACGTGCCTTTAATCCCAGCACTTGGGAGGCAGAGGCAGGAGGATTTCTGAGTTCGAGGCCAGCCTGGTCTACAGAGTGAATTCCAGGACAGCCAGGGCTATACAGAGAAACCCTGTCTCGAAAAACCAAAAAAAAAAAAAAAAAACAAAGAACTTTAGTCATTTTTACTTTCTGCTGTGCTATACTATGTGTATTGCGGGGCGGTATTAGATACTGTAATACAAACCATGTATCTTCCCTACATCATGATGATTATAATTTGTTGCAAAAAACCTGCAAATATGAATGTATACTGATGTGTACCTATAGACATATAAGCAAACATTTACATATGAATATCAATAGGCTACTTTATAAATGTCTAATGTTTCTTATGCTATTGAGGGCAAGTAACATAAATAGAAATAATTAACCTTAATTTCTGAGAAATTAAATACTGATAAAGTTGCTTAAAAGTAATAAACTCTTCTTAAATTAAAAAGAAAAAATACTCCAAAATATAAAGAACATATATTTCATTTCTTTATGATACTACCTAGGATGAAAGGTTTGTGGTAAAAAAGTTTGAGTTGAAAAAATGAAAGAGATACAAAGCAAAAAGAGAAAAGCACAGTACAATGAACATTAACATAAAAAAGTTTAAGCAGCAAAGAATGTAGCATACAGATCTTCACAGCAACACGTCTCCATCGTCCAACAGCAGCTTAGTGTAACAGTGGTTTTCCAGTTTTAGTGGCTGTCAGGATTACCTTTCAGATATACTACAACACAGACTGCTGGAATTAGGAGGGTACAGCTCACTTGATAAAGCATTTGCCTAAGTGTGTGCTCAAGGTCAAGGCCCTGGATTTGATCCCCACCCAACTCCTACAAATAAAGCTACATGTAAACTCTTGGATTGTATTTCCCATCTTGTAGATTAACGCATTCTAACCAGTTCCGCAGTAACTACATATACACCTAAGAATCACTAAGGTCTGTTAGAACAGATCAGATTTTAGAAGTGACTTTCCTTGCAATTTCTCTTGCTGGTCAACAAAGTAAAGGTGTGAGGTTACTCCAGTTCTGTAGTCTACTTTATTGGGATACCTCACTGTGAATAATGCATTTTACTGTGTGTGCTAGGACTGCATAATGGGACTTGCCCATGCAAGGCAAGCAACACAGCAGAGCTACATACCCTGCCAGCTTTAGACTCCATTTTGTGAAAGACGGTCTTACTAGGTTACTCAGGCTGGTCTTGACAAAAGCTTCTCCCACTTCCAGGATGTTATTTTCCTAATTCACTAATACATATACTACACGCGGACACAGGCTGGGATATCTTCTAGAAGTGTTCAGTCTCACAATTTATATGGCCCATTTTGGGTTAAGTTTTTTCCATTAAAGTCGGTTTGAGACAGATACTTTTGCATTATTTTTGTTAACTGTCAATAACTATTCCATTGTACTTTTAAAAGTTGCTCCAACACAAGTCCTCCATTGTTTTCAACAGCACTGTCAAAATCAAATGTCCATCCAGCTATGTCTATCGCTTGGTTATGCTTTCCCACCCATCTCCATCCTGACCACTCCAAGACTCCGCTCACTGCAGCCTTGTATCTTAGCATCCAGCATCACCCGCCCTCAATGTCCCTGTCCTCAAGTGCTCCTCCAGAGTGATACCCTTTCATAGACTGCAGAATCATCTTTTAACCCACAATAAATGTAGGATCTTGACAGAAATTACATTAAATCTATAAAACCACTTTGAAAAAATGACTATTAATATGTCAAGTCCTTCAATCCAGAAAAACAATTTTTTCACCTACATTTTAGTAGCACGAGTAATATGCATCAAAAATTCCTCTATTGCTTAGCTGAAGATTGAATTCATGTATGAGTTCAGTACATTTTGGAGGCTACCTGAAACCTTTTCTGTGGACAATCGTTTTAGTGGGAAGGAGATGTAATTCTTTCTTCCTTTTCAACTTATAAGCCTTTATTTCCTTTTTCTATGCTATTATGTGGCACAAATGAAGAAAATTTGTCATTGCTCCAAATCTTACAGAGAATGTATGTAGTTTTCATCAGTAAGTTGCTATTGATTCTGCTCATCAAGTAGGGGAAGTTTTCTTGTTTCTGAGGCTTTATCTAAATCATAAATGAAAACTGAAGTTTGCCCAATGCTTTTTCTATACTGATCTAGTATTTTTCTATTATGATAAAATATATTGATTTTCAAATACTGAATCAGCCTTACATTTCTGATACAGCTTATACTCATGTCCTGTATCTGTCACAGAAACCAAATTCTGTCACTGTCTGAACAAAACTGTGCACTGTAAATAAAGAAGAAACAGAAATTGTGTTCTTAAGTTGAAATTTATAAATTATTACTACTAACAACATACTTAAAGTTATTGGCAGGAAGTTACTTTAAAAATACCTTTAAAGATAAAAGGAAACCACGGAGAGCAGTTACAGGAAGAACTAAATTACTTACTACACAAATACAACTTCAGAAGTGCATTTGTATCTAGTGAGTGGTAAGGGGATCAGAAGGAGAAAAGGTGGACGTATGATGTGCAGGCATGAGGTTCTTTATGGAGAACATAAATGTTTCATGATGCTGAGGATGCAGTTAGTAGGTTTGTATACACAAAACATGTCTCTTTATGCTACAGATGAGTGGTGAAAAATTATCTTCACATGGGCAGTTAGCTCACAGAAGACTGCAAATTTCTGTTCCTGGCCCATGAGCTTATAAGATACCTTATGAAGATACCTACAACATGAAAGATTAGATAAAAATCAAAAACAATTTTCTGGTACAAAGAATCATTTAAACAGTTAAAAGTAGCTGATAAATGAAGGTAGATGTCAATATTTCCCCTATCCCCTACTCACAGATGGGGAATAACCAGCCTGCTGGAGAGCTGCAGGAGCTCCGCAGTCAGACTTTCCTAACCTATCGAGATGAGCAGAGTCCTGCTGAAGGCAGCGTCCTGGCTATGCACAACTCAAAGAGAAAGACAAGAAGCTGTAGTAAAGAGGTGACTGTACAGAAGAACAGTAAGATTTTATTTCTAAAGATAGTTAAGGTTTTTCCCTCCCCCCCCAAACTAAGGAGATCCCAGTGATAAGAATGTCCTTGATATTTCTATGATCCTAATATATATGCTAATTCACAATTAAAAGTTTTAATAAACATAATGTGTAAAAGGGTTAATTCTAAATGCTTAGCCCATTATTAACTTTGAAGCATTTTATGGATAAAAATGTCTTCTTAAACAAAAAGTTCACAGCAATATCATCAATTTTAAAGAATGACACAATTTAAGCAAAATTTATTAAAGCAATTTGAAAGAAAAAAATCAAACAGCCCACTGAAATGTACAACAAACTCCAGCCTGACATTGTAAAATACTCAAGATCATTTGTTTCCCCAAGCTCTGTATTTGTATGTGTCTCCTCACCAATGAGAAGAACTTAGCTGACAAACAAGCTATACAACTATACCCGAGTTACGATACAACAGAAGAAACTCGAATTTTCATACATGAGTTTAATAAACCATGGTTTATTTACTAAGGTGTGGGGTGATATACGAGGATGGATATACAATCAATAGGTCTGAAATCTCTGTCCCATGGGCTACCTCCATCCTCTCACTTACTAGCAGTACAAGGCAAGCTGAGGTTTATTTAAACACATTCTTTATAATGACCTCTTCAGAGAAAATTACAATACAAATAGCACTAGGCATTTAGTAAATTAGGTCACAGGCCACGAAGTTCAACTGTGCAGTTTTGAAATCTAATGTCAAAGAGTTCCTGAGACCTTAAGACTGAGTGATCTGCAATGTCTCCAACATGTCTTCAACTGCCTTAAGAGAGTATTTGGTTTCCTTCTTACTTCGACCTGCAAACTAATTAAAAAGAAAAAAAAAACAGTTCAATTAGGCTCAATTTCATTGCAAAGTTTAAACATCACACATCATCTTCATATTGCAGAAGAAAATATTATTTTATCATTCATATAGAAACCACATGTGCTTTAAAGTATGAGCAAACTCTTGAGTTTTATGGATATTTGCATTAGGGTTTCAGCTTCAGTTGAAGTGTACAAATATTTCACTACAAACTTGGGTAGTTTAAGCTGATTTTAATTAGCATGATAACCTATAAAAGCTTAGATTGGATTTTAAAACTACCCTAGGTTCAGACTCCAAAACATTTATGAAGTATGGAATGGCTTAGATGAAGTTTAAACACATACATATAGAGAGGAATAGAGTTGATATCTACTTTTCTACCCTGTAGATGGATGTTTGGAGTTTCAAACACGGTACAGAATACATGAAAGTATCTTAAACATTTAAAAGTAAAAAATGCACATATTTAATGTATGTTATTTAAAATAGGTCACATTTTCAAGATTTCAGATTTGTTAGTTAGCTGGATGATACACACACTTCTTGCCTACTCAGTTCTAATGCATCTTATAAAACTAATTGGGATTAAATTTTATAATGAAAACAAAAAATAGCATATCAAGTCCTAGGTTCCTGTATACAAAAGCAAATTCATAGCTTATTAAATTCAAAATTCATACACTGAGGAATCAGTGCTGACTACCCCATGCTGATTTCAAAATGAGCTTTCTAACTGTGCTGACAATCACCGTCATTTGCATCAGGTCTGATTTAACACAACAGATTTACCCAATAAGTGAATGTTCCCTGAGAGGGTGGGGGAAAGTCTATTAATCTGTAGTACTTATTTTCCCATGGTTGTGGTATTAGCAACATCTAGTATTCCTAGTTAACACATTTTTCAGCAACTGTCTTATGACAGTAAGTACTTAACATTTGATTTACTATGTGTTTTTTTTCTTTTGTAATGAACTGAATGTGGCAAATGACCTGTTCCGAAGAAGGAATGAGAGCACAGATTACAGGAGCACAGGCTTCATGTCTGGAAACCTCCTCTGACCTGACTACACTTAACACAGTAAATCCCATAGCATTAGGTGCTGCAGCTCAGTCTACTTGACAGATGAGATAATACAACAGCATCCTAGACACAGTGAGGAAATGTAAGGCACCAGCCTGCCATAAGGCATCACAGCCTAAAGGACGGAAATGTTAAAAATAGCAGTGCTGTTTATGAATTATGGTAACAGTATCATATTTAAATCTTTAAAACTTCTGTTAGCAATTAAAGAGAAGAGATGCTTCTCATGTGATTATCCACTTGATAAAATTTACCTTTGTGGGATTTATCAGAGCAGAAAGACTTTTCTTTTACCACTGCTTACTCAGTATAAGCAGGAATGGCTCTAATTAAATAATTTATGAATTAATTTTGAGGAAAAGCTTTTATGGGATTGGGGCAAGGGTATACAATAGGGCACCACAGTAATAATTATTTTAATTTCTTTAAATAAAAAGTAGAAATAAAAATTTGTGAAGCCTTAAAAGGATTTTTTAATTTATATGAAACATACTTTTAGAAGTAGAAGCATGATTTTTTTTTTTTACAATTAGCCAACTAAAAATACACACATAGGCTAGTGACACCACTATCAACAACCACTGCAATTTAGGATAAGCCAAGCTCACTCATTCATGTCAGAACACACTGAAAAAGGTACACATATAAATCTATCATTTCAAATTCTTCCTGACATGCAATTATTTCTGTCTATTCCAGAATTATATGGCAAATGAACTAATTAAGCCAGGATCTCATTTTTTTCCTCAAATCATAATTTAGTTTTCCATTTTCCAAAAGCACACTAATAGACCCACATCACCGTTACGTAACAGCATGGATCGCTGGCAGGCAAATGTAAAGAAGTGCTGATCTGGAGAACTGTCAGTAAGTTCACCATAAACTCTCCCTGAACACCAAATTGAAATCTCTTCGAGACAACATGCTAGACCAAGTTTCTAATTAAAGAGCAGGCAGTGGTCACATTTTGTTTCATTAAGTGGAAAGCAAAGAAAATCTGATGATAAAACCTCATTTATCAAATTCATAAATATTTTGAAAAACAATGAAGTTAAGAATATATAATTGTTTTATGCTTTGCACTGGTTCATATGTCTAGATATACATTCCTAAATTTTCAAATGCATCTTAAAAATGTATCTAGTGACAAAAACGTGACTCTGGAAGCTATATTTCTGATATTATTCACAAATTTTGTATTTATCACAGTTATACTTGCTTGAATAAACTAATCATGCCTGTATTGTGGATCTTAAAAATATAACAACAAAACTCACCAGGAAGAACACTAAAACATCCAAACAATATAAACATTCTCCAGCGTACTGGTGTATTAGTTACCCAGGATGAGTGAGAAACTGAGGCAGACATGGAGGCATCTACATGGAGACCTGTAATCCAGCACTGTGGAGCCTGAGTCAGGAGGACTGAAACACGGTCAGGGCCACAGCCCGTGTTTCACCAGGCCAGTCACAGCTACAAAGGAAAATCCAGATCCTGCCCACTCCCACAAAACCAACAGCAGAAGAGAACCCCACCTCACTGGAGACTATGGGACTTACAGAGCCATTCCCAGAAGCCCAGGCTCACAAGCAATACTCTCAGAGCTCTTTGTATGAACAGTGAGACTTACAAAACTTTATACAAATACAATGAGTCTAGTAACAAAATAAATACGGGAAAGAGATACTGAGCTAAACGGACAGGGTCGGAGAGAGGACAGAAGAGGAAGGGAGAAGATGAATATTGAAGCAAGGACAAATGTCACCAAGAACAGGGTTTAGGTCTATGAACAATGGCTTAAAATACCAAAATGATGTCAACTGGGAAAGTGGGTCTCCCAAAGTATGGGAAAAACGTTTGTTTAGAAATGTAGGGGCTTTCTATAACTGAAAAGATGGTGTAGGAAACCCAAAGAAATCAAATTCTTCAGTTTAATTATTATAGAGTATTTTACATCTAAAACAAAGAAACAAATAGGGCCAGATAAGATATCAATTACTCACATGAGATTATAACTGAAGAGGGTGTTAGAATTATGATAGCACCTGTCTGTGTTAGAGGAATCATATTGTGATTTTAGAATAGCAACCTTAAAGGTATTAGATTCCTGAGTTGACAAGAGATGTCATTTAACCAGTATGTCCCCTCAGAAGATTAATCTTTCTATACTTTAATTTCCACATTTGTAAAACAGGAGATACAGGCCAATGGTATGTAATTTATCAATGCTATATAGGCAGTACATGTCATAGACAAATTTGGAACCCAGAAAATATAGATCTACCATTTGTGATTCTTTTAAAAAAAATACTAGATATGCATATGGATAAAAACTAATCCTACTTCAATTTATAAATAAATTTTTCCTAATGAATAGAAATCTTAAATGAGAAACAAAAAATATAAGAGTGTCATTCTTGACCCTGCAGTATCCGAAATATTCTTACACAAAATATACAAACTAAAAACTATAAAGGAAGTCATTAACGAATTTGAACACATTTAACTTCAGAAGATTTACTTCTCAAACTCATTTCAAAGAGAACAGAAGCAATTAGAAATGTTTGCTACATATACATCCAAAACATGGATCAAAAATTAAAAGTTATATGAACAGACAGAAAGACAGACTTTATGAAAGAATATATCTAAGTTACAAGAAAAGAAGATATCTAAGTAATACAGCACAACAACATGAAGCAACACTAGGTGCACATGAGAACTGTTAGTAAAAAGACAATTCTCTAAAAGTACAAATGGGAGGAAATACTGATTTAGAAAGCCGTCCTCCCTAATATACACATTCTAAATCAGTGTTACCAACTATGTCCATGCACCAGATGTGCATATATACTAAGACCAAAAAATGTGTACAAAAAATTAAGTGTAGAATCATTCCTAATAGCCCTAAGCAAGAAATAAACCACACATTAGCAATTAATAAGTAAGAGACTCGGTACAACCAGAATGACTAAACTGCAGACATATTTATGGGTGACCTCAAACCTAGCAGTGAATTAAACAGAAAAGGCAAAACAAATATGGTATGGTTTAAGACCTAGTGGGGATTTGTCAGGACTCCTGAAAAGGACAGAAGGAATGCCCATTGGGAGGACCTGCTAAGACATATTGTTTATACTTACTAGCCTAATACACTTATGCCCTGTTGTTTATTGAAATGCCTATTGATAACTTAGGTTCTTGTTTCTGCATATGGAATAATTTAATAATGGTTTATTTTAAAAATGTATTCATGCTATGTCATGTCAAAAGATCAATCTCTCAGTAGCTTGTTGTTTCTAATAAAAACCTGAACATACACTGTACATGCTATTAGTTTATGTTATTATATTAGTCCTATCTTTAAAACACACACATAAACACTACAGATATAGGCCATGCCAACTGTATTTGAAGAAACACAGAGTAGCTATTTATAAGCATTTTGAGTTGTAATATGCTAACAGAACTAAGATTTTTCTATAATATATAATATACATAAATAAAGGTTATTTTCATAATATAATTAGGGGGCACAGCATTTTTTAATGGCCCCAATCTTCTCCAACCAAGGAATGCTAAAACAACATGCAAACCAAATGAACAGAAGAGAACACCAGCCCTCTAATGACATCTTTCAAAAACTACATCATAAGCAATTTTCTACACATTCCCATGTGACCACATGGCCAGTGGCAGGCAGCAGGATTGCAACAGACAAGTGGCTTTAGGTTGGAGCAGAGGAGGAGAAGAGAGCAGATGACTCCTTATATTAAATGAAAGCCACAAAATTATGAACAAACATTAATCCTCCAAAGAGTAATATCTGAAGTGATGAATCTACAAACAGCCAAAACCAACCAACCAACCAAACAAACAAACAACCTTGACAAGTATCTTCCCAAACTTGAAGTCAGAGGCACATCTAAAAATTGTATGTAAACATGACTAGACAAATTGAACTAAATATAAGACCTCAAACTAGCAGCCAATACTTCTGTTTCTTGAAGCATAAATACTTCAAAGCATGAAGAAAAACAGTAACATCCGAACTCAAACTGCACAGGACAGAACTGTGGAACAGGAGGAAGAAATGGTCCAAGGAAGCTAAGGAGGAGCTAACAGCAGAAGAAATGCAGCCGTGGATACCACGGGCTGAGAGCCACCAGAGGACTCCAGGCCTACAGAACTCATTGGGGTGTAACCGAAGACCAGAGTCAGAAAATCCAAGCCAGGCTTAACTGGGACAAAGACCAAACACACAGAGCAGTTATAAAGGAGTTCTCAGTAACAAAGAGAGGGCACAGTAAGGCCAGGAAAGCTACCTTACTTATCACATCCCCATGCCCATCCCACACACACAGTTCCCAAGAGTCCAGGACCTCATTCAATGTGGGAAAAAAAAAAGAAAAAGAAAGGACATGAACAAACACCATAGCATATTATTATGTTAAATGACAGAATCACAGAAATGCATTTATAATTGGACTCTTGAAACAAGAAAGAAACTGTATTCCTAAAACTATCCTTTCTCAACAGGACTAAATGCTAGAAACAACTGTTCTGTACATTTACAAAGAGTGATGCCAAAACAAGCAAAATATGTTACATATTGATTTAAAGATAAACTTCCTTTGGACAAATAAGCAAAAGTCTAACTCACTTGTGAAAGTCAGGGCGGCAATAGGTTTCTGGACATCATTCTACTAAAAAGCCACTAGGAAAATATGGTTAAAGTATGTAAGTAAGTGTTAGCCAAACAATGTGTAAACTGTTAAAGGGTTTTATAATTATAAATGCTGTCAAAAATATACAAGCAGGTATTTTTCTCATGAACCAATTTTCCATGAAAAAATTCCCCTGAAAAAAAATTCCCCTAGAAAGGAGCTCCAGAACACTAACAAACCAAGAGGTCTGACAGAAGCACTGAGGTGCACATAGACAGGGTAGGCTTCAGGAAAACATCTGCCTAGTAGGCCATTAGGCCTTTCTTTTGCCTCTTTTTATTTCCTGAGGTATATCTGATCAAAATGCATTCTCAATTCCAATGTGCTTCTAAGCTGCATCTGCTAGTTTAATGCCTGTGTTTTGTAATTCTTTCCTATTTAACAAATGAGATTTACAAATTAAAGATTAATTATATCATAAAACTAATAGATTGCTTTGTTGAGGAAAGATTATAAAAGAAATATTTGTTAAAGGCCTAAGGCATTAGAAAAAATATCCAGTAACAGACATTTAGCTTTGTACTTTCAGAGATCAAAGTGACAAAGAAATACATCCAGTAATATACATAACAAACTTGCCAGTACTAACCTGATAAGCCCTGTTTATTTGATTAGCAGCCCAACTAGCATATTTAATGTTGTCTTTTTTCATTTTTGCACTTGCTTTTGGATTAGAAGCAATATGACTTGCAGACTAAAACAACAACAAGAAAAAAAACATGAAAATTAAAACTCTTTTCTAGTTAAGATAATAAAAACATGAAAGAGTCATAGCTGTAAGGAGTTGATAACAAGTTTTAACACTAAAGCAAAACAATTTTAAAATAAGAATAATGTTGAATGAAATCAATACTCTAAACCTAAAACATAAGTTAAAATGCAGCATAGTCCAAAATAACAAGACAAAGAATATTTTTAAAGTATATCTAAAATTACTTATATATTTACGTCAGCTCTTAAGGCTAAACTCACTTTCATATGGAAAGATACTTTATATGAACAAAGCATTTTACTTAGGTTACTGTTGTTATTTCTTGCTACTAGAAGAATAACAAATCTCTAATATTATAATTATCAAATATTAACAAAGAGATCTCAAAAGCAATGTAGCACAACTTCCAATATTAACAGGTGAAAAAATATTCAGCCAATAGAAATAATCTAATTTGAACAAAACAAGTAATGGAAATCTCTGAAATAAAGAAGATATTTATCTCTTCCTGACTTGTCTTAACACTGTACCAAGAGCTTTCCAATCATATTCTAAAAACCTGAAGAGTCACCACAGTTTGATCTACCTTTAATAACAATGTAGTTTAATGAGAAATCCTTAGTCCAATATCTATTAAACAACCTATAAAGCTCCAAAATAAGAGACTCTTATTCTTTCTGGGAAGAGGAAGCTTGAACGTTGGTCATATTCCTAAATATCTCCTGTCTTTATAAGGATCTGTCTTGGAGACTTAGGAAGGGTTAAGTTTTTCTTTTATACCCGGTCTCCTTCACAGTCTTTCCATTCGTTCCTCTCCAGGCAGCGGGTTATCTGTATTGTAACGATTTCCATACCTCTAAGAAATGCTATCACATTTTTGGTATGAGCTTAGGCAAATATAGCACCTGAAAAACTGAACAGTCAACTTCTGCGGCTGGGATACCAACTAAACATAGTAGCATTACAGTCAGCTTTGAGGAAGTTATTTATATTTGTATCTCAGTTGCACCATTTGTGAATTTCAAGTAACAACTGGAGAATTTATTTAAATGGCTGATGTGAATAACTGATTTAAATAAAAACTAGGACTCAGAGCAATGCCCAGCATCGCACATGCTCTGTATAAGCAAGCAGTTGTGACTAATCACTGTCATGGAGTTTTTAAGACGGTTGATTTATTAGATACTGCTAACAATGGTACATCTCCAAGCCACTGGAACTGTTTCTGGTAGAATTGAAAAAAACTTCCTTCACATTGTTTGAGGCATATTTTAATCTTAACCCATTCGTAAAAATCATCTCACTTGTTTCTTCCTATTGCTTTACTTTCAAACGATTCTCTTTTGCTGGCTTCAACAAAAAGACATCCATCAAAGAGTCCATAAAAAAAAAAAATAAAGACCAGTGTAATATTGTCAACACTAATTAGACTCTTAGTATATTCGTAAAAAGAGTATATGAATTTGAGAGTGGAAGAGGGGGGCACATAGCAAAAGGCAAAAGGAAGTAGAAAATGAATTTTATCATAACATTATATCCATGTTTGAAATTCTCAAATGATAAATATTCAAAAATAAGCAAGGAAAAAAAAGGTAGAGCACAGTTTCAATGAACTAAGGGAGCCTTTAAAGTTTCTTTTCTTGCCTTTCTGATTGCAAACAGGTGCTCCCTTCAGCACCGTTCTAAAGTCCTGCAAACTGTCCTGCTTCCCATGGCTTTTGTGAATTGATTCTTTGTGAGGCATGCCGAAATGATGACTATTTAATCTCACAAATAATTTGCAAACTGCTTTTTTAACACTTTTAAACATGTTTAAAACGTGATATGCTAGAAATTTATTTTTTTAATAATTTTTATTGACATGGCTTAAAATATCTTTTATACTTATCTCCTAATTAGTAAAGAAGTACAATAAAAATGGGCACAAATCCCAAGAATATCAAAATGAATGGATAATATATATTATATAATATACATTATGCTTTAGTTTAACTGTTTAATTCTGATATGTCAAATATATCTCAATTGAAATGTCAAACAGCAAGAATGTACTAAAAATCAAAATTATAGCATTTTTTACCTTCTTGTCATAATTAACTATGTTCATCAATAGAATACAAGCAAGCATGGAGAGACTGGAAGGACAATTCAATGCATTTTAAATGACAGATTCCGTAAAGTGATGTTGAACACGCACATCCACTCACCATATAAAGCCCAAACAGAGCTCTCATGTTTCTGTTGTTGAGTTTCAGTGCCTGTGCAAAATACTTTCTTGAAAGCTCGAGGTTTTCAAGTCCACCTTGGGTATATTTGACCTGTTAAAAGTTACAGATTGCTGAAACCTGTTTATTTTACTACTTTGAAATGTAGCATGTTCCACCATACATAGGCATTATGTAATGAGAACAGAGATTCTCTAAACAAATGCAACATGCTAAAAGAATTCACATTAAGGTAGTTAATCTAAAATGTAAAACACACCCTCACTCTTACTGACCTATTCTCTTCTACGAACATTAAGATCTTTGAGTAGCTGTTATATCTAAAATGTCACACTAAAAAGCAGAGCACAGTTTTTGTATCAATAGCCTTGCTGTTACACACTGTATTTTTTATTGCATGTATTTTAAATCTAGATCTTGATAGAAATTCCCTATTTTACATGTGTACTTTAGAAATGAGAGCAATAGTCTTTTTATATTCTTTATAATGACATATTATGAGATTCAGTTATAGTTATACTATGATTCTTTATAGTATGCAAATTAAACACATATTTCTAACATGTCAACATTCTAGTTTCCGAGAATATGTATTTAAAAACCATCATCTTTATAAATGTCTCATAAACAATTAAATATTGACAACTATGATGTAACTGATTCAAAAATAGGAAAGAAACACATACATAGAAACCCACAAATACTGTAATAAATTACAATCAATTTCAGTCTATCTAATCTTTTAATTGAAAAGAATTTCATTTCAATATTTACATGTTTTAGCTTTATTCCCTCACCACTCAGTAGATAGACTTGTCTAATGGGAGGAAAATAGAATTAGTAACATACAACAGACAAAAGCAGCCAAATTCGACTCAATAGTGTTGTAGTTGCAATACTTACTTCTGCATACTGCTGACAGTATAAGTGGTTATGTGGATTTGTCATCATCAGCTCCTCTAAGCAAAAGGCGGCTTTGGCATAGCTGCAAAATATTAATGGGATATATTGATTTTAAGTTATAAGTTTTCACAAACACACCTTAAAAACACATTTAAAAACTTAGTGACATTAGGT
This sequence comes from Grammomys surdaster, assembly GCF_004785775.1. Taxonomy (NCBI): domain Eukaryota; kingdom Metazoa; phylum Chordata; class Mammalia; order Rodentia; family Muridae; genus Grammomys; species Grammomys surdaster. Next base: position 19,926,787 of record NW_021604565.1, on the reverse strand, counting down.
ATTTTATTTCTAGAACTATTTAAACCGATTTAAAGCATTTGTTGATTCAAAATATTAATAACATCAAAACTTTTATTGAAATAAACAAATCTTTGTCTAAATCCCAAAGTAACCTCCGAATCCTCAATGGATATTCCTTTGCTACAAGTGTGTTACTACCGAGGCATGTCCACATGAGTAACACAGGCCTCCACCCTGGGAGCTCTACCTCTATAAACCCACTCGTCAGTCAGTATTAATGTTTAAATAGCGTAGCAGAAGGCAATACAGTAATTAATGAAATAGTGTCTAATTGCCTCACAGCCTTACAGACATCTATATCAATATGTTCTACTGTAGAGACTGCTCACTAAGTTTATATTCAAATATCAAGTCAAAATAAAATTATGTGTTTCTAAAGCTATCAATAATAGATGAAGTTAGTTCTGAAATGCCCTCCACTATTACTAAATCAAGTGGTGCTGAAAACCTATGGGGATCTGTCAGAAGGGTTTTAGTAAAACAGCATTTAGAACATGTGATTATAATTCACCTTAATATATTTTCTATGCTTAGAGCTATGTACTCATCCTAATTATTTACAGAAAATTCTAAAGAATACTTAGACATTGCAAGATTTAATTTCACTGTGGTGGGGATCCTCCTCAATAGAACAAGGCTAAGTAAGGTTATTTTTAGTATTTGTTATCAATATATAAATATTGACACTTGGTATCTTTCCTGAAATATATACAGTCTAAATCCACACCGACCTGCAGAGTAATATGTAAATTTTATACAATACTCATTATGCATCCTGCACTACTCAAAATAATTAAATGTATTAACCCATTTTATCTTACCAAAACCCTAAAGCATAAAAAATTTGTTATAATTTCCTAGCAGAGAACAGAGGCACAGAGAAGTAACTATAACCCAGGCTGTCCCACTGCAGAGAGCCGCTTTACAACCACTACCTGTCTTACGTTCCTAGCTTCACACACAACAAAAAACTATGTTGATATAGTAACGAAGTATCAGTGGGTACAACAAAAAATCTCACAAAGACATCAAAGAACCAAATGCATCTGGAAACTCCTAAAAATCATATTTTACATTTCTGGAGAATCTGGATATAGATTCCCATCCAATATCTGCAGCGTTTTAGCCCTTCTCATTTTTATACCTAAAACTTAGCATTTGTTCTTGAAAAGGTATTCATTCAATAAGTAGCTGAATGAATGAATGAACACAAATCTGAAACAAACCAACAAATGACACATTTAATATCTACTCATCTAAAAGGTGAGGAGAAAGCAGTCTCTAGTTTAAATATTCAATAGCTAATAAAGTCTTCCCTTACCTACAATGCCACCAAAAATTCAAATTAACGTTAAGATGAAACGTCGTTAAGAGATTTAAATGAGTTTAACTTCACTCTGGTTCTGAGGAAGCATAAAACAAGGTAAGGCAGGGAACACTGAAGGTACATGGGTGGAATCAGAACTAAATTTTGTCATGTCTTTGTTTTACTGGAGATCCTAAGTTTTCTGTATTAGGCATTTCTTTACTTTGAACAAAAAGATTTCCTTGATTATTCAAAAATTTAAAATGTTTTTAGTCATAGAAAACTTTGAAAATTACAAAGAAATTGTGATTGTCTTGTGTTTCTTAAAAAAATAAAATCTAATGTTAGTATTGTAATACATGCTGAAAACCCAGTTTTCTTTTGTCTGATACGTGGTCTTACATGCCTGAGAGAAACAGATCCCTTACCATAAGAAGTGATTCTGGCAGAATCTGACAGAAAGGAAGAATGGCTCCCGAATGTAAAACATATCTCACTATATATCAGTTATGGCTTTTATTCTACACACCATTTTCACTAAAATCATGAATGTATTTTCCACAGTCTTTTGTAGAAGCTTTGAAAATATAGACTTTTGCAAAGGCAACATACAATGTCATCATTCTACTATATTTCTGGTGCCATCTGTGTTTAGTATGAGACCAAAGTTAACTATTAACATAAATAAGAAAATGCCCATGGGAATCTAATTCTAGCCTTTCACAATGACGGAAAGATACAATGTGTTATAGCCTCCAGAGTTAGAGCTAAAGAGGAAAAGAAGTAAGCTGTCACACACTCTGTGGAAGCTGGCACTAAGGCTGTGATATCTGCAAACCTCCACTAGGACTCTGCTCTAATCCTTTCACACTGGGATTTCCTCTTGTCACTACAGCAATAAAAAAGCTAACAAAAACATTAAATATCCAATAACCAAGTTCCTACAGCATTCAACATTCTTGATTACACTTCGTTTTTAACCCAGGCAACAGAATGCCTCTGCTCTGGAAGAGTTGATTCTCTTAGTACTGAGGCTAATAAATGCATACAATTGACTGAATTTTTAAACAGCAGGGAGCATAATACTCTTTGTGTATGAGAACAATTTGAACTCCAAAATCCACAATTTTGATTCCCCCAAAGTAATAGCTTAGGAAAAGGCTTTTCAGATTCTTAAAGAATCCCATTTCTACTAGAAAGAAAACCTTATTTTCTAAACAAAAATAATTTACTTAAATCAAATGACACAGTTAAAAGATATTCACATAACTAGCAATTTTTATTTATTATTTTTTATTTGCTCATTTAATTAGTTCTTCATCTAAAATGATAAGTGACTGACTTTTTCCAATCTTCTGAAAATCAGTCTACTGAACTTTACAATTTCATTCTTAAAATTCTAAGTGATTGTAACAACTTACTCATGTTCATTGATATAAAGTTCTGCAAGTTCATGCCAGGCTTCTTGGTCTCCAACAAACCTGATACAAGGAAAAAGAGTATGTGTAGATGTTCTATAAATGAACACTAGAAAATCAAATGCAAATTCCATTTTAATTAAAAAAGATTTATCAGAATAACAAAACACAATCCTCTTGTAAAACACTCACTGTTCCAGATACTCATTCAGCTCTCGAATGGCCTCCACATTTTTCCCCTGGGCTTTTCGAATGGCAATCTTACGCTTTCTGGCAGCCTATGGGTTGACATTAATAAAGGATTAGGTCCTCACGATATTTTGTAAAGAAAGTAATTTAACTGTGCAAATTATTATCTCAATGCCAGTGAAATTCCATTGTAGAAGAACTGCTTTAGTGAGAGTTTATAAACATACCCATGACATCCCACTGGGGAATTCAGACATTCCTCCAACAATCACACACACTTTACTTTTGATGCATGCAAAAACGTATGCATCATTTCATCCAAATAAATAACCATCCAAAGTCCTGTAATTACAAGCCAGCAGGGAATCTTAATCTCTACACAACCCAATGTTCTTTACTCTGCCTCATTTGCAGGATCAGTATCTTAAGAGGCAGTGGAGATTAGGAGGAAAAAAATTACACAATTGACACTTGAATGTCATATAAATCAGGTTTCTGACAACTTGTTCACAATTTTAAGAGAAAAACAAATTACTTATGAACCTTTAAAAAATAAAATAGGTGTTAATAAAACTACTTTACAATAAAATTATTTAAAACTCACATTTTAAAGTTATAAAAATGATAAATATATAAATTAATGTTATTAATTTATGCATTCTTCAAATAACTATTAGAAAACTTGTTATCAGGTATTGTGCCAGATAATAAAATGATAAGGATAAAAAAGAAAATAAATCATTAATATAGGAGCTATCTCATGAGAAATATGCATCTTGTACAATTTTACTGCAGTAAGAGCAATGAGAGATATATCTAGGATGTGGCAGCAAAAGGGAAGAGATTCCAAAAAACTAAGGCACAGTGGGAGGAGCAAAAGAAGAAGCAATGAGGACTCCAGGTGACAATACCCATCCTGAAACAGAAAAAGGTGGGGCAGTTTCTGGATGGCCTTTCAATCAGTCTCTGCTCCACACTTTGTCTCCTTATATGCTCCCGTGAGTATTTTGTTCCCCCTTCTAACAAGTATCGAAGTACCCACACTTGGTCTTCCTTCTTCTTGAGCATCATGTGGTCTGTGAATTGTATTTTGGGTATTGTGAGCTTTTGGGCTAATATCCACTTATCAGTGAGTGCATAGCATGTGTGTTCTTTTGGGACTGGGCTACCTCACTCAGGATGATATTTTCTAGTTCCATCCACTTTTTTAAGAATTTCATGAATTCACTGATTTTAATAGCTGAGTGGTACTCCATTATGTAAATGTACCACATTTTCTGTATCTGTTCCTCTGTTGAAGGACATCTGGGTTCTTTTTAGCTTCTGGTTAATATAAATAAGGCTGCTGTGAACATAGTGGAACATGTATCCTTGTTATATGTTGGAGCATCTTTGGGGTATATGCCTAGGAGTGGTATAGCTGAGTCCTCAGGTAATACTATGTTCAATTTTCTGAGGAACCACCAGACTGATTTCCAGTGGTTGTACCAGCTTGCAATCTCACCAAAAATGGAGGACTGTTCCTCTTTCTCCATATCCTCGCCAGCGTCTGCTGCCACCTGAGTTTTTGAACTTAACCATGTGACTCTAAGTTCAAGAGACACAGTGAGCTGCTGGGCTCAGACAGCACTTTGTCTAAAGGATTACAGGAGCACCAGCTCTAACTCTGTGAAATTCAAATACAGGATATACAAAACAAACTATGACTTGGACTAAGTGACCTTATATTATGAACATGATTTATTGCTTTGTGCAATAGCTTCTCTACAAGATACAGACAGAGAAGGAAAAATGGATGAAAGCCTCCTTAACCTAAGAGAGTTACACATAGTAGAATGGAAGTGCATTGGTTTGGTTCTGAAAAAAGGAGAAAAATTAGAAGAGACTCACTATTAAGCCTAAGAAAAATACAATGAAGCCAACAATACTTTACTAATGACATATTTTAAAAAATATATCTTGAATATTCAACTCACGCTAAAAGCCAACCACACAAAGGTACATTCAATTGTTTAGTTTTTTCTCAGTGGGGGACTTTGGAGATTTGCTTTATTATTTAAAACAAAAGCATCAAAATAAATGTGAAATTTAGAAAATCTCAAAAATTCACATGTTAAAGCTTTGAAAGTAAGTCAAGCCAATAAGGCTCCTAGAAGACTAGTACACAGTGGAACCTTATCCCAAGTACTGAAAAGGAGGGCAGAACCCAACTCATTCTCGCATTTCTGCCCTCTATCCCCCCGCCCCCAACCCCATCTCTGTTACTTATTTATTTATTTTGAGACAACAGTTTTATTAACCAGCTCAGGTTAACACTGAATTCATCCTCCTGTCTCAATCTTCCAAGTCCTAGCATTATAAGAATAAACTGGCCAACAATACATCCTGTATCTGACACTTTTGCATCCTCATTAGGGCATATAGGATATTCTCAGAAAAGTTCTCAAATAATAAAAGGGCAAGTAAACACAGGAAAGCCAGCCTAGGAGATAGATAGGATGTGAACAGAAATGTTCCTGTAAGCTCTTTCCAATTAAGATAACGTGGGAGCTATGGATAGGCACAGCTTTACCTGTGTATATTCCCCAAACCTGGGAAGCTGACACAGGAAGACTGAAGGTCCAAGGCCACCAAGGGCCAAAAGTGATCTCCAGGTTAGCCTACTTTACTGTGCTTAAGAGTTTATGTCAACTTGACATAAGGAAGTCATCAGAAAGGGGCAAGCCTCAATTGAGAAAATGTCTCCATAAGATCTGTCTGTAGGTAAGCCTATAAGGGCAGTTTCTTAATTAGTGATTGATGAGGAGGTCCCAGCTGTGGGTGGCGCCGCTCCTGGGCTGGTGGTTCTGGGTTCTATAAGAAAGATGGCTGAAGGAATCATGAGGATCAGGACAGCGAGTAGCACTCCTTCATGGACTCTGCATCAGCTCTTGCCTTCAGGTTTCTACCTTACTTGAGTCCTATCCTGACTCCCTTTAGTGATGACAGTTATACAGAAATATAAATCAAATCAAATCTTGCCTCCACAAGTTACCTTTGGTCATGGTGTTTCATTACAGCAATGATAACCCTAGCTAGGACAGGTACATAAAGAACATGTCCAAAACAAACAACACACACAAACACTCACTGGTTTAAATTTTAAGATCATGAATAAATATTCATCAAATTAGTTACATATCTTTAAAAACTTATACATGATTGGGCTAAGCAGTAGCAAGTTTTGTGGAAGACATGACACATCTTTTAAAATAGATTACTTGCAGAGAAATAACCTCTAGAAATGGATGAAATGATTACCATATCTCACCCAGTAAAACACAATTTACAAGTCCCCAAACTCTAGATTTCAAAGGCACAGTGGCAATAGTTCCAATATAAAACTTAAAATACCTGATCAATGACAAACACACAGGTGCAAACGTATGCACACATGCATGCAGAGAGACATTCACATGTATGCATCTTGTCTGTGCTTTTAAAACCAAACCAAAACAACAACAACAACAAAAAAAAAAAACCCTTTCTGAAAGCAAACTAGAGTAAACCAACCTAAGGGGAAAAAGACTTGAGCTCAAGGGCTTGTTCAATTTTTTTCTCATGTATCATTTTTTTATTAAAGTTTTTAATATGAGTATCCAAAACTTTTAAAAGTCTGAAACTTAAATGTAATCGTATTCTTCCCTTCCCTAAGGAAGCCTTGCAGTTACTACTGTGAAACCTTACACCATCCACTTGGATTTAATATCTTTCTCCAACTCACTGTCTTTGTTTCCTTTAAGCCTCACTCATTCCTTCCAGCCTCAGAGGGTCACAGCTCATATAGAACATCAGAAAAAGAATCAAATCTAATCAAGCCATTTCAAGGTTCAAAAGATGTTTGTCATGTAAGGAAGCCTTTTGAGAGGTAGAGACAAGGCAACACTGTATGGAATGCACCCTCTGCACGGCACCGGCAAACATTCCATGTTTCTGAAGGAATCATGAATGTGCGTGAATGAAGTGAGTCTTGAAAACTGTATGTTTAGATCCATTTCTTCACTGAACACAGCAACACAAGACAAGTGAAGTCTTCTAGTAGATCTGTTAATTTTAAATCTTGATGGCTTTATGTTCTCTTGAGTGACGCCTAGTATACTGATTCCTAAGAGTAAAAGAACCGAGCTGGGTTTTATTGCTATGTAATGAGAAATACTCAAGAGATATCTGGAAAAGAAAGGAGGAGCTTGGGAAGATCTGACTCGAGAAAACTGAAAGCAGTCACATTGTTACCTAACTAATGGGATCTACTTATTGTCACCTCACCCATACTCTGAAATAAGATGGATTTCTCTTTTAACCAGTCTTAAACACCACAAGAAAATCCATAAAATATGAAAAACAAGACAAAGATAAAGCCATGTTAAATTATAAACTACCAGCTCTTTCTTGCATGTGCTCTTGAAGATGAAAACCATGGTTTCACAAATATTCATCAGTAAGCTACATCCTCAATCCTTGCCTTTAAGTGAAGTAATTTATTAAAATATCCCCACTTAAACTAAAGCAGAAGTAATATGTTTGATTCCACAAAAACAAATTATTCAACAGTCATAATAACTTACATGCGATAAGCATAGGAAACTCAGAAACTTAATTTTACTCTTTTTCAATATATGGCTAAATGGCAAAGGAAGCCAGTACATTCTTAAATGAGTTAAGTACTCATACAGGCACTTTAGCAATAGAAAAGTGGTACTTTATAATTTATGCTATTTTATGAGTATGGGACCCAAGTCCAATTCCTAGCACCATAGGGTGGCTCACAACCATATATAACTCAAATACTAAGGGATCTGATATTTTCTTCTGGCCTCCACAGGCACTAAACACCAACTGTGTACAGATTTACATGTGAGCAAAACACCCATACTCATAAAAATAAAGCAATTTTTAAAACTTGTTTTATTCTAAAAATATTTTCTTGCTGAAGTCACATCAGTACATGGAAATACAGAGAGACATAAAGATGAGTATTATCTACAACTCCCCTGAAACTTTCCATTTAGTCAAAGACAGACAAGCTATGATATCAGTATATAAAATTAAATGTTACCACATTTAAAAAGACAACTGGAAATTCTTAAACAAATAATTATTCACATTGATTTTTAATTCAAGTAGTAAATTTTTAAAAAATGAAATAGATATACTAATACCATATAACAATTACTGAGATGACTTCTTTCATTTTTAATTATGATAACCAAAAAGCATTTGTACATACTAAATGGTACTTCATAAGCCTTATAACATTATAGAAATAGAGCCTTGCTGGGGTTTTATGTAAACATAGTCTGCACTCCCCAAGTTTTAACTAACGTATTTTTTACATAAAACAAAAGTCAAATCTTATTAAGAGCATCAAATGTGTTTAAAGTAAAAGTGGCTCAGCTAATCTATTTAAAAGAAAAAGAAACAGTCTGATTCTATGAACAGTGGTTCAGTATTTCCTCAAATAACTCATTTTACCCTTACATTAATCATTAAGTCACCTTCAGGGCAATGGACAAACTTACAGTGTTAGTTGGATCTTCTTGCAAAATTCGGTCATACAGTTGTATAGCATCGTCATATCTATTTAAAAAGAAAGAGATATATATTAAGAATCATTACCTTAAGTGTCATGATACAGAAAATATTAAGTAGGGCTTTAACTCATTCATAATCGCTATGCAAGTCTCCCTATTTTCATGTAATGATAAAAGTATATTTAGTCTATTTTTTATGAAAACAAAAAATCATAAAGTATGTACAGAAAAACCTTCCATAAAAAACATTAATTTTACATACATACAATAGTAAAAACTAGAAATCAAGGCTAAAAAAGAGTTTTTATTTTTTGTGGGTTTTTTTTTTTTAGAGTTTTGAGACTGTGGCATTAAAGTCATGAACTACAGCAGAGAACACAGAAACACAATGCATGAGAAAAGCTGAAGGTAGAAAAGAGGCCATCAGCTACATCTTAGAAATAAAGAGATAAGATTTAAAAACAACAGCAGACTTGGGTACTGGACATACACTGGAACTGGCAAACAGAATGAACATGAACGCAGTATGCACACATATTCAAGGCTCAGTGGGGAAATTTGACAAGATGCAAAACAGATGACAGTTAGAAACATATGGACCAACACTCATTTCTCTGTTTCTAATGATCAGGAAAACCCTAGGATAGGTTCTTTAAAACGCCAAACAGCAAGAACGAATTCAAAACTCCTGACCACCCAGGTACAGGTAGCACTGGTTAGCATTTCTCACTGTCTGTTACAGTGATGACACTTCCTACGGATACAGGTGGACAAATTTAAAGGGTATTGCAGCCTCCAGTTTGACCCCATGGGCAATTCTCTCAAGAATATATATTCAAATTGCTCGTATTCAGTTTGATATCAATAATACCAAAACCTACTATTTCTTATTTTCGTATTTTTTGTTTTCTTAGATTGAAAACAACTTGGAATAAAAGACAGAAAACCAAGTCATATTTATCTTTCCCTTTACTTCTACAATGTTATTGATAGCCTATTTTCTATTTCTTAATTTTTTTTACCCATCCTCTATGTTATGCTATCATTCGTAACAATAGTATAAGAGGCTCAGAAACTATTCTTCGATAGACTATAATCAAATAGAATGTTTTTACAGATAAGTCCAAGGGTTGTCATTTTTTTTAATAACCTAAAATGCTCCCTTCATATTTTCAGTAGACCCGCATTTATAAGGCACATTAGTGGTACACAACCTTTAATTGCCTGTTATCTCTATCTTCAATCCTAGCCAAAATCTCCATCTAACCTTACACTATAGCCACAGAAACTCTTAATTCTCCTGGACTTCTCTACAGATGTGCTTCTGATGTTTCAACACAGGTCCAAATAGGTCCCTGTCCGTATTTCAGTTGAAACAAAGCATCTCTTCTTTAGATTTCTAGGCTAAATGTATTTTTCAAAACAGACTTATTTTTCTAAAAGGTTAAAATATGTGGTCTAAATGATGATCATGCATTTCATGTACTTTGAGAGTGTATGCATGAGTATGTGTGTTTTCCTCACAGCATACGAAGATGACAATACCCTTATTTTAGAAGAATAAAGCTGAAAAGACTTAATATTGATTTGTCAAGTCAAAAACTAGAAAATTCTAGAACTGGAGTCTAAACTCAGTTCTTCTAATAAAGAATGACCTAGTTTCCCTAGCCAGAAGTGGAAATGAATTACACTTCATCCCAAATGCTGCATCCTAGACATATGGGTAGATTTGTACTGAGAAGCACCCTGATGTCAAACAGAGCTCAGCAGCACAAAGCCCTTCTGCATAATGATGTCCTATGGACAGAGCATCCGCATCTGCAGGTAGGATTACACTGTTCACTAGACGTGTTTACCTTTCCATAGCTTCAAATCGCATGCCCGTTAACCGCTTAACTCTGTGACTACCAGGGAATTGTCTTCTTAACTCCTGAAGACAAAACTGAAAACATAACCAGTTAAACAAAATAACAACTTGAGCAGCTGCAGGTACATCTCACAAATAATCCATTAAAAAATGACCTAATGAGTTTCTACTGGGTCCCAAAGTATGTAGTTTCATTTACTGTTTTATTGATATGGGTATTGTATTCATTTTCTTTGTGTTCATGATACTAGAGAATGAACCCAGAACCTTTTACAAGCTAGCCAAGCATCCTACCACTGAGTTATAACCCTAGCCTTGCACTTAAAGAAACATTCAAAACTTGCTACAGAAAGCACTCAGTACATGCCCCACAGTAAACCTTAACTACTTACTAGCTTATAACTCATAAAACAAATATAGAGCAAAACATAGTTAGCTTAAATACTTACCAATGCCAAGTCATCCCGACCATAGTCTAGGGCTGCAATCATCACCTGTTCATATATGATCCAAACTAGATATATGAGATGGAAAAAAACCCTGAATTTAATATAGAAATTTCCAAAACAGAAATTAATAAATTCTTCTACCTTTAAATATTTAAAAGATATTAATACTAATTTTGTTGCTGAAAATTAGTAATTATATTATTTTTGAAAAATATTTCTAGAATTTATTTTTTCATCATTTTACTTGTTTTTAGAATTATTTTATTTTTATTTATTTTACTTATATTTATTTTAATATTTTATAGTTTATTATTTACTTTATTTTAAAATTATTTTTAGAAATAAAATTTTTTAAGTTTAGACTTAAGAATGTATCTTTATGCATATTCAGCAACATAAAATTTTCTGAAATAAGAATAAATATTCAATACATGCTAAATTCAAAAATTCTCTATGACCAGATTAGAATACCATTCTGAAATATACTTTGGCCACACATCTATTAAACAGCTTTGTGCACCTTTCAAACAAAAGTGCTTGCTTAATGACTTTACTACTGCAATGTTTGAGTACGCTTGTTCTCTACAATCTCTGACACTTGAAGCCTGCATAAATAACTAAACACTTACTGTCGTCCCCAAGCTTAGAAGCATAATCATTAATTAATTCTTCTCCAACTTCCATAATTTGCTCACTATTTCTTGAGTTTTCTTCTCGCCATTTTCTCATTTTATCTCGCATTTCTAAAAAAAATATATAAATAATATTCAAGTCCTTTACACATACATATATATGAACATATGATAGATGTCAAAATACTAAATGAAATCAACTATTTACATAAGGAAATGAACTCCAACGTGGAGGCAAATCTGTGATGTCGCAACCATCTTAAAATGTAAAGAACATCACTTCATGGGTCCGGATACAAGGCCCACTATCACTTTGGGCAACTGTAGGTCTTAATTGGAGGGGTGAGGGGAAATACAGACTAGTTTTAGGGTTTGGTAAGAAGCCTAAAGAGATCATTTTCTAAATAATAAAATGAAAGCATACAATTATATACAGATATCTCAAAATATTCCTTGTGGTCTTTCAATTTACTTATGGATATAAAATTTTCCAATAATTTTCATAATACTGAGCTAACAACAACAAAGGGATATTCACCTCACATTTCCTTAATACTAAACTGCCAGGCAAGGAAGTAAACAAGAAAACAATAACAACAAAGGAAATGTTGGATTGAATTTAAGAGACAACATGAATGTCAGTTAAGATCAATTGCATTGTTAGCTGCATTGATAAGACAGGAAAACAACTTTGCAAATTACAATTCAACAGGAAATTCTGGACTAAAGAGCTTTACTGTGGTTTAAATGCCTCTTCTGAGGTTCATGGGTTGGGAATCTGATTCTGAATACAACCAGACTGTGGCAGAACCTTTAAGGTGTTCTTGGCTCCTTATGGCTTCTGTCCTACTGAGTGGATCAATACCCTTATCACAGGAGTGAGCTGAGAGGAGTAAAGTTATCTCAGATGGGTTATTTATGAAGAAGAGTTCCTGGATTTTTTTAAAAAATGAATTCAACCCCTTATGTCTTGCCTGTACACAGCTTTTGTCCTTCTCCAGTTGCTGAAAACCAGAATGCCTTCCCCAGAACCACTGGCCAAAAATAGGTAAGTAAATAAATAATAAATTAAAATAAAAATCCAAGTCTGGAGAACTACAATCTGAATATAATAAATACAAAAAACAAAGTATTTTAAAAACATTTTTAATCTGGTTCCTTTTACACAATATTAAAGGCTAAATGTTTACAATTTTTCAAGTTAATTAAAAACTTAACTAAAAATCCCAAGACCTTACTTGGCGAGGGCCTATGGAAGGCAAGCAGTGCCCTCACAAGGTGTAAGAGGCTCTGTCTTCTCTACTTTCTGCTATTAGTTGTCTATTCCTCACTAGACACTGGATCTGCTAGGACCTGCCTTTCCACTTCCTATCCTCCAGAACCATATGGAAACACTTTATGGTTTAAGATATCTACTGTGGTGTATTCGTTATATTGGCCTGTACTAAGACATATAGCTAAGGTACAACTAAGTATCTACCTGAGAACATACATCTTTCTTATTTTTATCTGTACACATAGATCAAGAGTACAAATGCAATACTCAAACTGCTGAGCTTCAAGTCTCAACACTGACATTTTCTACCTGATATTTGCTGAGTTAATCACTGTATTTCAACATTCTTATCTACCAAGTGAAGATAAAAAAATAATACTCATATAATTTGGCTATTGTAGTGAGCACTATTAATTATGTGTGCTAAAAACAGAATTTTTGTTCAGTCTTACACATATTGCTATTTTGATGATTCTCCCTCAGTCAGCCTCTATTCAATTATAACTGCAAACACTATTTATCTTGTTCTAACTACAGTATCTCTCGCTTGCTCTGCACTTTGCATTTCTATCAGAAAATTTAAACTTGAGACAAGAAACTACCACCTTATGGCCAACATTAGTAGCCAATTGTTTTGCAAGCAAACTTTTATTAGAACCTACATTTTGGGGAGGTTTTGTTTTTCTGTGCTGCAGTGGTACAGGAAGAGCCAATACAAGCCAAATAATACACAAAGCTGCTGACATTTAGAACATTTAGAGAGAAGTACTAGCTGATTATTCATCTATACTGATGCTTGGCTCCAGGCACTAAGAAGCAGAAAGAGCAAGGGATGTAGTTGAAGGACTAGTATTAAATCAACTCTGCCTCATCAACATGAAAGTAGTGATTTGGGAATTATCACTGAACATTCCTACCACTTTGGTTAATAAATACACAGGATTACAGGCTTTATAGGTCTCTCAGGAAACTTGAACAGCAAAACCAAGAGCCCATGTTTGGAAAGCGCTGTGGTTTGGGCTTTTGTTTTGCTTCGAAGCTGATTTTGAGTTCTATTAAAAGTTCATACACTCACGAACTCCTTACAGGCATTGCTACCGTCTTTCATCCAACTTCATACACACGTTGCCCTATTTATGTAGTCTGAGTTTAGAACTCCTACTATCAAGTAACTTTCAGAATACATCTAGCAAACATAAAGCGCTACAAACGGTTTGGCTACCTTAAGTTAAGTAATGTAAGGGAAAAACCTCTAGCTAGAAATACAATTTGAGGAGCATTCCTCCCTTGAGTATACTTTTCTTTTTAAGTTGTTTCCCAAAGGCAGCACACTCTGCAAATCCAAGATCGCTTTATTACATACTTTATTATATAAGCTACTCACCATTCTCTTGTACATGCTATTAACTGTTGTCTTTGTACTAGGGGTAATAGCAATAGGAGAGGTTACAGAGGGCTATCCTGTTCATCTTTCCCTAAGGACTAGGTCTCGCTGTGCTAAAACACTCGGACCACAAGAGATGAGGAAATAGCCGACTTCCTACTTTGCTTCTTTTGTACAAAACTCCTTTCTCCCTATACTTCCTCCATTCCAATATAAATTCTCAAAGACCATTTACACATTCACTTATATGAATCAGTATATACTTTTTAACAATTATTCATAATCCTACGAATTTGGATCACGAAATCAGTTACAGGATAATGAAACTGCCACGGCTCTTAATAGATGGGGTGAGTACTAAATTTGAAGACAAAAAGATAAGTTATTTCAATGTATAGAAACTTCAGTAGAAGTGTTCTTCCAAATATCTATGACCGTGCACTAGGGAGATGTGAGTCAATCTAGTGTGTTACAGCACTTGGAGACAAATGGATGCAGAGAACCTATCAAAAGAACAGTGTGAAAAGAATAAAGTGAACCTAAAAGAATACTATTAAGAAACAAAAGTAAGGGACTGGGGAGAAAAACAGCTCATCTTATACAGTGCTTACTGCAGAAGGATGGAGAAAGACCTTAATTCCAATCCCTAGAACCCTTGCAAAAAGCTGGACATGGCAGCACCCTCCCTTAGTTATGGGAACAGACAGGTGGATCTTGGAGACCCAATGGCCAATCAGTGCAGCCAATCGGTGACTTCAAGGTGTAGTGAGGCAAACTGTTTTGAAAAACTAGGTAGAAATCAACAGACAAATACCCCACAGGAACTGACAGCATCTACATGCATACACGCATATATCATGTACACACATAAACATACAAAAAGATACAAAATCAAAATCTTGCAGAGAGGGGGTTATCCAAAATGGCAAGTATAACAGAGATGTATAAAATACAAACATTTGAATTGGCACAAGGTTTTCCTAGCACCTTAAAGAAAAAGCAAGACACAGAAACCAAACTGTTGATACATATACAACACAGTCCCTACTCCTTAGGCTCAGAGAAAATCCTGGAAAGGGGGCAGAAAAGTTGAGAGTCAGCAGATCATAATGTCAGCTGTGACACTGTGTCTTCTAGGTATGAGAGGAAAGCCGCATCCATGAACTGTCAAAACTGTGGTTTCTTAAGGGATGAAGTAAAAAGGACAAACAAAATTCTCTACAATATTTTTAAAAACCTCATTTCACACCTATTCTATGCTAGGCACTACACAAGGTACCATATCCAGCTATGCCTAAATATATACACTCAAGAAAGTTGATTACTTTCCTTACAAGTCTAAACTGTCTTTACTACCCACAAATTTTTAAATAATATTCTAGATAACAAATGCTTTAAATCATCTTACAAAATGAACTTTCATTCTATTCATTTATATCATCTATTTGAGACTTAAAAGCCTGTTAAACTTACTAAAGTCTTTTTTATATACATTCGTATTACAAGAATAACGGGCTGGGAGATGCTCAGTGGCTCAGAGCTCTTGTTGGGTAAGAGTCCTTGCTTTGCAAGCTTAAGAACCTGAGTTGAATCCTTTACAAAACATAAAAAGCCCTGTTTGGCTCTAACCCCAGCAACTAGGAATGAGGGTAGAGGAGGAGCAATGGCTCACTGGGATTTGCTATCTACTAGCCTGGCTTCAAGTTCACTGGAAAACCCTACCTCAAATAAATAAGGTAGAGAGTGTGCAGCAAGATACAGGACTTCCTCTTCTGGCATCTTTGTGTCTATGCACATCCACACTCTCATGTAGGACATATAACAAACACCACACAGAGACATACACACACACACACACACACAAAAATAGTGTTCTTTGAACCCATTTATAATACTGATAGAGTTCCTCGGGATACAGCTGACACTGTCCACCATATCCAAACAAACCATCTGAGTGACATCTCACCAACCACCCACACTCCCATGAAACAGGTTTTCAGGAAAATTAAGCCTTCATTTTACAAAATAAGGAAACTGTGTTCTAGACCCTGACGTGCCTAGGTTCACATAAGCTAATGGGCAGAAAGCTAGAAAAAAGCATGGACAACTTAGTAGTGTTGGTTGTTAACACTTTCAATAATTCAACCAATCAATAAATCATTTCTTCCCTGTGTCAAGCACTAGTTACATAACAGTGAGCACAGCAGGCCTAGCTTCTTTCATTCTAACAGAGAAAACACTCTGAGGTAACACAAGCAAGCAAGTGCTTCAATGGTAGGAAACCACACAATCCAGGAGCAGGTTTTGTTTGACTCGGTGGTTTGGATTTTCATTTTCTTGTTTTCCCTCTCTCCTCCTTCTGTAACTATGGTGACAGGGATGAGCAGATGTGAGTGTCCTGTTGAGCATAACTCTGAGAGACGAGAGACGAACGTTTAAGAGTGAGGAGTGAGGCTGTGAGGGGAGTACACTGTTGGTGGAAGGAACTGCCTGTGCCAACCTCGAAGACAAGTGCGTAGCAATTTAGGCCATCTAGGAAAGACAAGCTGAACCAGCTCAGAGATGGACAAACAGTGGCTCCAACTAGATGCCACCAAAAGCCAGATCCCTCAGCAGAGTGACATAATTCTATCACCCAACAACAAAATCTTTTCTCTCAGGTAAACAGCTTATTGACCACTTTAACATAATTTCTTCTTTTGCTGCTCAACACGTTTGCCCAGCACTAACTATTCCAAATCTAATTATATCACTACACTTTAGAATGCCCACAGGACAGTATGAAGCTACACAGAATCATTTTGCTCGCCGACAATGACATTATCCTTGTCCCTTGACTGTATACAGTAACAGATTTTAAAAAGCTATCCTTTACATACCTTCACTTTACAACAATCGTGAAGTATTTACAACATTTTCTTAAACCATTGAAAGGAACACCCACTAACCTCTCTCCTTTATAGCTGAAGGGTACAGGTTGACACGAACGTCTTAAAAAATGAATCCATAGGTTTGTTGTTCCATTAAACTGTAAACTCTTTGAAGGTTGGGGCTGTGTCTTATTGACATACAGAAGAACTAGCACTGACTTTTTGTATTCAATATAAAATCTTTTGCTCCTCATAATATTTGAGATTTATTCACGATCAAACGACTCATGTAAATTTCACTCTACATGCTAAAGAGCCCACAAAGGCATTCGATGGGCAAACTGACTACTGAAGTACGCTGAACTGTGCCAACTGCTGAGAACATGAACAGAAATCCTATGCTTCTAGAAAACTCATTTATTTCCTTAAGCATGACTCCCAGCAACGTTTGTTTGTTTGTTTGTTTGTTTGTTTGTTTGTTTTTGAAAGAGATAACAGCTCATACAGAACTGATCCAAGATTTGAATACTTTATTTAAGGATTCTCCCTTCTTGGTCAACCAAGGCAGTAAAAAACTATCACATGTGAACGCATGCCTCCAAATTAACCAGTTACATTCTCCTTCAGAAAACGAATTAATTGGCAGAAAGTAAGTAAGAAGCTATGCTGTGTGCGCTTTAAGTAGGTTTTGCCAATGAAGTTAAAAGGGGAGACATTCAAAACCCAGTTCTGAAAACAGAACAAAATACAAAGTGCATGTTGAAGAAACACATTTGTTTATGGATCTCCCACACATCTTTTCTATACTCTTTAACCCTTCTAAACACTTAGCACAGGCCTCACCGGACCTATCTCTTGGCTTCAAACAAGCTTCAACACATTGATCCCGCCTCCTCCACGCCTCCCAGAAACCACATGCTGTGTGACAGTCGCAGCCCCGTGTTCCTCCTGCCTCCTAAACGAAAGACGACAGAACCTGTGCGCAGAGTGTCAGGTGGATCGGTGTACAGACCAGCAAACGCGACACGGTACGCCGCAAACCGGGGCCAGGCCCAGGAAGGAACCACCCCAGTCTCCACTCGGTTCGGCCAGTTGAGGGAGAGCTGCCCGGCGGAGGACACCACGGGGTACGAATCTCTCCGGGGATTCTGGGTATTTCTGAACCATTCCTCAGGGCTTTGGGTCTTCCTGGACCCTCCCCGCCCAAAATTACCTTCCCAAGTCACATCGTAACGCTCAGTGACCTTCGCCATCTTCCTAGAACTCAGTGGTGGCAGGCGAGAGGGCGGGGGGACGCCGCACGTCACCCGCAACCGGGCAGTGACAAATGACGAAGCTATGTTTTATTGGTCGATACAGGGAAGTGGGCGTAATCTTCCTTTCATTTGTACAGCACTCACGGGGAAAGAGGGCGGAGCCAGCGAAGCCTGAGTGGCCGAACTAGCGGGGCGGGGCCTGGGGCGGGGCCTGGGGCGGGGCCTGGGGCGGGGCCAGAGGGAAACTGCCTTTGCTGCTGAAGGAGTCTGTGACAGACAGCTGAGCTTAATGGGCTGAGGTATTTTTCCTGAGATTTTATCAAATGTAGTGTCTTCAGCATCCGCCGCTCCAGGTTTTTCATTTTCCTTTACATAGATGTTTTCATTCTTTTCACGGTCCTCAAGTCTGTACTTTATCTTCAGAGACCTATGAAACTCAACATTTTGGTCAAATATTTGCTCACTCCCAACTTTCCTGTATATATCATGGGAATGGCTTTCTATGTCCTTTTAATGTTCAACTAACAGAACAAGCAAGGTTTGTAAATGATATGAAGAATCAGCTGCTATTCTCGTTTGCATTACCATGCCCCAAGAGCCAAGGAATTTTATGTTCACAGAAGGGCCCTGCGGCAGACTTGCATCCATAGTTAATGCCCATCTTGTATTTAATTTCTTTATTCTTTGAGACACAAGTCTAGATTGGAATCTGCATAAGAGCAGCCAATGTGTAAGTACTTACAAAGAATGAATAAAAGTGAGAATAAAGATCCTTCAGCACCTAAACGTTGATTCTGTTCACTTGTCTTGCCCACCAAAAACTTACTTCGAGGAAAGACTGGACCACCTCTCCTTTAGCAAAGATGAAATGGCTGAATTGCACATCCCCAACCATGTATTTAATATTTCAAATAGTGATTACATTGTAAAGAGGATATGTAAGGTAGGGGTGGAGTGTATGAAAATGTTACAGATATTCAGTAACCCAACAATTAGGAGTTAGTGAAGAAAAGGCAATAGAGTTAAGATTGAGAGAGCTGTAACCCACAGCCCAGCTGGTGAAGGGTGTCTGTTTCTTTGTTTTCCCAAGCCTTAATGAAGTATCATTGACAAAAGTATATATATTTACAGTGTATAGGGTAATGATTTGAGATTATTATCACAATCAATTGACTTATCCATCTCCTCTAATAATTACCATGTTGGAAGGTAGAGACTACCTAATGGCTTTTACCAAAATATCAAATATATGACATGATACTATTGTTGACTAAAATCTCGATAGAAACAAAAATGTACATCTTTGATCACCATCTCTTCATTACCAGCCCTTGGCAATTTTTAAGTGAGGCAGGGGAAGGGGGCGGGACTTACTGCCATCTGCCAGCAAGGAACCATCAAAGGACAGAAAAAGCTAGGAAACTTTTAAACTTGAGTGAGATTCTGAATAAGCTTCTCCTCAGACTAAGCAGACGTTAAAAAAAAATTTTCATTCAAAAAATTTAAATGCTTCAGTCAAATTCATACCAATGCTCTGATAAGACAGTGCAGTGTAGAATATGTCCGGTACCTGTTTCTCTCTCTCTCTTTCTCTTGCTTTTATCCCCTCCCTCTCCCTATTTTATCTATCTATCTATCTATCTATCTATCTATCTATCTATCTATCTATCTATCGTTGTTTATCTCTTTCCTTTCCCTATCTTTCTCAGTTACTTTTCCATCTCCCAAAGCTCAAAGGCAGACCTACTTTACAACTTACCTCTTCATTTTGTTCTGTCATTTACCTCGTGTCCCACACGCCTCTTCCCAGTTTTGCTTTTACTCAATTTTCCTAAGTCTATGTGTGCCCCTCTCCTCTACTTTCCATTTAACAGCCCAATGCTTATCTCTAGTCACACTGCAATTGCTCCTTTTTGCCTCCCTTCCACCCACACTAACATATCAGTATACACAGTGCTATTGGCTCCCCACCTCAAGAACTAATATTTAATAATCATATGTTTTATAGTCATTTTCTATTCTAATATTATCTACTGGGTTAACTACTGGATAGTGACTTGCCATAGGCAATAATCAACCCTCAGGAGCAGCCAAAATATAGAACCTGGTACCTGAACACCAATCTAATGTACCACAGCACCACAGCTGACCTCCAGTCTTAATCAACAATCTGACCCCAGATAGTTGTATCCCAGAAGATAAACCTAAGAAACATGAAAATTTAAGACAACATGATGCTGCCAAAAATTACCAACCTCATTCAAATGGCCTCCAGTGAAAATGACTAACATAGAAGTTCATATACAGAATTTTAAAAATGATTTTAAATATGGTACAGCTCACAATGGACTCCAGAATTATGCCAGAAAATACAGACAGCAAAATGAAATAAGGAATTCCATCCATGTTGTCGAGACATAATTTAATAAGGAGATAAAATACTGGTCAAAAAACAGAATGATAATGGAAGTGAAAAATAAAATAGATCAAATTGAAAGTTATGTGGATATCCTCACCAACTGAATGGGTGTTATTGGAGATAAAATATCATGTATGAAGATATGAAAAGAAAAGTGAAGTACTGGATGAGTCAGTCAAAGTTGATGATAATTTTTGAGTGTGTGAACAGAAGATGTCGAAAATTATTTCAATACCTACATATTCTAAATATCCAAGATTAAGTATGTCATGAAAATGCCATAAAATTTGTAATGAAATCATGGAAAATATTTTCTCAAATATAGTGAAAGGGAGCCTATCCAGATACAAGAGGCATAAGGAACAGTAAAGAACCAGGATCAGAAGAGAAACTCATTTATATTATATTCAAAACCCTAAATCTACAGAACAGAGAGAGTGTACTGAAAATGCAAAAGTGAAGAGCCAAGTCACTTAGCGATGCAGGCCAGTCAGCAGAGATGCTTACTTTTTCATTTCAATTCATCCACTCAAGAAGGGCTGCTAGCTCTCAGACTTTGAAAGATTATAACTGAAAACCCTCTCTAACATACCCAGCAAATGTCTGCCATAATTCATGGTGAAAAAAAAAACTATGATAAATAGCAAGCTAAAGAAATTATTGACCACTAAAGTAGCCCAACAGAGAATATCGGAAAATCATTCTGAAGGAAAAGATGAGCACACTAAGGAGATTACAGGAGGAAAAATAATGCTACAAATGCTACATCACTCATTTAACAGCAGAATGAAAAGTCCTCAAACACAAAACGATTAGTAAGATGTCAGGGAACAACACACACCTTTCAATAAAAACTCTAAAATTCAGTAACTTGATTCACACATCAAAAAGAGAAACTAGCAGACTATTTAGAAAACAAACTCTTTCTTTTAGCTGCTTCAAGAGATATGTTTATTACAAAATATATACACTACCTAGGGTGAAAAAATTCAAAACTAGGTACTGAAAGCAGATAGAACCAAGAAACAAACAAGTGTTCCTATTCTAATATCTACAAAATAGATTTAAAACCAAAACCTGTCAAAAGACATAAAGAGGGTGTCTTAGTCAGTGTTTGATTGTTGTGAAGAGATACCACGACCATGGCAACCCTTATAAATTAAAGGATATATCTAGGTATTGGTTATAGGTTTAGAGTTTTAGTCCATTATCATCATAGTAGAGGAGTATGGTGGCATATAGGCAGACATGACACTGGAAGTAGCTAAAAGTTTTACATACAGATCCAGAGGAAGCAGGAAGAGAGAGAACCAATGGGCATGGCTTGGGCTGTTGAAACGTCAGAGCCTACTCTCAGTGACACACTTCTTCCAAAATACTGCTACTACCCCAACAATGCCACACCACCTAATCTCTCTCAAGCAGTGCCACTTCATAATGACTAAGCATTCAAATATATGAGCCACTGAGGGCCATTTGTATTCAAACCACCGCAGAGAGTTACTTAATACAGATAAAGAGAACAACCTTTCATGAGGAAATTATAATTCTAATATATAGGCACCAAATATAAGCTCAACCAATTTTGTAAAGAAAATATCATTAGATTTAATATCTAATTAAATAGATTTAATATAATAGATTTACTTCAGCACAGTAATAATGGGTGACTTCATTAAACTATGTACACTATTGAATAGATAACTCTATTCAAAATAAATAAAACAGAATATAATTAAATAGCATCATGAATCCAATGGACCTAATAGAAATGTGCAGAACATTCCACCCATACACCGAACAATACACATTCTTCTCAGTACCCCTGAAAACTTCCTCTAAACTAGATCATATATTATGACACAAGGCATATCTCAACAAATATAGGAAAATTGAAACAACATTTTGTATTACATCTGTCCATGATGGAAATCAACAGCAGGTGAAACTATAGACAGCTTGCAAACCCATGGAGACTGACCAGCATCCTATTGAGAGAAGAATAGAGTGGTCCAGAAATCAAGAAAGAAATTAAAATGTCCTAGAAGTAAGTGAAAATGAA
This sequence comes from Grammomys surdaster, assembly GCF_004785775.1. NCBI lineage: Eukaryota > Metazoa > Chordata > Mammalia > Rodentia > Muridae > Grammomys > Grammomys surdaster. The sequence goes on along the minus strand of NW_021604565.1, from coordinate 19,904,068 downwards.
AACACATACCAAATCTAATGGTATAAGTTGAAGGAAGTTCAGAGAGGAAAGTTTGTAGCTCTAAGTACCTATACAATAAAAAATCAGAGAAGTTGGGAATAAACCATCAAATGATGAATCTTAAAGCACTGGAAAATCCAATTACATAGAGAGAAACATGAAGCAATCTCATTAAAATCAGGGACAAGACAAGGCTGCCCACTCTCTATTCACTCAATATAGTTCATGAAGTTCTAGCTAGAGCAGTAAGACAACAAAAGAAGATCAAAGGCATACAAATTGGAAAGGAATAAGTCAAGATTTTACTATTCACAGATGATTTAATACTATACGTAAGTGACCTCCAAAATTCTCCCATAGAGGCTCTACCATCAGCTGAGTGATACAGATGTAGATACTCAGAGCCAAGCATTGGATGGAGGTCAGGGATCCCTATGGAAGAATTAGGGGAAGGATTGAAGGAATTGAAGGGGATGGCAACCCCAGAGGACGACCAACAATTTCAACTAACCTGGACTGCTGAGAGCTCCCAGAGACTGAACTACCAACCAAGGAGCATACACGGGCTGGTCTGAAGCCCCCAGAACATGAGGTAACATAGAGCTGCCTTTTCTGGCCTCAGTAAGAAAGGATGAGCCTTGTCCTTTATAGACTTGTTGTCCGGGGGTGGGGAGGCATATGGAGGAGCACCCTCTCAGAGGCAAAGGGGAAGATACGGGAAGGATCCCGCTGGTGGAACCAGGAAGGGGCAACAGTTGAAACTAAATAAATAAAATAATTAATTAATAAAAAAGGAAAAAGGAAAAAGGAAAAAGTAAAGAACAACCCTAAAAGCTAAGTTGTAGATGAAGAGAAATAATAAAGATCAAGGGAGAATTTGATTAAAAGATAAATAATGCAACAAAAAGGATCAACTAAACAGTTGGTTCTTTGTAAAGATAAATAAAATTCACAAGTTTTTACCCAATACAAGCACAAAAGAGAGAAAATATAAATTAATAAAAGTACAAATAAAAATAAAAACTAGAAGAATTAAGAAAAATACAACAAATATTGATAAAATTCCATATATATATATATGGAATATATATATATATATATATCACTAAATTGAAAAATCTAAAATGTATGGATGAATTTTATAACATACCAAAACTACACCAGTATGAAGTCAATAACTTAAACACATCTGAACAACCAATGAAATAGAAACTGTAATTAAAAGTTTCCCAACTTAAAATCCAGGACCATATGGATTCAGAATACAATTATATTAGATCTTAAAAGAAGAAGTGACTCTGATGCTCGTAAAATTCTTCTGTAAAATACGAAAGAACACTTCTAAACACTTTATTCAAAGCCATTTTTATCCTGATTGAAAAACAAAACAGATAAAACTCCAAAGGAAAATAGAATTATAGACTAATCTCACTGGTGAACATTGACCCAAACATTCTCTACAAAGTATTTGCAAACTATGTTTAAGTACCTATCCAAATATCATTCAAGTTGGTATGAAGTTGGCTTCATTCCAGTGTTCACATACATAAATCAATAAATATAATTCATCACATAAATGGACTCAAGTACCAAAATCATGTGATCACTTCAATTGGTTCCAAAATAGCCCTATGACAAATCCAGCATCCATTCATGATATTTGAACATAATAAGCATTATCTGTGACAAACTAATATTCACTCTTATGTAAAGTAAGGGGGAAATGGATATAACAAGAAGAATTAGAACACCTAGAAAAGAGGCTTGGAGAGATGGTTTAAGGGTTAAGAGCACTGACCACTTGTCCAGAGCACCTGGGTTCTGTCCTAGCACACATAGCATCTCATAGCTCTCTGAGACTCCAGTTCCAGAGGAGTCCTCTTTGTCAGTGTACAAGAATGCACAGACATATGTGCATACAGAAAATCCATACACATAAAATAAAAAAATCTTTTAAAAATATGAAATGAGAAGGTTGCATATAAGAGAACAAGAGGGGACTTGGAGGGAGAAATAGGAGGGATGGGGATAGATATGATAATTCTTTTGTTATTTCTTTGAGACATTTGTACAAGTGTGAAGTGTGTTTTGATCATATGCACCCTTCTCCAATTCCTCTTCTAACCAGGAAATCCCCTCCCCTCTTCCCCCCGTATTTTGTTGAAGAAAATTATTTTTTAAAAGAACACTTAGATCTTATTCAAAGCCTCACCCTTAAACAGCTGGATGACTTTAAACATGTGTATCTCACTTGAGCATCAAAGATGCTTGTATGTAAAAAGCTAATATTACCTAAGCTGAAAGAAAACACTTTGGGGGCTTAATGATTATAACATTGGTTGGATCTGCAAGCAACTAAGAGACGGGGCTCTGGAAAGATATATGAGAGTATGTTTACAGGAAAGACTACTATAGGGAGAAAGATCCTTCTTTGGTGTGAGTAGCACCTTCCCAGAGCAGCACAGACACAAAAGGGTCTTCACTTCTTACCTACTAATGCTTCTGGTCTGTCACTGCTGTGCTGCCATCCTCTGCTCCCATTGGCTTTCCCACATGCATTGAAAGCCAGTTCCTTTCCAGAACTCCTCTAGGTCTTCTGTACTATGGCTACTTCTACAAGATCTGTTATATCTTCATGTTATATCTAAATTCATAAACCTTGCAGTACCTTTTTGTCCTCACTTGATCATTTAGAATGTTAGCTAATAAGTAATCACAGTATAGATCCCAAACAGAACTTCGAATTCCTAATGCAACCTTCTTTATGCATATTGGTATTTCTCTTCACAGTTGACTAAATCACTTACTTGCATGCAGAAGCTAAATGATAGCCAGCACGAGGAAGTATGCTGAATTCCTTTTTTAATACCTCCCCCACATCTACTCTGTCAGCAAATTCTGCAATTCTCATCCCAGTGGACTTCTTTTTATTTTTAGTTTTATTTTTTATTGGATATTTTATTTGTTTATATTTCAGATACCATCCCCTTTCCCCACTTCCCCTCTCTAGAAAATCCCTATCCTATACCATCCTCCTTTTTGCTTTTATACCACTTTAATTACATGCAAGTATTAAGGTCAGTTCTAGGTTGAGGAACTAGCAATACAATAGATGCAAATAATCAAGAAACAAGCAAGACAATAAACGTAAATAGTCAAAGAACAAGCAAGGCAAAAACCAAAGTTCTGTGAACACTCCCCTGATCACTGTTTTCTAAGGGCTTATCAGGATAACAAAATATCTGAGCCTACTTCCCTGTCCTAGCCCAAAGTCATTTTCATGTCTGAAGCCTACTTCCTTGTTCTAGCCTAAAATTTAGATTCCTGCCTGAAATTACTTCTTTGTTCTAGTCTAAGATTTAGATTCCTGCCTGAAATTACTTCTTTGTTCTAGTCTAAGATTTAGATTCCTGCCTGAAATTACTTCTTTGTTCTAGCCTAAAATTTAGAGTGCCTCGTCCTTAATCTAAGGCATCACCATCTCATCCCTGAGTAACTGGCATCTTCTAACTAACTTTGTTTCATTATGGTGTAAAAAAAAAAAAAATGTTACATGCATCAGACCTCAGATATTCTTTGCTTGAAGCCCTTAACAAATAGTTTGCTGTAACACTAAAAATATGTTCTAAAAGTTTCATGTGGACATATGGGGCTGTGTTTAAGGTAACATATATGTATCTTTCTTACTTCCTATTTTATCTATTTTAGATAGATCCCAGATACTCTTACCTGCTTCTAATTCCTTAAAAAATGTCGTGGCCTATGTACATTGAACCTGTTATTTGCAAATCTTTTCCTAAGACGGTCCTTTCCAGGGTGTTAAATATCTTTTGTCAATAAACCTCATTTTTTTTTAAAGTGCATCTACCTATAGAGAGGTCTTTCTTGACCACCCCAAGGAAAAATGTGTTCTTGTTGATTTAAATTAAGAATTTTTACTTTATCTAATTGGACACTGGCACATAATTGTGATAAAAATACATAAACATCTAAATATTGAATTATCATACCGCCAAAATTATGAGTCAGTATGTTAGCTCAGCTGACTATCTCAAGACAATACAAAACAGCAAATGGTTAGAATCTATATCATTCATTGTAGGAAAAGCTATAGTATGTGTGTGTGTATGTGTGTGTGTGTGTGTGTGTGTGTGTGTGTGTGTGTGTGACTGTGTGTAATTATTTTTAAATATTATAATGATAATGAAATAATGAATTGGATTCAACCCAGGATCAGACAGAAATAACTTTGAATGAGCTCATATTCTTTAAAATGGGATAAACATTTTATTATTTATCCAACTGGATGCAAAAAGTTTCAGAGTGCACCAGTTTTGTGGTTTATTTACTCAATTTACTCTCTGAAGATATTATAGAAGACTAAAACGATTTCTTAAATTTAATAGTCTTTATGACATTTATTCAGTGTTCATTATTCAATAGTACAGAGTGCCATACTGTGTTAATTGATTTTGTAATACTCATCTTCTCCCCAAATTATTTATGTAGAATTGATTTATTGATTTGTTCTTAGTCACAGTGAATTAAAGTGCCTCATGTTGCATAGCAAAATATATTTGCCAGGACACTTATCTGTCAAAGTAAACTGCTCTCACTAAAACAGCCATATACAGATTTATCATAGGTTTTATAAGTCATTATATAATTCTTAATTAGTGTTTAATAACCATTTATATTTATTTAAAATCATAATCCATTTCGTCTCTAAAAGAACAATTACTCCTTAATCTTCATTTCATTTCAGTAAAAATTTTCCCTCTAACTCAAAATATTTGGAAGGAAACTTAGAGCATTATTTACCAAAAGTCAGGTGGATATGAAATTGTTGGAGGACTATGCCAAACATTGTTCTTAATACATTTCTAAAGGATTGTGTGTAATTCAATATGATCCTTTACAACACAAAAGCCCAACTCCCTTTTCTGGCTGAACTACAACATTTTGGGCACTTTTAACATTTTTGTGTTTTCTGTCATTTGCAATGTGTATAGATTTAAAAGCATTAGCCATAGATTTCATAGCCAATTACTTCAGAAAGCAAAGAGTCGTCTCTGGGAATCATTTTCAGTGAGGTCATTTCAGCCCTTTCACAGTAGAATTCATATTGGTGATTACCCCTCTGTGCCACAGTTCTGAGAGAGAGGGGAAAGTACAGCCAGAAAGAATACACCCAGAAACTTCTCCCATGTGGGTCATAAATTAGAGCTGTTTCTTCTCTTTGAGATTTATAACCATACTTAAGAGTCCACTTTTTCTAACAATTTTTGTTTAATTTCCCCAAAGTGCATATTCTATTCAGAGATGTGCATACATCTGTAAATGTAACAGTCCTTGTGTAAAATATAAATTCAAAACTATCCATTGTGAATACTCAATATGTAGAAGTCTTTCGGTACTAGTACCATGACCCAGTGATCCCTGGAGAAATCCTGACTCTATTTTGCACAAAACCATAGATTCATAACTTGGAAAAAATGCCCATAAAAGTACTTATTTCAGTAAACACTAAATATTAGTTTACGCATATGCTAATAATTATGTGCTATTCTGTTACAGATGTAATTTTCATTTTTGGAGTAGTCCCTCTCATAAGTGGGTTGGTAGTAGCATTCTACCTACAAGGGGCTAAATCATTCTCTAAGACCTATAATTGTGAGCTGTCCACCCTGGCCACCAGCCACAAACCACTTGCTTTACTGCTCCCTTTTCTTTCACAGATCACACTTTTGCCTAGAATTAGCTTAAAGGCCAATAGCCACACTGAGCATAAAGTCTCATCTTTCAGCTCGTAAATAACATGCCATTTTGCTCATAAGAAAGCAATACTCAGTCAACTCCATAGATTTATTTAGGTAAAAGGCCAATTTCTTGGTAGAATATTTCCAGAAAATGTGCCCACCTTCCAAGTCCATTTCATCAACCTCATGATACTTCATCACCTTCTCCCCTGAAAACACATGCGCTCAAGTTTTAGACACGTTTATGCAACACAATTTTCATTTAAAATTCTTTTTAATAAAATGATGAAATAAGGACCAACATAAATGTGCTTTAAATGCTACCACGTAATTCATATTGTTACCACTTCAGTAGGTATCAGTTTGCCATGATAATATTAGTGTTTCTTTTTGTTCTTTGTATTTTGGAAATATGTTTATTTTGAATCTGAAAATAATAGACTAGAACATTTGTCCAGCAAAGAAGAAAAGTTTGTAGAGTAGGGGCTTCTGTTTCTATAATTTCATAGTAATGGCATCATTTTGAGATATGAACTAAGTGTTCAATCTAATCATAAGAGAACATCAAACAAACTCAAATAGGGTATCATCCACTAGTACCTAGTAGTGAGCATGAGTGGCATTAGATTTGCATTTTTTTCTTCAAAGCTTTTAGTTTAAAAGTTGTTTTTAAGCATGTTGGCAGGTTCTAAAGTTGTGTATTTGGTGAACTCAAGATTGTAGACTTATATTTGTGAACTAGTTTATATGAACTCATTACCAACTGTGCATACCATGCCAAAAGTATATGGATTCTACAGATTCTGGTTACTAGCAGTGGCTTGTCAGCACACTGCTCCTCTACAGAGCTCGTGCATTTTAATACTGGTTTGCACATTAGCTATATAAATTTAGTAAACAGAACAATGTGTTTGGTGAGCCCAAATTTCCTGAAATGTAAACTAGTCATGGCAACACTTGTTAATTATGACAAAAAATTATAATTAGCAAGCATTCAGTTCTTCTTCATTCTGCATGGCAACATTCTTTTTTGTTTAGTATTTGTAGATGTTTTCAAAGACAAGATCAAATTATGTAGTCCAGGCTATCCTTGAAGTCTTAGTCCTCCCACCTTAACTGAGATGCCGAAGTCACAGGTATGCAAAACCACACTGAGTTCAATAGCAGTATTTTAAATGTTAGATACTAGTTGTTGAATACTCTCTGTAAAGTCCTCTTTCCTGATCACCTTGTTCACCTACACATATACCTACAGCGTAGATAAAGGACAAGATAGAAGAGATAAACAAGTTACTGCTTCCCAGACATATGTATCCTATTCTCTTATAAATATTATTTATTTATACTTTACAGAAAACTTTAACTCCTTCTTGACATTGTCATGCCATGTTCAACACTTATGCTCAGAGACTTAATGAGGATTTGTGGAAAAGCGGAAACACCATCAAAACATTCATTTCATTTTATTTTATCATAAAATTACTCTTAATTAACACCAGGGGATTTATAAGGATTCGCTAGACAATTCCTGGAAAAGGAGTATATCTAAGTTTACCAGAAAACAGTGCCAACTTCCATCCAGAATGACTTCACAGCACACTTGCAGCAATGCTAACAGACTTTCTAAATGACATTTCGTAGATAAATTGGGACAATAGGAAGCAGCATTCACCTATTCTAGAACAACTTTTTCTGGATAACTCTTCCAAATAAACAGATTTGACTCTTACTCTTATTTTCTGTATCTTTAAAGAAAAAAAAAAAAGACTGAGAGTGTTAGCACATGGCTTCCAGCTGGGACTTATTTCAAATTTTTCTCTCTTTTCTAAACTAATCTCTGAAGGAGTGAACAAGTTTAGAAAGCAAGAGCTACTGTAACTTTGTTTATTTTAAAACCACATTTGGAGAAGGATTGTTCCAGTCTGATCTAAGAAGAAAAATAAAATTACACACATGGCACAAATCTGTGGCAAATTTCATTTGAATATACGTCTTGTCTCATTAACTCAACATAATTGAATTTCTTAAATTTTACACCGGAGCAGAGAAAGTGGTGTAGAGATTATTCATGAACATAAAATGGCCCCAGTATCAAATAGTAAATACATAAAAAAATTCTCATTAGAATAAGAACAAGCAGTGCTGTTATGTCTACGAGTATGTGGGGGTGTTAACAAATGGAAAAGACAATAAAATTCAGCAACAGTGTTTCTATTTTAAATTCCACTTTAAAAAGTGAAACTGGGATACATTACAACAGTCTTTGGGAAAGTAGAGTCATTAAAATTAGGAGATGGAAAAGATTAAATCAATGATGTGAGGTAAGACACTTGATGATACAGGAAACTCCCTTGTAAATCCTGCCTGCATGTAGTGCCTGTTGTAATAAATCAAATATGAGTGGTTCTATAATTGCAGATCTATACTCCTTACTTTTATCCTACTTTCTGTTTAACTTTCTTCTTATCCTTATGGGGGGAAAACATGCCTTATTATTCTTTTTATACTCAATTACAGTACTACTGTTAAAAAGAAATCATGTTATTTTCTGTTATAAAACAATTTTGTGGGTATATTTCCCAACTAAACTTGTAACTTCAAATAAAATAGTAAATCTAGGGATACCTTTGTGTGGAGATAAAAATTGGACATACTGTGAATTATAATTTTCTTAATACTTTGATCTCACAGGGTTATTAGTGGTTTTGTTTCATAGTAGGGTGGATTTTACTTTATCACAATTCTTTGAAAATATATTTGACTCCATTTTGAAATCAATGACGTGTATACTCAAACTTTAAAAAAAAGAAACGTTTTAATATATTGGCTGTAGTCATTGAGGAACTTCCTAATTTATATTTGAGATAATTTAACAGTCCAAAGTGGTGTGTGTGTGTGTGTGTGTGTGTGTGTGTGTGTGTGTATAAACTCAAGATAAGTAAAAAGCACAAGAAAGCAGATTTTTATTATATAGTTTTGCAATGTGAATTGGTCTTGTAAGTTTTGATTTAGTTCATAAATAGACTAATAAATCCTCATAAATTTTGACATTTTAAAAATTCTAAAAAATGAGAAGATGTAGGTATCATTTTTGAGAAGTGTAAATGATAATGGTTAAATATTTTTGAAATATCAGGAACTAAGTTTGGTTTATCACTCACGAAACTAGTTACCATTGGCAGCATATTATCAATGAATAAATACCCAAGTGTCAACACAGGGAAGCCTATCAACAACAAGCTGCATGCTAAGCACAATTAAGTGAAAAACAGCAGTTCAACCAGAGTGCACTGCTCTGGTTTTATTTTAAGAGTAGTTAGCTGCCTTTTCAGATTATAGTCACTTAAAATTAAGCTATAGGAAACTAACTTGAGTAGAGAATTTGTCCAAAACAGAAAAACACTTTTTCATTTTAATTATTTTTTTATTTTCTTACACTCCAGATTTTATTCCACCCTGCATCCATCCTCTGATTGTTTCACATCTCATACCTCCTACCCACCTGCCTGTCTCCACAAGGATGTCCCCACCACTCACCTCCCACACAACCAGACCTCTAAACTCTTTGGGGCCTCTAGTCTCTTGAGGGTTAGGTGCATAGTCTCTGACTGAAACCAGATCCGTCAGTCCTCTACTGTATGTGTTGGGGGCCTCATCAGCTGGTGTGTGCTGCCTGGTTGGTGATCCAGTGTGTGAGAGATCTCGGGGGTTCAGATTAATTGAGACTGCTGGTCCTTCTACAGGTTCGAGAGAGTAAAAGGTGTATATATTCAAAATTGAAATATTTGCTGAAAAACTTAGGTATCTCTGAAGCTTTCCTTGGTTTACCAGCAGACAAATCTATAGAGAGAACAGTGTTTTTGACGAAATGTCATTAAAAAATAGATACATGAATTGAAATATCATCATGCAAATAAGAAATTGAACAAACATGTGGAACAAATATGGGTACATAATATTTGCCACAATCACTGTGTATGACAGACTCTTCATCAGTTGGTGTTGTTTTTCTGTTGCAGCTGGTATTCCAGCATTGTTGTTCTTCAGATCTTTACCTGGCTCAACTTCTGGTATTACTGGTATTTGAAAACATAAGCTTGCCAGGCATGGTGGCACACATCTTTAACCCCAGAACTCAAGAGGCAGATGCAACGGATCTCTGTGAGTTTGAAGCCAGGCAGCATGGTCTACAAAGCAAGTCCAGCACATCCAGGACTCTGATACACAGAGAAAGTTTGTTTTGAAAAAAGCAAAACAAAAACAAACACAAAAACAACAACAAACATAGAAGCTCATATGATTCTGACTATCCTACTGGTTAGAAGGTAATCCTACATACCTTAGAAGGTCCTTGAGAAAATTAATGTAAAAATATCTGAAAATGTAGCACAATACTTAACACATGAATAAGTCTTAAGTTGTTAAAATAATCACTGTAATGAAGTCATCATTTCTTGGACTGTTTCTATTTTCTTTTCCATTCAGCATTCAGTTCTGGTACAGGATGAACTAGCAAACTCTGTAATATTTGCTTAGTGACAGTTATAGATGACTGATGTAGATTTAAAAACATCTCAGAAGGACCAAAGGTAATTTTTATGTGTTAGCTTTTTATGTATACTTTACTAATCTACATATTTTAAGTTGTCATATATGTAGACAGTTGTATTGTATATTCAGCAAGAAATCAAAGAAGCCCAATTATTTCCCTGTACTTACAGAATCAACAAGGAAAGCCCTGAAATTTCAAGTGCAGTGAGGTTATAGTCACATCTATCGTCTCTTCTATGTGTGACTAAAAATATTCTCTTTGGCCATGAAAATACCAATGATAAACTAACATACACGATTTTTTCTTCTGTCTTATCTGTTTAGATTTTTTCTTTAACATTCTTAACAATTAAAAGTCATGATATAAGTGTCAAATAATACAACTTTTAATTCTTTTAATTATTTACAGCTTCAAAAAGAAATGAAGACAATTGTCAATAAGGGGACATAGAAGGTTCTTTCACGGCAGCAGACACACTAGTTCAGATAGTTTGCATTCTAGAATCCTTTCCTTCCATCTCTCATCTTCCCAGTCTTGTTTCTTGTTGCTTGCACATGGAAAAAAATAGGAAATGGCTTCACACACTAGTTAATACAAGTGTAATATTAATACTTTAATAATAAGCAATGTAGTAACGATATGAATGTGAACTTCTGGAAAACAAACTAGGATACAAGGCCTTTTCTCATACTAGTGGCAACCAAGAAAAAAAATCCAGAAGAAGAACTCAATTCACCAAGGACTCATTCTGTTTTAAAATGTTTGTCAGTTATGGTAATGTCTGTGGAAAAAAGCACAGGACTGGATGGTTTCCTGTAACACCCTTGATTTAAAATTCCAGTGCAGACACATGAAGGAGTAATTCAAGTATGAGGAGAGAGAGATACATTCTGTTGTATATGTTTTATACTTTACCACATCATTTAGAATTCTTGTCAATCATTCCGTATTTATTTATTCTTCTCTTTGTTGAAGTTGAGCTAGAGATTGAAAGAAACCGTTTTTGTTCGTATCAAATGAGCTTAAATAGCAAACTTGTTCATCCATGTGCCCCGTTTTTCCCATGAACTCTTTACTTCCTACAGTCCCTAAGATTATAATGTATCAGACATCCCCCTTACCACCAGAGAGAGAGAGAGAGAGAGAGAATTGATTAAATCAGGTCTAGGCAGTTCTCTCAAAATGAACTGCTTAGATCCTCTTGTCCAACAATTTACCTTAAGACTCAGAAATTCTAGGCAACAAATTGGGAGTATCTTAAGAGATCATATAAAAGTGGCCTTTTAGTGGCTCTGTTTGGACTTCTGTGACACACAGAAAAATCTCTCATTAGAGAAAAAGTAATGATTCAGGTTCCGCATAGAAGATGTGTTCTACAAAGAGACTAAAAACAGGAAGTAAATTTCTTGAATCTTGATAATACTTCATTTTCTTGTTCTAGCCTCATGCAACCTTTCTTTAAGATTTCCTCCATTAGTGCTCAGTCAGTTTCAGTCTGTTCCTATTTCTTGCAACCAATAACTAAGGTACGATATGAGCTGATTCTTGTATCACTTTAATAATGTTTTATTTTATTTTTGAGATTTTAATATAAATTACATTATTTCTCCCTTCCTTTCCTTCTTCTCAAACATCTCATATCACTCCTTGTTCTTTTTTAAGGTCACAACCCATTTTTCCATTAGTTTTTGTTATATACATATATACGTATACACACACAAATATATTTCTTATTATAACCTGCTCAGAGAAATAACCAATTACATATTCTTTCCTGAGGAAGAATATTTCTCCCTCTTCAGCATCCCTAGGTTGCTCATAGTTCTTTCTGTAGAGACCTGTAGTCCCATCAGTCCCATTTGGTATATCTATTGTTGGTGACTTGTTCCACCCATGTTTAGACAATCATGTTGGTGACACTGTATGGGTGTAGCAACTAAGAATATCAGGAAACAACTGAGTTATTTTTATTGGTCCATTTGTATTAATATTCATAAATTAATGAAATTCATAAAATAAAACATGTAATAATGTTCATGCTTCTGTAAAAGCATGTGGAGTGGCAGCAGTTTACCACAGCACACTTGTGGACATCAGGGAACAGATTTCTAGAGTTGGTTTCCTCCTTCCTCCTTGTTGAGACGCTACCACTCTCTCTTGTTTCCTCCACTGCTCAAGTTTCCAGTTAGTTTTCTTGTTTTCACCTCCACAGCAACGCTGGGATGGTTACAAATGACCTTCCAGCCTTTGACATGGTTTCTAGAATTGAACAAGTTCCTCGGGCTTGTACTGTCAGACGTTTTATGAGCTAAACCATCTCCACAGCCCGTTAGTATCATTTTGAAAGTACAGTTTTCAGATCAAGTTACTACCATATCATAGGAAAAGACATTGAATGACTATTTTTAAGTATTAATGCCATTTGCCATGTGACTTTAAATATGCCAATGAAGAATAAGCTTGTAAAAATAAAAACATTAACATGACATGAAAACAAGGGAATTATTATTACCAACTAAAAATAAACTATTATAAATTAGGTCCAATTTCAAATTTTAAAATTCTCACATAATATTTAGCATTTCTAAAGATGATATCTAACTTGTGATGAGGTTCTGTCCCCATCTACTAACTATAAGATAAGATTATTCTAGCTAGAAAGTGCATTAAGTACACCTAATTTGGACATCATAGTTTGCTAATAATCATACACTGTAAAATACCAATTGTTTACATAGTGATTACTTGACTAGTGTCTCAGTTACTAGTCTTTCCTGTGACAAACATTATGACCAAGGCAGCCTAAAAGAAATAGTTTATTTGGGGCCTACAGTTTCTGAAAGCTAAAATCCATGACCATCATGGCCGGAAGCAAGGAAGGCATGTCCCTGGAAAAGCAGTCTCTCCCAACACATCCATGTTTTCTAATCCATCTGAAATATTCCACCAACTGGGAACCAAACAGTCAACGGTGAGTCTATAGGGTTATTTCAACTCAAACCACCACATTACACTCTCCTTCTATTAGAGTGCTAAGAGTTTGTGGCCTGAATAATCCAACAATGGATGTGTCCTTGTTAAAAGGCTATGGATCAGTTGGTTTTCAGTCCATAAATGGGATATCTCAGTATTTCCAATGTGGTGCCGAAGTTCCAAGGAAGCCCTAGAGAGCAGCTGGTATTCAGTCTATGTTGGAATCCAAGTGAAATAAATTCTAGCGTAAGTGAAGGAATGACTTAGGAACAGGATAGACAAACTTGCTGGTAAGAGTAAGGTCAAGCAGGCAAAATGCCAAGTCTCCAATGCTCCATGTCGTTTTTGTAGCTGCCCTGGAATGTGTAGCCCAGATTTAGGGAGGGTCATCTGACCTTAAATGATCCAGAGAAAAATGCTTTAGAAGTATGCCTACCTGCTTGGGTTTTGTTAATTCCAGATAGAGTCAAGCTGACAACCAAAATCAATAATCACATCTTACCAGGTTTCTGTCCTTCAGAGAGAAATGGATAAAAAATTGATTAAAGACAATTTACCTGGCTAAGAGGAAGCCTACAAGATGTGGTCAAACCTTTGCTAGCTCTACCTCTGACAGAGGGCTAATAGGTAGTCTATATTAATAATGCTAAAAGTAAATTTCAAATATCTAAACAATCCAATAAATAACTGGACAAATGAACAAACAGCTTTTTAAAATAAGGTTCAACTATTTAGTAAGTAAAGTTCAACATCTTTAAGCATCAATGCAATACAATTCAAAAGCACATTTAGAATTCCATCCAATCCAATCAAAATAGTTATCACCAAGGACACAATAAAAATGTTGGTAAGAATGTAAATTAAGCATAACACTTATACACTAGTGGTGGGAATATAAATTACTCTAGTCATCATATAAACTAATATGAATATTCCCCACACAATAATAGAACTAACTGCCATATGAACCAACTATAATATTCCTGGGAGAATACCTATAGTAATCTAAGTCACTATGTTACAGAAATACATACACATTCATGATTATTGTGAAACTATTCACAATAGCTAAATCAAGCTTAGCGCCCATCAATAAATTAATACTAACTAAAGAAAATGTGGTACATATACAAAACAGGGTCTTATTAGACTCCAAAGAAAACAAAATTAATTTTCTAGAAAATGGGTGGATTAATAAATCATCTTATTAACTAGAATAAGCTGCTACATTCATACATCCTTCTCAAATGTGATTATATGTATAATTGATATAATGTGACATGGATAAAAGAGTCCTCCGTGCATAATGGAGGACTATCTGAGGAAAAGAAAGACATTAGTAAAAAGAGTAGACAGAAGGGGAATAGAGAGCAGAAATCAGTCAAAGCATGTGTTATACTCGAATGAAAGTATCTCTATGCAACCCATCACTATGTCCATGAATACATTAAGAAAAGAGCACAGCGGGGTCTGAGTTTCTATTACACGAGACGAGAAGAAAACTTCTAGTTTAAAATGGTTCTGCTTCATCTTCCTCCAAAAAAAAAAAAACCATAAACCAAATAAATGAAGGGGGAAATACAAAAGTATAATAAAGTGGAAATTCAATGAAGATGGTGGAATCTGTAATGGAATTCTTTGAAAGAGAGGAAGAAGACAAGAGCTGTGCTTAGCAATAGAAACTATCATAAGGGTGCTCACATGGGAGACCAGGCCTCCTAAGCATACTCTCTTGCTTAGGACATGAAAGTACAAGTGAAATTATCTATTGGAAGAATAAAAACAGCAGAGAATGAAGGGAAAGGGACAAGGGAGGAAGACAGGTTTGGAGGAACGCATATGTTCAACACACGGCATATACTTGTCTGAGAATGGATTTATGTAATACAGTACCATGTACAATGAGTATAAACTAGGAATATTTTAGAAAGTCCTTTGAACAATGCAACTTCAGAAGCCACCAAAATCACAAATATCACTATTACTAAAACATTTAGTGAAACTCTCTTGACACTCCTGAACCTTGTCTTGGGCATATACTGTCATTTCCTAAATGTCTCACTATCTTGTAACAGTCATACTTAAATCTATTTTATTTTATGCCTCATATATGCTAGTGTATGAAAACCTAGTTAAATTCATTGGTTCAGCCAGCTAAACTTGGTTAGAAATGTGTCTTTGGTTTGTTGCTGCTGTTTGAGATGACACTCTTAATAGACATTCTTAACCCAGTCCCAGAATGCAAAATGTCACTCTCTTCTGGTGACTTCTCAGAATGAAAAGCTGTTTTCTGACTTCAGACATTTAACACTCCCAAACTAGATGTCTAATAATCATTTCCTACTTACCATGATTAAACTAAATTCCTGATGTTCTAATCTTCCATCCATTCTAAGCCAGCTTCCCCTTTTTCAGCAACTGCATCTCAATCCTTTCAGATTTTCAAGCCCAAACCTTATCATCTGTCTCTCACCCTTCACATCCTATCAGTCAGCAAGTTCTGTTGACTCTATCTTTGAAAACATATACACAATTTTACCACTTCTTATCACAAATCACTCACACTCAGATCATTACAACTTACTTTCTTCCTGGTTCTTGCAAAACTTCTTGTATTTTTTTAAGATTAATATAAAAGCCAGTATGTTTTTAAAAATAGCTTACAATCCATGTTTTGTTACTTTTAAAACGTGAAGATCTTCTGTGTTGCTCAATCTGGTTTCAAAATCATTCTGTGGCCAATGGTAGCCACAAATTTGCAGCATATCTCCTACCTCTCCCGTTCAGTGCTGAGTTTGCAAATGTGTACTACCACGCTGTTTCAACATTTCTCAATTCAAGTTCATCCCACAGCTTCCAGCATACTTTGAACATATGGAGATACAGTAACCTAATTATCAAGTGCCTTGCCATTGCTTATTAATCTCTCCCCTTTCTTCATCTAGCCCCAGTGGCCTCATTGCTCTAACCTGTTGCTCATGACAAATACTAGAATAATTCTATCTTATTTTCAAATATTCTTCTAGTCACAATGTCAATCCCATCCCTGTTTCCACTGTTATACTTTTTTTGTTTATTAATATGGTGCTAGTGAGATTGCATTAATAAATTTTCTATTCATGACTTTTGAGTCAATGCTTTTTTCAGTGACTCAGGAACTGAGTAGAGATCCTCTGAATTTACAAAAGTGATCACTACTTAATCTTACATGTTTACTTCCTTCTCAGAGTATGTTTACAGGTCATCAGAAGCTCAGGGGCTGCATTCTCTTAAGCTCTAGTAAAACCCAGCAAAATCTTTATGGAACGCCTGAGTTACAAACTCCTTGGTTTTTGTTGTGTTGTTATTGTTGTTGTCTTGTTTTTCTTTTTATAATATAATTATATAGAAAGCTCCTATTCCTAAGGCTCGGGGAACATTGCAGAAGAGGGGTCAAAAAGACTGTTAGGAGCCAGAGGATCAGAGAGTTTGCTCTGAAACTGTGTGTCCTGGAAATATCAGAAGCTACACCATAAAGTCTCACCAACATGACTAACTAACCAAACTAGAAAAGGACAGCAATAGACCTGTTAAAGTAGACAAGGAGAACTCACAATGCCTTCCCTATACACAAAGAACTTTAGGTAACTATGGACTGTGAAGAAGAAAGAAATAGTCTTCCTTAAGGTCTAGCACACCAATTCGTTATGCAATACCAAGTATGTTCATGTAACAACATAAATGAAAAAAGAGTCCATGAATTTGAAAAAACAAGAAGGGGGTTATGGGAGGGTTTGGGGAGAGAAAAGAGGAGGAAAATGTTCTAATTGTATTATAATCTCAAAAAAAGAAAAACTGTAGAAGCTCATAAATGTGACAGCTGGGGAGACGAGAGGAGGCGTGTGACGTGCAGCTTGGATGAGTCGGAGTGAGATAAGGGAAGGGGACACGTGATGTCATTCTATTTCAATTTAAAATGCACCTAAAGACAAACAAATAGAAAAAAGTCCAAGCTGACACCATCTCAAAATATAATATAGATTTTTAATAATGTTGATTTACTTATTAAACCCTCTTGTACTTGTAGCTGCATTTTGCTACTTTATGGGTTCTTCTTTTTTCCTACATTTTATCACCTCGGTTTTTTTCCCCTAATACTAGATAGGAGAGAAACAAGAATAGAGGGAAAAGAGGAATTAGGAAAATCTCCAAATCTAACATTTTTCTTTCCGTTTCTTTTTTGACCATGGTTACCAACAAACCACCAACAACCTTCCTAAATATTCTCTTGGGGCCTCGTTGGAATAGGTGAGTCTTGGTGGAGGAAGTGTTTCACTAGGGTGGTGTTTGAGGTCTCAGCAGCTCAAGTTACCTTAGTTCTCTGCCTGCTGCCTGTGGATCCGGACATAGAACTCTTTAGCTCCTTCTCTGGTACCATGTCTGCCTTATGCTACCATGCTGCCTGATATGACAATAATGAACTAAGCCTCTGAAACTATAAGCCAGCCCCAATTAAGTGTTCTCTTTTATAAGAATTGCCATGGTCATGGTGTCTCTTCACAGCAATAAAACCCTAACTAGACATATACTATTTCCTTCAAAATATCTTAATTGTGACAAATGTGCCACACAGTCTATTTCAAAACCACAATAATACATTCCATGCTGGTAAACCACCCTTCTAGCAAGAATGAAGTCACTTGGCCCTTAGATTGGTTTATGTGTCAAAATAAGCTCAAGGGAAGTAATATCTAATCAGAAGTCATGTAACTGCTATTTACCTAATTTAAGTTGATACATTTTGGGTTCAATACGTT
Organism: Grammomys surdaster; assembly: GCF_004785775.1. Taxonomy (NCBI): domain Eukaryota; kingdom Metazoa; phylum Chordata; class Mammalia; order Rodentia; family Muridae; genus Grammomys; species Grammomys surdaster. The sequence continues at coordinate 19,885,988 of NW_021604565.1, read as the reverse complement.
CTGTTTGTTCCCTGGCATTTTAAAAGCACTGTATTCTCTAAATAGATTTTTAGAAGTCATTAAGCTTGATTTCTTTTATAGAAACAAAGCTTAAAATGGCTACCATTCACTAAACAAATAGTCAGAAATGGTGCATTTTCCTAACTGTCACAGTGATGCTAGTTGGTCCTAGTTCCCATGTCTGATGACAGATATCCTCTGCCTTCTCTAAGCTCACATCCTTAGATCACATGCTTTCTATCTACCTTATCACATGTCCACTTTCACACACTAGTTCAGGTTAGTTTCTCACCGAACTTCTAATAGAATGATAAAGGCTGGTGAGAATGGGGAATTAAGGGCTATTAAAACATATAGAGTTAGAGATTTACAGTGAGGTCATTGAGATGGAGAACAATAGGGATGGTTAGAAACCATAAAACTAATATTCGCAGTAAACTAGCCCCCACTTTGTGAATTTAAATTAAAAGATACTGTAGTTTTTTTCACATTTAGTAAATCTTGTGGAAAAGATGAGACTTTGGGGCACATTGGTGCAAAAAGCTAAGAGTATTTAGTAGGACAGAAGGTAAGAAGAAATAAGATGCTCTTAATGATAAAAAGATATGCATAAACATTTGAGTTGCAACAGAGGAATGCAAATGCATTTCCAACAGTAGCACCAAGCTGAGTGAAAGAAGGAAGGTTTCATAAGCAAAGGAGGAGTCTGATTATTTTAATTTAACAATACAGATCAGTAGGTTTTAGGACCAAGATATAATTCAACACTTGCATAAATTAGAGTTATTTGAAGAAGTCAACTCAATCAGTTTCACTGGTCAATGAAAACTTAACCGAGTGTCTTTTTTTAATCTGTGTGTGTGTGTGTGTGTGAGAGAGAGAGAGAGAGAGAGAGAGAGAGAGAGAGAGAGAGAGAGGTGTGAATCAGTAACAATTTGCTTGACAGGAATTAGGAAACATTCCAGAAGCTGTAGCTATTGATCTGTCATATTTTTAAAGGCTTCCCTAGAATAACTGCTCAATAATTGTTGCATGAGATATAAATATACATTTTCTTTGAGTCAAATTTAAAATTTTTCTTTTGACTTAAGGTTTATTTAATTCTCCTTGCTCTGTTTCTGATAGTCTATTAGGTAATTATAGCCTGTATAGCAAGCCTGGAGTACTAATCCATATGTTCTTAATTAGTACGATTTCTAGAGGTTCCACAAATGGATATGATATACTTCTAAGTAAAGCAGTCTCTCAAAATGAGAAGGATATAACAAGATGAAATTGAGAATAATTAGGCTATGAATTCATGCTGTTATAATAATGATGCCATTATGTATGAGATGGGGACATTCATATTAGGCTCAGAACAGGAGAGTGTACTACATCTTCCAACAATAAATCACTTAAAGGAATTTTCAGTTTATAAAAAACATAACATTTGAGAATAGCATAAAAATTTCTCTTGAGATCTTTCAAAACTTAAGATGACAGTATGCCTGGTAAAGTTCCTCAGAGAAAATAAACTTTATCAGGAAAGTAAAATTTTATAATTTCATAATTTATATAAACACAGCTGGTATAGTAACCTGCAGCATAGAAAACGTTCTATAAGGAGGACTGAGAAGTGCTTGAATAGGGTATCACTCATCCATATTGTGCTTAATAATTTTGGAGAGTAAGTGTTTTGTGAGTCAAAAAGTAAATTCAAAGTACAGAGAGACACAAGGACTTGAGGGAAAACCAGACTAGAAACAGAATAACCTTCATGACTTTCAAGAGGCAATGAAGTCTAACCTACAACGTTAAGCACTGAGTGAGAGATTATCAGATAGTGAAATCATAATTAGTACTGACCTCTTCCTATCAGACCCTGTTTTAAGTGCTGCACAACTATTAGTTACTCTTATCCTTAAGATTTGATGAGGTCAAAAATAATTCAGTTTTATAGAGAAGAAAATTGACTCATGCATCTGGCTCAGTGTCTCAGCTGGTAGATAGAAGGCCAAAATTGTTGTCCCATAAGTGTTGATGCTGGATCCCTTAAAGGCAGTAGGTGGAATACAGGCTCTCCCGTTGCTCAGCTCAGCCTGGAGAGAGTGATCAAATGAAGTCCCTGACTCGACAGTCTTGCCCCTAAATGAAGTCTTTGCAGGCTCTCCTTTATCAATTCATTTATAACAATTTTTATCTTTTGGTTTACTTTTAAAAAATATTAATAGGTATAGAAAAAAAAGAATCTTCATTTTTAAAGATACTTTTCTCTGGAAAAAATTACAAGAGGAAAACCAGATCCACAATTTTTTGAGCCAAATTTGAAGCAAGCTTTAAAATACTGGCCAGGATGCTGAACTCTATTTCTAGATTCCCAGAAAATGGCCATGTTTCTGAAAAGTCTTAGAAATGTAAAACCATTGATTCTTTCTCATAAGATCCAATCACGGGCAAGCATGCATCCTGACATACTTCCTGCCCACATACCTCCCACCTCCACCCAATCAAATACATTCAGTGCAGGTAAGTCGAACAAATATGTTTAGGGGGAATCAAAAATATGTGATATGTTATCTCACTGGAACCACAGCCTCCAGAATTCAAGGAAGTTATCTTTCCTTGAACAAGTGGAACTTAAAAGTTAACTTTGACCTGTCATGGTCAATGTTAAATGATATAAATCAGCCAAATGACATTTCTAGTATCACTGAAGTAAGGAGCTTCTTCCCTTTTCCTTTCATTCTTGGTTACAGTGACTCTACTCTAGCATTCAACTGAGTCTTTGAGGTATTTAGTTGAAGAGAAAGTATAGTTACCTAGGCAGTATAGAAAAATCCGGCATACATAGAAATTGAAATATAGAAAGTAAATGAGATAAAGCTTGTCATGATTATGAAACAGAGAAAATAGGAAGAAGAAAAGGGGAAGAAGAAAATAACCATATAAGTAATAATTTGTGTGAAAGGTTTCAGCAAACAGAAAAATAGGCCTTAGAAAAGTTTTCTGAGGATGTTAACATCTTAATCTTGTCACCTTGACACAGGGATTGAAGATAAGCAAGTCCGAGGGAACAAGTGTGTGCAAGGAAGTAGTAGAAACATGTAAAACCCTGAATAAAGTGAATGCTATTACTAACTCCGAGTAACTAGGAGACCAGAAATGCTATGACTGTGAGAAAGGAAGTGAAGAATTAGAAAATGATAAGACCAAGTCTTTTAGACTGCGATGAGGAATGGAAGTCAATGAAGATGCTCAACCAGAAAAGAAGGATGATCAAATTCCAGTTAGCCTCTGAAGGCTAGATTCTCATAGGGACATATATCCATGTGCAGGTGAAAAGGCACCTGAGTTGAGTCGTGTGTTCTAAAGGTGCTTTTGAGAGCTCAGTAAGTAAATGCAATGCAGAGCTTAGGAATAGGGTCTAGACAGAAAATAGAAAAGGATGCAGGATTAAAACCTAAAGTTTCCATACACAAAAGGTGAGCTGAGGAGCAAGGAATAATGAGATAAAAGAAAATCTTAGAATCTGGTCAACAGAGACTTAGCTATTGGGAAGTACAACATGAAGGTACCTATGGTGTTGGCGCATTCATATTCATCTAATGTACTGTCATTAAGTGTGAATTTGCTAAATAAGATTTTAATTTGAGCTAATGTTTATAGTTTATAAAAACTGAATAAATACAGAATGGATGAATTGCGTTAATGATCACTTTTTTGGACAACACAAATGAGTGTCTAATAGAGGAAGGACAGCCTATACACACTGTCTTCTTAAATATTGAAATCTTGACATGGATGACTCTAGCACTAAAGACGACTATTCTATCAGGGCAAAATTCATAAAAGTTGTATTTCTTCTTGCTGTTATACAATACTTCTATCTGAAGAACAGTTGTAAGCTGCCCACAGTGTAACCACAGACTCTCTAGAAAGATGCTGTGTCTAGTTATCCAATTAGTTCAGTCTACACAAATTATATCTGAGTTTTTCCCTCAGGAAAAGTTTTTTTTTATAGTTTTCAAAAGATTATTGTTGTAAAATTAGATTTAATATGGGATAAACTGTGTCAAGAAAGGCACAAAGACACAAACAATGAAAATAGTTTCCTTTGGTGTATAAATACCAACGTAGAAAAAGTAATCTATTATCCTGCCTCATTTTTGGCATTTCTATATCAAATTAAGTTGGATAAAAAGTTCCAAATCTTCGGGAAATATTTTGTTGTTTTCTTAAACAGCAGTTTTCACTTAATACAGAACAACTCTGTGGCAAATGCCCAGATTTTGTACTGACATGTGTAATTTTCCAGAAGAAATGTCAAGTCCTATTGCTGGCCCCTTAATATGGATTGATTAGATGCAATGTCAGAGTTCTATTAAGAACATCTGAAATGGAGAATGCCTAGGAAAGTGGGCACATCTATGGTAATACTAATATTTTGCTTCTAGATCTGGGATCTTTCATGCTAAAATAGTACACTTCTCAGGGTTTGAATAAGTAAGATTGAATTTCAAGCGAAATGGTGGTGTACAAACACTTGTGTTCAGATTCTGTTATTTTTACACATGTATACATGGCCCTCAAGGGAGTTTCTGATTCCTGGTGCTATGCATTAGCTTTGGAATCTCCAATCACCCAGCTGTAACATAGTAATGGATGTGTGCATCCAATCCCAACACCTCCTGATCATCCTTCTTGCCCCTTGGGTCTCATTTGTCAAAGATAGTCTTGAAATATTTGGAGCAAGATTTTTGTTTCCCTCATTGCTGAATTAATAACTACACTGTTTTCACTATTTCTGATTATATTTGAATTTTATGCTTTAAGGTGGCTCTTATAATACTTGCCAAGACTGGATTCTATCTTTAAAACAATCAATGACATTTACCTTAAAGTAATAAACTTGAATAAAATATCACAGCACTTCCTATAAATTAAGGTTAAATAAACGTATAGTCACTGTAGCCACAGAGTAGTAAATTCCATAACTAAGAGTTATCTCTTATCTCGTTCTTTTATTCGTCATGGTCATAGAGAAGGATATATTAACAGGATATATCTGTTTATATGCTGAACTAGGTTTTGACTACCTATGAAAATGTATGTGTTAATATTTTCTTTCATACATCACAGATGCTTGCCCTTATATGACTAAACAATATTGATAGTCCTAGACCAGCCTCGACTACACAGTGAGACCTTATCTCAAAAGAGTAAAAACAGAAAAGCTCGAGTCTTTTGCTAAGTACCTACAATATCCATTATATTAACAATATGTATAAACAACTTATATACATATAAACTACTTAAAAACTAATTTGAATCATACTGATATTCTATTAAGAAGAACTGAGTCCTTTTTCATCCATCAAGAACTTTTAAAACAGTGGTTCTCAACTTGTTGGTTGTAATTTTTTTTTTTGGGTCAAATGACCTTTTTACAGGGGTCACCTAAACCATTGGAAAACACCAATATTTGCATTATGATTCATGACAATAGCAATACAGTTATGAAGTAGCAACAAAAATAATTTTATGATTGGCAGATCCCTATAATGTGAGAAACTATATTAAAGGGTCTAAGCATTAGGAAAGTTAAGAACCACTGTTTTAAAACATTGCAGCAACTAGGCCCTTAGGGATCAAAAGTGCATGTGCTTGCTTATTTGTAAGTGACAGGATTAACTGTGTATTCCAAGATGGCCTCAAACTCTTTATCCTCCACTTCCTCTGCCCCACCAAGTACTATTATTAAAAGCTGTATATTTTAGACATTCAGGCTTGAAGTGATTAACATTTATCACCCAGCTACTAAGTAACAGAGCAGAGGATATGAGGCCAGGTCCTAGGACACATCTATAGGAGGTCTCATATGTGTCCAGGCCTTACTCGACAGGTATGAAGGTTTTCAATGTGTTAGGTATTGTCTCCCTTTCTCAGAGGTGTTGATATTTAATGGATCCATTACCTACTTGAAAACTGTAATGACAAAATACAAGTTCAAATGCTAATGTATATATTTGATTTGTACTACATTGCTTACCCTCTATCTTAGATTTTAATAATAGTCTAGCCTGTCCGTCTGTTAATTCCCTTTGGTCTCTAGTCCCCTTATCTGCCTTCCCCACAGCTCGGCCCTTGAGAACACTAATTTGACTAGTGATTGTATGCATGACACAAGGCCCCCATGTCCCACTTTTCTAACCATTCTCATGAAACATCAGCATGAACCACACCCTAGTAACCATGTAGAAATGTTCAAGGTAATTTTGAGTCCTGTCACTGTCTCCTATGAGTTATAGCAGCCCTAGCTCATATAAAAGTATACTGAAGTTCCTTTGATTCTTATGCATTTGCTACTGGAAGAATAATAACCTTAGAAAAGCTTTCTGGATGCTTTTTTAATGGAAAAAGAGGAGGAGGAGAGAAGGAGGAGAAGCAGGAAGAGGAAGAGAAGGAAGAGAGAAAAGAGGAGGAGAAGGAGAGAAAAGAAGAGGAGGAGGAAGTTCAAGTTTTATATATCTTGCTCCGGGCTTTATTTTGTTACTCATATGTTTTTATTATTTTCCTCACTTTCTAATGGATCATCCATTCACAAATTTACCAAATTATTGCTTCTGAAATCTTACTTTCATTATATAATATATATGAAATCTAGTCTCTTCATGCCAAAAATTTCTAGCCTGACAAACGGAATCCATCACAATTTGAACAGAACACACTCCAATCATACTTGTACACTCTCCCCTCTCTCCCAAACAGACCCATCCTCAAAGGCTTTTGGTCACCGAATTGCCCTTACCATGTATGCCCCCCCTTTAAGTTTTGCCCTGCATATCTAATTTCACACTTCCTTTAATGTCCATTTTGATCTCCTTTCAGCAGTCCTGCCCCGTGACTAGCACACATTAATCTCTCCATATGGAACTTACTAACTGCACTACTTCTCAAAATGTACTGTGTCTTCAAATAGGAGTTTAACCACAGTTTTGCAAGATTTTCAATGGTTATCGCACTGAATTTTGACAAAAACTCAATTTCAAAACTTTTGACTTCAAAACCAAAATCAGACCTCTTTCTCTTTACTTCTTATGCAACTATAATTGTTTTCTCTTTAAGAAGTGCATGGAAATTCATTCATTTTTTTCTAATAGAAAGAAATAAAAAGTTCTTTTAAAAAATATTAGTTAATATTGAGCAGTATTAAAATTTTATTTACTTTATACCTCAGACTTCATAAGACTTCACACACACATGCACATGCACACACACACACACACACACACACATACACACACATTTGAAGTTTTGAGAATTTCCCTGGAAGAATGTTTTAAAAGAAAAAAAATAAGGAATAAAAATTAGGTACAGATCCTTTGAAATAACCTGTACAAATGAAAGTAGCCTAAAATGTTATGTCCAAGGAGCTCTCCCATAAGTTCCCCATTAAATACACCTCAGTCTTGATTGCAATGGGTTTCTTCTTGTCTCATGCCCAGCAATTGCAAGATGTAACATCAGGGTACTATTCACCTCACAGTGTATTCAGTTTGACCTTGGATGCAACCTCACTCTTTCTCCATCCTCCCATAACTGCTGTTGCCTTCCTGCCACAAAATGCCAACCATCTATCACTACAAGAATACAATGTCGTCAAAATAGCTCTAACTATGCTAATAGTGACCCAGCGACAACACCCACTACATTCAGCTCTAGGCTGTACTCCCCTGAAAATATTTTACTCACGACACCATATTTTTTCTTTTTCTCCTTCACTGTCATTTTCCATTAGGAACTATCATCTATTTTTTATTAACAATTAGTTTTCTTTATTTTTATCATGTAGGATTTGAAATTTTAGAATAAGGGTAAAACAAATACATAGCGGCCCCTTCAGTACCTTCTGAACTCTTCTTAGCTCCCAACTATCCCGTGTCAATACTTGGAAGTAGTTTCAGCTTTACTGATGAGACAATAAAGTTAAGAGAAAATATAGAAATATACTAAACGTGTCAGTAAGAATTAGAGTTTCTCAAATATGATTTCCTCTCAGCAGCAGCAGTTGAGCCCTCTGCCCTGCTGCCCATATTTTAGGCCAGTGACTTATGGGCTCTCACAGTGAGGAGTTCAGTACGTCTGGAGACGATCTGCCATCTGTGAAGAAATGTTTAGGTTAAAAGATCTGCATCAGAGATTGGGAATGTTGAAACACAGGCAAAGAAAATAAATGTCTTGAGGGACTTTAACTTACAGAGGGTGTATCTACCCCATATGAATATATTGTGTGGCTGGGGAAACCCAGATATTTCACCTCTGAGGCAATAGTTGAAGCAGAGAGTAATGGGCGCGCTGACAGTCAAGGGTATGACTTGAGGACTCCAAGGATTATGCTTTCTTTTCAATTTGTTTAGCTGAGTCTCTAGGTAAGAAACTCACACTGGGCTCTGTGGGCTCTGCTCATGTGTGAAACACTGGATCCCTACCTACTATATACCTGATCGGGTAACAAAAGATTTCTGACTTTAAAATACACACAGTGTGACCGGAAAAGAATATACTCCACATATAGTATTTTGTGGTGAATATCTTGTAAGAGATATTACACAAAGGAATAAGTAACTCTTGATTGGGTGTGAAGGAAGACATCAGAGAAGATATGGACCTGAGTTCAAGGGGCAGTCTCTATTGATTGATGACTTTAGTTTTCTTAAAAGCCATATTTAAGTCAAAGATTTTGGTGTAATCTTAGGATATATATGAGGAATGGAGGTCATGAGAAGTGCGGGAGCATCACTAGGTAATTGGTGTGATTGTGTTGGTAAGACTCCGAGAGCTGACACAGACACGATCTAGTCATGAGGAACAAGCCACCCATCCACTTCCTGTTTCCTTACTTGAGAATTTGTTCTAAAGGGTACACTCCCATGGGCAGAAAATACTCGTGAGCAGAGTGAAAGGAGAAGCCATGAATATGTAGAGGAGTCCTTGTAACACTTAGTTTAATTGCTAACACTGCCTATTCAGTACTTCTTTGTTCCATTGCATGCCTTCTAGATAGAAGTCACTTTGTTCAGGTACATTGCAGTATGACAACGACAAACTGCTCTCTTCAACTCTCAGAGTGAACACTGACAAGTGTAAATCAGTAATGATTACTCCACTTCTCTTCTCATCGATCCTTTTAAAAGCAGGAAATACTAAACCACACAGACTATCCGACTTTCTGAGAGTTGGGGCAAGTTTTCCACAATTTAAAATGTGACAGAAGCAGGGATTTGTGTCTACTTTTGACAATCCGGGGGAATTACGAAAACGTAAAGCTTAGAGCTTCAGAAGACATCTTGAAACTGATAGAAAGGTTTGCAGATGAGAGGTAGTGTATTAATGACAACAGAGGAGAAAAGGGAAAACCCAGGTTTAGATACTTTGTTTAAGCTACTGAATTTGTAACCTTGGAAATACTCAGACTCTTGAAAATGGAAGCAAGGATGAACCCACTGGCTGTTTTAAGGGCACGTGGCAGAAGAAGGAGTCACTGTTGACTTGCTGACCTGCTTGGATATGGATTATTGCTGTCTATCCATTGTTTACCTATTCTTTCCAAAAATGCACCATTCACATGACTAAATAAAATAATAGGAATTTCATGAAGTTAAACATACATTGTGTTCTTGGACTCACAGCTAACCCCATTTCTAGTGTTGAAACAGACAGAATGACTCCCGACTGTAGTGACCTTATTTGTGACATTTGGACTGTGTCTTTCCGACATAGCTGTTGAATCACTTTTCATTTCAGTCCCCATCTGAGGCCTGGCTTCTTTCCAATCCATGCTAGCTAGTATCATCATCATCATCATCCTCATCATCATCATCATCGAGGCCTCAGGTCAATTTGCACTACAAGCACCCATGTGTTCTCAGTAGAATCTGAAAGAGTGAATGACACCATGTTTTTTTTTTTTTTTGACACCATGTTTTTAAGAGTGTTTTAAAGGATTAACAATGAGGGAGGAGAAAGAAGGGAAACTTCCTGTTTAGAAACATTTTTGAGCTGCAGAATTTGTAACCTTGGAAATCTCTTTCCCTGGACTTCTTGAATACAGAAAAGAAGCTGAATCCACTGACTGTTTTAAAGGCATGCATCAGAGGAATCAACGAAGACTGACGTAATAGGTTGTATGGAGTCAAGACAGGGTATGCAAGTGTTACATTGCATGGGTCAAGATAGCAAACCTATAATTTTCAAGGTACAATACATTGTAGGAAGGAACTAAACTTGGATAATTGTGGGAGAAAAGATTTCGTGAGTTGTAGGGGGTTCATGGGTGGAGGCACTGGGAGGAGAGAGGGTAAAAACATGGCCCAAGGAGTCTAAGATTCAGGAATCAGTGAGAGAAAGATAGGCAGGAAGAAAGGTAATGAAAGGAGCCACTGTCAGTCAGCTGCTCCCCTGGTACCATTTATAATATATGAGTGTGTCAGCTTCCTCTGGTACAAGTGGCAGACTCCATTCCAAAGAACATCTTTTCTTCCATGTTGGAGAGGCTTCTTTGAGACATATGACTACAAACATATTAACAATCATTGACACAAATAGTCTGGTTGATGATCAGTAACTCCCATCCTCTCATACAAATGGTTTGGTCACTGACCAGTGGTACCCTTGTGATGTAAATGACAGTTGCTTCCCTTACCAAAGAAGAGCAAAAAATTTGCAATATGAAGAAAATCCTGTTTTTTAACTACAAGAAGACCAGTTCTGTATAGAAATTTACTTCTTTAAAAGAAAATTGTGCAAAATAAAGAACATAACAAGAAGGATGTGTTCTGCATAATATTCTTTATTGTTTTTCATTAGAAAAATTGTTTTTTATTGCTAGAAATACATATTTAAAAGAACATTCTATTTGTAATAATTATTGTTAATGAAAGGGTCCAGTAGAGCCATTTGAGGAATATAAAAGCAAGAGCCTTTCGATGGGTGTTTAGCACGCTGGACTCACAGCAACTCTAAAGAGGACAATCACTACCCAGCCCTCATCTGTTGCCAGGTAGGAACTCAGACTTTGAACTACTAGGGAATTTAACAGTCTTTTGTTTTTTGGTTTTTGGTTTTGGTTTTTTTGTTTTTTGTTTCTTTGGGTTTTTTTTTCAAATGTGAAATATCCCAATTTTAAAGGATTAGCAATGAATTCAAATTAACTAAACAAAGTAAAATGAAACATTATGAGACTATAGGTGAGCCGGGCGGTGGTGGCGCATGCCTTGGGAGGCAGAGGCAGGCAGATTTCTGACTTCGAGAGTTCGAGGCTAGCCTGGTCTACAGAGTGAGTTCCAGGACAGCCAGGGCTACACAGAGAAACCCTGTCTCGAAAAACCAAAACCAAAACCAAAAGAGAGAGAGAGAGAGAGAGAGAGAGAGAGAATATAGATGGGGGAGGGGCAAAGAAGAAGGGGGAGAGGATATCAAATGCTTGTTCACTGGATTCACTCTACAAGTTACAATTCTGCTACCTCTGTCATGGGATTCCCCATTACAATATCTTTTTGTAATAAATCTAGGCAATCTTGTACTATAGAAAGCATTATTCAAATCCAGAAAATAAAAATATTCCAGAGATTTTTTTTTAAAAAAAGAAGTATTATTAACCAGAGCCCTGGAGTCCCTATGGAAAGGAGAGTTGGCTGTGGCAAGGGTGATTCTTAACCTCTTGTATACTTTACAGTCTGCAAATCCTACACTGTGGGAACCTCAGAAAAGAAGCCAGACCTTTCTGTTGACTCCAAGGCTGTGTCAGCAAATGCCAGACCCAGCAGGCCCTCTGTATTATAGGCTAAGGGGCCAAACAGCTGTAAATAGTTTATGCCAAGATCCTTACAAGTGTGACAAACACAGAGCATTCTAAGTGCCTCAGGAGGCCAATTAAAGCTAGGAGATCACAGATGACAATCTGAATACATTGGCCACACCTCTAGGGGCTGATGGCCATGATGTTTTATTCTATTCTCTCCTCATCAGAAATGAAGCAGGGGTTGGAAATTACTTATACATGGGGTTTGGCTTAATTTTCAGCAAAGGAATTTTGGACCTGCATATTTCCTAAAGAGAAATGATTGCCTAAATGTTGAATTCGTACATCTTTCTATCTTTACCATCCAATATGATCTGCTAATACAGCTTTCTTCTAGATTTATCCAACCCACTGAAGAAATATAATGAACTAATAATGAAATAATGAACTTGTCAGAAACTACATTGATACATATATGTAAGGGGCCTTTATGGAGGCACTTTAAATCCTGTTTTTATTATTTAAAAAATCATAATATTCTTGAATCTTAGTATTGGTTTGATATTGATTTGGTAACATGATGTAATAAATTACTAACAACATGGAGTTGGAAAAGCCAAAGTAGTACAAGCCTATAGAGTGTTCTTATGAGTATTTGTATAACTGCCAGCTGTTCTAATGCCTCAGAAATAATAAGTGTAAATGGACATTCACATCTACCTGGGAGAGTTGGAGTATGCATTATATAAGGCAGCAGTGAGAAAGAGAAAAGTAAAAAGCATGCAGCGTCTAAGGATAACTCAATCAATGACATTTTACCTTGTAAGAAGACACTCTCATTTTTGGCTACTATTTATAACAAGATTCCATAAAATATAGGATCAAAGTCCTTAGGACATAAAGACCAAAGGCTTCAAATCAAATAATTGTATGACTTCTAAAATGGTGTGACTTCCTATTGATTGTTATTGCCAACATTTCCATTTGCTTAACATTTATAACCAAATACTTCTCTTCCAGAACAGTACTCCATAAATGACAAAGATAAATAGAAAAATTATAATTTCTCAGTTGTATATAAAGTTCACACTAGTTAGAGATTATTGTCATTCTACTTTTTAATATATTTATCAATCAAATGAATCTATGTTTATGGTGAGAAACTATAGATAAACTCAGAATATAGTTAGGAATGAAACACCTGCATAAGCTAGAGAAATTAGCAAAACACCACCAATGACAAGAGTTTATACACATTAAATTTCTTTATATAATTGCATAGGCAAGTTTCTCATTTAATTGTTTAGAATACAAAAGCAAATGATAAGCCTTGGCTATCTTTTGCTCCATGAAATAATAAGAGGTATCCAGCCAGTAATCAATCAGCTTCGTGTAGTCAACTAGCTTTGATCAGAGGGAAGTTTCGAACAAAACTGGGCCCACTCTATTGTTTGCCTTGCCAACTGCATCCTACTTTTCTGTCGTGCAAACAATGCTACAGAACTGTTTGGTTGATAATCTCCCAACCCCAACCCTAGGAGGTAAACGCTTAGTACTAGTCTCTGTAGATTATATGAGTCTCATGTCTTCTGGGCCGGAAGGTGAGCACAGGATCCTGGCAAGAAAACGAGACATAAGAAGAATCTCCTTGGGTAAACTATCTGCCAACTTCTTCAAGTTCTGGATTTATGTTAAAAAGAAAACCAGAAGCCAAGAAGAACAAATGTTGATTGAGTCAGTACATGCCAAGCCTTTACTTTTAACACTAATGAAGAACAAATACAGTTTGGGAAGAGGAACATCTACAGAAGCAACCATGATACTTTTGTTAAAATTGACTACTCTGAGACATTCTTCTCTGATGCTTTCACCAATAATCCTTTAATTGGTCTCTGTTAAGTTAAAGGGATCTTTCCAATTTAATATGCTAAAATAATTTGGCACTCACTTCTTCCACTTAACCAATTGTGGTGCTAGCCATTCTATTCTTCAGCATCCTTGTTGATAAATGAAGATAGCCATAGTCTATGACTCATAGATCTGTTGTGTGCATAAAAGAAAATCTGAATAGGAAGTATACTGCTGTGATCATTGGCTTCTGGTTCCTTTGCTATGTAATTTTAATGAAAGTTTTGACAGAACTGTGATCTATATTCAATAGCTAATTCTATTATCTATCTAACTAATACTAAATCTGGGTAAATCATAGATACAGAGAACCTCTCCCGTGCCTAATACATATAAATAATTTATTAATTAAGTGAGTTAAACATAAAATGATATGTTTCCTCAAATACAACTTAAAACAAAACCTAGGAAAAAGACAAACACTAAGTAAACTTGGTCATCACCGTTTTCAATCAATAGACTTTTTCATTTTGATTATAAATAGAAACAAAGCAAAGCTAAGCTGGCTTTTTCAACACAAGCCCTATAAAAACAGCAATTATCAGCATTGTAACTAGAAAGGATTGCATGCTTGGAAAATATAAATCAGCACAAAGCTGATTTTCTCTCTGCTTCAAATAAGTCATTATGGACAAATCAAATTTTTATGGTACAGACATCTACATTTGGCACTGATTCATGCATAGACTGTTAGATACATAACAAGCTAATGACTTTAGTATGAACATCTCATTTAGAAACTATAATTGTTCTCCTAAGTGGTTCAGTTCCTAAGTCCAGTACCCATTCTCCAGAATATTTTCTTTTAAATGGAATTAAATTCTGACTCATTTGTACTTAGGCTTCATACTTTCATCAGTACTTAGATTTAAAAAAAAATTACCTAGATTTTTTTTTAATTTGGGTTAAAGATTTCTTTATAGGACTGGGTTTATGAAATTCAGTTCTCTTTAACTATAAAAGAAACTATGAACAGTCTGGTTGTGAATACAGACTATATCTCTTCATAAAAGTATTGGTAGAAGTACTGTTTTGGTGAATAAACTCTGGAAGCATGAATGGTAATTTTTAGCAGTTTTATACCATCTAGCTTACCAAATGATATCTGCATTCTTAAAACTTTTCATTTTTTTACATATAGTAGGTTAAACTGGTTTTTCTATTCAAAAGAATATGTAAATTTGAAGTAAGTCAGATTTGTCTTCTCTCTTGTAACAATTTAGGTCTTAAGTGCCGACCAGAAGTCCATGTATCAACGGGTTCCTAAGGAAAATGACGGATCTAGGAAGAGGTCTTTACAATCCTTAAGAATGCTCTCTGAAAGAGATCATGGAACTCCAGCCGCTTGCTCTACTTCTTTTTCTTCCTGGCCATACAATTTTTACATTTTAATTATTAGGCTGAGGTGAGGGAATCTTTGTCCAGGCATCAGAATGTGTTACCTGTTGCTCTGGCAGCCACCATGCTCCGTCAGCGTCCTGCAGATAAAAAACATAAACATGCCTTCTTCCCCATATTAAATACCTGATCGGGACCTGATCGGGATATGCCAATAAGTGGATCCTTCCCTTTCACCTATGCATAAGTATGCCTAGTTGTAGAGTGCCATAGACAATCAGCAGAAAGTTCCTTGGCATCCAATTTTTCTAAAAAATTAAAATAAAAAGAACATGATATAAATAAATTTGTGGTGTACGGGGATATACCTTCCCCTTTTTTATTTTACGAAGATATTGTTTAAAATTACCCCAAACTCCTTCCACACTCCCTTGTCCTTGACAATTATAAGGAATCCCAGTAATGTGAGTAATATTGCGTTGATGAAAAAAGTCTCAAATGCTTGACTGCGATAGCCAATTCCATTATCAGCTTTTTGTTTGTCTGCTTGCTTGTTTGTTTTTTGGGTCTTTTTGGTTTTCGCTTTTGTTTTATTTTTATTGGATAATTTATTAATCTACATTTCAGATATTATCCTCTTTCCCCATTACCTCCCCCCAAGAAACCCCTTATCCCATTCCCCTTCCTCTTACTTTTGTGAGAGTGTGCCCCCACCCATCCACCCATTCCCACCTTCCTGCCCTCGAATTCCCCCACACTGGGGCATTCAGCAGTCACAGAACCAAGGCCCTCCACTTCCTCTGATGCTCAACAAGGCCATCCTCGACTATATATACAGCTGGAGCCATGGGCCCCTTCATGTGTGTTCCCAGGTTAGCTGTTTAGACACTGGGAGCTCTGATTGGCTGGTATTGTAGCTCTCCCCATAGGGCCACAAGCCCCTTCAACTCCTTCACTCTTCTCTCTAATACCTCCATTGTGGACTCCACATCTGCCACTGTATATGACAGGTTCTGGCAGAGCCTCTCAGGAGACAGGTGTATCAGGCTCCTGTCACCATGCACTTCCTGACATCCTCAAGAGTGTTTGAATTTGGTGATTGCACATGGGATGGATCCCAAGATGTGGCAGTCTCAGGACAGTTCCTCCTCCAGTCTCTGCTCCACACATTGTGTCCCTATTGTCACCTGTGAGTATTTTGTTACTCCTTCTAAGAAGAACAGAAGCGCCCACACTTTGGTCTTCTTTTCTTCTTTAGCTTCATGTGGTCTGTGAGTTATGTCCTGGGTATTCTGAGCTTTTGGGCTAATATCTACTTATCATTGAGTACATACCATATGTGTTCTTTTGGGACTGGGCTACCTCACTCAGTATGGTATTTTCTAGTTACATCCATCTGCCTAAGAATTTCATGAACTCATTGTGTTTAATAGCTGAGTAGTATTCCATTATGAAAATGTACCACATTTTCTGTATCCATTCCTCTGTTGAAGGACACCTGGGTTCTTTCCAGCTTCTGGCTATTATAAATAAGGCTGCCATGAACATGGTGGAGCATACATCCTTGTTATACGTTGGAGCATATTCTGAGTGTATTCCCAGAAGTGGTATAGCTAGATACTCAGATAATACTAGGTCCAATTTTAAGAGGAATTGCCTGACTGATATCTGGAGTGATTGTACCAGGTTATAATCCCACCAACAATGAAGGAGTGTTCCTCTTTCTCCATATATGCTGTCACATGAATATTTGATCTTAGCCATTCTAACTGGTGTGAGGTAGAATCTCAGGTTGTTTTGATTTGCATTTCCCTGATAACTAAAGATGTTGAACATTTCTTTAGGTGCTTCTTGGCCATTTAATATTCCCCAGTTCAAAATTCTTTGTTGAGCTCTGTACCCCATTTTTAATAAGGTTATTTGATTGTCTGGAGTCTAATGTCTTCAGTTCTTTGTATATTTTGGACATTAGCACTCTATCAGATGTAGGATTTGTAAAGATCTTTTCCCAATCTGTTGGTTGCCATTTTGTCCTATTGATAGTGTCCTTTGCCTTACAGAAGCTTCGCAATTTTATGAGATTTCATTTGTCAATTCTTGATATTAGAGCATAAGCCATTGGTGTTCTGTTCAGAAACTTTTCCCCTGTGCCCATGTGTTCAAGACTCTTCCCCACCTTCTCTTCTATTAGTTTCAGTGTATCTGGTTTTATGTGGAGGTCCTTTGTACAGGAGATAAGAATGGATCAATTTGCATTCTTTTACATGTCCTCCAGTTGAACCAGCACCATTTGTTGAAAATGCTGTCTTTTTCCCACCATATGGTTTTAGGTCCTTTGTCAATGATCAAGCGACCATAGTTATGTGGATTCATTTCTGGGTCTTCAGTTCTATTCCATTGATCTTCTTGCTTATCTCTTTACCGATATCATGCAGTTTTTATCATTATTGCTCTGTAGTACAGCTTGATATCAGGGATGTTGATTCCTCCAAAAGACCTGTTATTGTTGAGAATAGTTTTCACTACCCTGGGTTTTTTGTTATTCCAAATGAATTTCAGAATTGTTCTTTCTAACTCTGTGAAAAATAGAGTTGGAATTTTGATGGGAATTGCATTGAATCTGTAGATTGGTTTTGGCATGATGGTCATTTTTACTATATTAATCCTGCCAATCCATGAGCATGGGAGATCTTTCTATCTTCTGAGATCTTTGATTTCTTTCTTCAGGGACTTGAAGTTGTTGTCATACAGACCTATCACTTACTTTGTTAGAGTCACACCAAGGTATTTTATACTATTTGTGACTATTGTGAAGGGTGTCATCTCAGCCTGTTTATCTTTCACATAGAGGAAGGCTAAAGATTTGTTTGAGTTAATTTTATATCCAGCCACATTGCTGAAATTCTTTATCAGGTTTAGGAGTTCTCTGGTGGAAGTTTTGGGGTCACTTAAGTATACTATCATATCATTTGCATATAGTGATATTTTGACTTCTTCCTTTCCCATTTATATGCCCTTGACCTCCTTTTGCTGTCTAATTGCTCTGGCTAGGACTATGAGTACTATATTGAATAGGTAGGGAGATAGTGGGCAGCCTTGTCTAGTCCCTGATCTTAGTGGGATTGCTTCAAGTTTCTCACCATTTAGTTTGATGTTGGTTACTGGCTTGCTGTATATTGCTTTTACTATGTTTCGGTATGGGCCTTGAATTCTTGTTCTTTCTAAGACCTTTACCATGAAGGGGTGTTACATTTTGTCAAATGCTTTCTCATCATCTAGTGAGATGATCCTGTGGTCATCATTAAGTTTGTTTATATAGTGGATTACATTGATGGATTTCCATATATTGAACCATCCCTGCATTCCTGGGATAAAGCATACTTGATCATGATGGATGATTATTTTGATGTGTTATTGGATTCAGGTTTGCTAGAATTCTATTGAGTATTTTTGCATCAATATTCATAAGGAAGATTGGTCTAAAGTTCTCTTTCTTTGTTGGGTCTTTGTGTGGTTTAGGTATGAGCATAATTGTAGTTTCATAGAATGAATCAGGTAGTGTTTCTTCTGTTTCTATTTTGTGGAATAGTTTACAGAGAATTGGCATTAGGTCTTGTTTGAAGGTATGATAGAATTCTGCACTAAAACCATCAGTTCCTGTTTTTCGTTTTTGTTTTTTGGGCTTTTTCTTGGTGTTTTGTTTTGTTTTGTTTTGTTTTGTTTTGTTTTGTTTTGTTTTGTTTTGTTTTGTTTTTTGGTGGGGAGACTTTTAATGACTACTGCTATTTCTTTGGGGGTTATAGGACTATCTAGATGGTTTATATGATCCTAATTTAATTTTGGTACCTGGTATCTGTGTAGAAAATTGTCCATTTCATCCAGATTTTCCAGTTTTGTTAAGTATAGGCTTCTGTAGTAGGATCTGATGATCTTTTTAATTTCCTCATTTTCTGTCATTAAGTCTCCCTTCTCAGTTCTGATTTTATTAATTTGGATACTGTCTCTGTTCCCTCTGGTTAGTCTGGCTTATATATCTTGTTGATTTTCTCAAAGAACCAGCTCCCGGTGTTGTTAATTCTTTGTATAGTTCTTTTTGTTTCTACTTGGCTGATTTCGTCCCTGAGTTTGATTATTTTGTGCCGTTTACTCCTCTTGGGTGTATTTATTTCTTTTTGTTCTATAGCTTTCAGGTGTGCTGTCAAGTTGCTAGTGTATGCTCTCTCCAGTTTCTTTTTGTAGGAACATAGAGCTATGAGTTTTTCTCTTAGCAATGCTTTCATTGTGACACAAAAGTTTTAGTACGATGTATCTTCATTTTCATTAAATTTTAAAAAGTCATTAATTTCCTTCTTTATTTCTTCCCTGACCAACTTATCATTGAGTAGAGTGTTGTTCAAGTTCCACGTGTATGTGGCTTTCCGTTGATTTTATTGTTATTAAAGACTAGCCTTAGTCCGTGGTGATCTGATAGGATGCAAGGGATTATTTCAATTTTTTGTATCTGTTGAGCCATGTTTTGTGATCAATTATATGGTCTATTTTGGAGAAGGTACCATGAAGTGCTGAGGAGAAGGTATATTCTTTTGGTTTTGAATGAAAAGTATAGATATCTGCTAAATCCATTTGGCTCATAACTTCTCTTACTTTCACTGTGTCTCTATTGAGTTTCTGTTTCTATAAGCTGTCCATTGATGAAACTGGGACATTGAAGTCTCCCACTATTATTGTGTGAGATGCAATGTGTGCTTTGAGCTTTAGAAAAGCTTCTTTTATGAATGTGGGTACCATTGCATTTGAAGCATAGATATTCAGAATTGAGATTTCATCTTGGTTGATTTTTCCTTTGAAAAGTATGAAATGTCCTTACTTATCATTTTTGATAACTTTTGGTTGAAAGTCAATTTTATTCAACATTAGAATGGCTACTCCAGCTTGTTTCTTGGGACTATTTGCTTGGAAGATTGTTTTCCAGCCTTTTACTCTGAGGTAGTGTCTGCCTTTGTCACTGAGGTGTGTTTACTGTATGCAGCAAAATATTGGATCCTGTTTATGTATCCAGTCTGATAGTCTTTTCTTTTTTCTTTTTTTAATTTATTATTATTTTTTTAAATGTCAATCAAAGGCTTTATAAGTTTGGTACTGCTCAATAACAAGATGGCCATAAAATCAAAAGTGTAACCCAATACCTAACCTAGATATACCAACTATCTTTGACTGGCAGAGACAGTCTCCATGTTCCCCTCCCCCCATCTACCCCTCTCTCTCTCTCTCTCTCTCTCTCTCTCTCTCTCTCTCTCTCTCTTATCTCCTAGCTCCTCCTCCTCTACTTACTACTCCTCTTCTTCTCCTTACTCCTCCCACCACTGCTCCTCCTACATATCACCCTTCCTGTTAAGATAAAACTTTTCTCTCAAAATACAATTAGAGCATAACTATACCAATTTGTATCAGTAAGGTACAAGAAAGACCTAATATCCAGTCCATCATTTTGTTGACTAACCAGAACCTCTGTCATCTCTCCTAACTAAAAGACTTAGTTCTGAACCTGGCTTTTTTCTTGGCTTTAGAATGAATGTCAGCTGAAAACCATCCTCTCAAGTCTTTTCTCTCAAAGTAAATAGCCAGGAATGACTATGAGACTATAAGTTTTCCCATCAGAAATCCAAAATGACTGAATTAACGAAAATTATGGAAAGCACAAAGCATAGCTTCTAAAAAAGCTTAGCCAATTCATAGAAACTGCTGAACACTTGTATAGTCCCTATACTACAAAACATTGGAGCATCCAATCTTCAGCCTTCTGGCCCAGGGTCATCTGACAGACATAGTGATGCAGAATTATTAAGGGCTGATTACTCTGTCTAGGCAGATATAATCAGTCGACCATTCCACAAGTGTGCCCTTTTCAGGACAATAATTTGTCTGTAGATGAAAAGAGGCAATTATTGCCTAGTGGCTGTCTCACCACAACTGGAGTAACTTCAAATATGTTCAATTTCTTCTTAGAAGCCAAGACAGAAAGCTGTCAGGAGCAGATAGGTCTCTAATCAAAATTAACCTTAATGCAGAAATGTGTGTAATATCAATTCTGTAGACTTCTGACATTTTGAAAACCAACTATCCATGTAAAGCAGTCTGGACTGTTGTCTATTAACTCCTCTCAGCTATTTCTAAATAAAATATAGAAAACACCCTAACAATCAACTCAGAGCCATGAATTTGCAATAGGCCCTTAACTCACAGGCTAACCATCTCAAATCAGTTAAAAAAAAGATAAAGAAGGACTGGGCCTAAGCCTTATATTCCTAAATGTGTTATATAGGCACAATGCCTATGAGAGTAACAATATTAATCTCACTTCTATATCAATAAGAAACTCGTACCAATGAAAAACCTTAAATTTGAAATCAAAGTAAATTTTGTACCATTTAAGAAATTATAACTTCAGCTTAATAACAATTATACAGATTTCTACCAATACATTATGGCTATGCAATAAATCCTAGCTATTCCTCCCTGTTCCAACAAAACCACTACTTTTCCCTAGGAAGACAGCCCAATATTAACCACCTCAGTCCACAAGCCCAGGGAATAGGAGCACTGACTCCTCATTAACTTCTTCAATCTGATTACGGGTGTTGAGATATTGGAAGAGGGGCGGGGTGGGGGGAGAGTAAATTGATTAGCCTCTGACATCTGTGTCTTCACTGCATCCAGCTGAGATTCCAGGACATTAGAGGTTGGAGCAGGTCTGCTCTGCTTGCTTGATGAGTAGACACACCAAGGCTGTGCATTCTGCAATATACGATTCTCAAAACAAAGTTTAGTATCAAAATATTTTTTGTTTGAATTATGGAATCTAGTCTTCTGGTGGCCTGTCTCTATCATATCTAATCCATATTATTCTGGGAATTTCTATGAGGGTGTGCTGCCACCATCCTACCATTCCTGCCTCCCTGCTTTCAGATTCCCCAACATAGGGAATCCAAGCTATTGGGTACCAAGGGCCTCCACTTCCACTGATGCTTGACAAGGCCATTCTCAACTACCTATACAGGTGGAGCCATGAGTCCCTCCCTTTGTGTTCTCGGGCTGGAGGTTTTAGAATGGCTACTCCAGCTTGTTTCTTAGAACCATTTGCTTGAAAATTTGTTTTCCAGGCTTTTACTCTAAGGTAGTGTCTGTCTTTGTCACTGAGGTGGGTTTCCTGTATGCAGCAAAATCCTGGGTCCTGTTTACGTATCCAGTCCATTAACCTATGTCTTTTTATTGGGGAATTGAGTCCACTGGTGTTAGGAGACATTAAGGAACAGTGATTGTTGCTTCCTGTTATTTTTATTCTTAGAGGTGGAATTATCTTTGTGTGGCTATCTTCTTTTGGATATGTTGGAAGAGGATTACTTTCTTGCTTTGTCTAGGGTATAATTTCCCTCCTTGTACTGGAGTTTTCCCACTAATATCCTTTGTAACACCGGGTTTGTGGAAAGGTATTGTATAAATTTGGTTTTGTCATCGAATATCTTGGTTTCTCCATCTATGGTAATTGAGAGTTTTGCTGGGTATAGTAGCCTGGGCTGGCATTTGTGTTCTCTTAGGGTCTGTATGATGTCAGTCCAGGATCTTCTGGCTTTAATAGTATCTGGCGAGAAGTAATTGGTGTATCTGGTGTAATTCTGATAGGTCTGTCTTTATATGTTACTTGGCCTTTTTTCCTTACTGTTTTTAATATTCTTTCCTTGTTTTGTGCATTTGGTGTTTTGATTACTATGTGACGGAAGGAATTTCTTTTCTGGTCTAGTCTATTTATGTTCTGTAGGCTTCTTGTATGTTTATGGGCTTCTCGTTCTTTAGGTTAGGGAAGTTTTCATCTATAATTTTGTTGAAAATATTTATTGGCCCTTTAAGTTGGGAATCTTCACTCTCATCTATACCTATTATCCTTAGGTTTGGTCTTCTCAATGTGTCCTGGATTTCCTGGATGTTTTGTGTTAAGAACTTTTTGCATTTTGCATTTTCTTTGACAGCTGTGTCAATATTTTCTATGGTATCTTCTGCACCTGAGATTCTCTCTTACATCTCCTGTATTCTGTTGG
This sequence comes from Grammomys surdaster, assembly GCF_004785775.1. Classification (NCBI taxonomy): domain Eukaryota; kingdom Metazoa; phylum Chordata; class Mammalia; order Rodentia; family Muridae; genus Grammomys; species Grammomys surdaster. The sequence continues at coordinate 19,862,867 of NW_021604565.1, read as the reverse complement.
GGATACTTGCATCTATGACTCCTGATTTTTTACCTAGGTTTTCTATCTCCAGGTTAGTCTCCCTTTGTGATTTCTTCATTGTTTCTACTTCCATTTTTATGTGCTGCATGGATTTGTTCAATTCCTTCACCTGTTTGGTTGTGTTCTCTTGTAATTCTTTAAGGGGTTTTTCTGTTTCCTCTTTAAGGACTTCTACCTGTTTACCTGTGTTCTCCTCAAATTCTTTGAGAGTGTTATTTATGTCCTTCTTAAAGTCCTCTATCATCATCGTTAGAAGTGATTTTAAATCTGACTCTTGCTTTCTTGATGATACGGGGAAATCAGGACTTTCTATTGTGGGAGAACTAGGTTCTAATGATGCCAAGTACCCTGGGTTGCTGATGCTTATGTTCTTGCACTTGCCTTTCACCATCTGGATCAGCTTAGCGCTACCTGTCCTGTCTCTTACTGGAGCCTGTCTTTCCTATTATCTTGGTTGTTTCAGAACTGTGTGGGGTGGGTGTTACTACTAGGGTTAGAGCTGGGGCCCAAGATCTGCTCAGTGCTTGGGCCCAGACCAGAAGGAACCAGTGCTCCAGGCCAGGAGTGAATTCCTGGGTCCTAGTAGGTCCCAGTTACTCCCTGTTTGGGGCTGGTGTTGCTGTCTCCTTACCTAAGATGCTCCCAGGGTTAGAGCTCCTGGGAGCCCCGCTTCCTTTGGGTTTTGGGAGATTGGGTGCAGAGCATCCGGCTAAGATCTGCTCAGTGCTAGGGCACCGACCTGAAGGAGTATTCTTTGCTTTTTATTGGGGAGTTGGTTCCATTGATGCTAAGAGACATTAAGGAAAAGTGATTTTTGTTTCCTGTTATTTTTGTTATTAGAGGTGGAGTTATAGTTGTCTGACTACCTTCTTTTTGGTTTGTTGGAAGAAGATTGCTTTCCTGCTTTTTCTTTACTTGTGTTGGAGTTTTATTATCCTTTATAGAGTTTTGTCATGAAATATCTTGGTTTCTCCATCTGTAGTGATTGAGAGTTTTATTGGGTATAGTAGCCTTGGCTGGCATTTGTGTTCTCTTAGGGTCTGTATGACATCTGTCCAGGATCGTCTGGCTTTTAGAGTCTCTGATGAGAGTCTGTTGTGATTCTTATAGGTCTGCCTTTATATGTTACTTTACCTTTTTCCCATACTGCTTTAAATATTCGTTATTTTGTGCATTTGGTGTTTTGATTATCATGTGATAGGAGGAATTTCTTTTCTGATCTAGTCTATTTTGAGTTCTGTAGACTTCTTGTATGCTCATGGGTATCTCTTTCTTTAGGTTAGTTATATCTTATAATTTTGTTGAAGATATTTACTGGCTCTTTAAGTTAGGAATCTTCATTCTCTTCTATACCTATTATCCTTAGGTTTTGTCTTCTCATTGTGTCCTGGATTTCCTGGACGGTTTGGGTTAGATGCCTTCTGCATTTTGCATTTTTTTTTGACAGTTGTGTCAATGTTTTCTATGGTATCTTCGACACCTGAGATTCTCTCTTCTATCTCTTGTATTCTGTTGGTGATACTTGCATCCATGACTCCTGATCTCTTTCCTAGGATTTCTATCTCCAGAGTAGTTTCCCTTTGTGATTTCTTTATTGTTTCTACTTCCCTTTTATGTCCTGGATGGTTTTATTCAATTCCTTCACATGTTTGATTGTGTTTTCTTATAATTCGTTAAGGGATTTTTGTGTTTTCTCTTTAAGGACTTCTACCTATTTACCGGTGTTCTCCTGTATCTCTTTGAGGGAGTTATTTATGTCCTTCTTAAAATTTTCTATCATCAATATGAGAAGTGATTTTAAATCCAAGTCTTGCGTTTCCGGTGTCATAGGTATTCAAGACTTGATATGGTTTAAGAACTAGGTTCTGGTGATGCCAAGTAACATTGGTTTCTGTTGCTTATGTTCTTGAGCTTGCCTTTCACCATCTGGTTATCTCTAGTGCTACCTTCACTCACTCTTTCTGACTGTCTGTCCTGTTATCTTGGTGGTGCCAGAACTTCTCGGAGTCCAGCTGACTCTGTGATCCTTTGATCCTGATATCCTGGGTGTAAGAGCTTCTGTGAGTCAGACTGCTTTTGAGATCCTGAAATCCTGGCATGAGCAAGCTCCTGAGATCCTGTAATTCTATTATCCTATGTTCCTGGGTGTGTTGGAGCTCCTGGGAGTCCAGCTCCCTCTGGGTTTCGGAGCTCATGCCCTAGGACTTCTCAGGGCACTGGCACATACGGAAGGATCCATAGCCACTGGCCATGAGGGAGCTTCTGGATCCCTGCAGGTCCCAATTACTCCCTGTTTGGGGGTCAGGAGGTGTAGCAGCCTCCTCACCTAGGATCCTGGGCATGTTAGAGCTCCTGGGAGCCCAGCCTTCTCTGGGTCTTGGGTGATTGGGTGCAGAGCTGGTGCTCTAGGTCTGCTAAGGACACCGCCTCAGACTGGAAGGATCGTGTATCACTTTTCTAACGAGAAAATGAAGGGGGAGTAGATCTTGGACAGGAGTATGGGAAAAATTAATATATCCATTAGGATGCCTAAATAACAGAAAAGAAAGTAAGATGAAGCATTGCACTTAAAAGAGTCTGTCTTTTCAGATGCCTTTAAATGCTGTTCAGTTGCCTCTTCTTGTTATTCCATGCCACCTTGGTCATCTCACCTGTCTTAAGTGTGTACTTTATGATCCTAGCTCTAAACAGCATTCCAGATCAATCTTATAGCTATCTGGCTTTGTCTGACTATTATTAAAATTACTATTTGCTTTCCCAACGTTTTATATAATCTAGACCTAAATAAGATTCTGACCAAAAGCAAATGAATAAAAACACAAAATGAATGCAGAAATAATTAATCTGCCAATTAAAAAGTAGTTAGAATAAATGTCTCTGTGTGTGTCCATCTCTCTCCCCTTCATTAATTTCATAGCATTAACATAATTTATCTCGTGCCATTGTATACTTACAGACTATACACTTGATATCATCTGTAATTGGCTCAATGTGTTTTGAATTCTCATTCATAGTAGTCTTTGTTCTGTTTGGATGACTATGATTCCTTTTACTTTATACCTAAAAAGAATGTATGAGTCTTTTTCAAATATGCAATATTAGTTCTTAGTACTGCTAACAGTGTTCATCCTTTTTTTTCATATTCTCAAATTATTTGGGGCAGGGTTTGTTTGTTATCTTTAAAATAGTTGAAGAAAATCATCAAGATTTTGTGGCATAAGGACAAAGAACATGGAATGTTATGTTCCTATCATATTACTCTGTCCAAATTCCTAAAGAGGTATTAGGAAATTTTTAAAATTGTTCTCAATCTTTGAAACGTCAATGAAGATAACACAACATCAAAATATTGAATGCATTAAGGAAGAAAAGTTTTCTAAGGAATTATAAAGATTATTTGGCTTTATTTTATAAAATAAAAAATAGCATGTATTGTAATAAGTCAAAATCATTGTGTGTAGACTTAATTGTGTGCAACTTCTACAATTTGCACCCCAAATAATCTTAGCCATAATACAGTGCTTCTAACTAATAATAATTAAGGTGAATTTGTTTTTGTTTGTTTGATTCTTTATTGAGAAACTTACTATGTTGTTCTGGTTGACCTGAAACTGATCTAGCTAAGCAGACCTGGCTGGCTTTGAACTTACAGAAAGGAACCTGCCTCTGTCTCTTGTGTGCTAAGATAAAAACATATGCTACCATTCCTCACTTGGTCCCATTTTTTTTAGACAGAGATAAATAAATTCTGTAGAGATTATAGAAGCATAATTGTGGAAATCAATATTTAGGGGAAATTTTTATTTATTTCTATATCTCTAAATATGTTGTTTTTTAAAAAGTATCTACTGCTACCTTCCTATTGTACTTAAGCAAATCAATAACCTTTGTCTTACCATCTCTTCAGATATATACATGTTTCTTACCTCTGACCATTCTGATATATATATATATATATATATATATATATATATATATATATGACATCATTTCAGTTATTCATTGGTCACTGTTTACATCAGTATAACTTTGTAGAGGCTCTTCAAAAGCATGTCATTTTTCATGGTCAATCTCAATTTTCAACTTGACTAAATTTATTTCAGCTAGGAGATAGACTTCAAGGTATGTCAATGAGAACAGCAAGGTGAGAAAATACATCCTGACTGTAGGTGGTACTGGACACAATAAAAGAAAGTGAGCAAGCATCAGCATTCATCTCTCACTCTTACTTAATTTGGACACAGTGTGATCATGCTCTTCCCGCCTGTGCTGGAGTTGATCCTACAGCCTTACATCCCCCACTGTGATGAAGTGTACTCTCAAACTGTGGGCCAAATTAGACTCTTACTTTTGTAAGCTTCTTTTGTCACATATGTTGGCACCACAGTCTAGAAAATCCCTAGAAAAGTTGATATTGTAGGAAGTTTAAACTCCAATGAGCCTACATTTTAAAAAAAACACATAATCAGGTTATTATAATTATAAGCTATGTGCTCAGATTGGGAGGATCTAATACTATACTAACTTATTCCCCAGATATGGGATTCTTTGTTATTTGTGGTTTCTTTTGGCCACATGTTTTTTGCTCCATCTTGGCTTTCTCCTCCTCTTTTTCTACCCTTTCTCCTATTCTTCTCGTTCTCCTTGACCCTGCCACTGTCTAATCACAGAGCCTTTATTGACCAGTTAGAATGGGGAGAAAGTTCACCTGAGATCACCTCAATACATGATCAACTGCTCACCAGGGACAATCCCTCTTGAGGAAGCAGAATTAACATCAGAATACAAACAGCATCAGGACCACGCACATCATTTCACCCTTTTGTCCATTAAAAAAGCTTTTTCCCTCAGATATGCAGTGAACATAGTTACAACAGTTATGTAAACTATGAGGTATGATATACACTAATAATGTCTAGTCCATCAGTTTTGTCAATTTAGGTACATTACTCTAACATCTATCCTAACTTAAAGAGTTTAAAATTCTATATCTGAATTATAATTTGATTTTTAACTTGTATTACCATCTGAAAAACATCCTTTTAAGTCCAGATTGTCTTCCTTCATACTAAACAACTTAAGTGTGATTAAGAGACTATAACTAGTCTTCAACCCTGTGTCCTTTTATTGACAGTAATTTTTGTCTGTAGATGAATAAGGGCAGTTCTTGCCCAGTTGCTACCTTGTCACAACTGGAGCAACTCTATATGGATGTTATGATGTTCAGTACTTCTTTGAACTATGAAGGGGGTACTGTCAGAAACAGACATGTCTCTTAGACAAAATCTAATAATAATGATTATAAATGCCGTATTCTGTGGATTTCTGATGTTTTTGAAGACTATCCATATAAAGTATATCTGATCCATTAAATCTTGACTACTCTTCCTATTTCTATTTGACGAATTCTGAAACACCTTATTATAATTTAATCAGAATTTAATATAAACAAGAGTTTACTATCTGGCTTTTAACTTGTGTTACTTAACCATCTTAAACAGTTTGTAATAGCAGCTATAGAAAGGCTTGGCCACAACCTTGTATTCTTAAATGACTTGTATAGGCACAATGCCTATCTAAGAGTAACAATATCACTCTGAAATTTTGTATCAATGTACAAAGATTTATACCAATGAAAACCTTAAACCTGTATCAATATATAAATTCATATAAATGTAAGAAATTATAATTTCAATTTTGTATCAATATAAAGATTTTTACCAATGTAAGATTATGGCTATAGAGTGCTTTAAGAATAAATTTATGTTAATTTATTATGTTAATCTATTCTATACATATATGTTATTATATTATTCTATCTCCCGTTTTTCCTTCAATCCACTTCCTTTTATCTAGGAAAGAAAGGATAGAGAAGAGGAAAGGAAAGTCAGAAATCCCCAAGTCTAAGTTATCTATTTAGTTTCCTTCCTGTTGAAAATTATGACCATTTCTATATTATCCCTTAAAATGATGACCTATTCATAATTTATAAAAATAACCATAACCAGACAACCAAACCCAAGGAATTGGGATGTTGACTCTCTATGGATTCCTTTTGTTGAATTTGTGTGATAAATTATTATATTTTAAGAGGTGGGGAGGGGTACAAAAATTAGAAATAGTGGTTAGACTTAAGAAAGCTAGCTTTATCGTCTGTTATTTAGTCTCTATATGCTTAGAAGACTCAGGGCTTGACTGAAGCTCTGACTGGATCTGTCTGAAAGCCCAAATAAATCAGTCTATGGGGAATCAGCAGCCATCTCTGAAGCTATTCTGGAAGCAAGTCTCTGGAAACAGTAGGCAGGGAGCTGGAACAGCAGGTCATTTCAGCGTCCCTGGGAATGAATCTTGTCAGAATTGTACATTCTGTAATATATGAATCTTACAGTCAAAATTTTAATACTGTTAAGATATTCATATGGATTGTGCAAGGTTCACAGATCAGTTGAGGATGAACTTTTGTTTTTCAGACACTTTCTGCCTATAATCTCCACATTCAAGTCACTAATTCCAAAGACATAGGGACTATGTGAAACAAATTGGGTTAAATACTTATTATATCTACTCCTGGCTTGATATTTAGCATTCTTGTTTGCTAAATCATTACCACCTAATGATCTGCTTAACAGCTTCAAGAATCTTGTACTAATTTTTTACCTGTTTTCTTTTATATGGGGTGTATTTTTCAATTCAAATTTATTTTCACATCCTGTTTGGTAGAGCTGAGAAGAAGCTAATTGTGTATGTATGTTCATTTATCTCCTTTTTAAAGTTTTCTATGATCCACAAGGAGTTCCCTATCCTCCTAATCCTCAGAGCAGCCTCATAGAAAATTTAAGAGATTTTTAAAAATCTCCCACCTTATTTGTGTTCATCCAAATTATCTGATTCATAAACCATTTTATTCTTTAGTCTTAGAAGATTAACCTTGGAAGTTAAACCTTGTACACTGAAGACACGGGGCATCTTTGGAAGTGGAAAGAAGGACAGAGCAGCTTGTGTATCAGTAATTTACTTCTCTACTCCACATAGACTAGTTTTTAAAACATAAAGCAAAGGCCAAAGACTTGAGACAGGAAAAAAATCAATTAAAAGCAGAGAAACAACAGATTCCTGGTAGCAGTTCAATGTTTCCTTTACTTCACGAATCACCTTTGTATCCTCCCCAGCTACATGTATCAATAATACATTACCATTTTTTCCCAAACTCAGTTAAATTGAATTTCTGTCTCTCAGTACTGAAAACATTCTGATTAATCCCATAAACTACTGATAGTTTTCTGGTACTAAGAATAAGGGAATGATTTTCATCATCACATTAAAATAAGGACATTTATATTGACCTTTGTGTTTCTGTCCTGTAAAAAGCATACTTCTGTGAAGCATGTTTTGAATATGAAGTGCCCCCTCCTTTGGCTCATGTGTTAATGTCTTTTCCACCAAGTGATGGGTCCAATGAATTGAGAGGTGACTGGATATTGAAAATTCTGATATAATCAGTGCACTGGTGCCCTCACAGGTTCATGACATCATAACATGAGAAGACCTTGAGCAAAACCTAAAGTTAGATCCTCAATGAACAAAGTAGATTAGTGGGACAGTGTTCTTAGAAAGGATATCTTATCCTTTCCATGTCTGCCTCTACCTCTAGCTAAGTCCTGGCTAATGTGAATCAATTAGGCTCTGTAGCCACACACTTTTACCACCAAAGTAATCTTCCTCTCACCCAAGGCTCAAAGAACAGCGTCTGGGCAGAGTTAGATTAAAACCTCTGAAAGTAAATCATCCTTTTTAAGTTGGGCTTCTTGCTTATTCTGTCATAGCAATGAAAAATATTATAATACTGTCCCTAAATAAACCAGTAATTGCTGGCCAAATCTGCAGAATGTATCTGCATCTCCTTTCCAAATTTCCATAATCTCAATATAAGGTATATGGTCTCTTGAAATTAAAATTTTCTAGAACTCATCTTCAAGATCAATATGTTCGCTTTTTCTCATCTTTCTAGCCAGTATCAAAATAACTTGTCAGGAAATTATTAAACTAAGAATTTCAACTCAATAGCTAAACATTAGACCAAGGAAGGTCAGGAAGTCTTGGGAGAAGGGCTTAAAAACGCAGAAGGGATAGGAACTCCACAAGAAGACCAACAGAGCCAAATGAGGTGAACCCTTGGGGCTCTGAGAGTCTGAACCACTATCCAAAGAGCATACACGGGCTGGACCCAGGCCTTCCCATACATATTTAGCAGATGTGCAGCTTGATCTTCCCAACAAATGAAGTGGGGGCTGTTCCTGGCTCTATTGCCTGCCTGTGGATCCCGTTCTCCTGCCCTTAGCTTTTTGGCTCTCAAAATATAGACTGTTCCTCTCTACTCTTTTATGTGGGAGACGATGTGCCTAGTTCTGCAGTGACTTGAGATGCCAGGGTGAGTTGGTGGGGGGTCAGCGGTAGGGAAAGAACCTCTCCCATCTCAGAGCTGAAGGGGAGAGGTGAGTGAGTGGTCGAGTGAGGTAGGGACTGGGAGGCAGAGTTGTGATCTGGATGTAAACTGAATAAATAAACAAAGTAATGAAAAATAAAGAATCACAACTCAACCAGCAGTCGCAGTCTTCATAGTAAGTTGGAAAGCTGGGTCTCTAGTGAGCATGCATACATGCATGTTTCACTTTCCAAATATATGATTTTATGGAAAACTTTATGAAATTTTGAGATTTATAAACCCCCATACCTTTAACAGTCTGAATTTGATAGTTAATACAAACCTGTTCATATAATGCCAACATGTGCATCTGTTTGAGGATCATAGAGTACCAAAAGTTATTAAAAATAATTCTTGCAACCTCTATGATTTCAAATTTCTAGAACTAACTAATATCTCACAGACTTACATCTCAGTGTCTGCAGCATATGTCTCATATACAATGGCCTATGCAGTGCTGACCACCACTCACGTCATTGCCTTTAGCTTTTTGGCACTCAAAATATAGACTAACTCTGTACTCTTTTATGCCTTTCTCTTTCTGCTTCCTATGTTCTTAGTTGTTAAGAACATCTATCTGTTTATAATTGGATTCAAGATCCCCCAGGTGTCAATCTTAACCACTCAGCAAATTTTCAATGAAAATAAAATGGTAAATATAAGTATATCACCAACTCAATTCATCTCTAATGATGGGCAAGTAAAATATCACTGTAAATGCACATGCGAGCCTCTTGTACTCACCTGGAAAAGTATTAGAATTAGCTAGCTATAAAACTTCGTTTTTTTAAGCAGTCAGCACCTTGGCTTCAGGTAATCTCTAACATATATCACATTTTTCATCGCATCTCTGTTAGCTGATGCTCTAGCCCCAAGTGTTCCGTATCTCATAAAATGGCCATGATACACATAAGCACACCACAAAGACTACTTTTATGTGTTATTAATAAGTGCTTTCATTACAAAGTCAGGTACCCTGAGGTACTCTCCTTCTAATACTGGTTATGTTAGGTTGTTGACCTCTAAGTAACAGATTTCTGTGTATTACTTCTATCCACTCCCATGACTACCCCACAGCATCTCTGCCAAGCAGGCTAGTTTGGTAGGCATTTTTATGTCACGACACTCAGTCTTCAGTTTGACAAGTTGATCACTAAGACATTCAGAATATTTGGAAATCTATCAATGAATATAACTTCAATCTCCCAAGAGTAATCACTGACTGGTATTTAATAGATATATTCTGTCATTGACACATTAGTTTCCAGCAGATGGAATAGAACTGAATGCATAGCAGTTTATCCAATAAAGTTTCTCTTGCATAAACATGATTTAACATATATTTTTAAAAATCAGTCATTGATTTAAGATAGTATATGTTTTTTGTTGTTGTTTTAACCTTACACTGGTTAAAAGAACTGACTTTTTATGTCTGAAAATGTATAAATTAATAAAAACATATCCAGTGCTATCATTTGCTATTAAAGCAATTCGAAGACTGTGCACATGCAAAAAAATTTGTCCTTTCCACATGGCTTAAGTTGCTGGCAAAATAAAGCTAAATAAATTGTGTTTAAGGACATGATGTGAGTGAGCGCCTTCCAGGTTGGTTACTATAGCTGTTCACAGCTATCAAATTTTATTTTAAAATTATTGAAGTAATTATGAACAGAAGGTGAATGCTAGACTTCTGAACTTGAAAATATAACCCCCAAATAAATCATAGAGTAAAGACTGCACACAAAAGTGACTTTCCAGTACAAAAACACTCTCAGAATTTTATGTTATGGTAAGGGTCTTAATATGATATTATCCCTAGAATATTTTCCCATCTACTTTCTTACACTTTGATGGTTTTCCTATTTTGGAAAAATGTAATTAAGCCAGAAAATGAAATAGAAAAATAAACTGTTGTCAAAGGTGGAGGCAGTATCTACAAGTGGTTGGTTACCTCTCTAGTTGGCTCCAAAAAGAAAAATCAACAATACTAAACATGTAATAATAATAATAAAAATATATTTTCTATATACATTTAAAAGCACTTTAAGATTATACAGGAAACAATATAATTCTCACTAGAAACTAAGAATCACAGGTACTGTTTATAAAAAGCAAAAGGGGGGGGGGCATCTGAAGACCATTCCACCTGAGTATCCATCCCATGTGCAGTCACCAAAGGTAGATGCTGATGTGGAAGTCAGGAAGTGCATACTGATAAGAGCCTGATATAGATGTCTCCTCAAAGGTCTACAAGAGTCTGACATATTCAGAGGCAGATCCTCACAACTAGCCATTGAACTGATCATGGGGTTCCCAATGGAGGAGTTAGATTGAATACCATTGGAGCTGAAAGGGTTTGTGTACCCATGAGGAGAGCAACAATACCAACCAACCAGAGCTCCCAGGGTCTAAACCACCAGCCTGGGAGCACTTGGCTGGGATCCATGGCTTCAGCTGCATATGTAAGGGTGGAGGGCCCTGCTGGGCATAGGTGGGAGAAGAGATCCTTGGCCTCATGAAGGCTGGATGCACCAGGGGTTGGGAATTGGAAGGTGGGGAGGTGGGAGTGGGGGGGTAGGTAGGGGTTACATCCGCAGAGAAGCAGGAGGAGGGGTGAGGGGATAGGGTGTTCCTGGGTGGGTGGGGGATGGGGTAAGGGGACAACATATGAAATGTAAATAAAACATCCAATAAAAAAAAAGCAAAAACATTAAAGAACATGTCAATTAGGAATCCTTTCTAAAAGGATTAAGTATTGTTATTTCATTTACCTCCAATCTATGAATTTAACTGTGATTCCAATTAGGAAATGTAAAAAAAAAAATATGTGGCATATATTATATGCATTGTATTACCAAGGAAAGTCTACATTTAAAAGGTATTAAATAGATAACCTTGCTAAATTTAAGATATCATGCACATATATAGTTGGGAAAATAGTACAATACTAAAAGAAAAGAAATCAGTGTCCTATATTAGAAAGTGTTGAGTATGTTTGGGAATTTAGTATAAGCTGTTGCAAAAACACTTATTAGTCAATAAATTGTGTTTTGACTAGCTAGCCATTTGAGAACTAATTAAGCTAGATTTCTACCTAACACGTTATCCTGAAATAGATTCCAGATGGATAAAATATTAAACTTAAACAATAAAAGTAGTCTAAAAAGAACTTTGATAGCTGTCTTTAATAAACTTACAATATCAAAGGCTCTGAAAGGTGACACATAGCTGGAATTCCAAGGAGAAAGGTTTATCACTCTAAACAGGTACAAACAATGTTGACTCTTTACATCCAATTAAGTCAAAGGTACACAGTAAAGTGAACAAGACTAGGATGGCAGGCAGAAGCCTAATTTCTCCATGGAAAAATATAAAAACTTTAAAAGATACATTTTATTTTTAATTCTTGGAAACTCAGTAGCAAATGAACAAAGTACTAGGCTCTTGACCTCAGAAGAAAGCATTCATTACCTAAACCTGTGAGGTGACCCGATTATCACTTAGTTCTACAAGTGCAAAATTAAAGAGAATTACAACAGTTTCTGTAAACATATAAGCACACAGTGATATTTGGTACTATGAATTGCATACAGGAAAAGATAAAAAGAACATTGATAACTTCTGAGGAGAATAAAGTAGTGTGCCTTGTTTTAGTGTAACTTATATCTAAGTATAACAATATAATATAATTTACATTTAAGTATAGCAATATAAATTGCCCCTGATATTAGCAATTTCACTGTAGCAATTAATCGAAATTCAGAAGTTCTCAAAGATACATATTCAGGCAGACATTAAGAATATCCGATTGAGCCAAGCAGTGGTGGCACACGCCTTTAATCCCAGTACTTGGAAGGCATGAGGCAGGCAGATTTCTGAGTTTGAGTCCAGCCTAGTCTACAGAGTGAGTTCCAGGACAGCCAGGGCTACACAGAGAAACCCTATCTCAAAAAACAAAAACAGAACAACAACAACAACAAAAACAATAATACCAATTAAATACCAATTAAAAAATACCAATTGGCAGAATTGTAGCCTTGTGGGCTATTAAAGCACTTTTATGCCTACAGATTCTACATTGAGCTTCTTACATGTCTCTTTTTATATCTCTGCCATCGGGCTCTCTGTGTGGGGCTTCTATGTGATCCAGAAAATAAAGGATTCATAACTTTCCTACTAGTGATGACCCGTAGGTCCTCTCTTTACCATTAAAGTGGAGATCCATGTTTATCGATCAGTACCTATGACATGAGAATCTTAAAATATTTTGATATCACCTATGTGAAAGGGATGCCCATTGACAATGAAAATAAATAGCACAATTAGTGCCATTATCACACCACCAGTTAAAACGCTAACGAGCATTTTATCTGGCAATGTTTGTAAGTAGACAGAGTGCCTGCCTAGCATGAAAGAAGGCCTGGATTTGATCCCTAGCACCAGGTAAACTGGGTATGATTGTGAATGCCTGCAACCCTGTGCAGATAGAAGCAGTATGATGAGATTTCACGTTTTTCCTCAGCTGTATATGCTACCCTAAGCTACATAAATCCCTGTCTTCAAAACTTACAAAATAAAAACAATATTACTCTATATAGACTCATATGGAGAAGTGTCCGCAATAAATTGATAAAACTTCTGCTGTAGAATTTTATGTGTATCGTGCTTGTGTTCACCTTTGCTTATAGACTAAAAATAGATTTATCTGATAAGATTTGAACTATGCCTAGAAAATTTCATAATAAATGAACTGGGGAGTAAGAAATCTATGCAAATGACAGAAGACACTTGGTTTTTACTCAGACTCGGGTTTTTGTCTATATTATTTGATTTTTTCCCTTTCCCTATTAACAATGATCATGTGCTGCTTATAAAATGAAGAACTACAAACAAAAAAAAACATCTGTACATAGATATTTTAAATCTTCTTAACTACTAGCCTTCAACCCTTGTCAATATTTTTCATATAGAGAAAACTGAAATGTCGCTTCCAAATGCACTTGTGTATGTATGAGATGAATACGCAGGAGCACAAAAGAAGCCAATCATAATACAGATGTAAACATTTAAACGGCAAACTCATGACATAATAATAGAGGTGTTCTTGGCACATTTATAACAATGTAAAAAAAAAAAAAAACAGAAGCAGTATCTTATACAATTCCAGAAAAGAATTAATGTAAATGGCAAGTCATAGTATCTACCAATTGTAATTAGTCCTGAAAATATGCACAACTAACCAATGTCCTCAAGTGTTAGTGTGCTTTGCTGTTTATTTCATAATTGGGGAGAAATTCTAAGTTTGACTGGATGATGAAAAAAGTAAGTGTAGAATCTTTTTCATCTGTGTTTATAAGACTCTGTTTATATTTTTATTAATCATTTTGTTTACATTTCAAGTAATATCTCCCTTCCTAGTTATCCTTCTACAAGCCTCCCATCCCATTACCACTCTCCTTCCTCCCCTTTGCCTCTATGAGGGTGCTCCACCACCTACTCACCCACTCCGGCTTCACTGCTCTAGCATCCCCGTACACTGGGCATCAAGCCTCCACAAGACCAAGGGCCTGCCCTCCCGCTGATGTCAGATAAGGCAATCATCTGCTACATATGTGTCTGGAGCTGTTGGATTCCCTCCATGTATACTCTTTGGTTGGTGTTTCAGTCTCTGGGAGCTCTGGGTGGTCCAGTTAGTTGATATTGTGGTTCCTATGGGGTGGCAATCCCCTTCAGCTTCTTCAGTCCTTCCCCTAGCTCTTCCATTGTGGTTCCCAGGCTCAGTCCAATGGTTGGCTGTGAGTATCTGTAGCTTTATTGGTCAGGTCCTGATAGAACCTCTCAGGGAACAACCATATCAGTCTCTAGTGAGCACAATAGAGTACTACTCAACTATTAAAAACAATGAATTCATAAAATTTACAGGCAAATGAATGGAACTGGAAAATATCATCCAGAGTGAGGTAACCACACACACACACACACACACAAACCCACATATGGTATGTAGTCACTGATAAGTAATATTAGCCCAAAAGCTCAGAATACCCATGATACAACCCACAAACCATATGAAGCTTAGGAAGAAGAAAGACAGAAGTGTAAATGCTTCAATCCTACAAAATAATCACAGGAGGGAAAGGGAAGGAGGCACCTGGAAGGGAGAGAGGAGGGATAAATAGGAGAGTAGGATCAGGTATTTGAAGGGACAAGAGAGAAGTACAGAGGGTCAGGAAATCGAATAGAAATATGTAGCACTGGGGGATGGGACCTGGGGGTAACCACTAGAAAGTCCCAGACTCCAGGGAAGCAAGAAGCTCCTAGGACCCAAAAGGGATGACTTTAACCAAAATACACAACAAAGCAGAAGCAGAACCTGTAGAGACCACATCCAGTAGACAGGCACCGTCTCAAAATTGTTAAGCCAGACATGTTCCTGTATAAAAGAAAGACGGACTGAAAAAAAAATGCAACAAAGACTGAAGGAAAGTACATCAGAGACTACCCCACCTAGGTATCCATCCCATCTGCAGACACCAGACCCTGACACTGTTTTAAGTCTCTTAAAATTGAAGCCACTAAGAAGTATGGACTCCAGGTCATAAATTCTGCCCATCATAAATAAATCTAAAAGTGTTAGTTCTTCATTGCATAAAAGGCTCACAACATTGGTATAGCTATCTCTCTCTCTCTCTCTCTCTCTCTCTCTCTCTCTCTCT
>NW_021604565.1:19824990-19832648 GCF_004785775.1 Grammomys surdaster | reverse complement strand
GGGAGGGGAGGGGAGGAGAGGAGAGGAGAGGAGAGGAGAGGAGAGGAGAGGAGAGGAGAGGAGAGGAGAGGAGAGGAGAGGGGAGAGGAGAGGAGAAGTCAAGTCCTCTCCATCTAAGACTGGCCCTTGGGATGTACCCAGCTCTGTGTTCTTCACACCCTCCTCAACAAGCTCGTTCTCAAACTGCTTGCACATTTTGAAAATTCCCATTTAGAAATCCCTTTAAAAATTATGACACATTTAAGACATTTATAGGCTCTAATGTCTGATGTAATGAGCACCTCTGAGTCCCCTAACAGTTTAGGAATGAGACATAGGCACTGCTGGAGACCTTGACTATGTGTTGAGGTCAGAGGACAGCTTGCAGGAGTCTATTCGCCTCTTCCCCATTCTGGGCTCTGAGGGTGTAAATCAGCTCATCTGGCAAGTGCTCAGACCCCCTGTGTCATCTTACCCACCCAATTTTATTCTTTAAACACACCAAGACTTAGTTATCCACCTCATAAATAGATGTTTGTATTCTTATACTCGGTTTTGCAATAAACATTTTGTCTATGTCACTTTCTCTACTACAGCAAATGTACAGAACTTTTCAAATGTATTGTGTGTACTGACCTCATATCGTGCTTAATTTCATTTCCTCCACCACCCTATTCTCCTAAAGCCAATTGCTTCTCCAATTACATTATAATTTCATTTTCACACAATATGTTGGGTATATTTTTTAAAAAGAAATGATTATTTTATTTTTAAATAGTTTTTTAGAGACCTGCAAATGTTCTGTCTTACTATCGTAATATAGAAGAGAAAGTCAAACTTTGGAGTGTTTTGTTTTGTAAATAGGTTTTCCTAATAGTTTAGAAAAACTTTTCCTTCTTAGATATTCATAAGTGACATTCTAATTACAAGCACACACACACACACATGGGTGTATAGATATATTAATTTTAAAGTACAATAACAGCAGTAATTTTGCTTAGAGATTGTTTGCCACTCTTGTCATGCTGAAATAACCCATTGGATTTGATCTAAAGCAGTGACTCTAACTCCATAAGACTACTAGGTTTGCCAATTTTTTCTAAGGTCTGTAGCATGAATATTGGAGTGTGAACCCTGGGAAATTCAGAATCTCCAGAGTGCACAGACCATGACACAACAAAGAACAGGTAGTCATATTTAGATGTGAATCTTGTGAGGATCTCATTTTCCTGGAACCATCAAAATGACAGTGTAGATACATTGAAGTGTCGGTTTTAAAGTTGTACAATAGAAAGAATGATGTGTGGGGTCAATTTTTCATATTTTAAATGACATTTTCTCAAGAAAAACTCAATGACCACCAAATTGAAGTCCTCAAGTTTTTTGCTCTGCCTAGATTCTAGTGGCAACCCACACTTTCTCCCAGCAGTCTTGTAGGTCGGTTGACTCTTTGGGGGCCCCAGAACCATTCCCTTTGTGATTCCCTTTGCAAAAAAAGAATTCTCTCAAAGTATTGTTCATGTGACATTGGAGGTAGATACTTATTAGATGTACTTAATTGTGTGAGAATGTCGCAGTGATAAAACAGAACACGGAGCAGTCTTGGGAAAAGAGGAAAAGGGAAAGTTGACAAGCAGGTGGTTTACCCTGATTCTCATCCTGACCTGACCCTACTCTTTCAATAAAATGGATGTTGAGAAGAAGAATTGTAAACACAATTGTATTAGGGCTCCAGAACGAGTCAGAGAGGACAGCATAACATGTAAGATACTTGCACCACCACCTTGAAGAGCTCTAAACAGCTACTGGAGAGAAGATATATTTGTGCTTGTCCTTGTCCTACTCATAATGTCTCCTTCCTTTCCATCGCAGTCAAAGCTAGTAGATTACTAAAATTTATGTCTTAGTAGCAGCAAGAGACATTCTCTAACATGCCCTGAAATACTTAAATTTCCTTTTTCGACTTTTGTCCAGAAAGTTAAATTCTTTCCATGTTATAAATCTCATAAAGTTAATTACCCTCTAATATAATGATTAGCACATATTGAAGCAATATGGATTTGATACAATTTAAATGCTACTAAACTGCAGAATATATGCCTTAGAATTATTTCAACAAATCAAAACCTTAATAAAATTTATCATTTCATCAATGTCTGTCTTAAGGGAAAGCCATTGCCAAATGTTTGACATACTCCAAAATTTGAAAAGTAAAATTAATTTTAGGGAGGAAATTTTTAGAGGAATTGGTATCTGTCTTAAGAAACCTTAAATTGGCCAGGCATGCTGATACACAACTTTACTCTCATCATTCTGGACACAAAGACAGCCATATCTCTGTGAGTTCCAGGCAAACCTGGCATACAGAGTGAGGTCCAATACAGCAGGGGTATATAGTGAGAATGTATTTTTTAAAAGATAATAACAAGAATAACAAAAATAGAGTGATTACATGTACTAGATACTGATCTCAGAAATTAACATAAATTGAGTTGTGAATTGAGTTCCTTAAGCCTCTTAGCCATTCTGCCTCCCTTAATTAAATCTTAATCACAATTAGATAAAAATGATACTATTACTATCCTCACTTTCCTGTGAGGAAACTATCGAATTCGTAAAGCCTCATAACCTGCAAATGAGTTCAACATGACTTACTCATAGGGAGTCTGGTTCTAGAGTCTGGACTTTTCTACGTGCAGTGATGCTTAAGAAAATTTATATTGGATGGATGGATGGATGGATGGATGGATGGATGGATGGATGGATGGATGGAAATGATGGACTTGTGGACATATGTGGGTGAATTGAAGTATTAAAAATTGATCAAAGCGGAGGGAAGTCCCGAGACAAAGGAGCGCCGCCGCCTCTGCCGCCGCGAGGTCCGGGCCGCGGTCGCCCAGGGACTTTGAATATGTCGGGGATTGCCCTCAGCCGACTTGCGCAGGAAAGGAAAGCTTGGAGGAAGGACCACCCTTTTGGCTTTGTGGCTGTCCCAACAAAGAACCCTGATGGCACGATGAACCTGATGAACTGGGAGTGCGCTATCCCTGGGAAGAAGGGGACTCCGTGGGAAGGAGGTTTGTTCAAGCTACGGATGCTTTTCAAAGATGATTATCCGTCCTCACCACCAAAATGTAAATTCGAGCCTCCACTGTTTCATCCAAACGTGTATCCTTCTGGCACAGTGTGCCTGTCTATCCTGGAAGAAGACAAGGACTGGAGGCCAGCTATCACGATCAAACAGATCTTATTAGGAATACAAGAACTTCTAAATGAACCAAATATTCAAGACCCAGCTCAAGCAGAGGCCTACACAATTTACTGCCAAAACAGAGTGGAATATGAGAAAAGGGTTCGAGCACAAGCGAAGAAGTTTGCCCCCTCATAAGCAGCGGCCTGGGCTCCATGATGAGGAAGGGATTGGCATGGCAAGAACTTGTTTACAACCTTTTGCAGATCTAAGTCGCTCCGTACAGTTACTAGTCGCCTGGGAGGGTTGAGCGGGCACCATTTTCCATTTCCGCCACTGGCATATACAGTCTCAATTTGCTGAATTGCCCCAGTTTTTCATACAGGGTCTCTTCCTTCAGTCTTTTGTATTTTTGATTGTTAAGTAAAACTTGCTTTTATTTAAAAAAAAAAAATTGATCAAAGCTAGTATGTTTATTGGATACTATTTCTTGTTATAGTTTATATTGCTTATGTATTTTAGGGTTTTTAATAATATTTAGATATTAAAAAATAGCCCACAAACTGTTTCCACACCTATGGAGAAACTGTTGTTTTCTAATGCTAGAAATTTGTACACCACAGGTTTTGGAAATAGTTTGAGTTTGATGCCATTAACATCGTTTAAGGATTCTTTTCATGAACTGGAAATAAAGCATCAGTCGTCTCGGAGTTTACAGGTGAACATATGCTGATAATTTAAACAATGAGAAAGGAAATCCCAGGAAGTACATGGAGACTGTGGATTGAAAACAAACTTTGTTTTGTTTGTTTTTGTTTTTGTTTGCTTTCATAAACAATAATTTCAGCAAATAAAATTAGTAGCTTTTCCCAGTTTGTGTTCTTACCTCTGGCCTACGAGACAGGGAAAGGCTGGAATATAAGCTGTTTAAAGCTTAGGAAGGACTGGAGTGCATTCTGATTCTGAAGCATGTGTCTGGATACATGCCTGATTCATTTACATTCTGGGCTGTTCTACCAGGCCTTATAAGACCTACTACAAAAAGAAAAAATGACGTGGCACTGAGCTCAGATACCTTTTCTCTGTTTACTTTTTATGTTTGTTTTGTTTATTGGTTTGAGGGGGCATTGCTTTTTTTTTTGTTTGTGTGTGTGTTTGTTTTTGCTTCTATCATACAGCGCCACTGTTAAAATGGCTAGGTGTTTGATCAATGAAGGTAATAAGTCTGTTACTTTGAGAAATACGAAAGCCAATTAAGCTGCCTTGGCCTTAAGTGTTTTGTTTCTTGTTTGTTTGTTTGGTTGGTTGGTTTGGTTTGGTTTTTTCAGGATGGGAAAGGATGTAATTTTTAAAGAAAATTTTCTGTCTTATTTTATTGTTTTAATTATTTACTTTAATTGTTTTTTTGAAAATTTCATACACGAATATAATGTAGCTTGGTCATTCCTTCCCTTACTCCATCCCTCCATCTCCCTCTGTCTGCCTCCCAACATAACTACCAACTTCATATTTTTTTAATAAAATAATACAATATTTGCAATTGATGCTGCCCACATGTACATGTGGGTGATGTCACTGGGATTTGGGCAACCTACCAAAGGCTGTACCTAAAGAAAAGTGACCCTCATTCAGAAGCTATCAAGCACCATTAGCTCTTCAGAAAGGGGTGGGATATAGAGAGTACATCTCCCATCCATGCTGGAATCCTTAACTCTCTTGATCTTGTGGTAGTCTTGTTTGGACAAGCACAGCTACTATGAGTTTATATGCAACAGCATATCATGTTCAGAGTCAGCATTTCACAGCAAACTTTGCCATCCTCCAACTCGTCTTTCTGCTCACCTTCTTCTGCAACATTTCCTGAGCCTTTCAGTGGTCAACTATGAATCTCTGAATCAACTGATACACGTGGTAATGAGAAAGTTGTCTGACAAAGGTTCAGAGCAATGCACATTAGTCAATAGAACCATAACATTTAGAAGTGAGTTCAACAACATGATCATTTAGCAAAACATCAATGGCTTCTCCATAATCATGTCCTTTAGCCATGTTTACTTCACCAGTCATGACTTCTGTCATGTGGAGCTGGCCGGCAATCCAATCAAGAGACTGGTTGACTACCTCCATAAGCAGCTTTGCCATTATTGAACCACTGGGCACATTTTGCCTGTCAAGTTGAGTACAATATGCAGGTCCATCACTGTAAGATCACCAGTGTCTATTCTTCTCTAGCAGTCTGCATAATGCCTTCAAAGCACAGAGTAAGCTATTCAGACAAGAGAAAGGTTCCTGGTCAGTTCAAGACTGATTTCTCTATGTTCTCCAACAAAAGTGTGTGTTGTCTTCATCAATATGACCTTACCATCTGGCTCTCAGAAGCAGTCGAGCGCAATGGTGATAGTCTTTCTTATTTCGTATACCTCTGAGAGCTTCCTGTGCAGTAACTAGTAGAAAGATAATCTGTGCCTGACACTGAGATTTTTATTTAATAAATCCATGTCTTTGGGAGTATCATTGTTTGTCCATGTGGAATCAGCTCAATCTTTATGTGGGTCCCTCCAATAACTAGAGTGGAAGCTCTCCCTAAAGCTGTAGCCTGACTATGGTATTTTGTTCCCCAACAGGGTTGCCTTGTCTGGCCTCAGTGGGAGAAGATGTGTCCAATATGACAGAGACTTGATGCACCAGGATGGAGGGATACCCAAGTGGACCCCTTCAAAAAGAGGGAGGACAGAGGAGGGTCTCAGTGAGGTGGGGAAGTTGGAGGGGGCAGTACTTGGGATGTAAATAAATAAATAATACTTTAGAAAAGTTATCTTATAAGCTAGTGGGTTTTATAAGGTATACTTAGTTTTGGTTAGTTTGGTTTCACCATGCCCATGTAAACTTTTAGTTCTCAGAATTCTCCCTGCCATTCATCCATATCCTATATGTTCTAATGTCTTATTTTTTAAAATACATTTTTTTCTGGGGCTGAGAAATCATGTTTCCATGTGGCTTCTTCATGCAAATGTCACTTTGATTAAGCTTGCTCTAGCCCTTGCTTCCCCATCCCTGCCACTCTGTTGTCTGCTTGAACCTTCCCTCCCCTCTGATTTCTCCTCTTCCTTCCTCTCACCTATAATCTGAGCTCCCCTCCCTCAGTGCACTTACCAACCCACTCTTGCCTATTACCAGTTTCCTGACTTCCGAATGTACACCAGGCTAAATACACAAAACAACACTATTTAAAGCTAGCACCCATATAAAAGCAAGAACATGAAGCATTTGTCTTTGAGGACTGGAATTTTTGAAATAATTATGTTTACTTAGAACCCATTGTTGATAGAGAATAGAATCATGCCATTATAGATAGAGGCATGGCACTAAGTTTCGTTATTTAGTCAGCTTGGTGACGATGAACTGTAAATATGTGAAGGTAAGGGCCATGAGTGTGATATGAAATTTATTTTGTCCAGCTGTCTCAGAGCAATTAAATCATGAGACTCACCTAAGTACTAATATTTCTTGTTAGTCATTATTCATCTCAACTGATCACACTAGAGATCTTAACAGAGGGAACTTACGGTGGGGTGCATAAATATCCTTAGGATGAGGTTATTTGACCAGAAATAACACGTTATTAGAGACCCACTGGCTGGCCTCAGAAATTGGTAGAGGATTAAGTGCTGCAAAGTCTATCACATATGATATGGTAAGTAAGCTTTAGGGTGCTGATCTGTTACAGGAATGCAATACCCCAGAAAAGGGTGAGCATGGTATCTCTACCCTCCCGTACTGACATTTTATTTTATTTTATTTTATTTTATTTTATTTTATATTTTATTTTATTTATTTATTTATTTATTTATTTTATTTATTTTATTTATTTTATCTGTATGGATGTTTGGCCTCTGCCTTATGCCTATGGCAGCCAGAGAGGTAGGTCATTGAAACCCTTGAATTGTAGCTACAAAATATTGTAAGCAGCTATATGGATGCTGAGAATTAAACTATATCCCCTGGGAGAGCAGACAGTGCTCTTAAGAGATGGCTCTACTGAGTCATTTGCCCAACCCCAATCCCTCCCTCATTGTTCTGTGCAACCAACTATTCTATCTGCTGCCTCTTAGCTGAACCCTTTGCAATGACCTGGTAAATATTCAATGAGGGCTCTCCCTGAGTTCTGTGAGCTAATCTAGCAAATTATCTAACTAGAAGAAGGGGAACGTGGAAACATGGTTTATAACCTATCACTGAGAAATATTGATGGTCCAGATTTCTTAATGACATCTAAAGCAACTGTCCTACGGACCTGAGCTCTTAACTTTCTAGTTCTGACACTAACATCAGACAATGTGAGAACTGCACTAAATTATAGGACATCTATTTTGCTACTGGAGAACTGCTGTGTGTGTGTGTGTGTGTGTGTGTGTGTGTGTGTGTGTGTGTGAACTGCTGTGTGTGTGTGTGTGTGTGTGTGTGTGTGTGTGTGTGTGTGTGTGTGTGT
>NW_021604565.1:19787583-19824980 GCF_004785775.1 Grammomys surdaster | reverse complement strand
TGTGTGTGTGTGTGTGTGTGTGTGTGTGTGTGTGTGTGTGTGTGTGTAAGCATATATTCTCATGGCTTAGCTCAAGTTCTCCAAACCTAATACACTCCACTTCTTAGTTCATGCAACCAATTTGCTTATTCTTTCCCAAGGAATGTTTTCCCTGAAATTGAGTTTTTGTAAAACCATTTTTTTCATAATATCATATGAATAATGCCTAGCATGAAAGCTTCCTGTCTGCTTCTGCCTAGTATGTTTGCATACCTTCCATTCTCCTTGTAAATTAGGTGATTTGTTTTTTAATCTAAATCTGACTAAGAGAAGTTTGTTTAAATTTCAAGCAGGAACCAGAATACAGCAATCACATAAAACCTAGAACAAGGATAAAACTCAGTGGTAGAATGTTTATCTGATATATAAAGCACTAGGTTTGATCTCCAAATTACAACAAATAAAATAAATATTTATACCTTGTAAACTAGTGGCCACAATTTAGTCTCCCATTTTGCGTTACAAAGGATGTGTGCTATAAATTATTGTATTAAAAAGCCAATCCTATAATAACCCAACATTTGGAATCAATTGAGACGCATGGGTACCATTAGAGTGACTTTTGAACTCCTCTGATTTGTGACACAGATAAGAATAAATGACAGGCTAATTAATTTGTGAGAAGTTTCTAACGTCTCCACATCTTGACAAGTTAACGAATATGGTAAATACACAGCCATTCCAGGCTACTCTAAGTGCACCAAGCACTTTAAACTCTGTTCAAATTTGAGTACCTGTCAATTGACACTTCCAGAGTGTTTTCCCCTTCTTAGTCCTCCTTGTGAGTGGACTTTGATTGTCCAGAGCCTCGTAAGCATTAACCCTTCCTTGTGTCCCCTGATCTTGCCTGTCTGCTCTGCCACGCTATAGGCTGTGCCTTCTTTTCTCATCAAGAGATCAAAACACAATTACTACAGTGCCTTTGATGTACATGTAATTTTGTCTGTATGTTGTTTTCTTTTCTGTAAATTATAGGTAGGAGAAGACATATCTCATGCCATATGCATGTACTTCATGTTAAGTATGCTATTTTCTTGAAGCTTTATTATTTGTAAGCAAAATCTTGTTGTTGTCTTTTATAACTTGTCCAGTTAAAGCTGTAAGGAAATATACAGGAGAAAAATCAATATGACAAAGAGGCTATATACCTCACTTAAAGTTATACCTAAAGACATGGAGCCAACTTCATATACAAAGCTGCATACACCTTTCCCAGAGTGTCTCTTGTTCTTCTTGTCCAGAATCTCCTCAGCCCATTGTTTTAAGATGCGTGGTTGTGGTTCCCTCTCCAGTCTCGTGGACACTGAGGGATGCATGCCAGAGGCACAGTTTTGGTGCATCTATAAAGTACACAGAAATGACGGGCCTTTAAATGCTATTTGAGAAACTCTGCTTTACTGGACTTGAAATGAGACCCTCTTTCTACTGGAAGCCTAGTTGTAAAAAGTGTTCCACACCTGAAAACTAGCATTTATAGTGACAAATGTTTTCTCAGGGATAATTATGGCTTTACACTAAGTTAATGCTAATAAATCTTCTCTATGAAGCCCAGGCCTTAGTCGAGACTGGCAGGAAATCATCATCTTAGGCACTGAAACTCCAGAAGGGAATCAAGTGAGGACAGTGTTGCAAATGACATTACACTGGCATCATATTGCCAAGATGTACACTGGAACAATTTTTTTATCATGCGTTATTTTAAAATTAATAATACATATATACAGTTATTCTAATAATTGAAATAGGAAATGGAAAAATAAACAAGACACCAACATTTTCAAAGTAAACCAGCTGCGTGCAGACTAAATGGGCATGTCTCTTTCCCTCCCTCCTTCCTTCTTTCCCTCCGTCTCCATCCTTCTCTTAAAATACAAAATAAAACTTCACCACATTAACATTCAAGGAGAAATAAAAGGAAAGAAAAAAAATATCGATTTACAAAGAGGCCCTTATTAAACCACTAATTAGCACTAATTTGTTTTTTTTAATTTCTAAATTAATTTCTTTCAAAGAGAAAAAAATGAGATTTTGCTTGTATTTCACTATTTCAATTTGAATATAGTAAAGACTAATTTTTTTAAAAAAATTGTTTCACAGGAGAAATGACTCATTAAGTAAAGTATTTGAAGTGCAAGTGTGAGGAGGATAAAGGTTCAGATCCTCTGAACCAACATTAAAGTAGACACGGTAGTCTGTGTCTGTAATCCCAATGTTCCTATGGTGATCTAGGAAGCAGAGACAGGTGACCATTCAGAAGCTCACAGCCCAGCTAACCTGGCATATTCAGAAGCAAACAAGAAACTTTGTCTCAAATAAGCAGAAGGTAATGGCTACCATCTGAAGTTAAGGTATATCCTCTACATGTTCACTGTGGCATGTGTACACATGACATGCATGCTCTCGCTCTCTCTCACTCTCTCTCTCTCTCTCTCTTTCTCTCTCTCTCTCTCTTCCTCCCTCTCCCCCTCCCCCTCCCCCTCCCTCTCCCTCTCCCTCTTCCTCTCCTTCTCCTTCTCCCTCTCCCTCTTCCTTTCCCTCTCCTTCTCCCTCTCTCTCTCTCTCTCTCTCTCTCTCTCTCTCTCTCTCTCTCTCATACACACACACACACACACACACACACACACAGGGCAGGAGGTTAAAAGAAAGAAAACTCTACTGTCTCTAAAATCCCCATGCATGTCAATTCATCATTAAAAACAATTCTTTTCCAGATGCATTCAATTTGAAAAAAAGGGAAAGACAGAAGGGAGAGAGAAAGAAAAAGAATATAAATGCCTTATATATGAAGATTAATGTTGGGTAATAGTTGACTAGAACAGTTAATATCAACCAGAAACAAAGGAGTGGGAAATGACCCCTTGATCATAGAAAAGAAAAACCATGGTTGTCTCATGTCTTAGTAATCTGAAGTAAAAGGAGAGAGTTTGGTTTCACGATTGATTTCTCTTATGTGAACAAAAGCACAATCACATGGGATTTTGCATGAGCCAAGCACACGAGGATTTCTTGATTAATGTTAATTGGAGCCTGAAAAGAAATAATCTCATTTACAGACGTCCCTCGTTCTCTACTTACTAATGCATAGGAACAAGGTTAGAAGAGAATCACTGTTTTCACTTTTTTAAAAAAAAAAAAGATCTTTCATAATGTATAATAGGCTAATTTTCCTGACAGACTGGGAAAATAGGAGAGAAGGGAGCAGCTTTTCCATTTTGGCTCACCTGGCTAGATGTAGCCAGTTCAAAATGGAAAGGGCAGGTAACAAGCTGGATTTATTTATGAAGAGGTGACAGCAAGAATGAACTCTCAAATAATCTGCCTGATTATAACGATTCTATTACCAACAGGCACAGAAGAGTATGTACATAAGTCAAAGACAGAAACACATGGAGTCTGTCTGCACAGCTGTACTCAGTATTGTGGGTGCTTGAAATACTGGAATAATGGTAGTGGTATATTCTCTCTTTGGGATACTTTCTTGTATTTCTTTTTTTTTCTTTTTTTTTTTATTAATTTCTTTTTTTTTTGAACATGAAATGCTTTTTTATAGCATGTTTTACAAGGGGAGGGGGTAAGAGGGTCCAGGTGGTGGAAAAGTACAAAATCTTCTTGGCCTGTGCCTTGAAACATGTCATGGTCTATATGGTACACTGCCTTGAATTATGATCTACCTGCAGTTCTTCAGAAGATATGGTACACTGCTTGAGTTATGGTCTCCCTGCTATTCTTAAGAAGACATGGTACTCTGCTTTGAGTCTATATGCAGTTGCTAAGCAGGATCTTGCAGTTGCCAAGCTTCAGAGGACATTGTGCAGGTGGGGAAAGGTAGGGGGTAAGGGTAAGGGCGAGGGTCCTGGCTTCTGGCATCTCCCCCTTCTCTGTTTAGTTAGAGAAGGCGTCTTTTGTTCAATCCCAACTATGTGAGTTTTGAATTTGGATGTCTAATTATGGGGGGTCTTAGACAAGTTCACAACCCCAAAACACTGATGTGAGACGAGTCACATCGATGGTCGAAGGCTTTAGGCTGTCGACGATGGGCAACGTCAAGGGACTCTGATGTGGGTGAAAGGAGGGTGAGGGCCCTGTCTTAGGCCATGTAGGCTGCACCCACTCCCAGCACCACGCACTCCTTTTCGGCTGCATTGGGTGGGCCCCTGGGAAGTGGACCTACAATAATCCCGTCATTGGGCTAACTCACAGCCATCCTAGTATCTTGTAAATGTTCAAGTTACCAACCATTTGTCAGTTTGGGGTGTAATATTGTCATAAAGGAAGGCTCCCCAATGTTAGCGGCCATATTAAGGGTGGCCTTGGTTTAGGAAAAAGCCAATTTTTGTTGTGGTGATCAAGAGGCCAAGCTCTCTAGCGAGAGAAATGAGGGCAAAGCCAGGCATACCAGGAACCCTTCTGGAGGGCATGGAAGTCTAGGGGTAGACCGTAGGGGGAGGCAGGGGAGCTGACAGCTGTGTCAGTCTCCTGCGGAGTCACTTCTGGATTCTCTGCAATTTTCAGCTGATGGTAATGAACTTCAACTGCCTTCTTGATGGCAGCATCAACCTGGTTCCGTGGACGACAGGTCACGGGCGATGATCTCTGTCTTGCTCAATCTTGATGTCGTGCGCACATCCTCTCAATGAGGGTCCGTCCGGATGGGTCCGTGCCTTGAGCCCCACGTCTGGGTGCCACTTGACCCGACCGGTGGGTCCTGGTTATTCGTGGGGGCGAGGAGGACTGCAACCTGCTATTCTTCAGAAGATATGGTACACTGCTTGAGTTATGGTCTCCCTGCTATTCTTCAGATGATATGGTACATTGCTTTGAGTCTATCTGCAGTTGCCAAGCAGGATCTTGCAGTTGCCCAGCTTCAGGGGATCTTGTGCAGGTGGGAAAAGGTAGGGGGTGAGGGTAAGGGCGAGGCTCCTGGCTTCTGGTCCATCTGGGTTAGAACTTCTAATAGCAGGCATCACGGGTGATTCAATTTTACCTGGAAAGAAAAAAGAAGGGGATTCTCAAGGAGATTTCTCTTCCCTGGATGTAAATTGTTATTCATCGTATTTATGATTGGGCCTGGCTTTGTGAGGGTATCTATTTTTTTCATTAATATTTGTGGTAGCCGGTTAGCTGTGCCTTCTGTGGTATTGGACAGGCATATCAGTCCTCGGCTCCGTAAGGGAACTGGGACTGGGGCATTCCCTTTATGGGTATGAGGGTCCTTCCCCATATCTGTGGCAAAGTTTTGTTGGTCTTGGTGGTGCCCGAGGTCACCAACATGGTCAGCAAGAGATTTGCCATGAGCTTTCAGCTTTAGAGAGAGAAAAGTGAACAAGGCATGATGGAGAGTATTTCAGGGGGACTCCTTCTGAGGGGGTACTGTTCCCCCTCTTTTGTTTTTAAAGCCAATTTTTCAGAGTTTTTGTAAAATCAGGGCAGAAGCGCCAACAGTTGCTCCTTCCACACTCAGAGAGTCATGAAGGCCTTATTTAAGGATATATAAATCTATATTAATAATCTTTTGTCAAAGGACTTTTATAGCTCCACTGACAATTAATCAGACTATATGATATATCGATTAGAAATAGCTTTTTCTACTTTTTGTGAGATTACCTCTCTTTTGTCAATTAACTGTTGAGGAAGTTAGGGTTTACCACTCTCTTGAGAATATTGAACAGAGATTTAAATTCTTTTGTGGAGAGCTTAAAATAGTATCTTAGCCAATTTGCATCTCCTAGAAACTTTTGAAATTAATTTAAAATAAATAGACTCTCCTCTTTTTTTAAATTCTTTATCTGTGTGGGGTTTTTATTGGGTATTATACGTATTTACCTTTCAATGTTGTCTCCTTTCTCATTCTCCCCCCAAATCCCTTATCCCCTACCCCTTCCTCCTAATTTTTGTGATGGTGTGCTCCAAACATCCTCCCAGTCCCATCTCCCTGCTCTCGAATTCCAACACAGTAGGGGATCCAAACTTTTGGGGACCTTGGCCCTCCACTTTCACTGGAGTCTAACAAGGTCACCCTCAATTCCCTATACAGGTGCGTGAGTCCCTCCCTTTGTGCTCTCTGGTTGGTGGTTTAGACTTTGGGAGTTCTGGTTGAAACTTTTGATGCTCCTTCTAAAAAGGACCAACAAATTCATACTTTGGTCTTCCTTCTTCTATGTGAGTTTTATGTGGTCTATATGAAGATTCTTAGAAATTGTGAGCTTTTGGGCTAATATCCACTTATCAGTGAGTGCATACCATGTATGTTCCTTTGAGATTGGGTCATCTCACTCAAGATGATATTTTCCAGCTCCATCCATTTGCCTAGGAATTTTGTGAACTGATTGTTTTTAATAGCTGAGTAGTACTCCATTGTATAAATGTACCACATTTTCTGCATCCATTCTTCTGTTGAAGGGCATCTGGGTTCTTTCCAACTTCTGGCTATTATAAATAAGGCTGCTATGAACATGGTGGAGCATGTGTCCCTGTTGTATGTTGAAACTTCTTTTGGGTATATGCCCAGGAGTGGTATAGCTGGGTCCCTAGGTAACGCTATGTTCAATTTTCTGAGATACCGCCAGACTGCCTTCCATAGTGGTTGTACCAGTTTACAATCCCACCAACAGTGGAGGAGTGTTCCTCTTTCTCCACATCCTCGCCAACATGTACTGTCACCTGTGTTTTTGATCTTAGCCATTCTGACTGGTGTGAGGTGGAATCTCAGTGTTGTTTTCATTTGCATTTCCCTGATGACTAGGGATGCTGAACACTTCTTTAGGTGCTTCTCAACCATTCGAGCTTCCTCAGTTGAGAATTCTTTGTTCAGGTCTGTGCTCCATTTTTTAATAGGGTTCTTTGATTGTCTAGAGTCTAATTTCTTCAGTTCTTTGTATACCTTGGATATTAGCCCTTTATCAGATGTAGGGTTGGTGAAGATCTTTTCCCAATCTGTTGGTTGCCGCTCTGTCCTATTGACTGTGTCCTTTGCTTTACAGAAGCTTTGCAGCTTTATGAGGTCCCATTTGTCAATTTTTGGTCTTAGAGCACAGGCCATTGGCGTTCTGTTCAGGAACTTTTTCCCTGTGCCTATGTATTCCAGGCTTTTTCCCAGTTTCTCTTCTATTAGTTTCAGTGTGGCTGGTTTTAGGTGGAGGTCCTTAATCCACTTGGAATTGAGCTTTGTACAAGGAGATAAGTATGGATCAATTTTCATTTTTCTACATGCTGACCACCAGTTGGACCAGCACCATTTGTTGAAAATGCTATCTTTTTTCCATTCGATGGTTTTAGCCCCTTTGTCAAAGATTAAGTTACCATAGGTATGGGGGTTCATTTCTGGATCTTCTATTCTATTCCACTGCTCCTCCTGCCTGTCTCTGTTCCAATACCATGCAGTTTTTATCACTATTGCTTTGTAGTACAGCTTGAAGTCGGGGATGGTGATTCCTCCAGAAGTTCTTTTATTGCTGAGAGTAGTTTTCGCAATCCTGGGTTTTTTGTTATTCCAAATAAATTTTAAGATTGCTCTTTCTATCTCTGAGAAGAATTGAGTGGGAATTTTGATGGGGATTGCATTAAATCTGTAGATGGCTTTTGGCAAAATAGTCATTTTTACTATATTAATCCTTCCAATCCATGAGCATGGGAGATCTTTCCATCTTCTGAGATCAGCTTCGATTTCTTTCTTCAGGGGAATGAAGTTCTTGTCATACAGGTCTTTTACTTGCTTGGTTAGGTTCACACCAAGGTATTTTATATTATCTGTGACTATTTTGAAGGGTGTCATTTCCATAATTTCTTTCTCAGCCAGTTTATCTTTTGAGTAGCGGAAGGCTACTGATTTGCTTGAGTTAATTTTATATCCAGCCACTTTGCTAAAGTTGTTTATCAGGTTTAGGAGTTCTCTGGTGGAAGTTTTGGGGTCACTTAAGTATACTATCATATCATCTGCAAATAGTGAGATTTTGACTTCTTCCTTTCCAATTTGTATCCCTTTGACCTCCTTGTGTTGCCTAATTGCTCTGGCTAGGACTTCCAATACTATATTAAATAGGTAGGGGGAGAGTGGGCAGCCTTGCCTAGTCCCTGATTTTAGTGGGATTGCTTCAAGTTTCTCTCCATTTAGTTTAATGCTGGCTACTGGTTTGCTGTAAATTGCTTTTACTATGTTTAGGTATGGGCCTTGAATTCCTGACCTTTCCAAGACTTTTATCATGAAGGGGTGTTGAATTTTGTCAAATGCTTTCTCAGCATCTAGTGAGATGATCATGTGGTTTTTTTCTTTGAGTTTGTTTATATAATGGATTACATTGATGGATTTCCGAATATTGAACCAACCCTGCATTCCTGGGATGAAGCCAACTTGATTGTGATGGATAATTGTTTTGATGTGTTCTTGAATTCGGTTCGCTAGAATTTTATTGAGTAATTTTGCATCAATGTTCATAAGGGAGATTGGCCTGAAGTTCTCTTTCTTTGTTGGGTCTTTGTGTGGCTTAGGTATGAGTGTAATTGTGGCTTCAAAGAATGAGTTGGGTAGTGTACCTTCTGTTTCTATTTTGTGGAATAGTTTGAAAAGAATTGGGATTAGGTCTTCCTTGAAGGTCTGATAGAATTCTGCACTAAAACCGTCTGGTCCCGGGCTTTTCTTTGTAGGGAGACTTTTAATGACTGCTTCTATATCTTTTGGGGTTATGGGACTGTTTAGATGGTTTATCTGGTCCTGATTTAACATTGGCAACTGGTATTTGTCTAGGAAATTGTTCATTTCATCCAAATTTTCCAATTTTGTTGAATATAGGCTTTTGTAGTAGGATCTGATGATTTTTTTAATTTCCTCAGTTTCTGTTGTTATGTCCCCCTTTTGAGTTCTGATTTTATTAATTTGGATACTGTCTCTCTGCCCTCTGATTAGTCTAGCTAAGGGTTTATCTATCTTGTTGATTTTCTCAAAGAACCAGCTCCTGGTTTTATTGATTCTTTGGATAGTTCTTTTTGTTTCAATTTGGTTGATTTCAGCCCTGAGTTTAATTATTTCCTGCCTTCTACTCCTCTTGGGTGTATTAGCTTCTTTTTGTTCTAGGTCTTTCAGGTGCTCTGTCAAGCTGTTAGTGTATGCTCCCTCCAGTTTCTTTTTGTAGGCACTTAGAGCTATGAATTTTCCTCTTAGCACTGCTTTCATTGTATCCCATAAATTTTGGTATGATGTGTCATCATTTTCATTAAATTCTAAAAAGTTTTTAATTTCTTTCTTTATTTCTTCCCTTACCTGATTATCAAGGAGTAGGGTGTTGTTCAGTTTCCATGTAAATGTGGGCTTTCCATTCTCTTTGTCATTTTTGAAGACCAGCCTTAGACCATGGTGATCTGAAAGGATGCAGGGAATTATTTCAATTTTCTTATATCTCTTGAGGCCTGTCTTGTGCCCAATTATATGGTCTATTTTGGAGAAGGTACCATGAGGTGCTGAGAAAAAGGTATATTCTTTTGCTTTAGGGTGAAATGTTCTATAGATATCTGTTAAGTCCATTTGGTTCATAACTTCTGTTAGTTTTACTGTATCTCTATTTAGTTTCTGTTTCCATGATTTATCCATTGCTGAGAGTGGGGTGTTGAAGTCTCCCACTATTATTATGTGAGGTGCAATGTGTGTTTTGAGCTTTAGTAAGGTTTCTTTTATGAAATTCGATGCTCTTGTATTTGGCGCATAGATATTCATAATTGAGAGTTCATGTTGGTTGACTTTTCCTTTGACAAGTATGAAATGCCCTTCCTTATCCTTTTTGATAGTTTTAAGTTGAAAGTTGATTTTATTCGATATTAGAATGGCTACTCCCGCTTGTTTCTTAGTGCCATTTGCTTGAAAAATTGTTTTCCAACCTTTTACTCTAAGGTAGTGTCTGTCTTTGTCACTGAGGTGGGTTTCCTGTAAGCAGCAAAAAGCTGGGTCCTGTTTGCGTATCCAGTCCGTTAGCCTATGCCTTTTTATTGGGGAATTGAGTCCATTGATGTTAAGAGATATTAAGGAGAGGGTGTTCTTGCTTCCTGTCATTTTTGCTAATAGTGGAGACATCGTTTGTGTGGTTATCTTCTTTTGGGTTTGATGGAAAAGGATTATTTTCTTGCTCTTTCTGGGGTATGATTGCCCTCCTTGTATTGGAGCTTTCCTGCTATTATCCTTTGTAAAGCTGGATTTGTGGGAAGATACTGTGTAAATTCAGTTTTGTCATGGAATATCTTAGTTTCTCCGTCTATGGTAATTGAGAGTTTTGCTGGGTAAAGTAGCTTGGGCTGGCATTTATGTTCTCTTAGGGTTTGTATGATATTTGTCCAGGATCTTCTGGCTTTTATAGTATCTGGTGAGAAGTCAGGTGTAATTCTGATAGGTTTGCCTTTATATGTTATTTGGCCTTTTTCCCTTACTGCTTTTAAAATTCTGTCTTTGTTTTGTACATTTTGAGTCTTTATTATTATGTGACGGGAGGTATTTCTTTTTTGATCTAGTCTGTTTGGCGTTCTGTAGGCTTCTTGTGTGATTATGGGCATCTCATTCCTTAGGTTAGGGAAGTTTTCCTCAATAATTTTGTTGAAGATATTTACTGGCCCTTTAAGTTGGGAATCTTCACTCTCATCTATACCTATTATCCTTAGGTTTGGTCTTCTCATTGCGTCCTGGATTTCCTGGATATTTTGAGATAGCAACTTTTTGCATTTTGCATTTTCTTTGATAGTTGTGTCAATATTTTCTAAGGTATCTTCTGCACCTGAGATTCTTTCTTCTATCTCTTGTATTCTGTTGGTGATGCTTGTGTCTATGACTCCTGATTTCTTTTTTAGGTTTTCTATCTCCAGGATAGTCTCCCTTTGTGATTTCTTTATTGTTTCCACTTCCATTTTTATGTCCTGGATGGTTTTGTTCAATTCCTTCATCTGTTTGTTTGTGTTTTCTTGTAATTCTTTAAAGGATTTTTGTGTTTCTTTAAGGACTTCATCCTGTTTTCCTGTGTTCTCCTCAAGTTTTTTGATAGTGTTATTTACTTCCT
The DNA here is from genome assembly GCF_004785775.1 of Grammomys surdaster. Taxonomy (NCBI): domain Eukaryota; kingdom Metazoa; phylum Chordata; class Mammalia; order Rodentia; family Muridae; genus Grammomys; species Grammomys surdaster. Next base: position 19,813,914 of record NW_021604565.1, on the reverse strand, counting down.
TCTTGTAGTCCTCTAGCATCATCATTAGAAATGATTTTAGATCTGGTTCTTGTTTTCCTGGTGATATGGGGTGTTCAGGACTTTCTAATGTGGGAGAACTAGGTTCTGATACTGGCAAGTACCTTGGGTTGCTGGTGCTTGTGTTCTTGCGCTTGCCTTTCGCCATCTGGGTCACCTTTGCACTACCAGTGCTGTCTCTGACTGGGGCCTGTCTTTCCTATTATCTAGATTGTGTCAGAACTGATTGGGATGGGTTTTGCTGCTTGAGTTAGAGATGAGGCCCAAGATGTGCTCGGTGCTCAGATGGAAACCGGAAGGGGCCGGGGCTCCGGGTCAGGAGCGGATTCCTGGATCCCAATGAGTCCCAGTGGGTCCCAGTGGGTCCCAGTTGCTCCCTGATTGGGGGCGAGCACTGCCACCTCCTAGCCTAAGAAACTGCTTGAGCTAGCTTGAGCCACGGAGAGCCCCGCTCCCTCTAGGTTCTGTGAGATTGGGTGCAGAGCTGACTCCCGGGATCTGCTCTGGCACAGACCGGAAGGAACCCACGCTCCGGGCCCTGGAGTGAACTCCTGGGTCCCAGTGGGTCCTAGCCACTCCCTGTTCGGGGGTAAGCACTGCCACCTCCTAGCCCAAGACCCTGCTTGGCACAGAGGTCCTGCGAGCCCCGCTTCCTCTGGAGTCTGCGAGATTGGGTGCAGAGCTGCCTCCCGGGATCCGCGAGTGCTCGGGCCCAGACCGGATGGAGCCCGCCCCGGGCCAGGAGCGAATTCCTGGGTCCCAGTGGGTCCCTGTTGCTCCCTGTTTGGGGTGAGTGCTGTTTTTAACTTACCTGGGATGCTGCGTGAGTTCAAGCTCCTGGGAGTCCCTGTTTTTCTTGGTTTTCTGCGGTTGGGTACGGAGCTGCTGCCTGCGACCTGCTCTAGGCTCGGTCCCAAACCGGAAGTTCCCCTTGTATTTCTTTCATAATATTTTACAGACATGGGAAAATATTTTTTGAAGCAAATTATATAGTTTATACACAATGTCTTCAGACTTTTCTTTTTTTTTTTTAAATATTTATTTATTTTATTGATGAGTACACTGTAGCTGTCTTCAGACACACCAGAAGAGGGCATCCAATCTCATTACGGATGGTTGTGAGCCACCATGTGGTTGCTGGGATTTGAACTCAGGACCTCTGGAAGAGCAGTCAGTGCTCTTAACCGCTGAGCCATCTCTCCAGCCCGTCTTCAGACTTTTCATAGCAAAGATTCTATTTAGAGAATTAACATATAACTACATTAGAAACAGGACAGAGCATTAAAACTCCTCAAACCAGTACTAACCTGCTCTTTTCACCTCTGCTATTTCAAAGGGGTTCCAGTAATGGCCTTTTTAACAATCTTATCTGACTAAAACACTATAATAAAGGGATATCATTGAATTAGACAGAAGGCCTGATGTCATAGAGATGGTGGTCTCTAACCTTTATGGTAGTGATCAAAACTCAGGACAGGAGTGTAACATTAAAGAACTAGTCACAAACAATCTATCCCTGCTTTTTGTACCACAGAGTACTCTTGTGTAGAAGAATGCTCAAAGATGTGGTCTTTTCTTAAAAAAAAAAAAAATCTAGTGGTTACACTTTTCTTTAAGACAAAAATTATAATTAATTAATCTCCTTTCCTTTATATGGGCTGATGTTGTTTAACCATAAGGACTATGTTGCCTACAACAATATTTTAATGTTTAGACAAAATACCTATAAGCAATCAGACTCGTCCTGTTGGAGTATCCACATTTTCAGCTTAAGAAAACATTCTACCCAGGTTAGGGAGATGCTCAGTATGAGAGACAGCTTGTTAGATAAGCATGAAGTTCTATGCTTAAATACCCAGCATCTATCTAAAGAGCTGGGAATGGCTGTGTACACGACTGTAATGTTAACCTTGTGAAGATTAGAGGCAAAATCACTAGGGCTTGCTAGCTACTAGCCTAGCTCAAGATTCAGTGAGAGTCCCTGCTTCAAGGGAATGAGTAATAGAAGAGGAAAATGGCAACTGCCAACGGTCTCCCCCTGTAAGAGCACAGATATACCCACCCACATGTTTACACAGGTCATACACATAACATACACATGTATATACACACACACAAACACACTCAAAACACTACTCACATATTTGATTTCAATGAGAGATTATCTACTATATTTAATTAAGTACATTTCAGTTTATTCAGCAATGTTTTAAGCATTTATTACTTTTAGATTTTATATTATGTGTGCTAGTGTTTTGCTTGTATGTATGTGTACATAATATATGCATGTCTGGTGCCTGCAGAAATCATACAATGGTATCAAATCTCCTAGATCTAACCCGTCCTTTTCACCTCTGCTATTTTAAAGGGGTCCTGTCATAGTCATAGATGGTTGTGAGCCAATGTGGATGCTGGGAACTGAGCCTACATCTTCTGAAAAATCAGCAATTACTCAACTTTCAGAGCTATGCTACCAGCTCTGTAAGCATTTATTTTAATGACAAACATTTTGTTGGCACTGTGGTATGGTTTCCTTACATAAATAATGTGTTGAATGGTAACAAGTCCTATTAATTATGTTAGATATCTTATAATTAACATTTGAATGTATTTTGCTTCTGTTTTGTACAAAAGCTAACAAGATGCTCATAAACACTTCATGGTAGATAAAAATTATAAATGCTTTAGAATATATGTATAGGAATCAATATTATAGTATTTAATAGTATTGAATAAATGCAAGCAAGATTGTCATGATGGCCCAGAACTATTACTTCAACTACTTAGGAGACTTGGGCAAGAGCGTCATAAATTCAATGCTATCTTGGACAATTTAGCATGATTTTGTTTCAAAATATTTTTAAATAGGCTAGATATATTATCTCAGTGGTAAACATTTGCCTAGCATGTAGAAAGCCATGGGATCAATTCCTAATAATAAAATCTTTTGAAAAGGGTAAATAAAAATGAGTCTAGGTATGGTAATATACACTTGTAATCCCAGCACACAGGAGGCTGAGAACAGAGAATGGGAAAATGCAAAACCAGTGTGCTCAAAGAGTGCCTAGTACCACTCTGGACTAACACAATGCTATTCTAGACAGACAGACAGACAGACAGACAGACAGACAGTGATAGAGAGGATATGAATGCATGAAAGTATTTTAATGATTTTACGTATGGGTTATGGAGTGTCATTGATCTCACTAGCTTTACTAAGCACTATGTATTCCCAGGTCTTTAAAAGTATTTGATTTTCTTTTGTGTGTATGTTTGAATGCCTGAATATATGTGTGTGTACTGGGTATGTGGTACCCACAGTGGAAAGCAGAGACTACTCCATCTGTCCTTTTGTAATAGAGTTATGAGTAGTTATGAGCTGTCATGTGGGCGTTAGGAACTAAACTTGGGTCCTCTGCAAGGGCAAGTGCTTTGACAGATGAGCCAACCCAGTGGCTCCTCCTAGGTCTTTTTAAAGTTTCTATTTTAGTTGTCTGAACTGCAAGGCAAATAAAAGTATCATTTTACCCTGCTTTGTACAGATTAGCCAACAATTAACATAGTGGTTTTTTTTTTTGGTTTGGTTTGGTTTTTCGAGACAGGGTTTCTCTGTGTAGCCCTGGCTGAACTGGAAGGAACTCACTCTGTAGACCAGGCTAGCCTCGAAATCTCGAACTCAGAAATCTGCCTGCCTCTGCCTCCCAAGTGCTGGGATTAAAGGCGTACACCACCACCGCCCGGCACATAGTGTTGATATATGGTGATAGTACAGCTAGAAGTTACTATATATTTATGGACACATTTTTTCAATGTAACAATTTCAAATTTTTTATGTAGTATTCAAACACCAGTAAGCTAGATTTTTAATTAAACACACAATCTCTTCATTAGGAAATGTTAGACTCAGGGGGACTGGAGCCATTACAAGGTCCCCTTCAAATACTGGAGGTCAGGCCTCTATCCCCGCCTTTGCAAGTTTAGAATTGCCACAGCCCTTCTATACTTAGAGAAGGGAGGAGATGTCTGGGGCAGCCCTGCTTACACACTGTAGGCCTAAAATCAGCCATAGGCCTAAAATCAGCAATAGGCCTGTAATGCATGTATACTAACACCAAGTCTTGGGTCTCAGTGGAAAAACATTGAAACAGATGGCTATAAGCTAATGTCAACAGGCAGCTTTTGTGGAAATTTATAAGCCTGAGTAGTCATAGACCTTGTAAATAGGTAGCCTTGGCAGACAATACCAACTTAGATAAGGACAAGCGAGTCATAGGCAGAGTCATAATGACTTGTCCCCTGAACCTTCACCTAGCCGATACCCGGTTCTGAAGATATCTGTATTCCCCCTGAACACCCACACTCCAGTGTCAATCCCTTTCCCACATCCTGCCTTTATGTGTTTATAATCCCGGTGTGAATTAATTTATGATTTGAGAAAAAAATAAAAATAAAAAATAAAATTAAAAAAAGGGAAATGTTAGACTTGAAAAATATTGTTATCTGGAATCCAACAGATGTTGTCAAAATAACTTGTAGTAGGAAACTACTTGAGCTAATTTTTGTTGTTGTTTAAGACGGAGACTGGCTTTGCATCCCAGGTTAACCTTGAACTTATTATGTAGGACAGGCTAACTCTACTCCAGGTCTTCCTGCCTCTGACTTTGTATCATTACAATTATAGCTGTGTATCTTAACACCCAATGTTAAACTATCTATGATGCAAACTCAAACTAAAACTGTGTTCCACCTTGGGTTCATATTCTCCAGGCCTCTATCCCCACCTACTGTGCTCCCTGGTTTTCCTCATTTAATCCTGGTACATGCTCAGGCTCATCATACCAGAAACATCCTTCAGTCTTCTTTCCTTTCACACTTATGCCATCTGTCCAGAAATCTCAGGTGGCTCTCTCTTCAAACACCAACCTACTTATCTCCACATCCTCTGTTATTCCATGTCAGACTACTTCGAATCAAAGAAATAAAAATAGAATCTCATGTGGATTTTTATTTTTATTAACATGAATAAATAAATATTCGTAGAACATCTATTGTTAATTTTCTCAGTTTCAGTTTTACCATGTTGCGCATAATCTTTAAAACCTCTCTGTAAGTGATTTTTTAAAAAGGAAAGAATGCTAGTTAATCTTGCTGCTCATACAGCATTGCAGCTAAAATATGTAACAAAGCTACTACACATACAGTCAGCATGAGGGTGTGAGGATGCAAATCTCTAAGTGTCTCTTAGTGATGAGTGCTCCTTAGCTGGGCAGTCTGTTTCTCTATGCTGCCATTCCTCTGTGATTATCCGGAGAATGACTTCCTGCTTTGTCAACATCGTATCTATTTCTTTGTCTTTCACTGCTCACTACCCTTTTTCTTGGGAATGTTCTTGAGCCATGAACACGAAGCTTCCTCAAGGAAGAAGACATATGTTACTTGGCCTTTCCAACTGAACCTCACTAACCCGTGTTTTCATGAGTACCAGATTCATTGAGTTTTCAAAGAGGAATGGCAAATGTTTCCTGATGAGGGAAGTTTGGATTTAATTTTCACTTTGAAACACATGGATACTATTGCCTGGGAAAATTGGGCTGTTCTGAAGATGTCCCAGGGTTCTTTCCCAGAAGCCACCGGCAGTAACAGCTTCCTGTGAGGTGTAGTGCTGCTGGCAACTAGAGCTGTCAAGAAAACTGTTGGTAGAATCCAGTTGCCTCCTAAGATCAGTCAGGGGCTCTACAGTCTCTCCTACCACCTCATCCTTGGAGCAGAAACCTCCATGTAGAATTTGCTTCTGCAAAAGAAGATGCCCAAAATGTTATGGCAAATTAACAGTAGCAATAAGAAAAATACCTGGCTATGCCATTTACTGCACACTTTCCAGAAATTTGGGACTATTCAAACCATATCTCATTAATTATTTAATTTCATTTCCGTAGTATAAACAGGTTAAAAAAAAATGGTGGCCTTCCCCACAAAAATGCAAGAAGAGTTATAAACAATATCTTAAATCTTTAGGGTAGTTCAAAAAATAATCCCCTTTCAGACCAACACAAGTGACAGTAGTTCAAATGTCTTTTCGGTGGAGGGGTGTGTATGTGTGTATGTGTCTGTGAGTCTGTCATTAATTTGTTTTCTTTCTAAGTAGTATCTCCTCATTTCTCTATGGCAGATTATGGAAGAAAAACACATCTGTCATTAAGTAGTCTCTTCATCTTTCCTTACGGGCCCCCTGCCCACAAGTATAGAGTTCAACACTAGTAGAAAATTTATTATGTGAATGAGTCTTATGTTCCCCTTCGTCTTAAGACCAAACTAAAATACCCAAACAGCCAAACAAAAACCACAACAACAAACCTGAAAGGTGATATTCTGTTAGTTCCCTCTCCTCTCCTTTTTTTTTCCCCTTGGCTCAGATTGTCTTTGGACAGTCACTTACTATCCCTCTGGCTTCCTGTGCTTCAGGGAACTTTGACTCTCCCTCCTTTCTGTGAGTGGCACACATGTTATAGATCTAACCTGTTAGCCTGAATTGTAACCAGTTCAGAAACAGTTCAGAGATAGTGGCATGACCTAATTTACTGCAAGGAGAATAAATCTTAAGACCTTAAATCAAAGGTGATGAGAAGAGGAGACGTACCGTATGCTGAGAAGAAATGATGATCTTAGCCTTGAGGACTGCTGGCTACAATCTGGAGCCCAAGCAGAAGATTTGGAGATTGGAGCTGAAACATTAGTGGTTGTTAGTTATACAATTTCAAGGATAAACCTAATTAACCCCCCTAGAAGGTAACAGGTTTAAACTAGATACTTAAGATCTGTCTTCCTCACTTATTCTATTATAATATTGGCCATGAAAAGTTATACATAGTCACACCAATGCATTCATAATGCTAGAAAAAAACAGCTATCCTTTTTCCTCAGGTTAACAAGCTTGAAAATTTCAAATCTTATGCCAGTGGCCATCCTCCTGTGGTCATGAAGCAGCTTGTCTGCATAACGACACTGAGCAGAGAGCAACTGTAATGAGAAACAGGGAGAGTTGTGGGGAGGAGAGAATGATAGGGAAAGGGAGTATCAGGAGTAGAGGAAGCAGAAGTGAGTGAGCAAGAAGAAACTTGGGGAGAACTATTAGCATATATACAAAAATTCAAGTTTTGACAAGACATACTTAAGTTACACTGGCATTTCAATGATCACTTTTCAAATACAAAATATAGACTCATAAATTGTATGTTTACTTATTCAATCTTTAATCAGCTCCACACACTGCTAGATTATATCTCTCATTAAAAGCCTATAAGTCTTTGTAGACTCTGAGAAACTGTTAAAATTCTTTTGCTTTAAGTAATACGTAAAAATATAATGTAGTGTGTAAGAGCTGTTATATCGGAAGAAATTAGTGCTACAGTAACACCAAACAAAATGAAGTTCATATTTCCAATGAAGAAGAGCATTCAGAGGATTAGAAGAGTTCTCCTTAAAGGCAACTAAACACCTACTGTATATAAGACCCTGGATCCAGTTCCCAGGGTGATCAAAATTAAAGTTTAAAGACATAGCTAGAAAATAAATGATTAAGTAGAGGTTGTTGCTAGTAAAGTTATGCATAAGAATATGTGAAAATCTTACAGTGACATCTGAGGCTAAATTCATATAAAGTGAATTAATATATTCACATCCTGTATGCCTTCCCAGGAAATTAAATCCCTGCATTAAAATGTCTTTTCTTAGTGTAACTCATTGATCTTTCTTCAGTCTTCATTCTTGGACAAATGTTAAAATTCTACTGAAGGCACTTTGGGTTGGGTGGTAGCCAGACTATATTTGCAGACTCTGTTGCCCCCACTGCTTCTCTGGCTTTAGAAGTTTAAAAAAATCAAGGTTTGAATTGTCTGCACTTCCTAGTCTGTAAAAAGAAAGAAACAAAATAAATGTTCCAGTTAGTCCTATGTCAGCTTGACATAAGCTAGAATTTTCAGAGAGGAGGGAGTCTCCATTGGGAGATTTGGAAAATGTCTCCATGAGATCATGCTGTAAAACATTTTCTTTTTTTTTTTTCTTTTTTACATTTTTTTAAAGATTTTATTTTATTTTTATTGGTACTTTGTTTGCATATATGTCTGTGTGAAGGTGTCAGAAGCCCTGGAATTAGAGTTACAGATGGTGTAAGCTGCCATGTGGGTGCTGGGAATTGAACCCAGGTCCTCTAGAAGAGCAGCCAGTGCCCTTAACTGTTGAGCCATCTCTCCAGCCCCCAGAAGGCATTTTCTTAATTAATGATCAATGGAGAACAGATCATCAACACATTTTGGGTGGTGTCATCCCTAGGTTGGTAGTCCTAGATTCTATAAGAAAGCAGGCTGAGCAATCCTAAGGAAGCAAGCCAGTAAGCAACACCCTTAATATGGCCTCTGCATCAGCTCCTGCCTTCAGGTTTCTGATTTACATGTGCTCCTGCCCTCATTCTCTGCTTTTGATGGTGATGAGCTGTTCTATGGAACTATGAGGGGAAAAAAAACCTTTCCTTCCCAAGTTGCCTTTACTCATGGTGTTTCAACCCAGCAGTTGTAACCCTAACTATGATCCTTACCTACTCTGGTTATGTGATATATACACATCAATCAACACAGATCCTGGTCAAACATGGACTAGCTATTAATATCTATCAAGTAGCTACTAATAAGAGGGTAGAACTTTCTCTTCCTCTGGCCAATCCTGTGGTCACTTTACCAGAGGGAATAGTGCAATAGTACTTGAGGATAGTCAAAAATGTAACTTGATAGCAAATACTTAAAAATTTCTCACCACAACAGCTTACTTTGCAAAGGGATATTTTGCCAGATCCTGTTCTGAAATCAAATTATAGCAGACATTTAAAACATTCATCCTATATATCCTATCTGCAGACACCAAACCCTGACACTTTTGCTGATGCCAAGAAGTATTCACAGACAGGAGCCTAGTATGACTATCCTCTGAGAGGTTCTGCCAGCATCTAAGATAGATGCAGATACTCACAGCCAACCACAGAACTAAGCCGGTGACCCCAATGAAAGGATTAGGTATAAAGGAGCTGAAGAGGACTGTAACCTCATAGGAAGAACAACAATATCTACTAACTGGGCCCCTCAGAGCTCCTAAGGACTAAACTATCAACCAAAGAGTATACATGAATGGGTCCATGGCTCCAGCTACATATGTAGCAGAGAAATGCCTTATCTGGCGTCAATGGGAGGGGAGGCCATTGGTCCTATGGAGGCTCGATGCCTCCCTCCCAGCTTAGGGGAATACTTAGAAGAGGCGGGAATGGGTGGGAGGAGCACCCTCTTAGAATTAAAGAGGAGGGGGACAGGAATGATATGAGGGGTTGCAGAGGGGCGACCAAGGAGAAATGTAAATAAATAATATAACCAATTAATAAAAAAAAAGGAGAAGTGAAAGAAAGTATGAGGCTGGAAATGAGATGGGAAATTTGTCTATTCCTATTTGGAGGTGTGATTTCAAAGTTTTATGTAGGCTATCTTAAAACTTTCAATTTGCTTGCTTCTGTTCAAATATGCTGTTGAATAAATTGAAGATCTAACTTCAAAAAACTAAAATAAAGGAGTCACCCCATTAAAATTCACTCTCCTTGTTTCACATCCAAACCAGCATATGCTATCACATGAGGTTTTGACCTTAGCCCTTCTAACAGGTATAACATAAAATCTCAGAGTTGTTTTAATTTGGATTTCCCTGATGACTAAGGACCTTGAACATTTCTTTAAGTGCTTCTTGGCCATTCAAGATTCTTCAGTTGAAAATTCTTTGCTTAGCTCTGTACACTATTTTTTAAATTGGGTTATTTGCGTTGTTGGTGTCTACCTTCTTGAGTTCTTTATAAATTTTGAACATTAGCCCTCTGTCAGATATAAGGCTGGTTAAGATCCTTTTCCAATCTGTAGGCTGCCATTTTGCCCTACTGAAATATCCTTTGCCTTACAGATGCTTTTCAGTTTCATGAGGTCCCATTGCTCAATTGTTGATCTTGAGCCATTGGTGTACTGTTCAAGAAATTATCTCCTGTACCAAAGAGTTCAAGGCTGTTCCCCACTTTCTATTTTACTAAATTAAGGGTATGTGTTTTTTTGTTGAGGCCTTTGATTAACATGAACTTGAGTTTTGTGCTGGTTGATAAATATAGATATATTTGCATTTGTATACATGCAGACATCCAGATAGACCAGCACTATTTGTTGAAGATGCTTTTTCCCCATTGTGTGCTGTACTGGCTGGTTTTGTGGGTCAACTTGACACAAGCTGGAGTTATCACAGAGAAAGGAGCTTCCATTGAGGAAATGCCTCCATGAGGTACAGCTGTAAGGTATTTTCTCCATTAGTGATCAAGGGGGGAGGGCCTGTTGTGGGTGGTGCCATCCCTGGGCTGGTAGTCTTGGGTTCTATAAGAAAGCAAGCTTGGCAAGGCAGAGGAAGCAAGCCAGTAAGAAACATCCCTCCATGGCCTCTGCATCAGTTCCTGCTTCCTGAACTGCTCGAGTTCATCCTGACTTCCTTTGGTGATGAACAACAGTCTGGAAGTGTAAGCTGAATAAACCTTTTCCTCCCCAACTTGCTTCTTGGACATCATGTTTGTGCAGGAATAGAAACCCTGACTAAGACATATGGCTTTACCTTCTTTGTCAAAAATCAAGTATCCATAGGTGTGTAGGTTTATTTCTGGGTCTTTGATTCAATTCCATTGATCAACCTGTTTGATTCTGTACCAATACCATGCAGTTTTTATCATTATTGTTCTGTAGTACAGCTTGAATTCAGGGATGGTGATTTTTCCAGAAGTTTGTTTTGTTTTGTTGTTTTTTTATTGTTCAGGATTGTTTTTGTCTATCCTGGGTTTTTTGTTTTTCTATATGAAGTTAGGATTTGCTCTTTCAAGGTCTGTAAATAAGTGTATTGGAATTTTGTTGGGAATTTTATTGAATCTCTAAATTGATTTTGGTAAGATGGCCATTTTCACTATGTTAATTTTACTGATCTATAAGCATGGAAGATCTTTACATCTTCTGAAATCTTCTTAAATTTCTTGCTTCAGTGACTTGAAGTTCTTGTCATATAAGTCTTCCACTTCCTTGGTTGTAGTTACACCAAAATATTTTGTTATTGGAAGTGCAAACATGTACAACCATTTTGGAAATCAATTTGATGGTTTTGGGAATAGTTATATCTCAAGACACAGCTATAACACTCCTGGGCATATACCCAAAAGATTGCCCCACTATACCACAGAGAAACTTGCCCAACTATGTTCCTAGAAGTTTTATTCATAATAGTCAAAAACTGGAAGCAACCCAGATGTTCCTCAACCAAAGAATGGATAAACAAAATGTGATATATCTACACAATGGAATCCTACTCCACTATTAAAAACACAGACATCATGAAATTTGCAGGAAAATGGATAGAACTTGAAAATATCATTTTGAGTGAGGTAACCCAGACCCAAAAGGACATGCATGGTATGTACTCACTTATAAGTGGATATTAGCCGTAAGATACAGGATATCCACGCTACACTCCACAGACACAAAGAAGGTAAACAAGAAGGAATGCCCAACCAAGAATGCTTGAATCTCACTTAGAATGGAGAATAAAATAGTCATAGGAGTCAGATGAAGGTAGTAAACAGGGTAGGAGAGGGGATGGAGAGGGGGTGGGGGTGGGGTTTAGGATAGATAAGGTGTGGGGAGAGACAGAGAGAGTCCCAGAGGGCCAGGAGAAATAAATGGAAATATCTAGACCTATATGAGGACACAACTCAAGGATCTGATAGAGACCTGAGATGGGGGTAGGGATCCCAAGAATCAATGGTGGTGACCTTAGCAGAGACTCATAACAATGGAGATACTGAACCTGAAGTAGCCACCTTCTCTTTTAGCCACAGTTGAATGATAGAGACAGCAGCCTACCCACAAAACTTTTGTCTCAAATTTTATCCTGTCTACAAAACATACAGGAACAAGGGATGGAGCAGAGAGTGAGGGAATGGCTAAGCAATAACCAGCCCAACTAGAGACCCATGTCATAGACAAACATCAGTCCCTCACACTATTAATGTTACTCTGTTGTGCTTACAGACAGGAATCTAGCATGACTGTTCTCTGAGAGGCTCCATCTGGCAGCTATCTCAGAACAATGCAGAAACCCCAGCCAAACATTGGACAGAACTCAGAGACTCTTATGGAAGAGTTGGGGTAAGAATTGCAGGCCCTGAAAGGATAGGAACTCCACAGGAAGTCCAGCAGAGTCAACTAGCCTGGGTTCTTGGAAGCTCTCAGAGATTGATCCACCAACCGAAAAGCATACATGGGCTAGACCTAGACCCCATGCACATATGTAGCAGATGTATAGCTTGGTCTTCATGTGGTTCCTGAACAACTGGAGGGGAACTATTCCCTGTTCGTAGGAAACATTGTTCTAGCTGGGCTGCCTTGTATAGCATCAGTGGGAAAGGATGCACCTAGCCTTGCAGAGATGTGATATGTCAAGGAGGGGGGATATGCAGGGGTCCAGTCTCTCAGAGGAGAAGGGGAAGAGGGATGGTGGGATAGTGGGAGGGACTATGGGACGGGGAGCTGACAGAAGGGACAGTGATTGAGATGTAAAATGAATAGAGAAGGAAAATAAATAAATAAAGTGCACTTTCAATAGTACAGACTTACCCAGATGCGTTATTTGTTTGTCACTAGTATGTTCACATTCCATAGATGTCAGCTTCACAGGGTCAAAGGGGCCTGTCCACATGGGTAGATGGGCTGCTGAGTAGTAAGTGCTAAGACGCAGAATAGAGACGTTCATAAGATTCCTTTACTCTGCTCACGTTAAACTCAAATCTATGCCCCCAAAACTGAAAGAGTAAAATTGCATTGTTCTTCAGTGTCTGCTTAACAGAGTAGATTGATGAAGAATAACAGATCTACTATATAAGCAAATAAATAAATAAATAAATAAAGCCAAGTCAGGTTCTTTGCCCTTGGTAGAAAAATAGCAACCTCGGGGAATTTGGTTATTTAGTTTTACCTTTATCTTCTTTTTCTTTCTTTGAGACAGAGTTTCTCTATGCAGACTAAACTGTCCTTGAACTTGTGGCGATCTTCCTGTGTCTGTCTCTGAGTTCTGGGATTGAAGCCATAGCACCTTGTTTTAATTCTGTTTTGAGTACTGAAGATTTCTCCCATAAAGCATACTGACTGGAAGTGCCAGGACAAAAAACAATTGGTGAAACTACATCTCCTTGTCCACCTGACCTTATAAAAATGTAAAGGCCTTACTCCTGGGTTTTCTGTCTCCCAATATCTGCCATTTAAGTATTGAGTATGGCCATGTGGCTTTGACTGAAGTGAGAAGGTATACCCTGCACCATGCCAAGACAGACATTGCAAAAAGTATCTTTCTCTTCTTCCTGACTTCATAAGAAACTTTTCAAATCATGGCTACTGCTCAAACTTAGTTTATAAAGTGAAGAGATCCAAGCCAAGCCCAAGATCCCAACAGAGTCTAGGAGCAGGAGCAACAAGCAGCTGTTACATTTCCCTGAGGTTTGATGACCTGATGTCTCTGAGACACCACAGTCAAAGTTAACTAATGAAATTTGTAGCTAGAAGAAAGACACTATTATTACTATTACACTAATAAAATGGACAGCAACTCCACAATGTCTGTTTCATGAACTCCGATATTACAAGAGACAGAGAAATTCAAGTATAACATGAGAAATGATGAAAAAAGTTGGTAAGATAAACTTTTCACGAAAAATAACATGGAAGCCTGAAAATATAGCTGATACATTTGAGACTTTGGCATAAAATTTTGAAGATATAATATTGGTAGGCTCAAAATCACTACAAGAAAATGATGAGTTAAAAGGGGAAGCAATTGGTCTGTTTTCAAGAAAGAATGAAAGAGAAAAAGAGAATCCAGAGACAAGGGAAGAAGGATTCAAGCACATCTCCTCTCCAGGGAAAGAGCTGCTTCCAATGTAAGATGGCCCTTCAGCACAAATGCCAAGACAAGGGTACTCCCAATGTTTTGTAGCTATACATTTTCTTACGTGCAATCAATATATTTATTGTTACTGAATTCAAAACACAAGTGAAATTTACCAACTTGAGAAAACTCTGGATATGAACATACTATAGTAATAGGAGCAATTTAAAAACACAAAATTTCAGAGATTTTAGAGTTTGAAATCTAACCAAGTTCTAAGGATACAAATACCATTGGCTTTCCATTGAGTTAGGACTACATGGAACAGAGGAACATTTAAACCAAATCACAGAGCTGCCTTGACAGAACAAGATTAAGTCTGGCCAGGTCTGAAGTGGTTTTTTTTGTTATGCAACTTTTTTTTCTAAACAAAACACAGTATTCTTCCAAGGAAAAGCCACAGTTCCTGAAATGGATTTCCCCACAGCAGAAAAACTATTATGTGAAAAACATGGGTAAATTTCATGTACCATCCACAGAAAGGGTGTAGCAAAGTGCCTGGGTGTTAGACTTGGCAGATGAAGATACTAAACTAATCACAACAAATGTTTTAAATGTCTATAGAAAAAAAACAGGATATAAAATGCAATGTTGGTAAATCAAGAATAAGAATTGAAAACCATGGAAATGAAACTGTCTTTATTGACAGACATGATTCCATACAAATTTCAAAAAAAAAAAAAACCTTCTTAGCTATAGCCAGAGAATATAGGAAGTTCATAGAAAACACAACTGAAAATTAACATTTAAAATTGTTTATAGATGGGCATGGACCACCATGCCTGTATTCCCAGATCTTGTGGTTGAAACAGCAGACAGTGAAGTTGAAGCAGGCGTGCTAAGTAGATACAGAGTTCTAAGATGGTCTACAAAGTGAAACCCTCTCCCCAGAAGTCACATTAAAAGGGCATGGTCAGTAGTGTAACATGCTTGCAGCCAAGCCTGATGATCTGAGTTCAATCCCTGGGAGCCACATGGTGGAAGAGAGGAGAGAGTATTGACTTGTCTTGATTCAGTTGTCTTTTCACCTCCACATTCATGTCGTCACCTATCCTTTCCTACACACACACACACACACACACACACACACACAAATAAATAAATGTTTAAAAATACTCAAGTAAGCAAAGTAAACAAACATCCCCCAAATAAGTGAAAGCCATTTATGACAAACATTAAAAAAAAAAATGTATGAGAGATTTCTATTTTGCAAACTATAAAACTATGAAAAAATTAAGATAGGTGCAAATGACTAGAGATACAAATACATGCTATTTCAAAATTCAATGTGTTAAAGCTGTGATACTTCCGAAAATAGCATGGTGAATCAATATATATCTAATTCGGGATAAGTTTCATTATATTTGGGGGAATGTATACTTTAATGCAAAAAACCTATAGTTAAAATAATTTAAAAGAGGGAAACAGTGTGTTAGATGGCTTCATGTACTGGTTGATAAAATTTCTCTTAAAGCTACATTATTAACAATGTATTATTACCTGAAGAAATATACACAGCTTTACTGAAAAGAAGAAAAACTCTGGAATTAAGCCCTCCTCTATATTTGGCCAGTGCATAGAGGTAAGACTAGTTTAGTGGAGAATTGGATATCTTTTCATCAAATGGTAATAAAAAGACTAAATATCAGTCTGTCCTTCTCTATACATTACAACATATCAAAAATGAAACTGAAGGCAAATTAGAATATAATAAACTTTTTTTCAGCGATGGGCATTCAATGATCTCTTGTTGTGTAATAAACTCTAACCTTAAAAGGAGGAATAAATAGATTTTATCAGTTTAAAACTTCTGGGGCTAGGGAGGTAGTTCAGCAGGTAAAGCTGCTTGCTCTGTAAGCATGAAGACATGTGTTTACATCCCTTGCACCCATATAAATGCTGGGTGAACGTGACCATCTGTGATCTCAGTCAACATGTGGGAAATGGAGACAAGATACTCAGACAAGCTGGCCACATTAGCTAAATTGAGCTCAGAGTTTAAGCGAAAGACTCGGCCTTGATAATTAAGGTAGAGGTATGTTTTAGTTACTTTTCTGTTGTGATAAAACACTATAACCTGGGCAACTTAAAGAAGAGTTTGTTTAGGCTTCTGGTCACAGAGAGACAGAGTTCATCATGATAGGAAAGCATGACAGCAAGTGGCAGGCATGACAGTCATGTGGGGAAGCTGAGAGCTCATATGTTTGTGTTCAAGTGTATTTTATTTATTTTTAACTGAAGAAATATTTTTCATACAATATATTTTGATCACACTTTTCCCCTTTCCCAGATCCTCCTAGATCCACCTCCCCAGCCACCCAACTCCACTTTCTTTCAACTTCTTTACAAAACAAACAACAGAAAATATAAAATAAACGCTCAAAAGAAAAAAAAAAACATAAATGGAATTCAAGATAGACAAGTAAATGACCAGTAAGACAAAAAACACCCAAACAAAATAGTCTACAAAAATACGATTAAGTTCATTTTGTGTTGGCAAACTACTCCTGGTTAAGGAGCTTGCCCTGAAGTGTGGTTAATATACTAATGTGTCCTTTGTCAGTAGGTATCATTGTCAGGTAGCTTCTTGGTTAGAGATGGGAGCCTGTGTATGAGTCCCCTTCTCTGTGGCAGGACCCTGTTTAACTTGAACTATGCAGGCCCTGTGCGTGTTGTTGCAGTCTCTATAAATTCATATTTATAGCAGTCAGTCCTGTTATAAATGCATTTCCTAGAAGTCATCCATCACTTCCAGCTTTAACAATCTTTCCACCTCCTCGTCCATATAGGTCCTTGAGCCCTGAGAGGAGGAACTTGATAGAGACATCCCACTTAGGACTGAGACAGGAGCTCACACCACACCTTCGCATGTAAGCGCAAAGCAGCTGTGAACAGGAAGTGGAGTGAGTCTGTAAATATTCAAAATTCACCCCAGGTGGCATACTTCCTTCAACAAGGCTGCACTCCCTAAACCTCCCTAAATAACACCAACAAAATTGGCAACCAAGTGTTCAAATGCCTATGACCATGCAGAAAGAACATCATCCTATGGCTCATGGCCGTATCATAATGCTTTCAGTACAACTTCAAAAATCCTCATACTTATTCACTGTCTCAATGTTGTTTAAAAGACCAGAGTCTCTTCTGAACCTGAGACAATTAACTTAATTGTAATCCCAATAAAACCAAAGTCAATTTACATACTTCCAACATATATTTGCACAAAATACACATCACCATTCCGAAAGGGAAGAATGAGAACAAAGTAGGGACATATTGGACCAAACTGAGACTGGAAACTGTTGTGGATAGCCCAGGTCTTGTATTTTGATGCTAATTCTGCTCTCCAGGGAGGGACTGCATATAGGTGACTTCCTGTAAACCTTCCACCCACCTTAATTTGTAAAATAAAGGCTAGAGTCAGTGACTGGGCAATAGAAGGGGAGGTGGGGCGAAAAAGTTTGGGGTGGGGACAGAGAAGGAAAAAGAGAAAGGAAGGAGAGATGGCCGTCTCTAGCAGTCTAAGCTATTCATATCAAGGTTAGGTAATTGGGTTAACAATTCTAACTGTGTGGGCGTCATGTGGATTGAGTATTTGCTGATATGTAAATCTATTTGGTTAATCTTTAAGCATTAAGAGTCTTTGTCCCCAGTACAGCTGCGAGGATGGCGGTTATTGTCTGCGGTTGAGCTGAGCACTTGGATGATGTGGAGCTGGCCCATGGCCCAGGGCCATGGACGCCACTGAGCTGACCGGCCCAGGCAACAGCCACACCAGTGTCTCCTGGTTCCCAGGCTGGTGCCATGGGCCAGCCGGTGCCACCTTTAGTGCAGGAACTTAGAGCGGGAACATGGCGGCCAGGCCGAGAGCTAGCCGGCTGCCTTCGGTTTTTTTTTGCTTGTTTGTTTGTTTTTGTTTTTGTTTTTCTAATATCTCCCACAACAGGAAACCAGCATGACAAACACATCATACAACTCCATGTCTGATGTCTACGACTTTAATTTCAAAGGATTAAGTGACTCTGCTCCTCCAGCTTTGCTGACTGGATCTAGTTGTGAATGCATAGCTCTCCTTGTCACACACCCTTCAGTTCTGGCATTTCCAAGATCTTGGCTCCTCCACTATAATTGAGGTTTCATTTTCATATAATGGCCTCTCAGGACTTTTACGTAGTAAAATATTTTAATAAATCCTGTCAAAGGGTTTCTTCCCTCCTTAGACAATTTATGTTCCTGAATGAAAGACAGACACGGCCATATATTTTTATGTGCCTTAAGCACCACAATAGCTGGGCCTCACCTCCATGCTGTTAGAGTCCACTTTCCCATCAATAACTCCAAGTTACTACTTACTAATTTTTATGTTCTATCTTGGCTACTCTTGACCCAAATGAGCAGCCCTGTGGGTCACGTTCTCTTGGTCCTCTTACATGGCAGCTCTGTTCTCCTCTCCTGCACACTCTCGTAAGACATGGTAACTCTCTCTTTTCTCACCTTCTTTGTGGTCTTTCACCCCGGGAAACCTATACCCTGCCTCTCTTTCTCTTCCCCCTATCTATTTGCTGCTGACATCTTTACCAATTAGCATTAACTGGGGGCAGGTTCCCAAATTCTATATGCTGACTGTAAACCATGGAGGTTGGCACTTAAGATTAGAATACAAGCAGCATTAGGCCAATCTACTACACTTTCACACAAGGACTCTACTTCCATAGTCTGGCCTCAGAAACTCTCTGAAACCTCTTAGAATGAACCCATAACCCCTTAACTCTTATATCATTCATATCTCTAAAGCTAGCACCATGTGGACAACACAACCACCTCTGGCTGCCAGCTTAGGATGGACTTGGCCCCTTAAATCATATTAGGTCCAAATGGTTGCTTTCAAGGAGTAGAAATGTTTTACACTCTTTATCATATGTCAGGGTTAGCTGGGTGCTGTCTTTCTATGAGGAAACCTTCATTTTATCCCAGTGCAGAGAAGCCCTTTCCTTAATTAGGCTAATCTCATTAAATATTGTAGCCTCTCTTATCTCATGCTGTGGCTATCACACTAAACTTCCTAGTGGTCTTTTCTACTGAAAACTCTATATTTTCTATTTCCTTCGGCCTCACTGTGCTTCTTCATTGAAGACATGCGTAAGCATTATCAACAATAACCATTTCACAAACCCAGCATTATACAGTCTTGGGATTCCCTCCACCTCATTAATTAGTTCATTACTTTTAAACTGAGCCTTAAACAAATTCCTTGAACATTGGAAGAAGGCAAAAGGATAATTATTTGCCAAAATATCCTATAGCCTCTAGCCCAGTTGCTATTGTTGTTCCCTTTTGAAATCTCTTGACATAGGCCTCCATAGTCTACACTCATGTATGCACTATATCATCCAGGCTCCTACAATAGTGGATTGTAAAAGTCTGGTTACCTCATTTTCTTTTTCCTGTCTAACAATCTAAAGTCTTCCACTTTACTTTAAAAAAAAAAGGGGGAGGAGAGAGGTCAGGTTCTTCACAGCAAAAGCTTACCCTTTGGTACCAACTTCTGAATTAGTTATATTTGGCTGCTGTAACAAAACCCCACAACCAAGGAAACTTGTAGAAGAGTTTATTTTGGCTTATGGTTCTTGAGGGTCAAGAGTCCATAATGGTGAAAAGGCAAATAGCAAGCGGTCTGCTGGGTGGCAGGACTAAGAGGCTGAAAGCTAATGTTTTCAAATGTAAACCTGAAGCCAAGAGAGGAAACAGGAATTGAGCCAATAGTATGAATACCAACAGCTCATCACTAGTGACACTCTTTCTCAAGCAAGACTACAAACCCCAAATGAGCCATGAACCGGGGAACAAGTGTTTAAATGTTCAAAACTATGGGAGAAATGACTCATTCAAACCACCACAAGATCTACTGAGGAAGACACCCGATGTCAATTTCTGCCCTCTATATGTACATATATACATGCAGTTACATATGTCTGCATACATGGGAACATACATACACATATGCACACACAGAACGTGAACATATACACACAAAAATTTAACTTTGACTCATTAAAGACCTCATTAGTAATGTGAAGATAAACCACACAGTCACTTCTAAAATCTATCACAATTATACTACATATATGTGCTCTAAAGAATATAATGGCTTAGTATAGTCCCATGGTTTTGAAGCCTGGAAGAACAAGAACAAACTTAAAGTAAGTGCTGTTAAATTATAAGACATAGGGAAATTGATATTTTAACAAATGAGCAAAGGAAATGAAAGTTTGAACACATGTTAACATCATCTAACATAAAAATTAAAGACTTAACAGTTTATAATTTAACATAATATTTAAAGTTAGAAAGTTTATCCACAGAAATGAAAGTATAATATAATTGAAACTGATACAAAAGAAACTAAAAAGTAGACAAGTAGACTAAATTCTTCTCTATTTAACTAGAAATCAATAAATCATATCCAAAATTAACAAATAATGAAAATAGCAATAAAAGCATGTTATCTGGAATTATCTGTATCATTAATTAAGTAAGTAAAAAAAATAGTGTTTGATCTTGGGGAAGCTAGATTGGGAGTATTTTAAAAATTAAAACTTTGCTGTTTTGTTATTTCCATTGGCAAACATTTCCTTTGTCTATGTACACATGTGCATTTCCATGTTTTTGTATACAGATGTGCAAGTATATAGGTAATAGGAAGAAAGGCTGGAGGAAGGAAAAATCTACACAAACAGAGGTTATCCTTGCACAGCATAGTTTCAGGAAATCTCTTTTTTATTTCTCCTCTCTGCATGATACAGATATTGTCAATGAGTGGGCAGCAATTTTCATAATACAAATTAAGGTGTTCCTTCTTTGACCAAAATAAAATTTATGTTTAAAAACTGGGGCCAGTATTGGTGTGGAACACCTTTAAAAAACAGTGCTAGGGAAACAGAAGTGGGTGGATCTGTGTGAGTTCAAGGGCAACTAGATCTACATAGTGAATTTGAAACAAGCTAGGGCAATATAGAGTCTCTGTCTCAAAAAACAAACAAACAACAAAACAAAACAAAAACAAAACCCGTGATTAGGGATGTAACTCAGTTGGGATTCTTTGACTGAAACCTTGGGTTCCATCTCTAGCAACATACAACTGTGAATTGTAAGTCATCCCTATAATTCCAGAATGTGGAAGGTAGAGGCAAGAGAATCAGGAGTTCAATGTAACCCTTGTCTACCTAGCAATTTCAAAGTAGCCTGGGTTATTTAAGACCTTTCCTGCCTCCCCAGTCACCCCACCAAAAATTAGCTTTGCTGAATACTTTATTTCCCACTGGAAAACAAGGTTTAGTGGTGTCAAGAAAACCCATTTGAGAATGCCAAAATATTTCTAACTTCTTGATTTGCATCGGTGTGTTACACCAAATACAAACCACTGTTATTTCAGAGGATAAATTCTGGAGAGCCCTCCCCCTATAATTATCAGGTAGGACACAAGAATAGTTGCCTACAAGTCAAGCCCAGAGTTTTCACAATCTTTCAAGTGACATTGGGGTTTTGTAATTACTGTGGGAGTAAAGAAATCCTAAAAATTCTCCTATGGCAGTGTCTTTATGATTTATGCTGACACTGGGGCTCTTTGGGAATTCTTCTCTAAGATTAGGTTTACACCCATAATTATGTCATTGTGTCCACAAACGTGTCATCCTGCTGCTCAGTTCTTATAACTTGTTTATAAGCCTAGAAGAGCAATAGCCAATGATGTCCAAAGCCATCTGCCACTTAGATACCAGAACAAGCTGTAGTGTTCCCAGTAGAGCAGAGATATCAGTTAAACTATACTTTAAATTAGGTGCATAAAGAGTAAATTATGTGACTGAGGAATGCATTTTATAGCAAATAGTATACTGTTCCAGAAAGTAGTCATCAGGTTATCTTGGCTAGTGTACATGCAGCACATCAGGAATTATTTTCAGGGAAACATTGAATGGAAGCTCTGAAAAGAAGTTTGGATATCGTTTAGCTATTCCAAAGTCTGGAAAACAATAAGACATATGTCAGACTATAGTGGATAATATGCCAAAGCTAACTCCTTGACATCGGATAGTGGAAACTCAGTTAAGAATTCTCATTGACTTTATAAATTATAAATGAGCATACTCCTTCACAAGTAACATCAAAATGTCTCTAGTTTTTTACTTACTGCTTCATATCGGTGGGTCAGATGTTTTTAATAAAGAGTACACTTCTGTATTATGTGGGGGAGTTATAACTATGTACTTATGTTCTATTTAGGCATTTAAAACACTGAATTTGAGTGTCTCCAAGAACTTTGACTAATATACCAAAGTAGTTAGAAGTAGGATTTTGAAGTCAAACAAACTTGGATTCCTTAGAATATTTTTCTCAACATTTTCAAAATTAACCCAACTTTTTCATATACAAATCAGAGGTAAATTACAACTCAAAGAATTGTATACTTAAATAAGGTCATTTATATCAATCATTTAATGATTAGTTTATAAGAAGATTTTAATTTTTTTTTTTAAAAAAATGGTCTTGCATCCCTTTCAAAGACATTGTGATTTACTTGGTAAAGGCATATTTTGGACTTAGAAAATTTTTTGAAAATTCTTAAATGAAGCTGGTATGCAGACTAGTTTAGGAATCATAGACACAGTGAGTTCATGACTATGGCAGCAAAAGTCTAGTACTTTTATAAACATTATTTTACTTCATATTTCAACATTCTAAGAGCCAGTCAATATATTTATTGTTTTTATTTTTCTAATTATAAACAGAATTGTGGAGATCTTAGTAAACAAAATCAGAACCAGACAGCCAGTATACATAGACTCAAGATGTAAACACAATTTATCTGAATCCAAAGCTCCAGCCTTCAGTTATAAGGTTCTCAGATTCCAAATGAGCTTCCTATTTATAAATTTCAAAAATTTCGTTGAAGTATAGCATGTACAAATTAGAATGTGTTTTTCCCAAAAGCCCCAGAGCTTCCAATAGTACATACCTACTATGCTACAGGAACAACAGTGCGGTCACATCTCAGAATAGTTTAGAATA
Organism: Grammomys surdaster; assembly: GCF_004785775.1. NCBI lineage: Eukaryota > Metazoa > Chordata > Mammalia > Rodentia > Muridae > Grammomys > Grammomys surdaster. Next base: position 19,790,790 of record NW_021604565.1, on the reverse strand, counting down.
CATGGTCAAACTGAAAGGACTCTGTCTTAGTTACTTGTCTCATTGCTTTTATAAAGTCTACTGACAAAAGCAAGTTGGGGGAGAAGGGATTATGTTTGGCTCGAAGTCTGAAGATACAGTCCATCATGGTGAGGAAGTCATAGGGGCCGGTCACATTTCATCAGCAACTGGGAAACAGTATGTGTGCTCACATTGCTTTTTCCTTTCATATAGGTAGTACACAAGCACACAGAAAGCTGCTGGTCCCTCTTTCAGAGTGGATCTTGCTATCTCAATTAACCCAATCAAGATATCGTTCACAAGCAGGCCAATGTAATCTAAATAATCTCTTACATGTGTGCCTGGAGACTTTCACCCTAATGATTTTCTATCCCATCAAACTGACAACACAAACATCACAGACAGTAAAGACTACTGAGGATTGTCTTAAAGAACTATGTTTGATTTAAAAGATTTCTCATCTCTTACATGTTATCATGTAGGATAATGGGGCTCAATTCTCATGAGTTTTTAATGGAATTATATGTACAAATCCACTCAAGTCTTTTTTCTATGTTCAATAAGAATTCAAGGAAAACCATGTGTTCTGGAAACTATACATACTACATGTTTTAAACTTATTTGTACTTTAAAAGCATTTTCCAAGATCTAAACTAATATAGTTTTAGCCGCAATAATTGACACACACCCAATAGTCATTAAAGCCCAATATATAAGAAAAAATATAAAGCATCACTATGTATTTATTGTGGTAAACACAGAACCACTTCAAACTAAAGCTTTACCTTTATTGTCTCAGAGTAACCTAGAGCAACAGACAGACTTTTTACATTTACATTTAGACAAAGTTAAGGCAACTCCATGGAGCAAGTTTTTAAAGCAATTACTGCTTACCTAGAAATAGCTTTCTGTTAAAGAAAATGTTCACTTGATTTGTATTCTTCACTGTAGATCTAACTTAAAATTGATCAGAGATAGAATGTGAAAACCTAAAACTGTGGAATTTCTAGTGAACAGCACAGAGGAAAAGAGATGTTGCCTTGAGTTTGACAAATGTTAAAGGTATAATCCTTAAAAATTAAAATAAGTGAATTTTCTGTTGGTGAAATGATACCAATAAGAGACTAAGAAGACAATGCAAAGAAAGAAAAATATTTGGAAATTATATATAGGGCTAATATAAAAATATATAAAGAACTGTCAAACTGATAAGGTCATGACTCATTCAGAAGAGAACATACTTGAGCATATAATTTCCCAAAGGCCTATATGGATAATGAAGAGCATAAAATGATGCTTATTTCCTATTAGTCATTAGGAAAATACAAACTAGAGCTCTAATGAGATGTACCACGACATTGCAGACTGGTTAAAACAGTCGACTGTATAAAGTGTTGGCGAGAATGTAGAAAATTTTGAATTCCTATTTATCTTTCATGGAGATTTAAGTTCTCAGTCACTCCAAAGTTTTATACAACTTCTCCAAACGTTAAAGTACATCTAGTATGTGACCCAACCATTTTACTTGTAGGTATTTAGATAAGAAAAATGAAAATTTCCATATGAACAAAAGTTAACAGATGTGCCTAGCAGGCTAATTTGCAATAACCTCAATGCCTCATTAACACTATTGAATTGACAGATAGTGATATATTCAATCTTCAGAATAAAAGTGAAGAATTACTGCAACATGGATAAACTTTTGAGTTAGTAAACCAAATAAAAGTATACAAATAATTTTAAAAAGTAAATGTTGTATGATTTAATTTACATGGAGTTCTAGAAAATGAAAATGAAGATATAGCATAATATGTAGCAGATCTTTGGTTGCCTAGACATGGAAAGGAAAAAGAGAAAGGATTAAGTAGGGGAGCTGTAGACTAGGGCTGACATCATCAACTTCAGAGAAGATTTTTACATTGGGCAGCATTACCCCAGAGATTCAAAACTGACCAAGATAATGGAACTACTTGCCTGTTAAATGCTCAGCCTTAATGAGGCACCTATGTCATCCCTTCCAAAGCTGAGAAAACATCATTTCAAAGGGCATGGGAAGAGTCAGGTAAGAGCCAGATGATGAAGAGGATGTTCAGAACAGTGTTTTGGGGACAAGACATGGTGATTGTACTCATTAGGTCCACCAGGAAGGGAGAGACATTTTCTTCAGTGGTGTACTCACTAGATCCTGCAAATAACCTCACATTCATATAACTGTACACAACTGTAATTAAACTAATAGGGACACCAAAAAGAAGAGAGAGAAGTTGGAGAGAAAAATGGAATCAGCAGAAGCTGACGAGACAAGGGAGGAAATGGTGATGAATATAATCAAAAATACTAATAGATATATGAAAATATAATGAACCTATTATCATGTGTAATTAAAGTGTTCTAATGATATAAGCTAATAAAGACTTTAAAAATAAACAATAGGACTTAGGAAGCTTTAAAAAAATAATGGAGGGACTAGAGAGGTGGCTCAGAAGTCAACTGGCTGCTCTTCTAGAGGACTGGGATTCAATTCCCAGCACTCATACCTCCTCATAGCCATCTATAACTTAAGTCCCTGGGAATCGGGCACCCCCTCTGGCCTCTGTGAGTACTGAGTGCACAGATATATAGGCAGGTAAACCATCCATACACATAAAAATAAAAGAGTAAAAGTAAAACTAAAATGAGAAATAAGTAATAGATGTGGTTATTATATTAATTACAGTGATGGTCTCAGAGATATCAAAATTGCATACTTTACGTTTTTATAATGGTAAAAAGACACCATGAAAGTCACCATCTTACCACTGTTAAAGTGTACAATATATGATCAGTGACTATGGTAGACTTTGTTGTAGTTTGCTTTAAATAAATTATATCTTTAAAATGTGTTAAAAATAACAATTACAAAAATTATCTCCTTGAATAAATACCTCATCAGCTATGAGAAGTATTGCAATTTTATATGGTACATTCCATTCTTTTGATTATATGCAATGGTAAGTTTTAAAGATGTTTGAATTGCATGCATATGGTGGTTCCAGTCAAGCATAGACGTGGGCATTGAAGGCCATGAAGCCAGAGGTATGGGACACTGTAGGCTATCCAGTGTGGGCAGGGAACTGAACATGGGTCCTCTGGATGAGCAGTAAGTTCTGTTACCTCCTCCTCCTTCTCCTTCCCCCTCCCCCTCCCTCCTCCCTCCTCCTCCTCCTC
>NW_021604565.1:19783937-19787183 GCF_004785775.1 Grammomys surdaster | reverse complement strand
CCTCTCCCTCTCCCTCTCCCTCTCCCTCTCCCTCTCCCTCTCCCTCTTTCATCTTCTAAAGCCATTTTCATTATTATTAGATGTCTGGTTTTACAACACTAAAAGATTACTTTGTCAAAGGATTGTTTCATTGTTTAAATAATCACAAATATTTCCATTTAGTCTCCTGACGAAAAGCAAAAACTTCTGCCTCAAAAGATATTAGCAATTTTATATGATAAAAATATTGTATAAAACTTTTGAAATCGTCAACTGCTTTCAAAACTCAGTGGTTGATAACTGTTTTCAGTGTTTTGCAAATTTTCCATTTTTTAAACCCTCACTTCTTCTTAAACCAGAAATTTTGAAATCCCACCCATGGTGAAATGTACATTCTTTTTGTTTTGTTTATTTGTTTTTTATTGGATATTTTCTTTATTTACATTTTAATTGTTTCCCCTTTCCAGGTCTCCCCTTCAGAAACCCCCTACTCCATTACCCTCCCCTGCCTCTATGAGGGTGCCCCCCACACACACCCCCACTCCAGTCTTCCTGCCTTGGCATTTCCCTACACTGAGGAATTCCCCTACACCCTCAGGCCCAAAGGCTGCTCCTCCCACTGATGTCCAACAAGGCCATCCTCTGCCACATATGTAGCCAGACCCATGAGTCCCTTCATGTGTACTCTTTGGTTGGTGGTCCGGTCCTCAGAAGGTCTGGGATATCTGACCGGTTAACACTGTTACTGCCCTCCCCCATGGGGCTTCAAATGCCCTCAGCTCAGAAACGTACATTCTTATGAATAAAGATACGCACCCCATACTCCAGGACCTTTCCCTGATGCATTATTTATCTTCCATGGCCTTTCCTCTTAATAAAATGAAATAAAATAAAATAAAGTGGATTATTTTGGCTCAAAGATAGAAGGCTGAGGATCTGGCCATGTTTCTCCCAGGCAGGAAACAGAATGTTGTTACCACACTGCTTGCTTTCTCCCTTTTAATTCAGTCCAGACCCCAGCCACAATTCAGTGTTACTTACAGTTTCACCTCAATTAATCTAGAGAATCTCTCACAAGCTTGACCAGAAGCTAATTGTGGTGCTTTAATATGTTTGTTCCATAGAAAGTAGCACTATGTAGGAGATGTGGCCTTATTGGAGGAGGTATAGCCTTGTTAGAGGAAACGTGTCACTATAGAGGCTACCCTTTGAATCCTCACATACATGCTCAAGTTTGGCCATCGTGATCCAGAGCCTATTCCTGCCTGTCTTTGGACCAAGATGTAGAATTCTCAGCTCCTCCAGCACCATGTCTGCCTACCTGGGGCCATGCTTCCCACTATGATAACGGATTGACTCTCTGAATCTGTAACCCAACCCCAATTATATGTTTTCTTTTATAAGAGTTACTTTGGTCATGTTGTACCTCACAGTAATAAAACCCTAACTAAGGCACTAATCTAATCCAGATAATTCCTTACACTATGCTTTCAGGCTCAACTCCTAGGTGATTCCAAGTCTTGTCTCCTTGACAATATTAATCATCACACTAATAGCCATCTATCATATATGTGCCATATACCAGAACTCCTCACTTTTCCAGGGAATGAGATATATTTTAAAGCAGAGATGAGACTATAGGATACTTAAAACAATCCTGATAAGAATGAAAATATGAAGCCATTCATTTACACTGTGAACAAAACAGTGCTAATCACTGGCACATGTACTATTGATGAAAGAGCCTGAAAATCAGTGGAAAGAACTCAGGTACAGACTACACCAGACCATGCCAGTAGCAATGTGTGATTATGTACTGTTTTTCCACAAGATGCTACCACTGGATATGGACACAATATTAAAATATTTGCCCGAGATCATTTTTGACACTATATGAACATTTATTCAATACAGAATGGTATCATGAATATTTTACTTGTGAAAGCTTATGTTATTGTTTTCTGTTTCTCTGCTAAACTGTTGTGTTTTCTGTGCTTGAGAAGACACCAGTGGTATGAAGTATGATGTTATATGCTTGTGATTTCTACTCAGAGTGCTGAGGCAAGAGGATTGCTTCAGGTCAGCCTTGATAACATGGTATAAGACCATCTCAAAAACAAGACTGTTTAAAAGTTAATAGTTAAGTTGTTATTTTGGCTTTAGCACAGGGTAAGAGGGCTAGGATTGGGGGGGGGGGAGGAATGTGTTTTCAAAATGAAGTGATAAAACCAAAAATAGTCTTCTAAATTTTATTTCATGTGATTTGTCAAAACTGTTTTCTAACTCAGTTGTTTCCTTGCCTGTGACCATTTCTCGTCACACAGCCCTGCATCATAGAGCCTCAGAACTGTTCCCAGAGTGATCTTCCCAGTAAACATTGTCCTTTTTCATGCTCTGCTTGAAAACCAGTTGTTACTCCTGATTTCCAAAAACATAAAGTCTAATCTTTACTACATGTCAAATACTTCTAAAATTTATACCCAACCTCCCTCACTGGACTTTGCTCCGTTCAAAATACCCAGGCAGTGCTCTCCATGGACCATACTTCTCTGACCTCTTAGAACATATCGCAGTTTACAAAGGGGATTTCTGTCTAGAAGAGCCATTATTGTCCCTGCCTGGTTGATTATCTCATTTCTTCCCTGAAGCTGTCTCCACATCCTTAGCAGCTCATCAGTCTGTCTGTTCACCCTCATGGGACTGTATATGGAATAACTGCTATTGAGTGCTTACTGGGTACCGGGCCCTGTGCCTAACTAATCACCTTACAGACACGACCTCATTTAATCTACCCAGCAGCCCAGTGAGGTCATTGTGGCACTTTCCATGGTTTCTTCTCACTCTTTGTTTTCACAATTGTCTCTTTATTACAAGAGACAAGTCTTGCTTATCTTACCATTGTTACCTAACATTATCAAATCTGATTGAATGGGCGCTCCACACATGCTTACTGAATGAATGAATGAATGAATGAATGAATGAATGATGCAATTCAGTGAAGTAAATAAACTCAATGAGTACTTTTAAAAGCGACTTGTTATAAAAGATTGGTTTTTAATCACACTTCTGCAGCAGGAATTCTGGGGATACCTAAGATGATAATTTACATCTCTCTCTTCTTGCCACTAGTACTCTGTCTGGCATCCTGATGATGCTTTCTCTGTTTATTCGTGTTGCCTTCAACAAAGATTAGACCCTTTCTTATGTCATCGTCTCCTCTCTCTCTCTCTCCCTCTCTCTCTCTCTCTCTCTCTCTCTCTCTCTCCC
>NW_021604565.1:19781493-19783837 GCF_004785775.1 Grammomys surdaster | reverse complement strand
CCTCCCTCCCTCCCTCCCTCCCTCCCTCCCTCCTTCCCTCCCTCCTTCCCTTCCTCCCTCCCTGGAAAAAACAACTACATACTCTGGGAAAAGATTCATCTTTCTAAAATTCTAGTCTGTTCATATATTTATCATTTTCAAAAGCCATGATTTTCTACAAAGAATCTTTATTCCTCAGACTAAATTTCAAAGGTCTTCAAAATCTGTCCCCAAATAGGTCTGTCTTCTAATTTACAGACCGATCTGTCTAAAATAGTTACCATTCTCAGATACATGCCTTTTTCTTTTAATAGCTCTATCTTTCAGAATTACCATTTCCCCCACCGTCTATAAAGTGTATTGTCCTCCATGCTCATTGCCAAGAATACACCAATAGGCAACGGCCTCCTCCCGCCATGCACACTTATTCCACCCACACGAAATGAACAAGAAACTATTTGAGCTTAAAATGTAACTCCCATATTCAACAGAGATAATTCTTGAGGCTTCTTCTTAACTTCTCACCTCTCAAGTGATCCTCTTTTGTTATTTCTACTTCTCTATAGAGGAATAAGTCACCGACTGATCTGCTTCTATACTCTCAGCCTCGTTCTGTGAACACAGTTAGATCAATAGTGAGCATACCAAGCTTTCTAGTCTCCAGAGACTGTGTACTTGTAACATTAAAGCTTCTTAACCTGGATGTGGTTCATCAAGAGAAGTCTGGAATTAGAGAATGTTGTCCATAGCCAGTCCTCATCTACTTGTGAGGCTGTCTCCATGAATAGAGCTCTCTGTTATATTTTAAAATGAAAAGAAATATGGAAATAGTAGATTATATATAAAATGCAGGTCATTGATGGTCTTACCCAGTGCTAGACCTGGATGCTACAATAATGTCCTGCTAGGCATTGTTGAAATAGTGGCATGGCTCTCATGGGGTAACCAACCATTTTCTAGTTGTATCTGAGGTCTATTCCACAGGAAGGAATTCATTCTTGGTACTGTAAAACAGGTCACCTGCCCATGGCTGGGGAGATTAAAGACCCTGAGGTAGAAACTACTATTGTTATTTTGCTAAATGCCATGGTGTCAAATTGCTCTCAATATTTATGTTTTTACCCATAGACTTGGATGGTTCTAAGCCCTGGTGAGAGACACCTCTTTGGAAAGTACAACAGTCAATTCAGAGATTGATATGCTGAAGATAAATGATTCTGAATGCTTATTCCTATATCTGTATCACCTCTTCCTCCAAGACTCAGAAAACATCTTGAAGAGGAAATGAAAAGAATCTAAGAGTTGGAAGATGGAAAGAAGTGCTGTAAAAATAAGTCTTCGGGACACCACAAGGCTATTGTACCCATGAACATATCTGTGCAAAATCTGTACAAGATGCAGACAAACAAATTTTCAACGTGTACAGGGAGGAGCTCACAAGTTTCAATTGAAGAGCTATTATCAGTTTCTGACTTTTAAGTGTTGCCATAGTACCTTCAAATCCAGGAGGTGGTTCCACACCCATCACCTACAGACAAAACAAATTTGACTTATTGAGTTATTTTTTAAAAAAATAAAAATATGATTGAATTTGGGAGAGTAGACATGCTAGAGTATTTATGTGGGTGGAGCTGAAGGGGGAAACTGTGCTAAATATGATAATTTTCTCGATGAACATATATAAAATTCTCAAGGAATAAGCTTAATAAAAAGAAATAACTATAGCTTGGCTGCCCTCCGAGAGGCTCAAAGAGCAGCTGAAAGAGTCTGATGCAGATACTTACACCCAACAAATGGACAGAAGCCGGAAACCCCTGGGGTTGAATAGGGGAATAGCTGGAAGAAGCTGAGGAGGAGGGTAATCCCATAGGAAGCCTGACAGCCTCAACTAACCTGGACCCCTGAGATCTCTCAGGCACTGTGCCACCAACCAGGCAGCATATGTGAGCTAATCTGAGGCCCTTAAGACATATACAGCAGAGGACTGCCTGGTCTGGCCTCAGTGAGAGAAGATGCACCTAATCCTCAAGAGACTTGAGACCCCAGGGAGTGGGGAGGTTTGGTGGGGTGGAGTTAGGGGAGGTGAGAACATTCTCTTGGAGATGAGGGAGGAGGAATGGGATTAGGAACAGTCAGAGGGCAGACTGGTAGGGGGATAACGACTGGACTGTAGAAAAAAGATTAAAGAATAATAATCAAAAATAAAAAAGACTTGATATCAACATAAAAAAAGAAATGTTTCTAGAACTCCTTTATTAAGTATTAGATATAGTTCATCAACAGAGAGAGAGAGGGAGGGAGGGAGGGAGGGAGGGAGGGAGAGAGAGAGAGAGAGAGAGAGAGAGAGAGAGAGAGAGAGAGAGAG
>NW_021604565.1:19689102-19781483 GCF_004785775.1 Grammomys surdaster | reverse complement strand
GAGAGAGAGAGAGAGAGAGAGAGAGAGAGAGAGAGAGAGAGAGAGAGAGAAAGAGAGAAAGGAACCAGCTCTCCAGCTTGGTGCAGTTACAGAAGTGGCCTACAAATACATATCTCAACTGTGAGTAGGATTCCATTCTAGCAAGGCAATGAGAACAGGCTCCACAAAGAGAGCCAAGAGTAAACCTAACATATGGAGAGAGGATGAAGGGTTTTGGTTAAGTGCATGAGTGAGTTACATTCAAGTGGTGTCAGCTGAGAGGGCTTAGGCTCCATTATATTGTAACATTTCCTTGATAATTCTACAATAGGACTAGAGTTTACCATATTTAGGCAAGATGTTTAATGTACAAGTATCAAGGAAGAGAGCATGCTAAGTTGGTATTGTTCAATAATACATTCAAATCAAAATTTTTACTGACTGAACAGCCTCATTAAGAAGACACTAGGAACAGCAACAGTCTGTGAAAGAAGACAGGCTACAATAGAGTTTAGTAAATCTTTTGATAAAACAACGTATGATGGTCTTGGGGTAACTGTATAAAAAAGTAGTTAATCTACGGAGAAGAAATAGGTCATTATACTCAATTTCATTGGAAAAACAATGACACTTTAATTAGAATGACATTTTGTTAAAGTGTTTTCCAGAAACTCAGAACCAGAGGCCAGCTAAACAAATATCACACCCTAGTGAGAGCAGTGTACCAGTTAGACCAACATAATCAAGCAAGTAATTTTACCCAATTTCTAGTCATTATCTTATTAATAGTTTAATTACTAATAATGACATTATTAGGAAGCAGTATAAACTTCTAACAAGTTATGAGATGTAACATCCCCATATATTCCCCTGACATCAAATATGATTGTATCCTGCTTCTGTCCATATCATACATTCTCTTAGTGTAGTGACTTGCACTGTGTCTATTACAGTGCTTGACCCTTGCTTCTTATAAGTTCTTTGAGATAGCAGACACGCTGGTCACCTTTACAACCTTTCATATGAACCCCTCTTCAGTTCAGTTCAAACAATTCAGCCTTTCCTTTGTATCAGTCAGGCATAAGCATGGCTACAAATAATGATAAGCCTTACGGTAGTGGCTAAACTATGCATTTTTCTCATATAATAAAAGATTCAACTATAGGCATTCCAAGATTGGTGAAGATTTATAGGAAAGCCACTGAGGACTCGTGTTCTTTCCATCCTTCTACTCTGTCATCCTTGGGATTTAGTTTTTCATCTCATTATCAAGAGATGGCTATTGCACCTCTCAAGGCAGTAGAACTTTTTGAAAACAAGAAAGAAGTAAATATACCAAAAATGACTGTTCTGCCCCTGTGTATCATTTTTAAATATTTAAACCAGGGGTGGTCATATATTCCTGTAATCCTTACTTTCAGGAAGCTAAAGCAGGAAGATTTTGAGTTCAGGACTATCATGGGTTACATGACAAAGCTCTGACTCGAGAGAAAGAAGAACAGAAAGGAATAAAAAAAAAAGAATGGGTAGGAACAAACAATAACATTGTCGATCCTCTGCCATCAAGCTAATAGCAGCTTATCGATTAGACATGGACAAGTATTTACCCCAAGACCGTTACTTGGAAATAGCTAACAAGGGAACTGGAAAAGAAATTTTGGGTCTTCCAGACACATTGTACCACAACTTTTGATACTGATTAGAATCGAAAGGAACATTAAAAATTATTTGGCACCCCCTACTGAGATCTGACAGATGAGAAAACCATGGTCCAGCAATGTCTGAGATACTAAGCCAGATAATGGCAGAACAGAGTCTAGACTAAGATCCAGCTATTCACATTTCTAGGATATTGCATATTTCATATATCTGTGCATGCATCATTTGAAAGACCTGTTTCAGGGGCTACACCCTCTTTCCAAAGACAGAATTTTGAATGTTGGAATATTGTTTCAACTCTCTCTAAAATAACTTTCAGAACAGCCAATGGGTAAATAAACCAAGAAATATGAATTACAAATTAATTCAGATTACAAAATAATCTGTTCAAAGTTTCTACGGGACATGTCTTTCATCAGTTGTTCCTTTACTCTATGTAATACAAAAGAGAGAGAGAGAGAGAGAGAGAGAGAGAGAGACAGAGAGACAGAGAGACAGAGACAGACAGAGAGAGAGTGTGTGTGTTTAAATCATAACTCAAGATGAGTCCAACAAGCAATGAAAATCCTCTATTGCACTCCCAATTTGCTCTTCTGGCTGAGGCTGTAGATCAGTGATGGGTGCCTGAAAGCACAGATGCAGTCCTGAGTTTGATTAAGAGAGTTCTCTGTGTGCTTCTGTCTCTGTTTCTCTTGGCATCTCTATCTCTTTCTTTCTCTCTGTCCCTCCCTCTCCCTTGCCCCTCTCTCCATCTCTGTCTCTCTCTGTCTCTCTCTTCTTCTTCTCTTTGCCTCTCTTTCTCATTTCTTCTTGCAGGTTAGCATGTACTACCATAAAATTTCCTAGAAAACTTAAAACAATTATTTTTTTGTCACTGTCCAATTATTTTAATCTTGACCACTAGCACAAATAAATAATACAAGTGCATATAAACCAAAGAATTGTCATTGCATGCTTCCAGGATTTCCAAATAATCACTTTTAGCTACTTAGGCTTTTTTGTGAAGGATGTCCAGTTTCATTTGTATGATAACATTTATGAGAGTATTGATATCATCGCTTCTTCACAGCTCTGATTTTGAGTGTTTATCACCTAACACTCAATGATTAATTAAGAACTATAGACCTTTTAGTTTGTATGTCCTGAGAAATTACAATGTAATTTGTTAGGAGACTTGGCATATGCTGGATTTAGTAGGAGCATAAGTCTAGATCCTGATGATACTTCTGTTTTAAAGGTGCTTTTATCATAGTAGTAGAAGCAAGAGTCTAGTGAGGTTCATATATTTTTACCACCTAAAGTTCCTCAGCCCAAGGCTCAAATTTCACAGTACATCCTGTCATGTTTCATCTCTCAAGGGATCAGCTCTCTTCAACACTGGGAATGAAAGTGAAAAGATCCAAACGATAGCAAGAATTAAATGAGACAGCCTTACATAATTTCCCATCAGTGATAAATACAGAATAAGTGATATCTATTATCATATTTAGATCAGTTAAGTAGTAATACAATACATAGGTAAATATGTTTGAAACAAAAATTTCATGTTAAAATAGGTATCAGTTGTCCTGTGAGCATATCTGCATATGTTTGTGCTTAGACATCAGGAACTTATAGTTTCTCCAAAATACGCCATTTCTTATGTTCAATATCTCATCTACATTTTATAGCGTTCATGAGTTTGTTGTGACATGCAACTATGCTGGATCAGATTTAGAATGCATTCTTCACTAATCTTGCTGCCACCAAAGCACTGTTCTAAAGAATGAATTCTAAAAGGAAGGAAGGAAGGAAGGAAGGAAGGGAGGGAGGGAGGGAGGAAGGGAGGGAGGGAGGGAGGGAGGAAGGAAGGAAGGAAGAGGGAGAGAGAGAGAGAAAGAAAGGTATTTCCTAAACTATCATTTAAGTATACAACACAGTAGTAAACAGGTAATTTAATCATAAGTTTTGGAACAACCCCACATAGTCTTCCTGAGTCAGTTTTAGTCTGTTTGGGGTGTATAGTTTATCAGTTATATTTCAGTTTCCATGGCAACAAAGGCAATTGTCGAATATATATTCTGCAGCTGGGCAGACAGGATGTCTCCTCTGAGCCTTCAATTTGCAAATAAGGCTGAATATGAGTGAGGGGGAAGTGTTCTTCTCCAGAAGACAGTGCACATTGTGCTACTAAGACAGCAACCTCACATGATAGCCAAAACACAGCTTCCAGAGAAATGCTTTGTCCAAGTTTCTCATGGAAAAACACTTCCACTTCTGCACTTAGAACCAGGGGCTTGGACTAAATAGAACACAGTGGAAAACATGCATCAAGTACCTGGTTCTTATCCACCATTTACCATCTCTCATCTCCAGAAGTGGAAATTATAAAACATGGTTCATACGCTCTGAAACTAAAATTCAGACAATGACAAAAAACAATGTTGTAGAAGTTACTGTAATAAATAAATAAGGATCAAGGAAAATTCTGTGATGAAAATCACTCAGCCTAGAAACAAGATTTTCTTGAGCCATTTCTTTTAGACAAATACTTAGAAATATTTGTCTTAGTTGAAAAAAGACACTTTAGTATTTTCTTATGTAACCTTCTTCAAATATATAAAAAGAGAATAACACAATAGGTCTTTCTATACTCATCTAACAGAGTCATCAAATATTTTGACAAATTTTGTCTACATATTCCACATGACATTTTGCCAAGTCACATTAATGTAGGTCGTAATTTAACTACTATATACTTAGTATATCTCCATTGGTATGAATATTTAAGTATAACAATTATGTTCTCATATCAGGAAATAAACAGTTCTTACTATTATAAATATTTGTTGTCATTAATTGTTATAAAAAAGAAATTGATGTTAACAATTACATATTATATAAATGTCTTATAAGTTGTTATATCAGTTTAAAATTTCAAATGTGTTATTTACCTAGGAAAACAAAATTCTTTTTTAAAATCATTTTTTTAAGCTGGGCAATGGTGGTGTGGTACATGCCTTTAATCCTAGCACCCAGAGACAGTGGCAGTCAGATCTCTGAGTTTGAGGACAGCCTGGTCTACAGAGTAAGTTCCAGGACAGCCAGAGCTACACAGAAAATCCCAGTCCTGAAAAGGCAAAATAAGAATAATAACAATAATAACAATAACAATAACAATAACAACAACAACAACCATTACTTTTTATTGTTTCTTCTGTCTTCCTTTTTATGAAAGAGGAACACACTTGCAGTTTGTTCTTATTGTTTAATAATAATATCATGAACACCATTGAAAACTGAGCTTTAAGCTATAAAATAATGTGGAGCCTGCTCACTGGACCAAAAATCCTCATTGGCCCAAAGCACTACCAAAAGACTGCCATTCCACAGGTGTCTGTCATTACTTAACCCTGCTATGATCATAATATCTTATTCATGAATAGCCATCAATTAAGATATTTCCCATGCCAACCTTTCCCGTGTAATGTTGTGCTCGTCTGTGAGTGTTCATCTTTCCTTGCTTTGCCATTTAACTTCTAGGGCATCCTTTTGAAGATACTTTCTCTTGTCAATCTCTACTCAGTTTCTCTGCCTGTTTCTGTGGCTCTATGAATAGCTTTATCTGCCTTGTTTTTATTTGGTTTATTATGTATCCTCTTTCTTCCAAACTGTTAAATTTATTGTATGGAATGGAAATTTCCCTATTATGATTTCTAAATACAGTAAGAGAACTCACTTAAATGGCCATGATCCTATTCAAAGCACCAGCTAGAGAAACACTTACTGCCTGGCTCCTGCCCATGGACGCAGGCTACAGCCTTGTGTTAGTTAGGGTTTTACTACTTAGTTAGGGTAAACAGACACCATGACCAAGGCAATTTTTTTTTAATTGGATATTTTATGTATTTACATTTCAAATGTTATCCCCTTTCTTACTTTTCCTTCCAGAACCCTCCTCGCCCATTCCCTATCCCCCTGCTTCTAAGAGGGTGCTCTCTCTCCCACCTACTCCCACCTACTCCCACCTCACGGCCCTGGCATTCCCCTACATTGGGGAATCAAGCCTTCACAGGACCAAGGGCTTCTCCTCCTATTGATGCCTGACAATGCCAGGGTAACTCTTATATGGACAACACTGAATTTGGGCTGGATTACAGGTTTAAAGGTTCAGTTCATTATCATCAAGGCAGGAACATGGCAGTGTCTCGGTAGGTAAGGTGCAGGAGGAGATGAGTTCTACATGTTTATCTGAAGGCTACTCGGAGAGACTACCTTCCAAGCAGCTGGGACAAGGAGCCAAGCCCACAGTGACACACTTCCTCCAACAAAGCCACACCTGCCCAACCTGACCATATCTCTAAGTAGTGTCATTCCCTGGGGAAAGCATATTCAAACCAACAAAAGCATCTAGATGCCTATATGGATAAGAAAGCATGGGTGTTGAGAAAGGGTGGAGGGACAAAAGGTTATGTGTAGTATGAAAATGCAACCAAGGCTACTGGAGGTGAGAAGGTACAAGGAAGAGAGGAAGGGTGGGGAAGAATTGGGAGAAAAACAGTAAAGGCAAATTTTATTTAAAAATCCCGTAAGAGACTAAACCTCTGTAACCCAATAAATTTCTAAAACTTAAATGATAGAAAAGCATCATAGGCCTATATACAAAATGTAAAATAAGAAAATTCTTAAAAGAGAAAAACATGGGTGACCTGGAGTATGGTGAAGAATTTTTAGAGGATCCCAAGGTCATGGTCCATAAAAGAATTGCTAAGTCAGTCTTTATTTAAAAGGAGCAGGAAAGAAGGAAGTGTAAGGCTGTTCAGTGAGAAGTAATGTCATGGAAATAAGACAAGCTACAGATGAGGAGAAAGTATTTGCAAATGCCATCTGAGAAAGACTTGCTTTGCAAAATTTGCAAAAACTGTTCAAATCTATCGATAAAGATCACCAGGCATCCCTAACTGTTGGGACTCACCATATAGTTGAGAATGGACTACAAGCCCCAATAATCCTCCTGCTTCTGCCCCTCCTCCCCAAGTGCTGAGGTAACATGCACGTGAAGCCACACTTGGTTTAAAACAATAAGGAATCTATACAATTGAAAAACTATGTAAAAACCCTTAGCAGATAGCTTACTCATAATGGTATGCTGTTCACAAATAAGCATATAGAAACATGATCTACATGTTTCATTATAAATTTAAACAAGAAGTTTTGGCTATACATCTATTTTTAAATAGTAATAATCCAGAATAATAAGGCCTAGAATACTGATTCCTAATATCAGACTAATAGGAATTCTCTCTTGTTGCTGACTGGGGCACTAAATGTTGCTGCTGGTTTGAATGACAGGAGGTGATTTCTTACAAAAGAGGACTCTTATCATAAAATCTAGCTATAGGTATCTGTGATCTGTGATCCTTATTCCAAAAGGCTAAGGAAAAAATATGTGTTCATGGATATGATTTGATCTTAGCCAAAGACTGAGAAGCAAAGCATGGATGTCTGCAGCAGCTTCATCCACAACTGCCCAAACTTGGCAGCAATAAAGATGCCCTTCTACAAATTGATGGATAAATAATTCATGATGGATCGAGACAATTGAAGATCATTTGGCACTAAAGGAAATGAGCTTCCAAGGGATGAACACACAAAGAGCAAACTTAAATGCACACAACTAAGTGAGAGAAATCAGCTATAAAGGTTGCATACTATGTAATTGTATCAGTATGACATGCTAGAAAGAGTGAACTGTAAAGGAAGTAGACATATTAGCAGTTTCCAGAAGTTGGGGTAGGAGAGAAATTAACAGTTGGAGAGTGCAGGGGACCTTTATAGTAGCCGGTAATACTCTGTATGATTTTATGTAGAATCTTGGTATATATCATCAACTCCAAAAAATGTTCTAAGCTAGGAACATGTGCAAATGTAAACTGTGCTTTTGGAGATTACAATGTCACTGTAGTTTATAGGTTATGACAACTGAACCAACCTGGGAAGGTGATGGGGATGACTGGGAGGCAAACATCTGTATCTTTCTCTTAACTTTACTGTGATGCTGTTACTGTGAAACTGCTCTTAAAATAATCTTAAAAGTGAAAACCAAAATAATCCAGTCTTCAAGATAAAGTCAAACTGGACAAAATGCCAGCACTGTGAAGAGGGTGTGGACACCAAGTCCCATTCCTAGCCAGGAAGCTATTTGCAAGTTATACCTGCAATTATAAAGGAGAATCAATTTTCTCAAAGGGAGTGGCAATGGTATATCAACATACTCCACAGAAGGCTTCCATCCTAGTAGTTGGCCAGTAGCAAATGGGGTCTATATCTGTTTTTTGTATAGAGGAGTTTTTTTGTTTCATTTTGTGTTGTTTTGGTATTTTTCGTCTTATTAGGTTTTTTGTTTGTTTATTTGCTTGTTTGATTTTCATTTATCTGGATTTTGATAGGGCATTGGAGAGAGGATATAAGAAATCATGATCCAATACACTGCGTGAAAGAATTGTAGACAAAACAAAAACCCAAGAAAAACATTTGAAGTTTCTCTAAAATAAATCAAAATTGCTTTTAACCTTATTTATTTTCTTCCTTTGGTCTTTCTTAGATCATTAGAAAAGTTGATTAGCTATTCTATTAGGTGGCTGGCTATACGCTGAAAGTTTAGAGATGATTTTCAAAGAATTCTAACCAGTTTATAAATGGGAATTTCATTCCATCTCAGAAACTATACTATAGGATTTAGATTGTACTTTTGCTCCCATATAGATAAGGTTACAAACTTGAACATCTTAGAGCATCATTCGGCAGAAGAATACACTCTCCACTGCTAGAGCTCAGCAGTGTACTTACAAAATTCATAGTTATTCCACTTTAATTAAATACATATTTTGAGAGCCTTTTTAAGGTTTAAATGTGAAAGATGTCTGTCTTAGAGACAACATAGCTTGAACCACAAACACTGTAAGTTAAGAATGGAGTTTAAATTAGTCAGTTTAACTAGCTGCATATCCAGGAGTTTTGCTACACTTTCAAGAAATGAAGATTATACTCTTGGAGTTTTGTTTTCTAAGAACCATGGGCTTTTACTTGCTATTTTTTTTAGAAGAAAATATAAATTATGTTTCTGCTATAACATTAAAATTGTACTTTATTATAAATGGAAATCTGAATAAAGTATAAAAATCGGGGGAAAAAAAAGAATATACCAAGGGGATATGGGGAGGTGGAACAGCCGGTGAACTCTATGATGCTCATATGGGAGGACTTGAGTTTGAACCCTCAGCATCCATGTGAAAAGAAGCCAGAGATGAGTGAGCTTGATTGTAATCCAAGCAGTGAGGGTTGGAGACAGGTGGATCTCAAGAGCTTGCTATCTGACCAATCTATCTGAAAAGACAAGCTTCAGATTCAACAAGAGACCCTATCTCAGAAAACAAGATAGAAAAGTGATTGAAGATACTTTGGTCACAATACCTACCTTACACACACACACACACACACACACACGAGCGCACTCCCATGCACCACACAGAACCATAGACTATATAGAGTAAGAAGACATTGCTCACTCACATCAGTATTACATGCACCATGAGTTGTTTTTTCCCGGGAGCCTAATCCTCCCACACACTTTGATCTAATGGATGCAGAACATTAGAGCACATAAACCATTGCCTGAAGAGTACACTGGAAGATAGTTTCATGTTCTTTTCACTATTATTGAGCAGGCTTACACCCCACAACAATGTGTTAGTATGTCACAATACTACTGCAAGCGACTTTTTTCTTTCTTATTTGAGTTTATTTTTTAACTATGTCTAGATCACACTCGCCCCTCTCCCAACTCATCCCATCCACCCCTTTTCCCCACACATCTATCTTCATGCACTGTGTTTTTATTTTCATATACAGAGTCCAATTTTTTGTAGAGAGACTATTTTGTGCAATGAACTGTGTAAAAGCATCACCTGTCAGTAAAAAGTCTATGGCCAATGAGCTGAGAGGTAGGATTAGAAGATGGGACATACAGCAAAGAGAAGGATAGGATTCTGGGAAATAGGCAGGCACAAAAGAGTCGCCCCAAACACTGATGGAGACAAGCACATGAACCTTAGGAAAGATAACTAACCTCGTGCCATGACTTAGGCTATTTTGAATGGGATAATTGAGTTATGAGCTAGTGGAAATGAGCCAAATACTGCTCTAAGCATTTATTCAAATATAAGAATATATATATAAGAGTCATATATAAGAGTCATTGTTTCAAGGAACAAAGAAATTGGTCAGAAAACACCTTGGTTTACAAATTTGCACCACCCATATATGCGTAAATATGAGTTGTTTCACTGAGCACAATAGACCTACCAGTAGCAGCACACTTAAAGGAAATTGATTTTTCCTGTCCTAGAAGCTATAATTGCTGATAAATAATTCCTCCTGAATAGGTAGGAATAGTATCCACCTCTCCTCTAAATGAAGCAGGAAACACTAGAATGGTTTTGTAAAGTAGCGTTCTAGTTCGTGTACCTGAAAAAGAAAGAATGACCATGTCTTCCACGTTCAACAGCCCAGTGTATTTTTTGGCTGTCGTTATTGACATATTTCATTAAGAAAGGTCCCCAAGAGCATAGTACTAGAGTTGGTAATTAGATGAAATATTAATTGGCACACATGCAACATCCTATCTGTGAATACAGTGCCTTGCTAATGATGAAGACAATAATGCCAAATATCTCTAATATTCTAAATACTTGTGTATGGGAGTCTTTCATGCTGCCTTTTACTCTCCAAAAAAAAAAAAATCAGAAATCTGTCTTAGTTTTTCAACTTAAATGAATGTCTTACATTTTAAGGCATTAAATACCCCCTTTTTTACTAGCCATTTCAAGTATTTTAAGATCATTAACTTTTCCCCCATCAGAACTTGCATGCAAGACCCTGTTACTGAAGACATCATACACTTGGTCACAGGACAGGGAGAAATTCAGCTGGTATTGAACAGATGCTTCTGTTCATGGGCTGGCTCTTACAGTACCAGAAATTGCCTGGTGTTCAGGAGAAGAGATCAACACTCTTTCCCAGATATAAGCCCTTTAAGCTATAATAATGATTAGCCTATCTAAATATGTTCATGGGTGCAGTGGAAACATGAATGCTATGGGGTACCTGACTATCTTCTAACTGGATTTAAGGCCTACTCCACAAGCTTGGTATTGTACATCCAGCCAAGGACTCATGGATGGGGATCTCAAGGCCTTTCTGAATGAACCTACTACTATTGTCTTACCAAAGGGACACAGTATCAAACTGTCCTCTAAATATTCATCTCTTTATGTATAGATTAATTCATCAGAGGAACATCTTTGTGTGGTAGATAGTGCTCAGTCCTAACTCACAGCTGCTCAGGCATAAATGATACATCTATATGTTATTCTCTCTCCTAAAAGGCTTATGGAACATTGCAGAAGTCAGAGTGGAAAGATTCTAAGAGCCAGAGTTAGGAGAGGGATGCGGTGAAACAAATTCTTCTGGACACAACATGACCACTGAACTCACGAACTCACAGCAGCTGTGGTTGCCTGTACAAGATCAGTCTGGTCAACCTTCTAACATAGAGGTGGGAGAGGCTTACAAGCCCACACCCTTAGCTGAGGAGCTACAGACAGTTGATGGCAGCTAGTAAAGGGAGTGTCCGTTTTCTTTAGGGGTGTGATTCCTGGTAAGTCATCCATGCTTTAGTGGATGGCCCCACACCCACCACTGGACTTGGAGTTTTATTTAAAAAAAAAAAAAGAAGAGGAAGAAGGGGATAAGGAGAGAAAGGAAGAGACATAGAAAGAATTTGGGAGTAAAAGAAAGGTGAGGCATAAATTTGGGGCAAAGATGATCAAAAGACATGTATGCATGTATGAAGCTCTCAAAAATTAATAAAAAATGTATATTTAAAAGACTATTAGATTTTTCTACTAATTTGTAATAACTATCTCTATGATATAATTTCATTAAGAGTATGTAGTCACCTTTCATTATAGCTTTGCAATAACTTGGAGTAAGAACTGTTGAAGAGCCTCTGCCCTTCCTTCAGTGTTTCCGATGAGGAAAATAAACAAATATTAGAAATGTCATTTTGGTGATGTTATTAACAACCTTAAATTGTAGGGAGGTGCCTCTGAAGGGGAAAAGGAGAAGATAAAACATGTCTCCATGAAATGGCTTCACAGTGTAAGCAAACAACAGAGCCAAAAATGTCCCACCCAACTGGAAGTGGTAAGGACAGTTTTCCAAATACTCCTGAGAAATAAGATTGTTGAAAAGAAAAGCTAAAGAAGGAAAAACAATCAACCCACAGTTGACATACTGATTGAATTTTCATTGACAAGGAGCAATGTCATAGTGCACCCAATTTATACCCGTGTAGTTAAAACATACCAATTAGGATGCATACATCTAGAGCCTTGTGCTTCGCACCCAACTCATCCTGTGACCTCTTACAAAATGTCACTAAAAATATCCAACAGCCTGAAAAGTATTTGTCACTTGGAACACTTTTTCCCAAAAACCAGTATCAAATCCCAAAACTGGACACTGAAAGTTATATAATAGAAAGAACTGGGGATTTCAAAAGTAGTTTGAATGATTACATCCTAGTTGGTAATCAATGCTAATTAGCTTCTCTGAGCCTCAGTTTTCCTTGGTTCATGGAGTAAAATGTTTATTCTATGAACCTCCTTTACCCTGTGTAAGATTACAAATATCTCAACTTGGTGCCTGCTAGATTTTTATTTTTGTCATTTTATGATTAAGATGATCCTGAGCTAAAATTTGGATTTATTAAAATATACAGCAATATTTTCCCCATAGATGACACAGTTTAAATAACATGGGGGCTACTATGAAAATTCTAAGAAATAGAGATGTATCTAAATTAAAAAAAAATAAAAAGCTTATTTCCAGAAAGTTAGCTGGACAGCAAAGTAAACAATAATTCAAATATATATTAAATACATGATGCTATGACCCTTTGCATCCTTGAAACTAGTATATCTTGTGAATTTCAACAAGAACACAAGTATTCTAATATACTATTGGGTTCAGTATCAATTCTGAAGATTTTGTTTTGTCTAATCTCAATTTTTTCCAATGAATCCTGATAACTTTTTTTCAGTTCCTTAATAATTAAATTTTCAACATGACGTTGTAATATTTATTATACATAGTGAACATTT
The DNA here is from genome assembly GCF_004785775.1 of Grammomys surdaster. Classification (NCBI taxonomy): domain Eukaryota; kingdom Metazoa; phylum Chordata; class Mammalia; order Rodentia; family Muridae; genus Grammomys; species Grammomys surdaster. The sequence goes on along the minus strand of NW_021604565.1, from coordinate 19,768,641 downwards.
TTATAGAACAACACCACCTTTTGGTTGGGTTGTAATACAAAAGGTATATTCTTTTATTGACCTATCTGGAAATACACTGTGAGAAAGCTATCTCACCTTATTTATTTTTGCTTAACACATCCATTAGTGGTTAGAGAGTAGTATCTGGTCAAACCTCAATAATTTTCTCTCCTATTTTCTGCTTTCTAAGATTGAAACTTTTATTTTAGCAATGACTAGATGCGTTTAGAAACTCAAGCCTTGTCCTGTTACCTGGAGATCCATTACCACTGAAGATGACCACTTCTGCTGAAAGATCATATTTGTTTCAGGGAACCAGAAATGTTTTAAACAGCAAACTAAAGCCTCGTTGTATGTATTACATGTTATTAAATATATGCATTTCCATATGAGTTTTGTGATGCTTTTAAGATGTATTTTTTTATTTATTCAGTGTGTGTGTGTGTGTGTGTGTGTGTGTGTGTGTGTGTGTGTGTATGTGTATTTGTTGTTTTGTTTTGGTTTGGTTTGGTTTTGAGGTAGAGTCTTTCCTGTTATCTCTGCTTTTGCCCTGTCTACACCTTCCATCTCCCCTAGGAGTGCTGGATTTGGAAGACAGCCGTAAATCACCACATTTGGCAGTTTTTACATATGTTCTGGGGATCAACCTCAGCTCACCCAGACTGCACAATGGCAAGTGCTCTTATGTACCAAAGCATCTTAACAGCCCAAGGTTTGTGTTTTAATTTCTAGGCCCTTTAGGGGTTGAACATCATATTCATTATCAACTTTTTACGGATAATAAAGATTCAACTTAGAAAGTTTAAATATGGGCTGGTGAGATGGCTCAGCGGCTAAGAGCACTGACTGCTCTTCTAGAGGTCATGAGTTCAAATCTCAGCAACCACATGGTGGCTCACGACCATCTACAATGAGATCGATGCCCTCATATGGGTGTCTGAAGACAGCTACAGTGTACTTTCATATAATAAATAAATAAATAAAAAAAAAAAAGAAAGTTTAAATATACGCAAAGTTAACTGCTACATGGGATGTTAGGCACCTGGAGAACTCATGTCTATAAATCTATGTCTCATTCAGTAGTGAGCTTAGGTGTCTCTGGTTCTTCCCTTAATGCCAGCTCACCCCGAAGAAAGCAAGAACTACAATGAGAGATCAGTAGGAAGCTAACCCTTTTCTTCATTCTCTGTTCACTTACAGAGCCGAGGAAATTCTGCATGCTCCAATGTTCAGTCTTCCCATTTGTTCATCCTACATCCTTACCTTGATCTTTCTCTGTCCTCAGATTCCAGAGCACATCGCTCTCTTCTGGCTACATCTATCCTCCTTAATGTTATATCATCACAAGATCCCACATGACCAAACTAGGATGCCTCTTCTGAAATAGTTTTCTTTCCGAAACTACAACTGAGGTTTGTTTTTTTTCCTCTTCTTCCATGTCCTGTCAATGACATATGCCTATCATTGGTTAATTAATTTAGTCCTTAAATATTTACAGGCTAATCTCTATGCTTCCAAAGCTAGAGCTAGGAGTTAGAAAATCCAAATAATCATGCATTTTACTATCATTATGACTGAATTTCAGATTCCTATACCATGTCTATCACAACCAGTATTTTCCATTCCCACCGTCAATATGTTCATTTTATTGTCTTTTCAGGCAAAAGTTCCAATTTCGTGGCCTGTCTATCCCATTCCCGAGGCTCTACCTAACCTCCTTAGTATTCTCTCACTATCAACAGTAGATCATCCCAAATCTTAGTCAATAATGTTTTGTCTTCGTGTGATTCTATTGTTTTTTATTGCCAGAGCAACACACTCAAACCTATTAGTCTGCACCCAAAGGACTGTTTGTCTCTACAATCTGCCTCTCCTTTTGCAGCCTTGTTTCTTCCCATAGCCATGCTTCTCAAGAATGCCTTCAGCGTCTTTCACTTGGAGCCAATGGATATCTTATTAGAGATAAGGATCTCTGGTCTGCCATTGAATCAGCATGAAGCACGCATCTAAGAATCTGGAAAACAATCCTTGACATCCAAGAGCTGACCTGGCACTCATAGCTAGACTGTGGTATTCCCCCGTTAAGTACAAGCAATCCCACAGAGTGCCAACATCAGACAAGGCCACTCAGAGACTGTGATGGCCAATCTGCAGTCAAGTATAAGCACTCAAAATCAGAATCAGACGACTAGAAATGTCATACAAACCCTATCCTGACCAGTATGATTGTTTCTCTATTATTCGTTACAGTTTTAATATTACTAAGTTCTACCACCTACTAGGTAGAAATTATTAAGAAACCCATTCATACAATTACCCCTGATTTTTGGCAATGTCATCTTGAGAATAGTCATATTTACATCGATCCTCCCAAAGCCAGGTAATACAAATTCAAGTTCTTTATGACATCATTTTAGTGATATACTCCATTGTTCTCCAATGGTGTTTGATTTCTCTCTTTGAAATTAAAACATGAAGAATCCCCCCCCACCTCAGACTTTAACTACGCATATTACTAGTGGTCTTTGGGTGGAGTGTATTTGAGAAATCATGTGAAACTTCATTTTACTGAACCCCTCAAATATGAATGGGAGGTTGAGAACTCCTGCTACAGCTATTCTGCCTTTCTCAACAAAAACATTTCTGAGCCTTGCTTTATAAAGTTCCTCATTTTTTTGTATGTCTTTCATGGCTAGAAATAAAGTTCTGCTGGCTGAAATAAAGGCCAAACATTTTGACCTGATGGCAACGAGTAAGACAGACTGTATGACCCAGCCCCTTCAAAGCAAAACGTAAGAAAAAGTATCGCAGGAACCAGACTCTTTTTCCAGAACAATCATAGAAAGAGTTCTGGGTCGGGGATTGGGGGAAGATGAAAAATCTGGCTTTGATGAATATGAAACTAAGAAATGATTCAATAAATGAAAAATAGTTACGAATGGTTATAGTCCTAGAACTGAGATTCTTCAGCAGCCATATATGTTGGCCTTATTTCTTGCAATTACACATTTTTAAGACAAACATGTATATGATTATCAATTTTTAAGAAGTATACCATGTTTTTACTGACATTGTGTTTTCCTTTATTCACTCAACAAATATTTTTATAACACTTTTTAATGTGCTTGGGTATAGGCAACAGAAAATTTAAAAAGATCACTGCTCTTATTAAAAGCCAGAGTTTATTAGTAGAAACAAATAACTACAATGAAAGGATTTCCAATTGTGCTTAGAATAGAACAAGGTGCTCCCTGACTACACAGAAGGAGTTCCTGGAAGAAAGAGATTTAAATGAATATCCAAGTCAAAATCAGTCATTTTATGTACTCATTTAAGATGCACTAGAACAAGGTATCTGAAAACATAGTTTATATTCTCACCTACACAAATAAAAAGCTTTACATGGGGCTGGAGAGATGGCTCAGTGGTTAAGAGCACTGACTGCACTTCCAGAGGTCCTGAGTTCAAATCCCAGCAACCACATGGTGGCTCACAACCATCTGTAATGAGATCTGATGCCCTCTTCTGGTGTGTCTGAAGACAGCTACAGTGTATTCATATATAATAAATAAATAAATCTTTGGGCTGGAGAGATGGCTCAGTGGTTAAGAGCACTGACTGCACTTCCAGAGGTCCTGAGTTCAAATCCCAGCAACCACATGGTGGCTCACAACCATCCGTAATGAGATCTGATGCCCTCTTCTGGTGTGTCTGAAGACAGCTACAGTGTACTCATATATAATAAATAAATAAATCTTTAACAAAAAAAAAAAGCTTTACATGCCAAAGTTTTAGAGATTTATTTTTCATTTAGTGTGTGTGTGTGTGTGTGCAGATGAAATATGTGTGCATGGATACGGAAGCCAAATATTAACCTCAGCTGTCATTTCTCATGTGTCATCCACTTTGTTTTGGGACAGGGTCTTTCACTATCGTATAGCTTACTAAGTAGTATAGCTAGCCTGGCCGGAGTCTCCCAGAGATCCTCCTATTTCTGCCTTTCTTCTCTGGGATTATAAACATACAATATCATATTCAACTTTGCAAAATGTGGTTTCTAGAGGACCAAACTCAGGTCTTTGTGCTTGTAAGGCAAACACTTTTACTAAGGGAACTATAGCTTCAGCCCTTAGGAATCTTTTCAAAAGCATTTCCTCCCTTTAATGCACTATGAGAATTGCCAGATTCTTTAAGGACACTGCAGCTTTTTGTCTTCTCAGTATCCATGTGCTTTGTATTCATTAATTACTGTGAACTTTCCCATCCCCTCAACCTCCTCACCCCCATCAGTTGTAGATTTCCGTTCATTTTCATGGCCATCTAGCAATCTCTCCTGTTCTTCCCCATACCTGATCCTGAAGCCCCCATTCAGTAGCCAGGTAGGAACCCCAGTGGAGTGATAGAAACACCAACCCACCCACAAAACTTTCAACCCAAAATGTATTCTGTCTACAAGAAATGCAGTCACAGGGGATGCAGCAGAGACTGAGGGAACGGCCAACCAATAACCAATTTGTATTAGTCAGGGTTCTCTAGAGTCACAGAACTTATGGAATGTCTCTCTATATTGAAGCAATTTATTGTGATGACTTACAGTCTAATTAACCCAACATTGGTCAGCTGTGAATGAGAAGTCCAAGAATCTAGTAGTTGCTCAGTCCCATGAGGCTAGTTGTTTCAGCTGGTCTCTGTATAAGCTAGAATCCTAAAGAAGTAGGTTCCAACAGATGTGCTGGCTAGTAAGTGCAATTAGGCAAAGAAAAGAGAATTTCTCTTCTTCCAGTATCCTTGTGTAGGCCTCCAGCAGAAGGTGTGTCCAGATTAAAGGTGTGTACCACAACTCCTGGATCTGGGACCTCTTGCTCCCAGGCTGACCTTGAACTCAGAGATCTTGGCTCTGTCTCCCAGGATTAAAGGTGTGTATTACTTTGTCTGAACCTAAGCTTTTCAAGCCACTATGCTTCAAGATATCCATGCCAAGATCCAGGTCAGAAACTTTTGTCTTCCAGCCTCAGGATCTGGATCACAGATGAGCCTTCCAATTCTGAATTGTAGTTCATTCCAGAAACAGTCAAGTTGACAACCAGGAATAGCCATTACACAGTCCAACTAGAGACCTGTTCCATGGGCAAACACCAATTCCTAACACTACTAATGATATTCTGTTATGCTTGCAGACAGGAGCAAGTTGTCTTCTGAGAGGCTCTACCTAGTCACTGACTCAGACAGATACAGACACCCACAGTCAAACAATGGATACAGTTTGATGAGTCTTATGGAAGAATAGGAGGAAGGATTGTGGTTCTGAAACAGATAGGAACTCCATAGGAAGATCAACAGAGTCAAGTAACCTGGACCCTTGGGGCTCTGAAAGTCTGAACCACAAACCAAAGAACATCCATGGGCTGGCCCTTGGCCTTCCTGTACATACTTAATAGAAGTGCAGCTTGGTCTTCATGTGGATTCCAAACAACTGGAGCAAGGGCTATTCCAAAAGCTGCAGCCTGCACGTGGGATATGTTCTAGCTAGGCTGCCTTGTCTGACCTCAATGGGAGAGGAAGCATCTAGCTTTTAGGAGAAAAGGAGAGGGGATGGGGGAAGGACTATGGGTGGGTGACCAAGACAGGGGCAGTTAGCAGGATGTAAATTGAATAAGTAAAAATAAATTAATTAATTAAAAAATACTGTCTTTATTACTATTTGAAGGAGTTACACCTTCCTTATGTAGTCATTGACTCCCTATTGAATTAAAATGAATTCCAAAATGCCTGTGAAATGTTGTAAGGCTTGCACTTTAGCTTCAAAAATGACAGGTTTCTGTCCTTTGATAGATTTCATACTTTTGAAAATGAAAATAAATGTATCTACTTCCTTCTTTATCTTCCAGTGAAAGTTGCAGGTTACAATTTCTTCCTTGTTTTCATTTCTAAAGTTGTCACCTTAACAACACAAAGCACCCCTCAAATGTACAACGTCAAAGAGAAAATAGAATGTTTTCTCCTTCTTTAATCCAACTGAAAAATATTCATATCCAAATCGTTTGCCCCTTAGACAGCAAGCCAAACTCAGTTTCATTGTAGGAATGAGCAATTCTCAAGCAGTTGTCTTTGTGTAGTTATATCAGATAAATGAAGAACTGTATTAGCATGGGCATTGGTTTATTTCATACATGATTGGAGTAATTTGGAGGTTTGACTCTTCTATTTAGAGAAAACAAAATTTCCCAAATAAAAACATAACCTACTACCATGGCTTGACTTTAGGGTAATATTCATTTAAACCAGGTATGAATTGGATACCAAATCCAGACCTGCTCTCTACTATTCAGGAGTTTATGGGGAACAAGTTATCACTTGGCTCCTTGAGTCTCTGTTAATGCCAGCAAGAACCGGTTTAATAATCCCCTTCATGCCTTTCAGAAAGCAGTCATGATGTGGTCATGCCCTCTTTGACAACACTCTGTGAAGGAATGATACCGTGGAACACTCAGACTTCTGCATTTGTTTTTTTGTTTGTTTTTTGTTTGTTTGTTTGTTTGTTTGTTTTTTGAGATAGGGTTTCTTTGTGTAGCCCTGGCTGTCCTGGAACTCACTCTGTAGACCAGGCTGGCCTCGAACTCAGAAATCCGCCTGCCTCTGCCTCCCAAGTGCTGGGATGCCTGCCTCTGCCTCCCAAGTGCTGGGATTAAAGGCGTGCGCCACTACCGCCCGGCTAGACTTCTGCATTTGTACTCAGGCACAGAGCACCAGGCAGGTGAATGATAGATCGAAGACAATACTATGGTCCATTCTCTATGCTGTTACAAGCTGTGTTAACTTCAACAACTTATTTGAGCTTATCTTCCTTAAATGGTACCATTATAGTAAGAAAACCTTGTACTGGCAAATATGTTTTGATGGTTAAATGAGTCAAAATACTACCTAGGTTAATATCAAGAAATACTGAGTCTTTTTATTTTTGTGTCTTGTAACAAGGTTCTGGAAAGTGCTCTGTCAGCAATATGGTATGTAAATATATATATACCTTGCTTTAGTTTCTACCTCTGCTAGAAAAATCTGGGTATGGAAGCTTTTCTACGACTCACATGCAGGACATTCTGTTACTAAGTATATTCTGAACATTCTGACAGAAGTAAGCTGAATATTTAACTACTCCCCAAAGTCAATGCATGATTTAGGAAATTATGTATATTAGAATGCTATGCTGCAACATGATACATTAGGTCCCAGTGAAGCTGCGGTTCCTAATTCAGACAGTATTAAGTTTCCTTGCTTAAATTTTATTACAGTGTAGATCATCGATATCAAGTGAATCAAGCCAACCATGGAACCATTGCTAATAAGAGAAAGACATTTTAATGTATCAAGAAACCACTTTATGAAGTTTTACATAAAACACATCTCTCACTTCAGAGACACTTGCTGGAGTTTTTATTAATTTATGTTTACCAAGGGCTTTTGCAAGCACCTTTGTTTCCAGTCTCTGAAGGCTTGTGATAACAGCATCAAACTGAACCTTCCACTGCAGAGATGGCGTAGCTGGAGAAGGAGGCACCACTCTACCTCATTAGAATTGAAAGGTGACAATTTGGTTTGCAACCCCTTGTAGAGTACTTTCTACTCACAAACTGGCCAAGCTATATTGCTGAATCTTTTTGCAAACACCTTTTCTGTTTTCCTCCTAATTAAAAATGCTGCCTCCCAAACCTCCCGCTTCTTACTCAGAGCCAAGAAGAATCAACACCTCAACTCCTTCCAAGCCATTTGTTCTGCTAGCTCTGCTAGAACTTTTTGCTTAAAGCTTTCCACACTAGAACTTTCTATAATTCTTTTTCTGTCGTACAATCTTGGCTTCCTTGTAACATGCATACTCAGTACATTGCTTTTATTAATTGCATTTCTTCCTTGACGATTTTATACAAGCATCTAACACATTCTGACTACACTTGTCCCTGCCTTTCTTATGCACTCCTACCCTGTCCACCCTTCCTTTCTCCATGCAAATTCTTTCCCCATGTTCATATCTATTTATTCTTATATTTTTAAATTAATTTTTTTTATTTGTGGAAACGAGGAGAAACATACATGCCCTGAAGCCCACGTAGAGAACAGAGAGAAACTTGTGTGAGAGTTGTCTCCTTCCACCATGTGGATACCCACTGATAGAACTTGATAAGCCTTGGCAGCAAGTGCCTTTATGCAGGAGAAATCTCGTTAGCCTAGTAATCTAGTAAGATTCTTGGACCTCCCATTCATAGCTGGCCATTATTGGATTAGCTGGACTACAGCCTCTAAGTCATACCAGTAAGTGCCATACACACACACACACACACACACACACACACACACACACACATTCATTCTATAAGTTCTGTGACTCTAAAGAACACTGACTAATACACTGGCCTTGTTATAATGGCTATTTCATACTCGGAATATAGCATTTCACAGTCCTTCTCCCTAACGTTAAGCTCTTACATTCTTCCGCTGTGTTCCCAGTGCCTTAGAAGTGATGGTCCAGATGTCCTGTTTACAGCTACACGTTCGACAATCATGCATTCTCAGCACCTTGAGCAATCATGCGCCTCTTCATTTACCACTAGTGGTTCATCAAAAAGAAAAACATCTCTGATGTATAGTAGATACTCATTATATTCTTAAAGTATATGCCCAAAGGCCTGTAGCCAGTCTTCACACTCCCCAGATTAGCTATATCTTATCCCTTCTTCACTCAAACACATCAATATACTTAATTAGAGTTAGCTATTCTTATGGTCACCATGACACACTGTAAGTATCCTTGTGTCACTTTAGCTGTCTATGTGGAAGTAACCACATCTACTTATCATGTCATGTGAAGCGGAAACTTCTAACTTCTTTGGAAAGTTAATTATGTCAAATGATGTTTTGCTGGTGCACACAGGTGAAAAGGTGTGTTGACATAGCAAACATATAAAAGGACCTGTGATGTAGGAGTATAAATATGACCCCACAAACAGTGGAAGATGAGCACTGAGAATTGGTTTGCTTTGCTCCACTTCGACACTCTTCTCTAACAGCACACATGGATTGGTTTGCCTTATATAGCGTTGTTGAACTCAACTTGTGGTAATGCTGCCATTGAAACTCACCCAAGAATTGCTTATGAGGTTCCTGTGGCAGCTTGCCACTTCCACAGCCTCACCTCAGGCCACTTGGTGAGCCTTGCAGTTCCTTCAAGGATTGAACTCCAGCTTCTGGTTCATGTGTGGTGTCTGCCTGCCTAGAGAATTGGTCTGCAGCTACTGAGTCATATTTGGTGTTTGCTACAGAACTGAACGGCTAAGAGAGATCAAGGTCGCCCCCAAATAACTATTGCTCAACAGGTCCACTTCCGCCATATCCTAATAATTTTTCTCTTCCACTACCTCTGCTGGGTAGTGGACTAGAAGAAAAGTTGAACCCTTATTAAAAGTAGGTTGCAAAAAAATTATGCCTACAGTCATGTTTTCTTCTCCTAAGTATTATAAGGCTGTTTTAGGCATCTTTTCCTTTTTCATGTAATTTTAGCCCAGTTGTTGCTCTGACAACCAGTTGTACAAAAGTATAATGTGACAGGGTTTGTTTCCATGACAATAAAGTTTTGTTTTCTTCATTAGGGAATTTTTGCTACAATACTTGTGGGAACTGGCTTAGCTATTTTCGAGTTACATATAAATCTGGACATGTGTAGTTAGTACAAGGAGAGACAAGAGAGTCTCCCCTCAGCCATCCTTTAATAGGCTTCAAATAGCTACTCAAAACTGTTCACACATGATACAAACTTTTCTATATAATTCAGGGAATTTATTCTACATTTTTGTATAAAGTTTAGGGCAGTGATTTTCAACCTTACTAATGCTGCAACTTTATGTTGTCCACCACATGCTGTGGACAACACATAAACTATTTTCATTGCTATGTCATAACTGTAATTTTACTACTGGTGTGAATTGTAATGTAAATATCTGTGCTTTCCATAATCTCCCTTGGTTAGGTGATCCTCCCTTGGTTTGACTCCCCCAGTACACATACACTCACAGGTTGAGAACTGCTGGTTTAAGGATTTTTTGTTGTGCCCATTTTCACATTGGCAAATGTACATAAAATTTAAAGGAGTTCCAAAAGCATTTTATTAGTTATCAAATCAGCATGCTTAGTTTCTAGAATATTAAAGCCATGCTAAAGTATTTGGACAATCTAGAATAAACATTATTGGGAAAAAAAGATACTAAAGAAACAAGTGAATCAAATGTAAAATTGTTTACACTAGTCTGTTCTGCTCAGTGTCTTAGCTTAAAAATGGGAAAACTAGATTTATTTTTTCAAGCTAAATAGTTTCTCTTTTAGTTTATAGAAATATATTATGGAAACTAGTCAAAAATTAAATTATCACATTACAAATGCAAAACATAAAAAGCCCAGTTTGCTGACAAGGTCTTTAAATTTGCCTCAAGATGATTTCCAACTGAATACCCTCCTTTAAATATCGGCAGAAAACAGAGGTCAGCCAAACGTCTTGACAACGGTAAATTACGTTTTAAATGCAGTCCTGAAAACTCTCATTTTCATCTTCTAATCTTAATTCAGAGAAGATGGAAAACACAAGGTTTCAGTCCCCAAAGAAACATCAACCCCTCAAGCAGCTGATTTGGGATAAATGGTCCTGCATGTGTGCCCCATGAGCTGAGTTAATGTCACTGTGAGGACTGCGCTTCACCCCACCGATTTGTCCTAATATTTTCAGAGTATTAGTTTAGTATTTAAAGGAGTGTTGGAAGATGGCTCATGAAACTGTAAAGGCAGAGGACTGCCATTTGTCTGGAAGGAAAAAGCCAACATCTGACAATAATTCTCTATCATCTCTTGCTTGGATGAGTGATATAATTAGTTATAGCCATGGCTTTTCTTCACATACAAATGGAACTATTTCATAAGAGGCTGACTTGATTCTTTTTTCCATCAAGAAAGTAAAACTTATACATGATACCATCCTTTGTCTTAAACTCAATAATACATCTGAGCCCTTTCTCTAGACAACAGTTATTTTGAAACAAGAAAAGGTTTTCTTTGAGTAATCAAATGTGTTAATGGTCTGCAATAGCCCTATTAACACCGTCCTTTTTATAAGCAGCCCAGCTGTTGCTGCTGTTGATGTTGTTGTTGTTGTTATTTGTGTGCATGTGTGTGTGTGTGTGCGCATGTGTGGAAAAAAGCTTTCATGCCATGGTATGTTTGTGGAAGTCAGAAGACTGGGAATTGGCTTTTGTCTTCTATTGTGAAATCCAACTCAAACCAAGGTTTTCTGGTTCATGTGTAAAGTTCTTTTATCTACTGGGCCATCTTGCTGGCCTTTAACCTTTCTCTTCTTCCTCTATTAGTATTGACTGTGGAAAAAAGTCTGTTCAAATAATATTCTCTGTCATAATTTTAAATTATTTTGAAGGAATACCAAGTATAGTTTAAGATTTATGGGTTGGCCTACATACGCCCTCTTTCTAAAACAAAAGTAATTTTATTCTCACATGTTTTTAAGAATGGTTAATTTTTATATTTATTGTTTTTTTCAATCACATATCCTAAAATTCAGACCAATCAACACTCGTCTTCCAAATTTAGCTAAAGTTCATCATATTCTTGAAGTCTTCCTTTAACTCTATAACTATTTGCAACATATCTTTCCTTAGAATCCTTAGATTCTTTCCTTAGATTGTACCAATGTACAATGGCAAATTTGCTTGCCTGAGAAAGCCTGATGTTTCCTTAAAGACAAAATTGTTTCCATTGTTTACCTTTGTATGTTTAACACTAGTATAGGATTTCTTACGTGATCGTCAATCAGCAAACATCTTTAAAATAAATGAATGTCAATGATACAAGTTTTATGTGAGTGTCAAAGGTAAAGGATTATGTATCAAACAATGAAAAGAAACAGATTTGGAATGCAAACTGTATATTTTAAAATATCCAAGCTTCCTGTCCCCTGGCTGTAAAAGGTGAATAGTAATAACATCAGTTTCTTAATACTATAAGAAAAAACAATAATACCCATATCATCTAGTTCTGTAAATATTATTAAAATAGTTATTATTTTTAAATATCATTCTCATTCACTGTACCCTACCATACAGAAGAAAGACACTAAAAATTTTCACCTATAATTCTCATTTAGTAATCCAAGTAAATCTATTAAATTGTTGGCAATAACACAATGTATAAGTAACAACAAACAATTGACAACAGAAATCACTTAACTCATGTAACAGTGTAAACTAATATTAAATAAGAGAGATTGTGCCTTACTATAGTAATTAAACATTACTGAAACTTCAGATACTAACAGATAAGGTAGGGTTAAGCAAAGGTCATCTCCCCAGAACAAGATTATTGCCTCCTTAAAGGATTCACACTCAACCGAACATACAAATTCTCTAAGTTGAAAAGTGACCTCCTATCAAGTAACGGGGGACTCATGGCAATTCATGATAAAGTACTGAAAATACAATTCCACATGATTTATTACTCAAATGCTCTTGAAAGTAACCTTTCTCCCAAGGCAGGGTTTCCTTTTAGTGAACTTTTCAACTATGTCTAAGAAAAGAAATATCTAGCACTTTGTTTTCTAGCTCCAGCAAAAATACATGTGTATGAGATGCATATGTATATAAATTGATAGCTATATCATATGTTATTTGTGGAATTATTCTAAAAGCCTAAATATTTACACTCAGCATTTTAAAGATTACATGAGACATGAGAATAGGGAAAAGGAATGTTTTTAGTAGAAAAATTGGTCCCATCAAATATTATTTAACATTAAAATGCAAAGTTTTGAAAAACAATTTACAGTGAAAAGTAAGCAGAAATAAATTGATGTATTTGTCTTAGTTAGATTTTCTATTCCTATAAAGAGAAACTATGATCACATCAACACTACTAAAGAAAAACATTTCACTGGGGCTGGCTTACAGTTATTTGTGCTGTAGCCAGGAGATGCAGGGCTACCTAAATTCTCTGGAGGATCTAGGGTTCCACAACAATTCCTAATGTCTGACAGTGACCTGAAAGAATTGAAGTTTCCAGTCATGCTCTGGTGCAAGCATCCCTTCCTCTGCCCCCATTCCTTTACGGAATGTGTACTGTCCTCTATTACCTGTTTGAGTTCTGAAATTTCGTTTTAGATTTTATAGATACACACTGAGACCACTCAGAACCTCAGAAGAAATTCTGGATTTTTAGAACAGCGTGGATATTGTTTGAATGAAAAAATGAGGACATGACTATTCCTAGGTAAAGTGGAGGAAAAGGCTAATTGTAAATATGAGAAAGAAAGCAGCCAGAGGCATTTAGAATGGTCCAGTCTGAACCATGCCATGGGGATGAGGAGGTTGGCCGGCAGTGAGAGAGGAAGAGAGAGGAACCAGGAACCAAGAGGCCATGAGGGAGCCAGGGGACCAAGAGCACCAATAGGGCATGAGCCTAAATGGTTGAGTTACATAGGGATTGGGAGATGGGAGAAGGGAAGCAGAAGCCCAGGCGCTGGGAGGAAGAAAATTAGGGTAAGGAGCAGGGAGAGAAGTGCTTTGAAAGCCACAGGTACAGAGTGAGACTTGTCCTGGGTTTCTCTGAGATCTAACATTGCAGTCTTGTGTTGAGAATAAGGGCTGACTATATTACTTTCTGATGAAATTGGGGCATCATTGTCTGGGCCCAGGAAGGCTGGAATGATGGTCAAAGAAGAGAATGGGAGTAGTACAGTTTGGAGGAAATCAATTTTAATCACTACCCAGGTTCTATGGGACCACTTGGGGCTAGGGAACTGCAGGCCACTTAGGAGCCATCCGGCATTTTGCAAGCAGTTTTGGAGTAGTCTGTAGTTGAGTGAAATCTTACACTGTTAATGACTATGGGGGTTTTGGAAATTGGCATGAATATACCTGACAACATGAGATAACCACTAGCTTGACAGGAGGCAAGCAGAGGTAGAAATGGTTTGATTTGAATGTGAACCCTCAATACCCGGGCTCACTGCTCAAAGGTTCAGAATCTCTTCTGAGATTCAGGGCAGTCTTTTTGCAGTGAGCATCTGTAAAATCAAAAACCAAGCTTCATAACTCTGACATGTAATAGCATATCATTAACACTATCATTCCAAAAATGGAATGAGCCCCCTACACACACACACACACACACACACACACACACACACACGTTTGGCAGATGTGCAGCTTGGTCTTCATGTGGGTCTTCCAACATTGGAATAGGGGCTATCCCTGGCTGCTGCCTGCCTGTGAATCCTGTTCCCCTAACTCGGCTTCCTTGTCTGGCCCCAGTGACTTGAAGTGCTAGGGTGGGTTGGTACCCAGGGGGGACCTCCACCTTCTCAGAGGTGAAGGGGAGGAGTGGGGAGAGGAGGGGCATGGGGGGGACTGGGAAGAGGAGGAGCTGCGATCTAAATGTATAGTAAATAAATAAATAAGAAAAAAGAAAAATAATAAAATCTTTTTAAAAAAGAAAAAAGTAATGAGAGCATAGGAAAGGACAATTGCAATGGGGCATGACTTGAAATTCCAAATATGTAGGACCCTCTCTGGCATTAGAGGTTGATGAAGGAATCAACGTTTTATATTCAGGTTGTATGTTGTTATTGGGCTGTAATTTCCTAAACATTAACCTCCAAGATATATAGGCTCATGTGTTTGAACACTTGGTCCCTGGGGTAGTTTGAATGAAAATGACCTCATACCTTCATAGGGGCAGGCACTGTTGGGAGGTCTCCCCTTGTTGGAGGAAGTATGTCACTAGGGGGTGGACTTTGAGGTCTCAGAAACTCAAAGGAGGCCTAGTGGTTCACAGTCTTTCCATCTCCCCCCCACACACCCCTCCGGAATCCTGCCAGTCCAAGTGTAATCCTCACAGCTCCTTCTCCAGCACCATGTCTCCCTGCACACTGCCATGCTTCCCACCATCATGATAATGGCCTCTAACAGTGCCAAGCCTCAGCTGTTCTTCATGATGCCTTCATGCCTTCAAAACCATTACCACCAGGGTAACTCTTACATATTATCAAGTACAGCAGCAGCACGAGGTACAGCCTTAGCTATCTCTGGAACACAGCTTCTTTGTGCTCTCAAAAAACACTTCCCAGATTTCACCTCAGTGACGCTGGTCTCTTCTTACCACTTTTCCTTAGCTCCAGCTAACCAGCATCAACTGTACCAGTAGTCCATTCTGTTCTTGAATCTAAAGCCAGTTACAAAGCTGCTGAGTTCTGCTGCCTTGTGGGGCTGGAATATAGCCTCCATTTTTGTTATATTATCAGTTTCTGTTTCCCAACTCCTTCACTGTCTAAACTTAGCTGTCCTGAAACTTGCTCTGTAGATTGACCTTGAATTAAAGAGATCTGCATGGTTCTTTCTCCTGAATGCTGGGATTAAAGGTGTGTACCACCATCCTTGGATCTAAATTTAGCTGGGTGGGTTCTTGCCCCAACATCCCACTCCCTTAATTTGCTATCTTCTAGAACACAGGATTCAGTTTCATTTCACTTCCTAGTGCTCCTTTAATACTCAAACCATATATTTTATATTTTTCCTATCTAAGTTTGCTATGCTTGTTCAAAATTCTCTTCATGAGACTTAACCAGGAACAAAGTCTCTGCTGGGCTCCTTTGAGTCTTTCTTTGTCAATGCAATTAATATAAATCCCTTTTCCTTAGCCTCAGGTAGACTCTTCAGACAAGAGCAAAAAACAGCCACATTCTTCACCAGCTTACCACAAAAACAGTCTCTATTCCACATACTGAAATTCTTCTCTGAAACCTCTTGGGCCAGGTTTGCACTGTTCAAATCACTCACACTAAAAAATTCTTCCATATTTCTTACTATGATGGCTC
The DNA here is from genome assembly GCF_004785775.1 of Grammomys surdaster. Classification (NCBI taxonomy): domain Eukaryota; kingdom Metazoa; phylum Chordata; class Mammalia; order Rodentia; family Muridae; genus Grammomys; species Grammomys surdaster. The sequence continues at coordinate 19,752,728 of NW_021604565.1, read as the reverse complement.
ATTAAGCCCCACTTAAAATATTCCATGGCTTTCCAAATCCAAAGTCCCCAAATCCACATTCTTCTAAACAAAAGCATGGTCAGGCCTATCACAGCAATACCCCACTCCTGGTACCACCTGTTTTAGTTAGGGTTTTACTGCTCTGAACAGACACCATGGCCGAGGCAAGTCTTATAAGGGACAACATTTAATTGAGGCTGGCTTACAGATTCAGAGGTTCAGTCTATTATCATCAAGGTGGGAGCATAGCAGCATCCAGGCAGGCATGGTGCAGGCAGAGCTGAGAGTTCTACATCTTCATCTGAAGGCTGCTACTGGAAAACTGGCTTCCAGACAACTAGGATGAGGGTCTTAACGCCTCTCAATGACTTTGACACATCTATTCCAACAAGGCAACACCTCCAAATAGTGCCACTACCTGGACCAAGTGTATTCAAACCATCACAGTGTTGAAAAATGAAAATACTACTACGTGCATATAAGGAAATGATTTATTAAACAGGTTTCACAGGAGTCCACAGAGACTGAAGCTACAAACAAAGACCCTGTATGGGTCTGAGCAAGGTCCTCTGCATATACTTTATAGTTGTGTAGTTTCATGGTCTTGTGGGACTCCCAATGATGGGGGGAGTTTGTCTCTGACTTTTTTTTTTTTTTGCCTGCATTTCAGACTCATTTCCTCCTGCTTGGTTGCCTCATCCAGCCTTGATATGAGGGTTTATGTTTCATTTTATTGTAACTTGTTAGACCATTCAGTGGAGATCTCTGGGAAGTCTGCTTCTTTTTTTGAAAGAAAATGGAAAAGGTGTGGATGTTAGGAAGAGGGAAGATGGGGGAAGGGTAGAGGGAGGGGAAACTGCAATGGGTATCTAATATATAAAAGAATAAAAGAAAAATCATTTATAATAATAATTTGTAACTGTTTTATGAAAGTTATAGTTTGTAAGCCCCTCAAATTATTATAGCAATTTAATTCATTTTTGGAAACATTTCATATATAGAATGCAAACATATGTGGTTATGAAATAAGCTAGGAGACAATACCAACATTAGATGCAATGCTGCAGAAGCATTTCATATAGCTGCATTATTGGCTCATTACTTCTGCAACACTGCAAAGAGCTATAGTAGATGATGTTGGTCCTGTTATTTCCCCCTGGAAAAAATCAGTTCTGGCCTGCTCTATCTCTCATTACTGTGATGATGGCTGTATCCAGATGCTAAGCACTCAAGGGGCACTCCAATGCAGTGTTAAGGAATGAACACTTCATCCCCCAAGAATGTAACATTCCGAGAGAAAACAGTCCTCCTTCTGACACTAATAAAATTGAGAAGGTGTGTAATAAATCAGAGATCAAAAGGAAAAACTTGAAATTGTTAAAGGTATATGGCCCCTCAAAGGGAGTCTCTGTTTTTCTCTTTCCAATACACAAAGTCACACATTATAACTGTAATAGCAAAGTTTGTAGACACGTAAGAACAACAATGATAAAGTGTTCAAACATAACTCAGAAAATTGCTGAAGTACTCTTAAGAAAGATCTCTTTTTTGATTCCTTCCCTTCTCCCTTCCTCCCTTCCTTCCTCCCTCTCTTCTTCCCTTCCTCCCTCCCTCTCTCTCTATCCTTTCCTTCCCCTTCTTTCCCCTTCCTTCCCCTTCCTTCCCCTTCCTTCCTTCTCTCCTTCCTTCCTTTTCTCCTTCCTTCCTTCTTTCCTTCCTTCCCTCCCTCCATCCCTCCTTCCTTCCTTTCTTCCTTTCAGAGCTGCTCAGGAACAAGCCAAGGGGTCTAACATATACTTTACCATTAAGCTACATCTCTAGCTCCAACAAAGCTACTCTAATTGAAGGCCAAGGAATAAATACCTAGAGATATAATATCTAAGGATCACTTATGAAATGCCTTATTCTGAGATAAGTATCCCACTTTTAGGGATTTTTCATGTCTTCCTATTCACAAAAAGGAGACTACAGAATTTGACAGTCTCATTTACCTGAATAAACTTTCTAATAAAAAAACTACATAAGAAAATCTAAAGAAAAACAAACCCAAAATTTGTTTATATAAAAGACAAAATAGCTTCCAAATAACTTTTTCTATATTCTACATCTGAACAATCAGACTAATTTAACCAAAAGTATGCCAAAGATACTTTCTAAAATGCCCATGTATGCATTTTCTAACAAAATACAAATTATTGTATACACACACATATGTGATACATATACATATGTGATATATATATATATATATATATATATATATATATGATGACTATCAGTATAAGCTAAAAAGTACTAAATAAATGTACTTATTTTGCTAAAACATGTAATTCCTAAGGTTTTTCTTTTTGTTTTTAAAAACAAGTCTGTGTACACATACATGTCTCTATTAAATGTATGCTACATGTGTGCATGCACTCATGGAGCCCAGGAGAGAGCATTAGCTCCCCTCCAAGTAGGGAATGGAGAGATGTCTGCCATGTAAGCCTGTTGAGCCACAGGGCCAGCCAAGCACTTCCCCTGAGTACCTCCAACCAACAGGTTCCACTCACAGAAGAAGGAAGTAGGCTTCAGGCATGAAAATGACTTTGGGGCGGGACAGGAAAGTCAGCTCAGATATTCTGCCCAACCTGATAAGCCCTTAGAAACAGTGATCACAGGAGTGTTCACTGGACTTTGTTTATTGCCTTGCTTGTTCTTTAACTATTTGTGTTTATTGTCTTGCTTGTTCCTTGACTATTTGCATCTATTTTATTGCTTGTTCAACCTAGAACTGACCTTAGTACTTGCATGTAATTAAAATGGTATAAAAGCAGATTGGATCTCGAAAAAAAAAAAAAGAGCAGATAAATATTTAAAAAAAAAAGAAAAGAAAACTTCATAGCCATGTATAAGACTCCCTTCAGTTGTTTTTAAACATGTGGACACCTGGTCTACATTCCAAGATTCAGTAGTGAGTCTGTAATAAGTCCTGAGACATGGCACTTAAGCACCTCCACATAGAGAACCTCTTCTCTAAAAATCCCTAACTTGACTCCTGGCTTCAGTAGTCTATTACTCTCCACTTTAAAAAATAATATTTAGGTACTTTCCCACTGAACACTGATATATATGATATTTAATGTTTTTGTATAATGCTATGTTTTGTGGTTTTATTTTTTCTTTTTTGGAGCCAGTCTTTCAAATGAAGTTCCCAATAATGCATAGAAAATGCAAGTTGAAAAGATCATAGTGAGTTATTTATAAGTCAAATGCACTTTGAATGCATAAGTATTGGCATTTATTTTGAGATATTCCTTTATAAAATAATTCTATTGTTAGGAATTGGTCTGGTGCTACGTATAATGCTAAGTTTTGAACCCCAAAATCTGGTTGCCATCCAGATGAGTGCATTCTCATGTACACCAACCTTTGTTGTGTAAACCTTACCCCCCAATTTAAAGCCGAATGGTTAATAAAAAGCTAGGGCCTGTGATTGGGCAGTAGAGAGAGGAAGGCTGAGCTTGGGGATTGGTGAGGGGTCTCAGGAGAGACTAGGGGGAAGATACGGAAGAGGAAGATGGAAAACGAAGAAAGAAGTGGAGGCCACCATGAGACCAGATCAATCTTGAGCATGTGTCTAGGAGAAATGCAACCTGAGAACAGGCTGACGGAGTAAAAGCAGCCAGGACAAGAGTCGAACAGCAAGTAACAAGAGGCATCTGGTTTGAATACAGGTAAGACTACTGGGCATAGAACCTGCCCAGTCTAGGTTTACAGTCTGTAAATAACATACCAGGTTTTTGTGTTCTTTATACAGGCTAGCTAGAATAAATAATTCATTTACATTCTATCAGTAAAAATTAATTCTAATTTATAAGCAGTTAAAATTTTAATGTCATTCAATGTTTCTAAGTTCAAACCGTTATGTCTTGTTCTGACTTGAACTGATGCCACTGGAGGAATGTATAGTGATTTAACTTCATTACTTAAATTAATGGGCTTTTATTTTCTGACAGAGTGACTACACATTTTCTACTATTCCAAAAGAGAACATCAGTGAGTACATACCATTCATGCCCTTTTGGGCCTGGGTCACTTCACTCAAGGTAATATTTTCTAGTTCCATCCATTTGGTATTTGTGGTGTCTTTGTTTTTAATAGCTGGGTAGTATTCCACTGTGTAAATGAATTACATTTTCTTTATCCATCATTCAGCTGAGGGACATCTGGGTTGTTTCCAGTTATGGCTATTATAAATAAGTCTGCTATGAACATAGTTGACCAAGTGTCCTTTTGGTATGATGGAGAACTTTTTGAGGCATATGCCAGGAGTGGTATAGCTGGGTCTTCAGGTGGAACTATTCCCAATTTTCTGAGAAGCTGCCAGATTGATTTCCAGAGTGGTTGTACAAGTTTACAATCGGACCAGCAATAGAGTAGTGTTCCTCTTTCTCCATATCCTCACCAGCATATGCTGTCACTTGAGGTTTTGATCTTAGCCATTCTGATGAGTATAAGGTGTAATCTCAGAGTCATATTAATTGGCATTTCCCTGATGACTAATGACTCTGGACATTTCTTTAATGGTTTCTTGGCCATTGGAAATTTCTCTGTTGAGCTCTGTACCCCGTTTTTAATTGGGTTATTTGTGGTTTTGGTGTCTAACTTATTGAATTCTTTTTTTTTTTATTGGATGATTTATTTACATTTCCTATGTTGTCCCCTTACCCCATCCCCCACCACCCCCTCGGAACCCCCAATCCCCTCGCCCCTCCTCCTTCTTCTCTGTGGATGTAACCTCTATCTACACCCCCCCACTCCCACCTCCCCACCCTCAAAATTCCCACCCCCTGGGGCATCCAGCCTTCATGAGGTCAAGGTTCTCTTCTTCCACCTATGCCCAGCAGGGCCCTCCACTTTTACATATTCAGCTGAAGCCCTGGATCCCCCCCTAAGTGCTCCCAGGCTGGTGGTTTAGACCCTGGGAGCTGTGGTTGGTTGGTATTGTTGCTCTCCTCATGGTGCCACAAACCCTTTCAGCTCCTTCAGTCTTCACTCTAACTCCTCTATTGAGAACCCCATGATCAGTTCAATGGCTAGTTGTGAGCATCTGCCTCTGAATATGTCTGACTCTTGAAGGCCTCTGAGGAGATATCCATATCAGGCTCTTATCAGCATGCACTTCCTGTCTTCCACATCAGCATCTACCTTTGGTGATTGCACATGGGATAGATACTCAGGTGGGGTGGTCTTGAGACGGCCCCTCCTTCAGTTTCTGTCCCTCACTTTGTCTCCATATTTGCTCCCTTGAGTATTTTGTTGCTCCTTCTAAGAAGGACCGAATCACCCTCACTTGGTCTTCCTTCTTTATGGACTTCATGTGGCCTGTGAGTTGCATCTTGGGCATTTCAAGGTTCTAGGCTAATATCCAATAATCAGTGAGTGAATACCATGTGTCTTCTTTTGTGATTGGCTTACCTCACTCAGGATGATAATTTCTAGTTCCATCCATTTACCAAGGAACCTCTCGAATTCATTGTTTTTAATAGCTGAGTAATACTCCATTGTGTAAATATACCACATTTTTTGAATCCATTCCTCAGTTGAAGGACATCTGGGTTCTTTCCAGCTCCTGGCTATTATAAATAAGGCTGCTATGAACATAGTTGAGCATATGTCCTTATTATATGTTCGAGCACCTTCTGGGTATATGCCTAGGAGTGGTATAGCTGGATCCTCGGGTAATGCTATGTCCAATTTTCTGAGGAACCGCCAGACTGATTTCCAAAGTGGTTGCACCATCTTGCAGTCCCACCAACAATGGAGGAGTGTTCCTCTTTCTCCACACCCTCGCCAGCATCTACTATCACCTGAGTTTTTAATCTTAGCCATTCTGACTGGTGTGAGATGGAATCTCAGGGTTGTTTTGATTTGCATTTCCCTGACGACTAAGGATGCTGAACATTTCTTTAGATGCTTCTCGGCCATTCGAGTTTCTTCCGTTGAAAATTCTTTGTTAAGCTCTATACCCCATTTTTTAATAGGGTAATTTGGTTGTCTGGAGTCTAATTTCTTGAGTTCTTTGTATATATTGGATATTAGCCCTCTATCAGATGAAGGATTGGTAAAGATCTTTTCCCAATTTGTTGGTTGTCGTTTTGTCCTATTGACAGTGTCCTTTGCCTTACAGAAACTTTGCAATTTTATGAAGTCCCATTTGTCAATTCTCGATCTTAGAGCATATGCCATTGGAGTTCTGTTCAGGAACTTTTCCCCTGTGCCCAAGTATTCGAGGCTTTTCCCCACCTTCTCTTCTATTAGTTTCAGTGTATCTGGTTTTATGTGGAGGTCCTTTATCCACATAGACTTGAGCTTTGTACAAGGGGATAAGAATGGATCAATTTTCATTCTTCTACATGTTGTCTTCCAGTTGAACCAGCACCATTTGTTGAAAATGCTGTCCTTTTTCCACTGGACAGTTTTAGCTCCTTTGTCAAAGATCAAGTGACCATAGGAGTGTGGGTTCATTTCTGGGTCTTCAGTTCTATTCCATTGATCTTCCTGCCTGTCTCTGTACCAATACCAGGTAGTTTTTATCACTATTGCTCTGTAGTACAGCTTGAGGTCAGGGATGGTAATTCCTCCAGAAGTTCTTTTATTGTTGAGAATAGTTTTCGCTATCCTGGGTTTTTTGTTATTCCATATGAATTTGAGAATTTCCTTTTCTAACTCTGTGAAGAATTGAGTTGGGATTTTAATGGGGATTGCATTGAATCTGTAGATTGCTTTTGGCAAGATGGCCATTTTTATTATATTAATCCTGCCAATCCATGAGCATGGGAGATCTTTCCATCTTCTGAGATCTTCTTCAATTTCTTTCTTCAGAGACTTGAAGTTCTTGTCATACAGGTCTTTCACTTGCTTGGTTAGATTCACACCAAGGTATTTTATATTATTTGCAACTATTGTGAAGGGTGTCATTTCCCTAATTTCTTTTTCAGTCTGTTTATCTTTCATGTAGAGGAAGGCTACTGATTTGTTTGAGTTGATTTTATAACCAGCCACTTTGCTGAAGTTGTTTATCAGGTTTAGGAGTTCTCTGGTTGAAGTTTGGGGGTCACTTAAGTATACTATCATATCATTTGCAAATAGCGATATTTTGACTTCTTCCTTTCCTATTTGTATCCCTTTGACTTCTTTTTGCTGTCTAATTGCTCTGGCTAAGACTTCCAGTACTATATTGAATAGGTAGGGGGAGAGTGGGCAACCTTGTCTAGTCCCTGATCTTAGTGGGATTGCTTCAAGTTTCTCTCCATTTAGCTTGATGTTGGCTACTGGTTTGCTGTAAATTGCTTTTACTATGTTTAGGTAGGGGCCTTGAATTCCTGATCTTTCCAAGACTTTTATCATGAAGGGATGTTGAATTTTGTCAAATGCTTTCTCAGCATCTAGTGAGATGATCATGTGGTTTTTTTCTTTAAGTTTGTTTATATAGTGGATTACATTGATGGATTTCCGAATATTGAACCATCCCTGCATTCCTGGGATAAAACCTACTTGATCATGATGGATGATTGTTTTGATGTGGTCTTGGATTCGGTTTGCTAGAATTTTATTGAGTATTTTTGCATCGATGTTCATAAGGGAGATTGGTCTGAAGTTCTCTTTCTTTGTCGGGTCCTTGTGGGGTTTGGGTATGAGTGTAATTGTAGCTTCATAGAACGAATTGGGTAGTGTTCCTTCTGTCTCTATTTTGTGGAATAGTTTGAAGAGAATTGGTATTAGGTCTTCCTTGAAGGTCTGATAGAATTCTGCACTAAAACCATCTGGTCCTGGGCTTTTTTTAGTGGGGAGGCTTTTGATGACTGCTGCTATTTCCTGAGGGGTTATGGGACTATTTAGATGGTTTATCTGCTCCTGGTTTAACTTCGGTACCTGGTATCTGTCTAGGAAATTGTCCATTTCATCCAGGTTTTCCAGTTTTGTTGAGTATAGGCCTTTGTAGTAGGATCTGATGATTTTTTGAATTTCTTCAGTTTCTGTTGTTATGTCTCCCTTTTCAGTTCTGATTTTATTAATTTGGATACTGTCTCTGTGCCCTCTGGTTAATCTGGCTAAGGGTTTATCTATCTTGTTGATTTTCTCAAAGAACCAACTCCTGGTTTTATTGATATTTTGTATTGTTCTTTCTGTTTCTATTTGGTTGATTTCAGCCCTGAGTTTGATTATTTCCTGCCTTCTACTCCTCCTGGGTGTATTTGCTTCTTTTTGTTCTAGAGCTTTTAGTTGTGCAGTCAACTTGTTAGTGTGTGCTCTTTCCAGTTTCTTTTTGTAGGCACTTAGAGCTATGAGCTTTCCTCTTAGCACTGCCTTCATGGAGTCCCACAAGTTTTGGTATGATGTGTCCTCATTTTCATTGAATTCTAAAAAGTCTTTTATTTCTTTCTTTATTTCTTCCTTGACAAAGTCATCATTGAGTAGAGAGTTGTTCAGTTTCCATGTGTACGTGGGTTTTTCATTGTTTTTGTCATTATTAAAGACCAGTCTTAGTCCGTGGTGATCTGATAAGATGCAAGGGATTATTTCAATCTTTTTGTATCTGTAGAGGCTTGTTTTGTGACCAATTATATGGTCTATTTTGGAGAAGGTACCATGAGGTGCTGAGAAAAAGGTATATTCTTTTGTTTTAGGATGAAATGTTCTATAGATGTCTGTTAAGTCCATTTGGTTCATAACTTCTGTTAATTTCAAAGTGTCTCTGTTTAGTTTCTGTTTCCATGATCTGTCCATTGCTGACAGTGGGGTGTTGAAATCCCCCACTATTATTGTGTGAGGTGTAATGTGTGTTTTGAGCTTTAGTAAAGTATTGAATTCTTTATATAGCTCAAATACTAGCCCTTGGACAGATATAGAGTGGGTGAAGATCTTTTCCCAATGTGTGGGCTGTCATTTTGTTCTATTTACAGTATCCTTTGCCTTACAGAAGCTTTTCAGTTTAGTGAGGTCCCATTTATTGGTTGTTGATTTTAGTGCCTGAGCTGTGGGTATTCTATATTCTGGGTATTCGGGGTATTCAGGAAGTTATCTCTGTAGGAATGTGTTCATATTCCCCACTTTTTCTTCTATTAGATTTAGTGTATCCAGTTTTATGTTGTGGTCTTTGATCTACTTGGACTTGAGTTTTGTGTAGGGTGATAAATATGGATCTATTTGCATTCTTCTACATAAAGATGTTCAGTTAGACCAGCACCATTTGTTGGAGATGTTTTCCCTTTCCCATTGTTTGGTTTTGATGCCGTTGTAAAAAATCAAATGTCCTTAGATATGTAGGTTTATTTCTTGGTCAATTTCATTGATCAAACTGTCTGTTTCTTTGGGAATACCATGCAGCGTTTATTACTTTTGCTCTATAGTATAGCTTGAAGTACCTCCAGAAATTCCTTTATCTGGCAGGATTGTTTTAGCTTTCTTGCTTGTTTTTTTTTTCTATATGAAGTTAACAATTGCTCTTTCAAGGTCTGTAAAGATTGTCTTGGAATTTTGATGTCAATTGCATTGAATCTGTAGATCATATTTAGTAACCTGACCATTTTCATTTTGTTGATCCATGAGCATGGGAAATCATTCCATCTTCTGATATTTTCTTCAAATTCTTTCTTCAGAAGCTTGAACTTCTTGTTATACAGATCTTTCATTTGGCATTGTCTCCCTAACTTCTTTCTCAGCCTGTTTATTCCTTGTACAAAGGAGGGCTACAGATTTCTTTGAGTTAATTTTGTATCCAGCCACTTTGCTAAAGGTTGCTTATATACTGTCATATCATCTGCAAATAGCCATATTTTGACTTTTTCTAATCAAATTTATATCTCCTTGTTCTCCTTTGGTTGTTTTATTGCTCTAGCTAGGACTTCAAGTACCATATTGAAGAGATGGGGAGAGTGAGCAGCCTTTACTTGTCCCTGATTTTAGTAGCATTGTTTTTAAGTTTCTCTCCATTTAATTTTATGTTGGCTATCGGTCCATTTTATATTCCCTTTATTGTGTTTAGGTATGCACCTTATCTTTGATCTCTCTAAGACATTAACATGAAGCGGTGTTGGATTTTGTCAAAGGCTATTTCAGCGTCTAATGAGACAATCATTTGGGTTTTTTTCTTTCAGTTTATTTACATGGTGGCTTACATTGATGGAGTTTTATATATTGAAGTACTCCTGCATCCTGGGATGAAGCCTACTTGATCATGGTGGGTGTTGTCTTTGATGTGTTCTTGGATTTGGTTTGAGAGTATTAACTGCTTTTTTCTCCTACTCTTCTGTCAAGAAAGCTTTCTAAAAATGAAGGGAAAATATCCTATCAAACCTACCAAACTGTTTCTAATGTCTATTCTTTCTAGTCTTTGTCTATGTATAAGTTTTAAGAGTCAGAAATTAAATACACATAAACATGCAACCATTGCCATATGACGTTTTTAATACTCTGTGGGTGCTAAAATTCCTCTCAAGGTGGTTTTCTTGTATGTCGTAAATGTATTAAAATGTACTGTAACCCACTGCAAATTTAGACAAGCATAGAGGTTATTTTTGCTTTACAAATGCAAATGGCACTGTTGTGCTAGTTGACAAAAACAGCTCCTTTTTTTTCCCTACGCTTATGTTTATTAAAAACTGACAAACAAACAAAACATGTACAAAAAATATCCCCAAATTCCTTATCACTTTGAACAGTAATCTTGAGAGACATTATCGCCTAGGACCCCCTCTTCCTCTGCCGCGACCACATCCTCTTCCTCTACCACGGCCTTGGCCTCTTCCTGCAACAGCTTCTCTTTTCTTAGATTTTACCTTAGGTTCAACATCCACAAGTAGTGTATCTAGAGGTAAGCTGTCTGGTAGAATAAAATATCGAATATTACTGCCTCGAACACTCAATGTTTCCAACTGCACAGGTTCTCTGTTCTTCAGGGTCATCCTCACAGCTTTAAGGTGCTTATTCATGCTAACATCTACACCTGTGATTGTTCCATGGACTTGTGTTCCATTCTTCAATTCAATGGTTACAGTTTCATGACTCAATTTCATCAAAAATCTCACGAACTTCATCCTAGCGGTGTAGCCTTCCTTCTGTTCTGACTGTTCACAGAATTCAGGCTCCAAAGACCCAGGGACTAGGGGTATGAATGGCCGGAAGAGCGCACTCCAAAAACAACTCCTAAGAGGACAAGTTTATTTTGGCTCACACACTAGTCCATAATAGAGCAAGAAAGTATGGTAGAATTCATGTCAGAGCAACGTGGCAGAAACTCATTGTGTCTTGGAGGATCAAGATGCCAAGAATAGGACTGGAAGTAAGAGAGAGTCCAACCCTCAAGGCCTGTACCTAGGTGCCCACAACTAGCAGCTAGGCAAAGCCTTCCAAAACAGTGCCACCATCTGGGAGCATGTACTCAGAAACATCAGCCTATTGTGCTCACTTCACAAGCAAACTGTATAACACTATAATGTGTAATTTTGTTTACATTTTAAGTGATGTTAAAAAATATTTTAAAATAAATTATAGGAAGAAAGAAACATTTAGAGTTTTTGATAAATTGTGCTCCAATTTTCTATTGCTGCATAATAAAATCCCCACATTTTTGTGGCTAAAAAAAAAAATAACAATGTAATTTTTCCACTTAATCCTGACGAGCATCACATACACAATTGCTCCAAACTGAAAGATCCATTGCTACTGGAACGTGCAAGGTGAATCACTCATTTCTCTGGCACATAAGCAGAGATAGCTGGGATAACTTGGTGCTGTCTTAGCCTCTGGATATCTACATACCCTTTTTCATTTAACACTCCTGCTTGAGCCTCTTTATATGGTTATGGGTCCCACCAGCCCAAATGTGAATGTAAGGTTGTTTGTCTTTTTTTTTTTAGACCTTGACCTAAAAGGTCAAATCATGGAGAAGCCCACATTAAGGAAGGAAATGGTCTTCATTTTCTCCACTGAGAAGTTATTCAATGTCGCATTTGCATTAGGAGGGATTATTATGGACATCTTTGGAGCAAATGGAGAATGATATTTTGCTTTTTGATGGGGTGGCTAGAATCAGACCCGAGGCCTTGTATAGTCTAGGCAAGTACCCTGACAGTAGGCTACAACCTTAACCATCTTTTGTCCTATATTATTATTTTATGACAATGAATTTATTTTAAAAATAGATTAAACACATTTTAATTATATTTTCATGAATTACAAGTATCAGGCCATAGCAATAAGTAACTGCCACATACTCTTAGTGGTTGTGGTTATAGTTTGAATCTTAAATGCTGCTCAATGACCATAGACCGAAGGTTTAGGAACCAGCTTGTGGAACTATTGAGAGATGGCAGTACCTTAAAGAGGTGAGACTTTGTGAAGAAAATTAAGCATGTTCTTGAAGGAGATTTTGAACCCTACCATGTTTCTCTTTCTCTCTGTGTCTCTGTCTCTGTCTGTCTTTGTCTCTCTGTCTGTCTCTCTGTTTCTCTGTTTCTGTCTATTTCTGCCCCTGACTCTGTCTATGTGTCTCTCTCCTTCTCTCCCTACCCCCAGTCCCTGGCTGTCTTTATGCAAACCAGTCTATTCTGTCATGTGTTCTTTACCATGATGTTTTTATCCTATAGCTAAAGCTGTCTTTTCCCCTGTTAAGTTGTTAGTTTCAAGTATTTTGTCATTGTGATAGAAAGTTGACTAATACAGTATAATTTCAACATCTAGTTTTTTGTTTGTTTTGTTTTGTTTTGTTTTGTTTTAATCAGGGGAGAACGGGAACACAGTCTCCCACTACCACAAATTATGCAGTCGAGTTTCCCACATTTGGGGAAATTGGAGGGGTCAGCACATCCGGAGTGCAATGGATAAGCCTCGCCCTGGGAAAACCACCTTCGTGATCATGGTATCTCCCCTGCCAGGTAAGTATGAACATCTAGTTTTTAATTAGTCAGGATTCTTTAGAAAAACAGAACCAATCTTAAAAAAGAAATATTTATATTTGGTTTATATGGTTTATCAGTTTGGCTCATACAGTTGTAAACTGACTAGTCTAGATAGGTATCTTCTAGATACTAGATACTGATACTGTAACTACTAGATAGGTATCTTCATGGTTTGCAGCCAGAGAAGCTGGGAGATGCCCAGGCAAAGAAGCTAGAACTCTCAGAATAAGTAAGACCAGCTCTAGTCTGAGACTGAAGGTGTGGAAGTCTGAGACTGAAGGTGTGGAAGTCTCTGGACAGTCCATGATGTGATTCCACACTGAAAGAGAGAAGAAGCTGTTGTCTGGTATCTGCAGGCAGTAGAGGCAGCAATGGGTATACCTAGTAGAAGCCATGTTGCATAGATTTTTCTTTCTTTTCATGTCTTCTTTTACCCAGAACCCTTGCTTAATGGACAATGCTGGCGACATTCAGGGTTGGTCTTTCCAGTCAACCTCTATGTTCTTCTAGGAATACTGGCCTAGTATTCCTAGGACACATCTTCATAGATCCACCCATAGGTTACTCTCATAGTTGTTTCTCAATCTAATTAAACAGACAATAACTCAATGGTAAGAAGCAATTGGTATTCATGTGCATATACTGTGAAAATGGCAGTGTGTATAAAGGGGGGTGTAAGCATAGGCGAGTTTGTTAAAAACAAAACAAAACAAAAAACAAGCTGTGCGGTGGTGGAGCACGCCTTTAATCCTAGCGCTTGGGAGGCAGAGCCAGGCGGATTTCTGAGTTCGAGAGTTCGAGACTAGCCTGGTCTACAGAGTGAGTTCCAGGACAGCCAGGGCTACACAGAGAAACCCTGTCTCGAAAAACCAAACCAAAAAAAAAAAAAAAAAAAAAAACCAAACACCATCATTTATAGTTTATTCTAGCCCTAAATCTGGAAACTTCAAAGTTCATCAACTCCAAAGTTCATCAATAGAAGCCTGTGAATTGTATGCTATTTTATGCAAACATAAAACACTACATACTCTATAACATAGGCAAATCCTTTAAACATAATACTGAACATAAAATATAAGTCATCTGTGGATGCAGTGTGATTTCAGTTACATTTATCTTTAAAACAAGCAAAAAATAAAACCATGGTGTTTAGTTGTATGCACATATTTACCTATAAAGAAGAGAAATACTAGACATACTAGTTCACCCACAGGGGTGAGAAAGATTGAAACAAATTTCAGGACACCCTGGGCTACTGTGAGAGTAGCTCCAAGAAAATGAAAACAAAAGGGAGAAATAAAAATAAGAAGAGAAATACTCACTACATTAAGGTTAGAGTGGGTGAGCTGAAGCGGTGTCTCAGCTTGGAAAGTGGTTTCTATACAAGCGTGAGTACCCAAGTTTGTATCCCCAGCACCTACACTTAAAAACTAAAAGTCAAAACAAAAGTTGTGCCTGGTGACATGCATCTGTAATTCAAATGCTAGGCCAGGAAGACCCTGCGTCTTGTTGACCAATTAGTATATGCCTTAACTTATATGAATCTGAGGAGCAATAGGAAAAAAAAGGGAAAACAGGCCATTCCCAGTACACTTGAGGATGTGTGTGTGTGTGTGTGTGTGTGTCTGTGTCTGTGTCTGTGTGTGTCTGTGTGTGTGTGTGTGTGTGTGTGTGTGCTAAGAATGATAAAAAAGCTACTGGCAGATTTAAGTTGAGGACTCTCAGGGTTTTATTTTCAAAGTGTCAAGAGTTGACACAAGAAAATAGCTAAAAACAGTTTTCAGTAGCTTCTGGTGAGACTCAACTTGCATATTAGATAGGCTTCAAAAGTGCAACCAGGGACTGAGGAGATGGCTCAGTGAATAAGGTTTGCTGTGCAAAAATGAAGATCAGAGTCCAAGGCTCTAGCACCCAGTCAAAAAGCCATTTGTGATGGTGCTCATCTATAACCTAAGCACTGGGGAGGCAAAAGCACATAGATTCTGGAGGCCTTGCAGCCCAGCTAGTCTTGACAAAAGGGGAGTTCTGGGGTCAGGGAGAGTTGCTGCCTTGAAGAAGAAGGGGGAGGAGGAGGAGGAGGAGGGGGAGGAGGAGGAGGGGGAGGGGGAGGGGGAGGAGGAGGAGGAGACATTCACTACGGACCTCTGGCCTCTAGATTTGTACTTATGGGTGCACATACATATAGCACACACGTGTACACACACACACACAAATGGCAAGATAAAATTAAATACAAAATGTTATGTGATTCTCAGAAATGAGTGATTAATTCTGGGAATTTCATGAGTTTGCCAGAGGAAAGGAATTTCAGATAAATAAAAAGCACCATGGCTTGAATGCATCTTATATACCTGCATTACACCCATGGGTACAATAAGTACACTGAGTATAAAGGTTAAAAGGAAGGAGGTCAGACCAGAGGGAGAAAGTTTACAGTCATAGGGGGTCTTATAGACTCTGTCATGGGGGTCAGGATTATTACATGGACTAACAAGTGATGGGGTAATGTTTGTATGTTAGATGACCTATATCAGGTGTGAAGTGGACAGGGAACACAGCAGACCTGCTTAGCAAAGAAGCAGGTGACTAACCAGGAGGTGGTAATAGAGATATAAAACATACAAAAAAATTGCTTAGGATGACGCTTTAATGCACATGTCTGGAAAGTATTATATATGACTAGTTTCAAAATTTACCGCAGCTTTAAATGTTGTTAATGTACATGGAATGTAGACAGAAAAGCTACATTTCATTCCTGACCCAGTAGAACTAACTATACTAGCTTCAGTAGCACCATATTCTGCCTATATATAAGTTAACCTATCACAGTGGTCATGCAGGCAGTATTTATTTGTATTATTAAAAGCTTTCAAGACAGGTAACACAGACATGGTGTATTTTATAAAAGACACAGAGAAATAGAAATCCTTAAGAAACACAGAGGTATTCTTAATTGGTTAATGGTTTCTTTAGATTACCAATTCTTATAGACTCTTCACAACTCTCAGTTTCCTCTGAGATACTCCAAAGTACTGTGGATTGCTACCTTCCTCCCAACTAATGGAGGAGTTACATTCCAGGTCCTAGTGCTGGGGACAGATGAGGAAGAACAGTGACAGTTCCATGTCTTTACATCCTTCTAGTCACACATTGGAGGGCTACAGAACTTGAAGGGAACTAGCTGTCAATCTTAGCTTTATATGAGGTGATAAGTGAAGAGAATGGGTTAAAGTCCTCCAAAGGTGCCTCTTCTTTGTGTGATCCTTTAGTGAAGATGACAGCAGGACTGAGTGAGGCTTCTGGAAATTCTCACATAGGCGTTAGGTGTAATCAGTACATAAAGAGTTCCAGAAAGGTCCCTCCGGAGCAATGAGGTCAAGAAAAAGTCATCTTCCAAAGATAATACAAGAAATAGTGATTACTTTGCCTTAAGAACCAAACAAATAAAACTCACATGTTAGCTGTCAATCTAATCAAACCCAGACCACTGAGTAGAAATGCTCATATATATTATATAGATATAATTGTTCATGTTACTGCAGTGCAATTCTTGCTTTATATCTCTTTCCTTCTGCCTTGCTGGGAATTCTTTCCTTAGAGAAACAGTATTTCAGTGGTTTTATCTTATGAATCTAGTAGTCTGGCATGGATTAAGAACTAAAAATGCATTGACAAAATGGAATAGAAATATAACTAAAGAAGGCAGATGTACCGAAATACAACAGTGGCCTTTCCTGGCTGTCCACAGTACCAAGCTTGAGCTGCTCTCCATAACCCCTTCAGTCCTGAAGCTTTCATGTCATCTACACTGGAACCATGTGGACGGTTCTTCCACAATGTTCAGCTGCCACCAGGAGATGCAGCTTGTTCCCCTAACACTGAGCAAATGCTCCCAGAAGATTTAACCTGAATGATCTGGTCTCTTAATCATAGCTGATTTTTCATATTGAGCTAACCATCATCAATTGCCCGACTAAACAATGTTTTCACTGCGGGAGTTCTGGTCTCTTGTTAGTCACAGCCTATTCCTCGTGTCAAAATAACTAGAAATCACAGATTCTTAATTTAAAGGATCACATGAATGCCCTGATAGAGTCTCTGAAGGACTCTCAAATAGCCATCATTCTGAATTACTCACAGCATTGCCTTCCAAGTTCCCACAATAGCTCAATAAGCTCTGGACACACAGGGCTTTTTCATCGCAAGTTTCCAAAATCCTTTACTATCCTCCAATAATAACATGGTCAGGTCTATCACAGCAATAGCCCACTCTCTGGTGCTGATATTTGTCTTAGTTTGCTTGCTGTTGCTGTGATGAACAGCATGACCAAAGCAACTTCAGGAGCAAAAGTCTCATTTTATCTTTACAGGTGACAGCTTACCAGGACAAGAAGTCAAGACAGGAGGAACTCAAGAAAGGGAAACTAGAGACGGGAATTTAATTGGTGTCTTTTGAGAAACGTTGTTTGTTGGGTTGCTCTTCATTGCTTTCCCAGTCTGCTTTTCTAGACAACTCAAAACCAACTGACAAGTGGTGGCATAGCCCACAGTAGGCTGAGTCCTCCCACATCAGTCATCAACTGAGAAAATAACACACAGACTGGCCAACAGGCTAATCTGATGGAGGCATTTTCTCAGTTCATGTTCCTTCTTCACAAATGCACAACTTGGTTGTGTCAAGTTGAAAAAATAATAATAAATGTACTAGAATGCAGATTAATAGCAGCAAACAATGCTTTGTGTTAGCTAAAATATTAGAGGCTCTGACTTAAAGCTTCATTTTCAAAAGAGAGTGTTAGGAGATATTATTTCAAGTCTGCTTTGCACATGCAAGAATACAGAATGGAGAAGGCTATGTTTCATCTACATCTTCAAAAAATTTACATCAATAGGGCGAAAGGAGAGAGAAGACTACTTTAGTCTGGGAGTTTTACTGACTAAACAGTAATTTTGGAAGCTTGAGCAGAGATTACTGTGGAGGGGATATAAGGTTCTGAAGAGAGGATGGCATTATGGAATGTATTAAGAATGTTTAAAGTGTGCAGGGAAATGGATGGAATAGAAAATATCATCCTGAGGGAGGTAACTCAGACCCAAAAGGACACGCATGGTATATAATCACTGAAGAGTAGATATTAACTAGAAAGTACAGGATTCTCACGTTATGCTCCACAGACTCAAAAGGCTACACAAGAAGGAAGGCCCAAAAGAGGATGCTTGAATATTACTTAGAAGGGGGAGTAAAAGAGTTACAGGAGGCAGAAGCATGGAGGGAACTGGGTGAGAGGGAGATGGAGAGGGTTGTGGGAGGGTTTCAGGATCAGGTATGGGAAGAGACAGTAGAGAGTGCCAGAGGGCCAGGAGATTGAATGGAAATTGGTGGGTGGCAGGGGTAGGAGTTGGGGATGAGGGCTTCTCTAGGATGCGCCAGAAATCTAGGATGGGGGAGGTGCCCAAGAATCAATGGGTGTGACCTTAACTGTGACTCACTACATTGGAGATGAGGAACATGAAAAGGCCACCTCCTATAGCCAGCCAAGGAACCCAGTGGAGCAATAGAGACACCAACCCACCCACAAAACTTTTCACTCAAAATTTGTCTTGTCTGTAGGGATGGGGCATGGAGCAGAGACTGGGGGTATAGCTAAACAATAACTGGTCCAACTTGAGACCCATCCCATGGGGACCAATCCCTGACACTATTAATGATACTCTGATGTGCTTGCAGACAGGAGCCTAGCCTATCGTCTGACAGGCTCCACCCAGCAACTGACTGAAGCAGAGGCAGAGACCCACAGCCAAACATTGGAGAGAACCCAGGAAGTCTTATGGAAGAGTCAGGAGGGATTGAGGGCCCCAGAGGGGATGTGAGTTCCACAGGAAAATCAACAGAATCAACTAACCTGGACCCTTGGGGGTTATCAGAGACTAAACCACCAACCAAAGTACAAACACAGGCTGGACCTAGGACACCTGCATATATGTAGCAGATGTGCAGCTGGATCTTCATATGGCTCCCCAATAACTAAAGTGGGGCTGTCCTGTTGCCTGTCTGTGGATTCTTTTTGTTTGGCCTCAGTGAGAGAGGATTCATCTAAACCTGCAGAGATTTGATGTGCCAAGGTTGAGGAATACCCAGGGGGGACCTCCATCCTCTCAGAGGAGAATGGAAGAAGGGATAGGGGAAGGGACTGTGGTGGAGGGAACAGGAGAAGGTCAGTTGTACTGGCTGATTTTGAGTGTCAACTTGACACAGCTGAAGTTATCACAGAGAAAGGAGTCTCCCTTGAGGAAATGACCCCCATGAGATCCAGCTATAAGGCATTTTCTTAATTAGTGATCAAAGGTGGGAGGGTCCATTATGGGTGGTGCCATCCCTGGGCTGGTATTCCTGGGTTCTATAAGAAAGCAAGCTGAGCAAGCCAGGGGAAACAAACCAGTAAGTAACATCCCTCCATGGCCTCTGCATCAGCTCCTGCTTCCTGACCTGCTTGAGTTCCAGTCCTGACTTCCTTTGGTGATGAACAGCAATGTGGAAGTGTAAGCTGAATAAACCCTTTCTAACTCCAGCTTGCTTCTTGCTCATGATGTTTTGTGCAAGAATACAAACCCTGACTAAGACAGGGGGAATAGGATAATTAATGTAACTGTCACAAGAATGTATCCTTTATAAAATAAGTTTAACTCTTTTTAGCTCACTTTTAAAATTTTTGTCTTTCTACAAGGACTGATACAGCAAAATGATCTCATACTCCCAGCCAGTACAACTGACCTCTTGTTAACTTGACACACAAATACATCACTATTAAGCCTCAACCCTTACTTTGTTATTCATCCCCAAGATCTAAATAACTTTAAAAGTCCTACAATCTTTACAAATTTTTAAATATTAAAATTTCAATCTCTTTTAAAATATTCAATCTCTTTTGAAATTCAAAGTCTTTTTATAATTCAAAGTGTCTTAACTGTGGACTCCACTAAAATACTTTCTTACTTCAAGAGGGAAAAATATCAGGGCACAGTCACAATCAAAGGCAAAACCAAACTCTAACCATCCAATGTCTGGGATCTACTCACTGTCTTCGGGGATACTCTCAGGGCTTGGGTCACTTCTCCAGCTCTGCCCTTTGTAGCACACACCTTGTCTTCTAGGCTCCAGCTGCCTGTACCCCACTGCAGCTGCTGTTCTTGGTGGTCATTTCATGGTACTGGCATCTCCAAAACAATATTGTCTTCTGCTGCAACTGGACTGCACTTTCACAAATAGCTTCTCATAGACTCTTTTCATGGTGCTAAGCCTCAACTTCTCTGCATGACCCCTTCAGTGCTGGGCCTTCAACTGCCACTGAGGCTGCACCTTTACCATTGGCTTCTCCTGGCCTCTCACAATGCCAAGCATCAGCTGCTACCCTTCATATTTCAACACCAGTATCACCTAGGTGATTCTTATATATTACCAAATCTGACTGCCAACAAGAGGAACAACAGTGGCTGTTCTCAGGAAACACTCCACAGAAGATTTCACCTTAGTGATGTTGGTCTCTTTTTAATCACTGCTAATTTCTTAGCTCCAGCTAACCAGCATCTATCATCCCAGTAATGCAGAGGTTTTGCTTTAGTAGTTCTGGTATCTTGTTAATTAAAGCTGATTCTTCAGCCCCAGATAACCAAAACCACAGAATCTTCACAATCAAAACAGCAACAGCCTTGATAAGAGTCTTTAATCTTCCTTCTGAAATTTCATAAGCCCTTGACCCATCATACTAAAAGTGTACAATCCAATGGATGGAATCTATCTACCATGTCAGCACATAGGTTCTAAAATTGGGGTCCAGCCTACATTTCACAGCAAAACCCCACATTAAAAATATCTACAGTTTGGGGATGTAGTTCAGTGGCAAAGGACCATGTGCTAGGCCCTAAATTCTATCCTCAGAAGTACATTAAATAAATAATTCTGCAGCTTGTTACTCAATTCAATAGAATAATAGTCTATGGCCTTAGGATAACTTAGCCATAATGCCCTAATATAGACTCATTGTCTTGCCAGGAGATGTATGATGCATGTTCCTCCTGCCATTAAGAATTTCTCAAAGTCTCCATCCATACTATGCGTCTTCTTAAACTTATGTGCCTTCTGAACATCTGTATGTAAAGAGAGAGGTAGTTAAATGTTAACTTTCCCAGGAAGCTCTTACTTTCTCTGACAGTGAGTTATTTCCCTCTGCCAAGCCTCAGGAACACTGTGCATAAGAGTATCCTCACATGATGTTATGATTGGCTTATGCTTTGCATAATTGCCACCCCTTTGAAAGTATTCTTTGTGGGCTAGAATTAATTTTTTTCTTTGTCTCTCAAGAGTTCAATATGGTGATCATTCAATATTCATTAATGATTCATTAAACATTCATTAAATATTCATTAAACATCTGGTGAGTTTGTAAGAAGAAAACTTTACACCTGATACTATCACAGTGGGCCAAGTGAGGCTCTTCTTGTGTTTTCTCTGTAATATCTCTTTTCTGAAACACTAGGAAGAGACTACATCAATAAAATTAGATTTTCCATATATAGAAATGAACCTCCCTTTTATATATATTAAAAGAAATGCATTTGAATAACCAGCAAGGAAAATTCCAGAGGAAAAGTCAGGCAAATTAACAGAGTTTCCAATCTGTCACAACTTTAATCAGTCTTATAAATCAAATCCAGTTTAATTTTAAGGGACCAAAAAAATCACTGTCTTCACATATTTTGCAATTTAAAAATTTAATAAGGGGCTCTCATTGCCTATCTTGTCAAATCAACGTTTCCCAGTCCAGCTTTGAAGGCCTTTAGAGACTCCCCATATATCACTCATCCAACTCACTAGCCACATAGCTGTCGGAATTAAACTTCCTGAAATATGGGACTATTCTCTTCCATACTCAAAAATGCTTTAAGGATCCTTAGGACTTAAGGTAAATTTCTAATTGTTTATGACTATATTTGGCCCTTGTCCTGTTTTAATTTTTCCTGGGACCACATCCTCTCCTATAGACACTAGTTTTCAAGTTCATTTCCTCAGGTTACTCTTTCAAAAATTTTCCTGTTTATGAGTCTCTCCAGTATGCAAGTGGTTCCTGGACCACCTTCAGTGCTCTCTTCTCTGTCTATTATGAGATTCAGCACGTCCAGTCAGCCAAGCATTCTCCATCTGCAGTATTCCATTTTTAATCTACTGGCCATCAGTCTGATTGATACTCTCCATGCTTCTCATATTCTAATAGACTTCTCAAAATATTCTTCCATTGGTTGTTTAGGTCAGTACTGTACCTAGTACTACCAGCATCCAAACCCCATTCTTTACACATTGCCTGTATCCTTTACTAGAAAGATCTTCAAAGCATGTTTATATATGTTGTAGCAACCTTTTTCTTTTTATCTTTTGCGTTCACTATGAGTAGATTTTTCATTCACAACTGACTGAAAGGACCCATGTTAAGGTCATCAATAGGATAGAATGTGCCAGGAAAAAAATGACCGGAGTCAAATATTGATAGAAAACCATTGTGGTTAATTTAAATAAATGTAAATAAATACATTGTTGTGGACAATTTAAATGTGAATATAAGCCCTATTTATTGCCATGAGCTATCAATGCTATTTTCCTTAATTAACTGCTTCTTGGATCCTCTGGCTCTTCTCTCCTCCATCTATGTTGTATTAGTTAGGGCTTTCTAGAGAGACAGACTGGTTGATTGAGTGTAATGGTTTGTATATGCTCATCCTAGGGTGTGACACTATCAGAAGCTGTGGCCCTGTTGGAGTAGGTGTGTCATTGTAGGTGTGGCCTTTAAGACCTTCATCCTAGCTGCCTAGAAGCCAGTATTTTGCTAGCAGCCTTCAGATGAAGGTGTGCGCGTGTGTGCTCGCGCGCGCCCGCGCGTGTAAATAGGATTTATTTGAATGGGTTACAAGTTATTGGTCTATTCCAAAAATGACAGTCTCCCAATACAAAGTCTAAAAATATAGTAGCTGTTCAATTCAGGCTGGATATCTATAATGCCAGTGAAGGAATGAGCTTGCCAGGGATATCAAGGGCAAGCTAGCAAAGGGCTTAATCTCTCTTTTTCTTTACTTAGGCTGCCTAAAGGCCCAGATTAAAGGTGGGTCTTCTGATCTCAGTGATAGGTATTTAAGATAGGTCTTATCTTAAATAACTTAAGAAAAATCTCTCACAGATGTCCCCAACTGCTTGTGATTTAGTTAATTCCAAATGCAATCAAGCACAAATAGCCATCACATATATTTCGGTGCTCTAGTTTCTACGCTTGATCTTACTCGCCCCTATTTGTGTAAGGTGAAGTACCTAGATTTAACCTCCCTCACCTCTGTTTCGAACACTAGTTCAATTTAATTTTATGTAGTTTCGTGGTTTTCAATTCCATAAGTAAGTTAGCCAGAGTTAATGGATAGCTCTAGTCCTGATCTTTGAGACCTAGTTGTAGTTTCATAATATGTACCATGGCCTAATAATCACTCTTTCCACTTAGACGGCAAGCAGGCTAAGCATCATACTTAGGTGTAAAACTAAACTCTTGGTTTCCTTTCTCCCTGAAACTAGCACTTCTTTATTGGTAAAAGACAGAACTTGCAAACAGGAGAGATTATGTGGAAAGCTTGAGCCCCACCCAGAAGGCGTGGAGAGGGAAGGAGGGAGAGCCCACAACGCGCAGCCGCGGCCATTGTCACCAGCGGGCTGGGGCGGGACCACGACTGCACATGCGCAGTGCGGGGTCTGTCCGCCTCTCGGCGCTGTCAATAAAGTTTTTGCGAACAAGCGCTCCTTTCCCCCGGCAAGATGGCGGAGTACGACTTGACTACTCGCATCGCGCACTTTCTGGATCGGCATCTGGTCTTTCCGCTTCTTGAGTTTCTCTCTGTGAAAGAGGTGAGGGCGCTTTGAGGAGGAGGACGGCGTAGGGACAAGAGAGGCGCCAGGAGAGGCGGGGAGGTGGCGGCAGAGCCTACACACGTGCGAGCCGGAAGCCGGCTTGGGTCGCCCTGACACCGGCTGGGCCCTGGGACGGCAGCTTCCCGCGTACTGTAACTGTAGCGCTGTTGGGGTCCTCGGGGCGGTGGGATTCGCCTGTGCCTCTGGAGCGGTGAGGTGACAGCGCGGGCTTCTGGCGACGCCAAGGTCTTTGCTTGCTGGCCTGAGGTGCAGGATCCCGCGGGCGACCATGTCCGTACTCGCCGGAAGCTGCGGTGGCTGTGCAGGAGGAGCGCTGAGCTTTGGGCTCGCCACGGAGGCTGTTGGAAGTTTCAGTTTTCTTCTTAGAATCGGAGTGTATGGCCTTGGATTTGGGTTGTGTTTAGAATCCAATGACAAGATTCTCTTACACTTAAAAAGTAATATCTGGCACTTTAATTTCCATGAAGTTGTGGATGCTTTGCTGTGAATTTCCTGGTCTTTGGTAGATATTTACTTCGTAGAAATGTAGCGTTACCTTGTCAGATGAGGGTGAAGACCAAGAATAACCCACAGTCCCACGACCTGCAATGTAAACTTTGTTTTCTAGTGTTGATGTTCAGACTTAATGTAGTATGATTTCGTCGTTACTGTTCTATGAGATATCCTCACTAAGTATGTAGTTTTGGGACTTCATAATATTTCAGCCCCAAAGGACTTTGGGGGGTACTGAAAAGAAGGATTAGAAGTATTAGGCCTAGTTATATATTGACTTTATGGATAAATTGATGCATTTTACTATTACAGAAAGTAAAATGTAAGGCTAGGATTTTGTCTAGAAGAGTTAATGAATTCTGTTTTCTGGACACAGATTATAACATAGGGAACTGTAGATTCAGATATTTTTGTGTTCACTGGCAGTTTTTTTTTTTAAAGTCTAGTAAAATTCTTTTGATGATATATATAAGCTTCCAGATAGCTATGGCTTATATAACAGGTATAACCTTTATATTTATAGGAAGCTTTCTAAGCATGCATATTGTCACTAGGGAACAGCAAAATTAATATTCAATAAATGCTGAAGAATGTCTTGACAGGTGAGACTTGAGCTTGATGGATATATTCTTTTTGCATTGAATTTTGTAGTCTGTACACTAGAGATTAGTAGAAGTTCTGTCTATATATATATCCATCCCTTACCTTTTGAGTGTACCAGAGATGTTTTGAATCTTCCTGAACTTCATATTTTTGTGGTTCTTTAAAAAATACATTCATGTTTTTAAGGCAAACGGAGAAATGTGAAGTATAGATTGTTTATTCGTAGGCAAGGCTATAATTCAGACTCAGTGGAAACATCTAAGAGGATGTTATTATGGTGGCTTTAATACTTCAAGCGGAAGACAGTTCCTAAATATTGAGATATAAAATTGTGAAAAATCCAAGCTAAAACTCTGACATCTCACCAATGAAAAATTAATTTTTTTTAGCATGATGTGTCTGTAAGGTAAAAGTGGTGCATATCAGACAAGTATTGACTAAGTACTGTTAAAATTCAAGAATTTACTTACTTTTAGTGTTACTTTTAGTGGAAACAAAGGACTTTGAGAAGGGGGATTGAGTCCTGACAGAGGCAGGGATGGTGATGTTTGCCAGTACTTACACATTTGTAATATATTGGAGGATATAAGTTCCAGGAGAGAACTGATTTCTAATTCAGGTTCTCCACATGGTCTCAGCCTTGAAATAGTTCTGCATAAAGGCTTTTGATAATCATTGAATAGTTAAATGAATTATGTATTTGCATGTCACAGTTTATTATGTGAAGTGTCATGTTGGATGGTGGGTGCCAAGATTAGAACACTGGGGTTTGAATTTGGACACAGGTTAGGATCCTTGCCCTGTCTTAATTCCTCTGCACTTCAGACAGTTTGGTTTGTTGTTGTTGTTGTTTGTTTTTCTCTTTCTGAATTTTAGCCAGCTTCTCAGTCATTCTACCTCTCAGTATAAGCTCTGTTCATGTGATAGATTTGCTTGACTTGGGGTGGGGGGTGGTGAGTTCTTTCTGAGATAAGACCTTGCTTGCTGGGCAACCTAGGAGGGCTTTGAACTCCTTACCTGACTACCATTTTTCCCAGGGGCTAAATTACAAAAGGATATCACCATGCCCAACTTTTTATTTTCTTCATTTTCATATAATTGAAATTCTCAAACAGGAATGTATGCTTATTTAATGCTAGAGATTGGACCCCAATCCCTTGATGTGATAGGCAGGCTGTCTGCCCTTGTGATCTATATTCCAAGCTCTGTTTTTAGAAACAGTCTCCCTGTGTAGCCCTAGCTGGTCTAGAACTCCCAACTCCAGAGGTCCTCCTGAGTGCTGGTATTATAAGTTTATACCAGCACCCTGGCTTCATGAACTAATTCCTCTGTCATCTTTCCTTCAGCATTGCTCTGTGAAAGTCACCCACTATATGATGGCAGTTACGAATTTTCAGTGCTGATGGTTAATTTGTTGTATTGTACCAGTTTGTTCATCCATTCTAGTATTAATGGACTGTGTACTGTAAACATTTTTAGGAACATACTTTAAATAGATATACTTGTTATTGATATTTTACAAAGTTGGTGAGTTGAAAGCATGTGTGACTTCAGGAGATAAAAACATTGTTTCTTAAGTGATTGTATTCTTGCCAGTAGGATTTGAATACTATTTAGTCTGCATTCACATTAAGACTGATACTTTCAGGTTGTTTTTTTTTTTTAAATCATAGTTTTTATATGCACTTCCTTTTGATTATTGAAGTTGAGATCTTATGTCTTGTTCATTTGATTATCTTGTTTTGCTAGTGACTATTAAGATGTTTTAGCTATTTCAGTTGGATTAGTTGTCCTTTGTGCCTGTTTGTTGAAGTTTTGTATATAGTTTGGAACATTCACTTTTGATTCTGTGTTATATAGTTGTGGATACTTTCTAGATGTTTCTTTCCTTTGCAAGATTAAACTGAAAATGAGTCTCATTTGGCTAAGTATCTCTCAGATTCCTTACATAGTCTCAGTAGCCTTCATGTTTGTGTGAGTCTGTATTATAATTTATTCCTTGTGAGTTACGTGTTTTCAGAACCCTTTACAAAGCAAAACCTTGTCATGAGTTTGTTGACTTACACAATTGGTGCTAGTTTAACTTTAGAGGTACAGATGGTACATTTAAGAGTCGCATTCAAATGGTTGTAACTCTTAAAAGAGGAATACGTAAAGGTAAAGGAGTG
The DNA here is from genome assembly GCF_004785775.1 of Grammomys surdaster. Taxonomy (NCBI): domain Eukaryota; kingdom Metazoa; phylum Chordata; class Mammalia; order Rodentia; family Muridae; genus Grammomys; species Grammomys surdaster. The sequence continues at coordinate 19,725,564 of NW_021604565.1, read as the reverse complement.
GCCACATCAAGGAGTGGTGGGTAGCCATCAGGAGGCTGCAAAGGATAGTAAGAAGGTCAAATATTTAAGAGCCTATTCCTAGCTTCTGGGTGTGGAGAAGCAGGGACGTTTGTTTTGCAGTGGAAAAGCTGTGGATACTTTTGTACTCTTGTATACTGCATAATAAAATGAATAAGAGATTGCTTGATAAAATAATAATTGAGATCAAAAGTAAATGGAGATGACATTGATTTTCAGATCTTTAGGTAGACAGGATAGTTTGTGTCAATTGGGTGCTTCCTATATTGGTTGCTTTTCTTTTTACAAAATGTTTAGTGTGTGTATGTCTGTCTCTCTGAGTGTGTCTGTACTTGGTGAATCTGTGACTATATATACTCTAAGTGAGTGTTTTATTATTGACCTGTATAATAGCCCTATGATGCTTTTTTAAGTAAAAATTTTCTGTGGAGGAGGGTGGAGCTCTAAGGTGCACTGGCTACCACAGCAAGGTGTGGAGGACAGAGAACAGGGGATAACGTTGAGAAGTCATTTCTCTACATCTTTGTGTGATATTCAGCGATTGAGAACTGCTCTCCTGACTCATTTGCTCAGCAAGTTCTGTACCTGCTGAACCAACTCACCAACCCATACACAGACACACACATTTTCAAAATAGTTTCATGAAGTATGTTTTTCTTAATAAACTGAAGAACTTAAATATACTCGTTAAAAAGTAGGTTTTTTTTTCTTGCAGATTTATAATGAAAAAGAATTGTTACAAGGAAAATTGGATCTTCTTAGTGATACCAATATGGTGGACTTTGCTATGGATGTTTACAAAAACCTTTATTCTGATGATATCCCTCATGGTAAGTTTTATTGTTAGAACTGAAGCTTGACAATAGCTGAAAATGTATGTTTTATGATACGGTAGCCAAAAGGTTTAATGATTGTGTTCTTAAAATCCTTGGGAGAAAAGGCATAGGAAGGTTACAAGGATGCTAAGGGGTGTTTTCTCCTAGTGAAAGATGTGAATCTACTTTAAACATACCTTCAGATCATAGTGTGTGCCATCAAAGTTGTACTCTATGTTAAAGTTGTACTCGGTGTAAAAGTTGCATTAAACTCTATCAAAGTTGTATTCTATAGGCTGTCAGCTTGTGATCTTCTGATGCTGCTGTAGTGTTTTTGGTCTCATTGAGCCTTCTCAAGATGTGATCTCTAAGACTAGCACCGCCAGTTCCATTGGGAGAATTCTTTAGAAACACAGATTTAGCCAGGCGGTGGTGGTGGGTGGTGGTGGCGCACGCCTTTAATCCCAGCACTTGGGAGGCAGAGGCAGGCGGATTTCTGAGTTCGAGGCCAGCCTGGTCTACAGAGTGAGTTCCAGGACAGCCAGGACTACACAGAGAAACCCTGTCTCGAAAAACCAAAAAAAAAAAAAAGAAAAGAAAAAAAAGAAAGAATCACAGATTTACACACAGAAAGTGTTTGATTAGAAACTGCTGAGGCCCTGCAGTAAAGTTGGGGAACTATTATGAGAGTGATTTCCAAACTGGTTCAGTACAGTAGATAATTCTTGACAAGGAGAAAAACAGAAAAATGTTCCCTGAAGTATTATGGGCTGGACTGGACGTGGTGGTACACACCTCTTATCCCAATGCCCTAGAGGCGTAGGCAGGTGATTTTGAAGATAGCCTGATCTACATAGCAAGTTTTAAACCTGCCACAGTTATGTAATACCATGCCTTAAAAAATAGTATAGCTCTCACCCCCACCCCCATCTTCCCCAGTGCATGAAACAAGTTCTGGCTACAGCGGAGTGTTCTTTGTTTAAATTGCTGTTTTTCAGATTTTGATAACAGATTCTGCCACGAACCCCGCCCCCCCCCCCCAATTTGGACATGATCTCGAAAGGTTTTTTGTTGTTGTTGTTTTTGATTATGAACATATGTCTTAAGCACAGGTTTATAGAGAAATGTGTAGGGAAGAAAAAAGGCACCTATGTTGTACCAGGGGTGCCTCATAGAGTAAAGCGTTTGCTGCAAATGCCTTATGACCTGAATTTGACTTCCTGGAACCCACAGTAGAAGAGAGAACCAACCCTGTCTGCTCACACGGATAATCCCCATCACGCACACAGAAAATAACTATATTTAAAATAAAATTTGGAATCCATATGTGGCGAAGGAAGCACCGCTTTAGGATAAGAGTGCTATATAATACAGACATTGTTAAAGTCAATACAGCCTTTTGGAATTTGTAGGCAGCAACTATTTAACGTTAGTTTGTGATGGAAGTAAAGGTTTTTCTCTGTATTTTTGTATGTTTTTTTATTATGTGTATGAATGTTGGCCCCCCTGTATGTTTGTACACCTTGTGTGTGCCTAGTGCCCTAGAAGGTCAGAAGAGGGCTTTACATCCCCTGCAACTGAACTTAGAGATGCCTGTGAGTTGCTGTGGGGGTGCTGGGAATTAAAGTAAGCTCCTGTACAAGAGTAACAAGCGCTTTGAACTGCTCAGCTGTCTCCAGTCCCACTGTTGTTTGCTTTTATCTCAGCTTCCTAAGTAGCTACATGTATAAGTGCATACCACCCAAGGACAATGACTATTAGTCACTGACTATTAATCTGAGATATTTTGCAAATAGATTATTTTATTTGGGTTTTATCTTATTTTGGTGGTAGTATAGTAAAAAGGATCTATGGAATTTGGTTTGTGAAATTACAGTTTATAATAAAAAAGATCCTTGACTAGATTAAAATTACAGTCTACCTAGTAATAATATATAAACCCCTTAGAGTAGTAATTGTTCAAAAATTCTAGGGTAGTAGTTAGTCAGTAATTGAATGGAAACAAATAGGATACTTGAAATAAATCTTAGAAAGCCAGATCACAAGTGACATTTCCTGCCTACTTTCAGCACCACCCACCCCTGGTCTTTATAGTATGTGTCGTTTTTCTCTCCACAGTAGGTGGATGAGTCCCTTTTCTTTTATGTGCCTTTGTGGCTCCAGCAAAAGGAAATTGTGAGTTTGAGGAAGTTGTTGAGTTGGTGGTTCCTGGCATGTGAATTGAAAGTATGAGGACTAAATAAATGTGTATACTTTGAATTAATGGAATCTTCTCTAGACAGTCTCACGGAATTGTGTGGTTTAACTTTCTAATGCTCGTGTTTTTCATTAGCTTTGAGAGAAAAAAGAACCACAGTTGTAGCGCAGCTGAAACAGCTCCAGGCAGAAACAGAACCAATTGTGAAGATGTTTGAAGATCCAGAAACTACAAGGCAGATGCAGTCAACCAGGTAACCTGCCAATGTGAGGTCTAGTTCTCTTTGCTGGACTCATGTAACTGTTAAACTCATATCCTGTAGTATTGTTTGTTCTCACCTCTATCTTTTGAGGAGTGGGATTCCCTGACAGTGAATGTTAATATTTACCTTTGTATGTGTCTGACTGTTTTGTTTTTGTGCGTGCATACAAGTCTATTGCACTTGGAGCTCAGAAGCCGGGCCAGATCCCTTGATACTAGACTTATAAGTAGTTGTGAACTACCAACTGGGTGTTCTTAGCTGTTGAGCCACCTCTCCAGTCCCAGTACTAATTTTTTTAAAGAAGCTTTAAAATTCATACGTGTGATGACAGCACCATACCCTCTGCCCCTTCTAAGAAGACATTTGGCAGTATCTGGAGATTTTGAATGTTGAAATTTGAGAGGAAGTGTAGAGGTCAGTATGAAGAACTAAACATTTTGTACACAGGTTGCTTTTCTCCTTACTCTTCTAAAAGTCAGCCAGCTCAAAAGTATTACGTACAAACATTGTTTCCAGTGGATGCCTAGAATGCCTGGGTTGCTTTCTGCAGGAGAAACCTGAGCTTACCACTTACAGTCTCTTGTACCATTTAGATGTCTGTACTCATCCCAGCTAAGATTATTTTATATGTAATTTCTTTTTGCTAGAAACAGACTTTCTTGTTTGGTTTCAAAATAAGGTATGTTGCCTTAACCTTACTTAACACATTGGAGCCTTTGGAGTTACTAGAAATATTTAAAAGTGAAGTGTACTAAAACAGAATGTCACTGTTGTAGTATGTCTTAGGTACCCTATGGATGCATTTACTTCAGAATTGTTAGTTATCTTATTATGCTGTTAGTTTCTAGAATATATGTTCAAACCAAAATTTTAAGACATTATGATTTGGAAAAGCATTATCTGATATCATTAGAAAAGCTGCAGGCCCGACCCCCTTATTCTTCTGTGTTGTAATAGGCTCTGTACCTACATGCTCTGGTGTTTTGAATAGGAGTGGCCCCCACTGTGTTTGAATGTTTGGCTCATAGAGGGTGGCACTATTAGGTGTGGCCTTGTTGAAGGAAATGTGTCACTGTGGACTGGCTGCGAGGTCTTAGATGCTCAAGCTAGGCCTCCTATGGCATTCACCTTTGCCTGTGGGTCAGAATGTAGAACTCTTGGCTCCTTCTCTAGCACTGTGTCTGCCATGTTTCCTACCATGATGATAGTGGACTAAATCTCTGAAACTGTAAGCTAGGCCCAATTAAATGTTTATAAGTACTGCATGGTCTTGGTGTCTCTTCACAGCCATAAAACTATAGCTAAAATATGTGCCATATTATGCTATATGCATGTGCAGGAATACAGATACACAGATAAAAAGTTATGTTCAAAGGAGAAAGCACCACCTTTCTGTGTGAATGTGCATATATCTCCACTAGACTATTTGTTTACTTACATACTTATGGTAGTACAAAGAGTAGTTGTAGCCTTTCAGACTTCATATCAGTATCTAGGAAGTGAAACTTGAAGTAATCAAGATGTAAAAGTAAACAGACATGTTAGGACATGGTAGGCACTAAAAGAGTGGAAGTGGGGACTGGAGAGATGCCTCAGCGGTAAAGACCATTTACTGCTGCAGAGGGCTGGAGTTTGGTTTCCAGCCCAATTCAGGTGACTCAACTGCCCGTAAGTCCACCTCTAGGGGCCCTGTGTCTGTGGCTATGTGCAGAGTACCCACACAGGTACACATACACTAGTTAAACATAATAGAGATAAATCTTAAAAGATTGGAGATGATGAGATTAGGGGACGAGTAAAAGGGACATATGGTGTGTTTACCACAGGGTACAGCAGTGCCTTTCGTAAGGGAACTGTGCTGTGCTGACTGTTTTGTCTACTTGACACAAGCTAGACCAGTCTGGGAAAGGGGAACGTCAGGGATTGCTTCCATCAGATTGACCTGTAGACAAGTTTGTGAGGCATTTTCTTGGTTAGTGATTCTGTGGGAGGGCTCAGCTCAGTGGGAGAGAAAGGGGCAGTGTCAGCCCCGGGCAGGTTGTCCTGAGTTGTGTAAGAAAGCAAACTGAGTAAGGCACTGGGGAGCAAGCCAGTAAGTGGCATTTTTGAAGGGCCTTTGCATCACCCTGAGCCTCCAGGCTCTTACCTTGAATCCGTGCCCTGACTCCCCTCAGTGATGGCCTCTGATTGGGAAGTGTAAGTCACGTGAACCCTTTCCTCCACAGGCTGCTTTGTTTGAGAATGTTTAATGACATCACTAGAAAAAACGAAGTTGAAACTAAGTGAAGTGATAAAGTATTACAAAGTCATAATCTAAATTAGAGTTAAAAACTACTTATTTTCACATGAGTGATTTTTTTTACCAAGCTCCTTACATTTTGCACAGAGTATTTGAACTATATTTGAACATAGATATTTATATTTCATACACATTCTGAGAAACAGACAGAGGACAGTGAAAGTTTGAATTTTGTGCCCATTTCATATTGAGTGTTGTATTCAGTAATTGTTAAATTAGTTCTGGGCCCCTTCCAGTTAAATTCTAAGTGAAGTTATGCTCCCAAAGCATGCTGCAAGCCACACTGCACATGCCCACATGAAGGAAGACGCCTGAGAAAACCCTTTCCTTTGTGAGAAGGTGAAGATACGCATCTTGGCATTTTAGTTTTTCTCCCTCGGTGTTCTTGTTATGCTTTTACTGGTGTGTCAGAATCTAGAGTTAATGTAAAACTAATTTAAGAAAGTTAAGTTGGGCTATTTGGTAGCTTGATATGGTTTGTAATTGCATGGAGTTTGTAAACATGACATAGGCATCTTCTAAGTTTGGTCTTCAGAGCTTAGGAAATCTGAAAGAAAATTTCAAGTTTTAAAAATCCTTATATCAAAATTTGACTTGTGCTATTTGTTTTATTCTAAAAGTGATATTTCTGCTTAAGTATTAAGAGACTTAAGGTGACTTAGGATGCTAACTTAGAAGACAGGCTGCACGCTTTGTGTTCTGCAGTGACTAAAGCATAATAACGCTCACTTTTCCAACATTAAGGGATGGCCGGATGTTGTTTGACTACCTGGCAGACAAGCATGGGGTAAGTTTTTTTTTTAATACTAAAAAATGGTTATGTTCTGAAAAGTTCATTAGAGACTAATGCTGTGCACAAATAGTTTGGTATAAGAATATAATTCTTAGATTAACTTAACTAAATACAACTGGTATAGTTTTAAATGTAGTTTTTTTTCACCTCAACAGTGATAGTTTATAATCCTCTTTTGATAATAAATCCTCACAGTGCTTGTCTTTTGGTGAATCATATAATAGTAACTGATGTTAGCACCAGCAGAAAACTAAAGCCTAGAGGGGGCGGGGCCATCTCTCCTCCTTGTTTCTCCCTCTTCCTGAGCACCCAGGACGCTTAGATTTTTGAGAACAGGATATTGCTGTGTGGGCCAAGCTGTCTCCACATTTGTGATGATCTCCTACATGTTTTCTGACTCTAGGATTATATGCATGTGTCAAACTCAGGATTTTTTTTTCCTGTGTGGCATTTACTTACAAATAAGTAAAGGCAGAACTAGAGTTAAAAATTTTCTTTTTACAGTAGAGAACATTTTGGCTACCTTAGGGAATGCAGTAGCTCTTGACATTTTCATAGCCTTCATTAATTTACAAATTTATAAGTAAATGTTATTTATTTTTTTGTAGACATCTTTGATTTCTCTTTTGTTAGCAAAGAGAATTTCACATTGTATATAATTAAACTTAACTTTCAAGTCTTAGCTCCTATTTAATAATTATGTAAATGGCTTGCTGACCACCACATAGTACTCTCTGTGATTTGCTGCAGAATATTTAGTAGTTTGGTGTTGGAAGTCTTCAGTTCTTTTAGATTTCCTCAGTTTTATTTTATTTACATATTAATTCTCAAAGTTGATGTAATTTTGAGGCTAATTTTCAGAGAAGAGAAGTTTATTGTCTATGTTCTTTGTGTAAGACCACAAATCCTTGGCAGTGCACATGTTTGCCGCAGTTGACTAGATTAGTCAGCTAGTAGACTTACAGCAGACTTGAGTTATAGTCCAAGTTTATTTTGCAGTTAAATTGCTATCAGCACAGTTCAGAACTCTTGAGATCAAAACTAAGCATTAAATTGACAAATCCATGTGTGTGTGTACACATACACAGGCATATATACATATATACAATCAAGTGTTTTCTGGTTATGTTATTATTGGTGGTAATTGTAGGGAGACTTTAAAAGAATTGACTCATTCGCTCATCTAAAAGAGTTAAATGAACGGAATTAGTAATTTAACTATAGAAAGTTTTTCTCCCTCCAGTTTAGGCAAGAGTACTTAGATACACTCTACAGATATGCAAAATTCCAGTATGAGTGTGGAAATTACTCTGGAGCAGCAGAATATCTTTACTTCTTTAGAGTTTTGGTAAGTACCTGTTGTTTATTTGTTTTCCTTTTCCCCTCTACTTCCAGAACTTTGGTCTGAGTCTGTCTATTAAATTTACAACAGTCATTGGCAAAGGAGAAAGGTAATTTAGGTTAAAAAAAAAAACAGGGGGTTTGGCTTTGCATCAAAAGCCAAATAGAACACCTTGTTAGGTTCCTCACAGCTTATAGAGAGAGCTGTGAGATGGAGCAGAGTCACACACTCTGCAGTACAGACCTGGCAACCAGAGTTTGATCCCCAGAAATCACATCAGGGTGCAGAGAGAACCAACTCTATGAAGTTGTCTTCTGACCTCCACGCTTATGCTATAGCCACCTGCATCCATGCACAAAAATGCTTTTAAATACATCTTTAAAACAAATTTTGAAGGACTTTAATTTGACCTTGACATCCAAAAATAGGAAATTATTAGCTTATAATTTGTATGAATTTTAGTATTAGCAGAATTCTGTCTTATAATGGATTTTTGTGGTACTGTAAGCAGAATTATAGTTTAGAGCATGTTACCCACCTAATCTGTTTCTTTTTCTGAACAACTGTAAGCCTGTATGTTTTAAGGTGTTATGTTTTAATACTGACCTAATTTCTATTTACCCATATTCTCACTAATAGAAAGTGAGGGGAAGTGAGGGATGGAGCCGCTCCAGCAGTGTTGCTATGGTGTTAGAGTGAGGCTGTTGGGTCACCACTGCCTAGATTTAGTGCTTTTACAGAGGGGAGAAAAAGTTACATGAAACCTGATTAAAATTAAGGCCTTCGACTTAACAAGTTTTCTCATTCTGTCTTCTTTTCAGATAATTGCAGTAATAGGAACTTTCTAAAGTAATCAAAATGCTCTTATCCAGCCTTTTATCTGAGAAGTTATAATTTATTACTCACTGTGGATTAATGAGCAAGTGACCGAAGCTAGTGGTTTGTCTAGTTTATCCTAGAAGTTAAAATCTGATTAAGACAAGGACCTTTTGTCTTCCAATCTTAGATTTATTTTCTGTTGTTTTTTTTTTTTTTCCTTTAGCTTTATATGTCACAAGAAAAACACTTAGACCATGTCTTTGATGTCTTGAGTTCAATGAAACTCAGGTTTCCTTTTTGGGGTAGTTCAAGGGGCAGATCAATGTTACTCATTCAGATTTTCCTACACTAAAATTGCATAGGAAACTCTAGTTTTTAACACTACCCACCATCCTTCCTTCAAGGAAACAAATGTTTTCTGTTTATTTCTAAGCTAGACCTAAAACATTATTTTTCTCTTTCCCTCATTTGCAATGAGCTCTTCATTTACGGGTAAGCTGTAATTTGCTTGCCAATGCACTGAAGCTAATCATTGATGTTAAACTTGGAGTGACTTATCAAAAAATTCCATCACTTTTACCTTGAATGTTACCAGAGATTTAGGAGAGCAAAAGTTGATTACTTTGAGAATATAAACAGCTTAGGCTAGGATTGTAAAGCCAGAAGCCTGGTATGATTACAGGTACATGAAAAGAGCCGGTTATTCATATCGTTTGTTACTGCTGGGAGTGAAGTTTGAGAATGAAGATTTAGTGTCGTGTTAGAGTTCCAGCACAGTAAATTTATTGTTGCTGGTCAGGGAGTGAACGTGCCATTTTCCTAAGACATGGAAACTTAAGGTAACTGCTGGGAATCCAGATATTGAAACTCTTCTAGTATATCCACGCTGAAAGCAGGCTGCTATGAAGAGCCAACTGTAATCACATGGAGTTGAGCCAGGGTAGTGCACGTGAACCTTTTGGGGTTACAAACCTTCCTACGCTTGTACAAAAAGCTTTTATCCTACCACATATAGCATACTTTAGTTTTAAGAAATTTCTACAATAAATAGGTGTGTACTTTATAGCTGGGAGTTTTAATATTTACTTTGAAAACTTATAACATGTAATACTCTGTCTTTAAAAACATTCAACTCTATGCTGTTTCATTATTCCTAAAACATCCTATATTGGAATTCAAGTAATAAAATTTCTTAAAATTTATATTCACTAAAAATTGTCTCATTTTATACCATAAAAGATTTGAGCTAGGTTTTTGCTCTTTTTTTTGGCATATTGTTGCTTACTACAAAGAAAGGAATATTAGATGTTAATTATATTTTCTTGATTTAGATACGGCCATTAAAAATCTTAGGTGTTTAAAAGTTTAATAGCAAAAATGAAAATCTTGGTTTTGATTTTGATGAAAATGACGTTTTAGTTTAGTTATTTTTTTGTGTTAGTTTTTTTCATTTCTAGATTTTTTTTTTTTTCTGGTGATTGGTTTCTCTTTTAAATCTATGGTTAAGGAAACATAAGCTATGAAAGAGCCATTGTAACTATGGGCTGAGATTAGAATTTGACTCTCCAAATGACCTATTGTAGGTCAGTGTTTATAAATTAAAGCTGTGTGACCCTAGATTTATTTTTTTTTTAAAGATTTGGTGACTTTTCGAATATGTTGAGGAATGTCCATTTGGATGGGAGACTTCTTTGCACTTTGCTCTAAAAGCGTGCTAATTAAAATGAAATCAGAAGAGTTGGTAGAAACGTTTGAATGTTTTTTGTTTTAAAAGTGGCACTGAATTTTTATTAAAGATCTGTCCTCACTATGCAGCCCTTAGTTTAACCTTTAAAATGTGTCCATTAAGGAACTATTGAAGTAATAGGGATTTTAAAATACCGTTTCTTATTATATTTTAAGAGGTTCCCCCCCTCCCAGTTAGAATGACGATGTATTGACTGTCAATGGCATATCAGACCATTTGACAGCACTTTCCATGATGCCTAGACTCCTTGGGTAATGGTGAATTGAGCATCTTGACCACAGTTTTGGCTCTGATATGCCTATTGGCTGTCAGTTTATAAAGGTTGTCTAGTTTATACTGATTCTCAGGCATGGCTTATACTTCAGTGTCTCCAATTGAAATATATACTGAGTCAGTTGTTTTTAGTTTTAGGTAGACAAAGTAAGTGTATTAAATTTGATAGCATATTAGATGATGAAATTGTGTGTGTCGGGTAGGGTATTTGCACTCAGGATTGATGCATGCATGTGCAGAGTAATGTTGGATGCCCTCTACCACTCTGTACCTGGTATTAGACTAACACAGCACTGTGGTTATAGGCAGTTTTGCATATTTACGTATGGATCGTATGGTAGGTACACTTCATGATCAAAATTGGAACAGGTGGCGTCTTGTTCATGTTTCAAAATTTAATTTATAGATTTGTTTCTATTATTTGACTGCCCAGAGAGCTTGCTAAATGTTATCCAGAACATTTGTGAAAATTTACTACAAATGATAATAACACTTAGGTCAAAGTGCTATAAATGATTCACCTCAATAACCTCACATTTACTGAGTTCCTAGCATGTGCTGGGTAATAAACCTTCTGTCATGTTGAAGCTGTGTAACAGCTGAGAGGGGTTCTCTGTTATCCTCATGTGGAAGCTAACACAGGTGACTATACCGCCTATGATAGCAGTGGCAGAGCTGAACACTTGACTGGCTTTCTAATCATACCGTATAGTTACATTTTAATTTATAATACACATTACAGGTATATTCTGTTGTGTAAATGCTTTGATGAAAAGTGAATTCAGAATTTCATCTTGGAGTGCAGGAATATATCCTTTCTTCTCAAATACCCTCCCTTGCTTTTGCTACTTTAACACATGATTAGTTCAGATTCATTTTATGTATTCCCACTGGTGTGCTGTAAGGGAATATTGTTGAGCAATTTTTATCATTAGTTTGGTAGTTATTTACAATTTTGAGTGTAATTCATCAGTAACTTCTTTTATAAACCAGTAGGCCTGTACTTTACATTTTCTTTCCTGTCATATTTTTGTATTTTTTCTTTTCTTGAGTCAAGGTCTGTTAAGTGGTCTAGGCTGTCCTCAAGCTTGTGATACTCCTTCCTCCCCTTTCCTAGTGCTAAGATAAGCAATGTGCTACTGTGGTCTCTTTGAAGTATTTTTAGTATTTGTTTTATCTCTTAACTATTGCGAATGAGATTCAGGAGCTTTGGTTTCTTACAGCTTAAATTCATTGACATTAGCTTCCTTTGAATCTAACAAGATTTGCAAAGTAGTTGTAGGTATACAGAATTTGATTGCATATGTATTATCTGAAATAGATTATGCTAAAGTGATGCTGTTGTTTGCTAGCTTTAAAATCGCCTTCTGTTTCACAATAAAAACCTGATATTAAAAACATGTTTTTTAAATAAATTATTTAAGTAGTTTACTATTGTGATTCAATAAAGCCTTGAAAATAATGAGTTTGTGGTAGAGATATAATTTGGATATGTCTTTAGGTAGGCTAGATGAATGTATTGGGTATAAAATGCACCTTTGTTCTTGCTGTGTAATATTGAGGCCATAACTAATTATTCATACAGGTTCCAGCAACAGATAGAAATGCTTTAAGTTCACTCTGGGGAAAACTGGCCTCTGAAATCTTAATGCAGAATTGGGATGCAGCCATGGAAGACCTTACTCGATTAAAAGAGACCATAGACAATAATGTAAGTTACGTGTTTTGGATTGACTCCCTGAAATTTCTTTGTACTTCTTATGTTTTCTGATATGGAGTAACACTGCACATTCTAAGAGGGGAAAAAAGAAATAAAAAACATTCATATTTTGTTTTGATAATTTTGTTTGTTTGTGGTTTTGCCTTGACTGAATACTCACTTGGTGGATAAGTTCCCTTAGCCTTGAAAATGGTCACACTTGGTTTGACTGCTTTAGCTACCATGCCCCTGAAAATACTGCCCTGTCAGTGCCTCCTACTGTAGACAGTTGTTGCAGAAGATGAGTTTCACCCATAGTTAATGTCACCCTCCAACCCACTAAATAAAGACTGCTTGCTTCTGTCCTTGGTTTTAAAACGTCTTAGGGTGGGGTCAAGCCTTGAATATAAAGCATGGTTAGTATAGCCTTAGAATAGAGCCTCGCTGTAGTTACACTTCTGAAATCTGTGTTTATTTGCTTGTCTGTTTTTCATATACTAATATTTCCTCTGTATACATTTCTTAATCCTTCAGTCTGTGAGTTCTCCACTCCAGTCTCTGCAGCAGCGAACATGGCTCATTCATTGGTCTCTGTTTGTTTTTTTCAACCACCCAAAAGGCCGTGATAATATTATTGATCTCTTCCTTTACCAACCACAGTAAGTTACATCACTGTTTAATTTTACTTTTGATATATGATTTTTATGTGATTGTGTGATGTGTGTGGGTGTGGATATGCATGTGTGTGTTAATTGGAAAGTTTCATATCTAGCTGTTAGTTACTGTAGGTCCCTCAGAATTGTTCTTAAAGAATGATCTCAGAACTAACAGTATAGATGTTATGTAGACTCAGGGCTTACCCTAAAGGATTAAGTCAGTTTGCATTGTCTCAGGGTCCTCTGTTGTCTAGTGCACAGCCAGTCTCCATTTCTGTGGGTCACACATTTGTAACCACGTGAGAGAAAAATTCCATCTTTCCTGAATGTGTAAAGATATTTTTGTTCTTGCAGTCATTCTATAAATAAAACAGCAGTAACTACAAATAGAAATCTATATATTACATATTACAAGTAATTAGTGATTAAGTTATACAGGAGTGTATGCAAGCAATATCTGATATCCATAGATTTGGACATATAATGACATTTGGAACCAATCACCTGTTAATACAGAGGAGTGACTTTAAATTCAAGTGTGAGGAATAAAGACCTATGCTAAATTATTGGAAAGGAAAAAAGGAGAGGTAGGTGGTTATATTATGGGAGAATCCTTTTTGTATTGGCTCGCTGTGTTCAGCTTTCTTTCAGTTTGTCTTGGGTCGATAACAAACGGGCACACTACTCAGTGAATTTTGTGAATGACACCATTCTGTTAGCCAGAAGTAATTTTGTTTTTTACTTACTTTTTAAAAGTTCTCCCTGTGTTACTGAGGTTTTTTATTTACCTCAGTATTGCCTAAAATTTGATCATCTTTCTTCAAATCATAGGTGTACCACCAAACCTAGCAAATCTTTAAATTGTACTCCTTCAGATATTAGGATATGTGTTTGTATATAAGTATGTGTGTGTATGTGTGTGTGTGTGTGTGTATCACATGCATACATAACTCATGTTACAGCAAATAAGTAGGTTGGGCTTTTAAGGCACAGTGGAAATAAATTGATTTAAAATTGAATTGAATTGGTGATATGGCTATGCTAATGTGTATATCTTCATCACCAGACTATAACCACTGAATATCCTCAACTGATTGAAGAGCAACTGGAAGAAAATTAAGAAATTTAAAATATTAAGTCACAGCAGAATTTGCTCACAGAGACTAATGGAAATGATGTTTCAACAAAGTTTCTGTTTAGTTGTTTTTTTGTTTTTTTTTTTTTTTAACAAAGAAAAGTCATTTACAAGCAGGGATTCGGTTGGTTTTTTTATTTCAGCAGCAAAGTCACACAACCAGAACAAATGAACTTGTTTGACACTAGACTGGTTGCTTAGGTGAGGTCTCGGGCGACCTGGTCAGGAGAAGTAGATGTTTTCTGAGTTATGGCTGTCCTTGGGCTACTGTTGTCACATGCTGTATGATACTAAGATTCACTCTGCAGTCTAATATTCAATCTGAAATTTCAAAGTGAAACGGTGCTTTCATGTAAAATTTATGTTTCAGTAAAGTCATTTAGATGACCGCATGGTATGAATCAGAACTTGCAGCGTTGTACATTTTCCATTCTGTCAAGAGTTAAAACAAGAAGCAGACCTTCCTAGCTGTAGGAATTTATAACAGATACTTTTAAGTCACTCTGCAGTTCTAGAATGTTGGAGCCCTCACTGCAGGCGCAAAGAAAAGTCCCATGCCTCTAAATTCATTCAACCAAGTTACGTTGGATGTGATGTTGTAATGTAGCCACATACTAAGAAATAGTATCAAGACCATTTAACTAAATTATGTAAGCAATAAAGTGCTCCCATATGCTTGTCAATTGATGATAGCATTTAGTTAAGAGAATCTGCAAGAAAAAAATGTATTTAAGAAACTGATTATAAGAACTGGGGATGTAGCTTAGTGGTAGAGCTATAGCCTAGCATTGCTTTTGAGAGTCCCTGAATTTGAGCCCTGGCATTGTAGAAAACCAAAAATGACTTAAATATTTGAAAGTCTTACTATAGGTCAGTGTTAACCAATAAACATTTAAAAATGTATGATAAAATTTTAAATTTATTCACTAATTATTTTTTTTCTCAAGATGGACTCATGAAACCAAACCTGAACTTGTTTAGTAGGTAGCTAAGGGTGACTTGAATCCTTGATTTTCTGCATCCCGCTCCCAAGTGCAAGAACAACCAGTATGTGCTGTCATACCCAGTTCTTCAGTTGCAAACAGTTTTTATAAGTACTTCTAAATTTGAACCCAGCTTATGTAGATAATGAAGAAATTATCTATTTGTCTCATAACTTGTATTTTTAAACATAAACTTAAATACTATTTTTTAAATGTTGTCAGTAAAATACTTTAGAAATTTGACTTATCTTTATGTAAATACCTACATAACCCTAGTTGTTAACAAAAGTTTTTTCAGCTTCTGGTGTGTATTCTCAAGGGTGTGACTCACTAGGAATATGAAAACGCACAGTGACACAAAGTTTAGAATAAGGAAAAAAATACAAGTTCAGCATCAAGTATGATAAATTTGCAAATTTTGGATAAATGTTAAGCAAGTTCCTTAAATACCTACTAAAACGAACTGTTTCAAACCTGATTAAAATCTAAAAGGAGATTATCATCTAATCAAGGAGAGATTGGGAGTTTAAATATTAAAAATTAAAAGAGGGCTGAGATTTCATCTTCTAAGAAGTATATAATTGGGGGTGCAATTTCTGCAGAGGCAGCGTATTAATGGGAGTTGAGTTAGTGGTTTAGAACACATACATATACACACATACACATACATCTTTGAGAAATGGTTTTTACAGACTGATAATTCGGAACTCAGTATAGTACCTGCTGGGGAAGGGGTCATATTGTATCAATATAAGGAAATTGATAGGAGAAATCCAGTGAGTTAGATCCTTGTCCACTATCAAAACAGTAGTATGACTTGATAAATAATTGCTAAGGCCCCATTGACCTTTATCTTTTATCTGACTTTTATTCCTATTTTTTGTTATTACCACTGCAACTGATTCAATCTAGGCCATGTAATACTGCAATAATATCCTCACTATACTTGTACATTGTATAAGTGCCCAGTTTTCTAACTATGAGAAGTACTTTGCACATACACTTTTTTATTCCTTTGTTCTAATGGGAAAGTAAAAGTCATAGCTGTTTTCAAGTCTTAGAATAAAGTAATAGTGCATCTAAAGACCTTCCAACATCTGTTGACTTCCTAGACTACTGAATGAGTTTTCTAGCTCACTCTTAATTGGTGATAGTGATGATATACCTATTGAGTTTCTTGTCATTGGATTCTGCTGATTTTCCAGGTGATTATTCTCTTGTAATACTTAAATGTAATTCTTAAATGCTTGCAGTCTTAGGCTAAATAATGTTAGAAGTTTTCTTTAGTTCACACAGAACTATATACATAAAAAATTGTGGGAATATTAAAAAACTGTTGTCTTTTACCTTAGGTACCTTAATGCAATTCAGACAATGTGTCCACATATTCTCCGCTATTTGACCACTGCCGTCATAACCAACAAGGACGTGCGGAAACGCCGGCAGGTGCTGAAAGATCTAGTGAAAGTTATTCAACAGGTAAAACTAAACTTAAAGCAGTAAGACAGTAGGTGTAATCTCTAGATGCTGAGGTCTTAGGTGAAAATATGTAAGGTGAGAAGGAAGTCTACGTGAAATTAGAAGAGAGGCAAGCCCTGAGCTTGCATTCGCAAATTCCCAGGTAATATGGTATGAGTGATTAGTGCTTGGTGGAGCTGCTTGTTTGATGGTTTATGGAGTTGTTGCCTGTTCCAGATGGTGACCTTTTAAGTAGAATATTGTAGTAACAGTTCTTAATGTGGGCAGAAGCCCCTGCTGTTTGTTTTATATGGAGCTTCTTAGGAAAATAAAAACAAAACACCAAAAAAGCCGAAGAAATCTGATGTAATCTAAGAATGCATTTATACAAAGAAATGATTGTTATTTTAGGGTATATCTTCATACCTGGAAAAGTACATCGTTGTTTATTGACTAGAGGAGACTAGATATTAGAATTGAAAATTTGTGGAATAATTCTAAGGTGAGAGTTTAGAGACTTTAATTTGGACATGTGACAAACTTCCTGTGTTATCTGATGTAAGGGTTAGAATGGGTGCTTTGAGAAGATGACATTGGATTATTAGCTGTGAACTTGGATATTTTATTGGCACTATGTTAAATAGTGCTCAACAAGATCTAACTGGTCATTTGGTTTAATTTTATAGGAGTCTTACACATATAAAGACCCAATTACAGAATTTGTGGAATGCTTATATGTTAACTTTGATTTTGATGGGGCTCAGAAAAAGCTTAGAGAATGTGAATCAGTAAGTATGAATTTTTACAAAGCAATTTATATTCTTAAATTTCTAGATGTGGTAAAGTATTGAAGTAATTGAATAAGAAAAAGTAAACTAAATGGCATACTATTGATAGTATGAAGTCACCAAATTGATATTGTCTCCTTTAGGTTAGAGAAACTAAAACATCAACTGTCTGAATTCATCTGATTCTCCTTAATACTAGGTTTTTCTAATGTGATTCATGTGTAAGTGCATATCACAACTGTGATCCCCTTATTTATAGATGGAGTAACTTGCAGAATTTTACAAAAGATAAAATTTAGCATTTCCTATAAACTAGGCAGTTTATTACAGTTATGAATTTTATACCTAATTTTTCCTATTGTTTAGTTGAAAATAAAGTTCTTTCGGAGCAAGTCTGGAACATGATGTGTAAACCAAAGTCAGTGGATTTATGGAGATACTTCCACCTGCCCTGTCTTTCAAGTGCTGGTGTTAAAGGCCTGTGCCATCATGCTCTGATGCTGTGTTTTTGGTTTTGTTTATTTTTTTAAAAAAGTTTCTGTTTTTTTAATGTATGTGGACACACATGTGGAAGTCAGGGCAACTTTGTGGAGTATTTTTTGTTGTTTTCCTGTTACGTGCCTTCCAGAGGTTTAATTCTGGCGTTGGGCTTGCATGCTGTATGCTTTACCCTGAGCCATCACCAGCCTTGCCACATCTGTCTATTTATTGTTCATAT
This sequence comes from Grammomys surdaster, assembly GCF_004785775.1. NCBI lineage: Eukaryota > Metazoa > Chordata > Mammalia > Rodentia > Muridae > Grammomys > Grammomys surdaster. Next base: position 19,707,562 of record NW_021604565.1, on the reverse strand, counting down.
TCACAGCATATCTGAGGTTAGATGAGGGTGAGTACATAGTTTGCTATTTACCTTAAGGTGACTTTAGGCTCGTGATCTTTATACCTTAGTTTCCTGAGTGCTGGGATTATAGGTGTGCAACCCCATTCTCAGATAGTTTTGTCTCTTAAAATCAAATTAGGGAACAGAATTCTCAATTTAGCTAAGATCTTGTTTCTCTAAGGAAAAAAAGTGTAAATATACATTGTGTTAGGTTTTGAATATTAGTCAAAAATAGAAAACTAAAATCCTGCTTGATAGTTTGTGTCACTATAACCGTGTGAACATTACACATATACATTCCTGTTGAAATATCTCCTTTAATTATTATTGTTTTTGAAATAGGAGCTATTCATTGCAATGTTTCCTAACTGTCTTATTGTAGAAAGTTCATTCCCTTAGTTCATTCTTTATTTTTAAGAAGCTAGAGCATGTTGTACAAAACAAAATGTATCGGGGAAGTTGCTCTGTTACCTCAAATCATCAGTAAAACAAGAAGACATTGGTACTTCTTGGAGAGGTTTGTTTGTTTTTTTTCTGTCATTCTTTATTTGTTTAAATTAAGGATTTTTACGTGAGCAACATTCTAAAACTTGCTATGCTGTAGGATTTTTTTTTAGATAGTGAATAAAACAAGTAGACAAAGTGAATCAAGTTTTTAAAAACAGTTGTCAGCATGATTAATTTTTCAGTATTTTATGTGTCTAGGTGCTTGTGAATGACTTCTTCCTGGTAGCGTGTCTTGAGGACTTCATTGAAAATGCCCGTCTCTTCATATTTGAGACTTTCTGTCGTATCCACCAGTGTATCAGCATTAAGTAAGAGCACACAGATTGTATTTATATTTTTTACATTGTGTTTAATCTCTGAAGATTGCCATTTATTATAATGTTACATGTAATGAGATTTCAGTTAATTCCATTTTTATTTCTTTTTTCTTTTAAAAGAAAAATAATTTGCTAATAATTTATGAAAATTTTAACATGTTTGAATTTTGTGAAATGTATAGCCTTTATTTTAGTGGCAGAATATAGTTTTCTGGAAGTGACAAGTTGAAGCCTTTTCTGCTTACTTACAGTTAACTTTTTTAGAGTAAACAGTTGTTGTTCCATTATGAAGGATAGATAAGGTGGTTTCAAGGATGGGTCAAATGACTTAGCCCTTAGCAAATTGGAAATGTTGTTGAAAGATGACTACATTTGGTAACGATTTCTTTTAATTACGTTTGTTTATTAAATTACATATTTAAATTCTCATATAGTAAGCTTCTGTGACATCCTAAAATGTTGAAACATGGAAAGCTTGTGGTGAATTTTAGTTGAAAGTTTCTCTGTTGTGTGAGAAAATAATTAGGAAAATTGTGAAATGTACATGAGCTATTAGAAACTAATTTCATGTATTAGGGTTTCAAAATTATTAGTGTCTTTTGGCCGCAGATGAAGTCAAATATAAAACATAAAAACTTGGTACTTTTAATCTTTGCCTCAGAGGAATTGTATGTAGACCAAATTCTGTTTCTTAATGCCGTTGGTTCTGGTAGGAGATCCATCCATACTTGCCTAACTTTAGTGAATTGTCCTTGAAGTGGTTTTCCAGAGTTAGAAGTGTAGTGTGATCGCTGGGCTTTTCTTATGGGAATTAGGACTTTGTTATAGTTTGCAGGCATTCTTTTTAAAATTGATTCTCTTCCTATTCTTCATATGCAATTGATTGTGTGATTTAAAAATCACACAAGCAGGCACATCACACGTGAAACTGCTGGACAGTAGTACGTAGCCTTGATTGTTCTCTGTTTTTAAGATTTGTGTTTAAGTCTTTTCTGTGAGAGAGGAATGTTCAGTATTTGGTTTTCTTTTTGTGGTTTTCTCCATTTCCTCGTAGACTATGGTCGCTTGTGTGTTTGGGATTGATGTGTTTTGTTTGCCTGTGTGTTTGACCAGAACTTTTTTAGTTGCTCTTGTGTTTGAAAGCAAATTTAATCTTTGTAAGTACTAATCTTTGTAAGTAAGTAAATGAAGTATTCTGAACATGTTAAATCGCAAGGCTTCTTTTCATTTTACTTCTGAGGTACCGTGGGCAAGGAGTTTGTGCTAATTCTAGCTCTTTACCTTTATAAATGGGTACTTGGGTTCATTATTATGTTTCTTAAAATTGAGCTTACTGTGTTTGTCAATAAAATAGACTAAATATTTATCATGTCTATGCTTGTAAAGTATGTAGTTGGTGAAGGTAGTAGACTAGGAGGACAAATACCTCTGTAAATGTTGATGGTTTCATCTGTGTTTGTTTGGCTTGCTTTTTGGTACTACCCGGGATCCAGACTATGGCCTTCTCATAATTAATGCTAGGCAAGCACCTAACCACTGACCTGCATACAAAGCTCTCCAGTTTATTGTGTGTATGTTTACTTTTTCTTGGAACTCTTCTGTTTCTTGCTAGGCTGTCTCTAAAGCATCTTAAACTAAATTTCTAGAGGGGTTCCAAAGCCCTGGTTTCTCATAGTTCTTGAATTGTATTTACTTGAGATTGATAAGACTTTTCTTTGCCTGCCTTAGAAGATTAAAAATACATTTTTTTCTTTTAAGGAATACATAGATAATTTTCATTTTCAAAATAGTAAATGAGATCAGGCACATTCAGGCTGTGTTTTGAGCTTCAAGGACTCCTAAAAAAATTCTAACTTAATACTGCATGTCTATAGAACAATTTATTTTAAGTCTTCTCAGTAGAATAAGTCTAGGAATACATAGAACTTTCTGTGGTGGTGATGGACATGGTTTGTATCTTCATTGTTTAACCTGGGGCACCTGGAACACGACGTGCATTTCAAGTTCTAGAACCATAGCTTTCAAATGTTGAGTGTGCATGTATGTGCTGGCCTGCATGTGAACAGTTTGTTGACTGTCATATGCAGTCTTACTTATATGTGCAAGTAGATTAAATCAGGCCCTTTTCAGGCTGTTTATATACATTTTTTTTTCTGACACTAGAGACTTGTAGAAATACTGACTCAGTGCACTCTCTTGTGACTTAGCTGGAAAACTTGAAGCTTGGTGTCATCATGGATTTCCAGACTTAGGCTGATAATCCTCTCATACATTGTAATGTTCCTCACTAGGAATTGTTTTGTTGGAAACAGTTTACAGTTTTAGACATAATCTTTGTATAAATTGATTATTTAGAATATCTTTTGACATGAAGAGTAAACATGAAATCTTTGTCAGCTGGTAACTGAATTACAAAATCTCAGCTGTTAACCCTGTATTACAAAATCTCCATCAGCTGGTAACTGTATCACAAAATCTCTAGTGTTCTTTGACACGCACAGTTGTGATGTGGACATACACAGTTGTGTTGTGTAACAGGGCTGCTGTGCCATACCTTGAGGGTTGGTTATTCCAAAGCACAGCCAGAATTGAAAAAAAAAAAAATCACACCCCAGCACTTCAGTTTTTTATCCTTGTAAGTTATATCTCTTTAGAGTAATGAAGTGATAGCACGGTAACATTCTATCTTTAGTATATTGAATGTAGGAAGCTTTTTCTTTCATATGTTGGAAAGCTGTTTTACTGGATTAGAATAATAGCAACTAAGAGTAATGTGCGGTATTTATAGTAAGATTTTACAAATGCAGCAAATCTCTTAATTCAGACTCCAGTGATTTATAATCCATTTAAATGAACAACAGAACTAACCTTTATCTTTAAACAGTACACAGGAAGAAAAGCACTTATTCTGTGATCTAGTTTTCAAACCCTGCTGTATAGTGAAGTCATCATGAGAAGTTATATAGCAGCTTAAATAGAATCAATTTTTTTCTTTCTGGCTACACCCAAACTTTTTGAATCAAAACAGAACCAACAATACAGCTTTTCAAAGAAGTATTGCCAGTGTTAGCCAGACACTGAGGATCAAGTAGTGACTGTCCTCACAGGAATTAAAGTGTGGAAGAAGAAGCAGATACTTAGTGCACAAATACGTTCAGATTTAAAAGTTAGTGATAACTTAGTGATGTCTTAGTTTTACTTTTCCTTTGCTGTGAAGAGACACCGTGGTCGAGACAATTTCTAAAAGAAAGCATTTAATTGGAGGCTTGCTTGCATACAGCTTCAAAGAATGAGTCCATGAGCATCCTGACGGGGAACATGGCAGTAGGCAGACAGGCATAGTGCTTAAGCAGTAGCTAAGAGCTTCCATCTTACCCACATGCATGAGGCAAGGAGAACTAGCTAGACTGGGCCTGGTGCTGTGCCCTTTGAAACCTCAAAGCCCACCCCCAGTGACGCATTCTCCCATGAAACCACACCTTATAATCCTTCCTGAAGAGTCAACAGACTAGGAACCTAACACTCAAGTATATACAGTGATGCCCATTCTCATTTAAACTACCTCCATAGATATTTTGAAGAACAGTATGGAGTAATAGGAAGAATTACATGAATATACATTGTATATTGGAAAGCCCAGAGAAGTAATTCAGATGGAAGTTTTGGTCAATCCTAAATTGTTTGAATCTGACACTAGACTTAATGTAAATGTTTAATGTGCGACATTATCTTGTTCCCTGGACCATGCTGGCCTGTTTTAACACTCTTAATTAGTTTATGTTCATATTCTTTCTAATTTCTTCATTTTTTTCTTTTGTGGGTTGGAAAGATGTATGTATCTCTGGCCTCCTTTTCCTTCGAAAGGACATATTTCAGTTCTGAATTCAATAGCTTTATAAGGCTCATTGCTTATTAAACAACTTTATACTTGTGATTCAAAACATTCACTATTAATACACTGTCTAACATAAATCATGCAACAGCTGTCAGAAAAGATAGTATGGTGGGATTTAATTTAGTATATGTGTGTCTGACATTTAAAAGCTGTTGTAAAATAATTCTTGAACTAGTTTTCAACAGGAGATAAAACAAAGAATGGAAATAATATTTTAAATGCATGATAAATGTGTTGGATTATGCACTAATATGGTTTCTTTGGAGGATTAATTTGGCTATTTCCAACTGATCTTGGGTTTTTAGCATTATAAGTCAGTCTGTTTCATTTATTAAATAAAATTAGACCTTAACATTTTCCTTAAAGTTATCACCACATAAGAGTTTATATTTAAAAAATCACATTTATTGGGAATAAAGAAATATAGTTAGTAGTTTCAGAGGCCATTATCATCTCATTTCTGTGTTAGTTTTAGTATAAGGTTATATATTTCAGTTGTTACATTCAGCATTTAGTGTTTCTGAGCTTGCTATATCTGCCTGCTCTCATAGTTAACAACAGTTTCTACTTAGCAGATTCCTTTGGTTAGTTCTCATAGCTTACTCTTACCGATATACAGGCCTTCTCTTTCCATGTATTGGCTGCAGTCTTCAGTGAAAACCAGACCACAGGTTCCCATATCATAACCCTTAGTAATATTTGAAATAAACTGCACTTGTCAACTAAAATTTGGAAAAACAAGTTATGAGATAGTTATTAATATCACATGTGAAGTCCTGGACTCTTCACTAAGATGGACAGAATAGTGACTGACTGGGGGATTCAGAGGAGAAAGAGAACGTCCACAAAACCTGGTATTGATGACTTGATAGATAATCAATGTGGAATCAATAAAATACTACTTAAGTCCCTAGATCAAGCTTTATATCTAAGGCTTGTAAGTGGGGCCACCATTACTGATCAATTCAAAGAAAAAAAGAAGTATCTGGTTTGTGCTGGAAGCGTGAACAATCTTATTTAATGCAACTGGATTGAGGGTAGAGCATTGGTCTTTGCTTGATGTTGAGGATTCTTTGCTTAGTATCCTAGTTAATTTTTGTTTCTGTAGAACAGGTCAACTAGTCAACTTAAAAGATATGAAACAATTTCAGAGAAAATATTAAGGTCCTTTTGCAATGCTTGCAGACACAGTTAAAATTTTTAATACTATCTGAATCTATACTCTGTTTCTGTTGAGAGCAGAACTAGCTTGAATCTTTTTTTCCTCAGACATTCTTTGTTTTGATCCATTTTACAGCATTTTCTAGGTTGACTTAAGTCACCTTTATCTTTCAGGCTTTGATTAATTAGTGTGTTTGTTTTGTTCATTTGATTTTGTTTTTTAAATCTTTAGTAGTTTGTATGAATTTATTAGTATAGATATTCTTTTAAAAATATTTTTACATTTATTATTCTCCTCAAGAGTGAGTGAGAAAGAGCGCGTGTGTTTCTCCATGTGTCCATAAGGTTAGAGGGACCTTCTGAATCAGAACTTTCCACTTTGTAAACTCTGGTTGTTAGTTTTGATAGCAAGGACCTTTACATGCTGAGCCATTTTGCTAGCCAGTTTTGGTTTTTTTGTTTTGTTTTTTTTCGAGACAGGGTTTCTCTGTGTAGCCCTGGCTGTCCTGGAACTCACTCTGTAGACCAGGCTGGCTTCGAACTCAAAAATCAGCCTGCCTCTGCCTCAAAAGTGCTGGGATTAAAGGCTTGTGCCACCACCACCCGGCGCTAGCCAGTTTTTACATTCTTTAATTTTATTCTTAAAGTAATTGGGAGCTTAGATAATCCAAGGTGCCATCAGATAATGTGCTAATGCATTATTAGGACTTATTTCAAGTTTACTTTGACTCCATTTTATTAAGGATCAAGAAACACAGTGGAGACAGTGGGATTATTATCGTTCAGCCCACAGATGTTTATGCAACTCTACTGTTCGTAGTGTTAAATCACCCTGTAGCCATGTTAGAATGTGCATTTAAAGAGAAGGAGGATATTGATTCTAGTTAGGGTTAACTGCGTAGAGTGTAATTTTTTTTTTAAATCTGAAATTAGATGTTTCCTTATGTTAAGTCTAGGCTAGCATTGTTAACCCTGTTGGATTTCTCAGATTTTCTAGTGATGAGAATGATGGAGGAGGAGGGGGAAGGGGGTGAGGTTGGGGGAGGGAAGGGGAGGAGGAGATGGTGGTAGTGGTGGATGTATTTGAGGATTATGTGATCCTTGCACTCTTGAGAGTTGATCTTTGCCTTAAGCATCAAAGCCAGTTCATGTTTCATTGAAAGAGTGATTGTGAAGGAAGAAAGTTGATTTGCTATGGCTGTAATATAGAATTCATAGATATGGGAAGCTAAAAATTTCTATTGTAGCTAAAATGGAGGAAGCCATAACTGGATAATTAAGTTTGAATGTTTTTACGTTTTGTATTATGAGATAGATATTTTTTTTAAGATGAAAAAGAGCAAGAAGTAAACTGATCATAGGGTTTTAGGGTGAAACAACTATGTAAAATAAACTAAGGGCTCAAGATAGAGATTATTTGGGTAATCACTGGAGAATAGTAATGGAGTCTGAGTCAGTTCCTAGTTTGAATAAGAAAGAATCAGTCAGTTAAGTATTGGCTGCCTCCTTTGTGATAGGCGTGTGCTGTGCACTCTTCTGTATGCATAGGGAAGAAGCCGTCTGAAAGCGGTGCATAGTACTTGGTTTGCTTGTACAGTCTGCCTTTGAGGCAGCGAAGTGACTGACAGAGGCTAGTTATAGGAACACTTCATCCCTGGAAGACGGAGCATGGTCCCTGTCCATCTGAGAACTATGTAAGAGACAGGACAGTACGTGAGGAAGAGGCCATGTGGCGGGACAGCCTGTGCAGAGACCTAGAGATGGGAGTGTTTGAAGAACGTTTAGCATGGTAGTTGACGAAAAGTGACTTTGAGGATGAGAAGAGATTGGTAAGGGACTTTTGATGAGAAGCTGTGGTTTAAAAAGCACCTGAAGTATTTCCATTTAGATAGCCATAACACAGAAGACTCAAATAACCTTGGTTTTAAACTGTTATTTTATTTACATAACTTATAAACTGTTTACATTATAATTTAAAATTTTAATGGTGCCAGTTACATAATTAACTGAAAATTGGGTTTTCTGCTTTTAAACAGCAGAATATGGCCAGATATAGTGACACATGGCTTGTAATCTCAGCACTAGGGGTTGGGGTAGACAGAGGCAGGAGGCTCACTCCAAGTTTGAGGCTAGCCAGAGCTAAACAGCAAAATTCTGCTTCTAAAAATATTAAGTAAATAAGTAGAATGATATAGAGAATGCCAACCAATCCAATTGTTCAGTTCCACTGAGTGAGATGGTGAGATAGTATTTTTAAAAAACTTGTTTCTTAAGTAACAGCTTCTTCAGGTGTTTGTTTACTTAGTACAAAGGAGGTGAAAGTTGCATTAAGGAAATGTACTAGTAGAAAATAGAGGGGTTAACTGTGAAGTTATAGGAATGATTATTTTCAGGATTTTCACCATTTTGAAAACAATCCCTTCTAACTGGGGGGTGGTGGAGGTCTCTGGCATACAGTCTGGCATACGAAGATTGCAAATTCAGGCCTTCCCTGAACTAAAGACAAAGCAATGGCAATTTAATTGTTTTATAAAGTACCAAACAGGTTAGAAATATAAGAGAAGACTGGCTTCCAGGCAGTTAACATGAGGGTCTTAAAGCACACCTCTGCAGTGACACACTTCCTTCAGCAAGGCCACACATACTCCAGTAAGGCCATACCTCCTAATAGTGTCACTTCCTGGGCCAAGAATATTCAAACCACCACAAGCACAAATGTAGAGTATTTATCAAACTTATGCAAGGCCCATTTTCAGTCATGTTATATAGACTGTTTTATTGACAGACTTAACAAGCTTTACATATTTGCCCAAAATTTTCTCTTTAAACAATGAAATAGGGATATGATAGGGAATATGTTATTTCCTAAAAGGTATTTTTGATTAATTGAACTGGTTATATTTGGGTGAAAGCCTTATCACTACATAATTGCTTGTATAGCTGCTAACGACTTAAGTACATTTAAAGGTGGGCATACTGTTAGATCCAGAATTTCTGTCTATAGTATTCCAAGGAACTGTTTTGTTGAGGAGTGTGGTATACTGGTGATGAGCATAGCTGACTTCCAGTCTTATTGAAAATATTCAAATTCTCTAAACTAAATCAGTGATTATATTAAAGAATGAACAGTGTATAATAGTTCAGATAAAGATAAAGAGCAGTTAATAATAGTGTGTACACTAATACATTCAAGTATAGTGTATTCGTCTTATCATGTGCATGTGTACTCTTTGTCAATTGTCTGATTGACACACAGCTGCTCAAGGACAAGTCCTTTACAACCTTATTGTAAGTTGGGAAAATGAAGGATGCAGATCCATTGTCAAAGGGCATTTTAGCATGTCTCCATGGTCAGCTGGGATTGTCTCTCCATCCCTGTCACTGGCATAATAACTGCAGGTAGTCCTCCAACTGCAAGCAGTCCCCCAAAGCTCTATCAAATCGTAAGGAGCAGCCTTAAGCATTTGCTCTTCATCGTGGGAGTACTTTGTCAGAGTCATAAAACTCTTCTTCCTTTGATAGCTACTTTAGAGTGCTCAAGATCATGGTTTCAAAACCACAAGTTTTTATAAATGCAGAATACGATATTATTTTTATCAAGGATCTTTACAGTTCAGCTGCTATTATGAAGGTAACATAAAGAGGCATAAACAGGAATGGTATATATAGTTAAGGGTCATGTATGAAAGAGTACATGATCCAGAAATATTTGAAGTATATACAAAGTATGCGTCAAAAAGACTAAGCACAAAAAGACTAAGCTTTTATGTCTCTTATTAGTATGTTAGCAGATAAACTGAATATGACTCCAGAAGAAGCTGAAAGATGGATTGTGAATTTGATTAGAAATGCCAGGTTGGATGCCAAGATTGATTCTAAACTAGTAAGTATGTATGTAAGTAGGTATGACACATGCTGTATAGTAATTGCTGACTTTATAATTCAGGAGAATTTTTTATTAGAAATTTGATTCTATAAACCTTGCTTTTTGATACAGGATCACACGTTGAGACTCTAGCTACTCTGGAACTCACTGTACTAGAATATTCTGGCCAATTGCCTCTTGTACTGAGTTTATGGGCATGCACAGCACAGTGCTTGTCTATGAATCTTTGTTAGACTGAGCCTAGTGGTGCAGACCTGTCATCTCCCCTACTTTGTCATCTCCCCTACTTTGGGCTCTGAGGCAGGAGGATTGCATGTTCAAAACCATCCTGGGCAAATTAACAAAATACTGTCTCAAACTGGAAAAGTAAAACCAGGACTTGACCGTAGCTAACAAGTTGCTTGTTCTGTGTCAGGTCCCATTCCTGATACTGTATTCCCCACCAAAAAATATTTGAATGACAGTTGTTTGAACATTGATGGATAAATATTATCATCTTAATACAGTGTATAGGTGTGCAACAGTTATGTGGTATTGTGTTGTGCTCATGATTTACTGAGACACTCAAATCATTGAATTTACTAGAATAATTTCTGTTTCATTTCAGGGTCATGTGGTAATGGGCAACAATGCAGTCTCACCCTACCAGCAAGTGATTGAAAAGACTAAAAGTCTTTCTTTTAGAAGCCAAATGTTGGCCATGAATATCGAAAAGAAACTTAATCAGAACAGTAGATCAGAGGTAAGAGCCAAACATTTTCTGTTTTGTCTTGGATTTAGCAATAATGTAACTATTATTACATAAACTTTGGGAGCATAATCACTATTGGTTAACTTTAATTTTATATTTCTGTTTAAGCTTAGAAACATAGTGCTCAAAAAAAATTACTAAATTGAAACTAAGTTTGTTTCATTAGTCAAGGAAACAAAAAAATTACATTCCTAATCATAACTGGGTTTATTTCTTTTACTCTTGTGATGTTATTAACTCACTTCCTCAGGGCTCTCAACACATCATTTTGATTATGATAGATGATAACTTACATGTGCTTAAAATGTATGCTCTCTTTCTAAATCTAAGGAATTAGTTCTATAAAGAAGTACTGCTTTTCCTGATGATCATATACCAATTTTAATTTTATCTTTTATCTGATGTTCATAGTTAACTATCTTTTTAGCAGAGGTCCCTCAGTTTTGAAGTTTTAATGTTCAAAGAACTTGAGTGACCTTGTGGTTTTTTTTTCTTTTTTTTTTCTTTTTTTTTTTTTTTTTTTGGTTTTTCAAGACAGGATTTCTCTGTATAGCCCTGGCTGTCCTGGAACTCACTCTGTAGACCAGGCTGGCCTTGAACTCAGAAATCCACTTGCCTCTGCCTCCCAAGTGCTGGGATTAACGGTGTGCACCACCAGTGCCCGGCTTGAGTGACCTTGTAACTTCAGAATTCCAAGCCTTTAATTCTCCTTAGACACTGACTTCATATAACTGAGGATAGAAAGTAGTTAGTAACTGGAATATTGAAGGACTCCACTGAATTAAGGTTTTTAATAGATGGAATTGCAATTAACCTTGAAAGTATTTCATGTGATGGTTTTTTCCTTGTTTGCTTGTATTAAGTATATTCAAAATAAATTTGTCATCTTTCCCATGTTTGTTGATTATTGTTATGCTTTATCACTCTCCAAAAGCCATCAATGTTAAGATGCTTGTACCACTTCCTTTTCTGCTAAGTGTTCAGATTTCATTTTATCTTTATTTTTCTCTGCATATGTTTTAGGCTCCCAACTGGGCAACCCAAGATTCTGGCTTCTATTAAAGGATTATAAAGAAAAGAAGAAAAAGGAATCAGTGGAAGACACAGTAACCATTGTGTATAAAGGATGACATACATTTTTAGAAGCAATTAACATGTTTGCTACAAATTTTGGAAAATTTGAATAAAATTGGCTATGATTTCATTTTTTATCTTGCTTGAATTTTCTTGTGTACAAGTGTATTTTATTAACTTTATTTTAAAACAATTATATACTTCCAGGAAGTTGCTAAATAGTGCAAAGAGGTCTATATGTAAACCCTATATCCTCGGTACTGTAGAACCCTACAAAACCAGTGTTTTGACATTGTCAAATATATATAAATGATTCTTTTTAAATATGTGTAGATTTGTGTAACTCGTGGTTTAGGTACAGAACTATTATTAGCTCACATGCTGCTGTCAGGTGTGCACATAATATAATCTCAGTAGTTCTAACACCTGGCAAACACTCATCTGGTCCTCATCTCTGAGAATTTTATCAAAAATTGAATTTGAATTAGCCTATCGTTGACAGATTTTATATCTGCAATTATATTGAATAAAAATATTCAGACAAAAAGTAGATCTATATTGAATTTAACATGATGAACAAAATGTCATCTGGGTGAGTAGTGTATTTCTTTTATTACTTAAATGGGATTCCTGTGTTTTTTTGTTTTTGTTTTTGTTTACCACATTGCATTCTGATTTGGGTTTCCAGTTTGATACTATTACAAGTAAAGCATTTTTAAAATGTTTATTAGTCTTTCTAGTTACAGAGACTTAAGTAGAGTGTAGGTGGAATTTTATAAATTCCCAGAGTGTTGTACACACACATTTAACAGAAGCCTATGTTATGTAATTATAATTTCCCCGCTGGGTCTGTTCACGTAGAACTTCATTAGCATGTTTGTCTGTGTCTGTGTTTTTCTTTGTTGTTGAGCTGCCACAGCTTGGGAGTTTTTCTTTCTCTTCCCATGCTAATGGTATAAAAAGGAAAGACTTTCTTGTCTTACCATTTGTCAGACAGCTGTTAAGTCAGTCACTGAGATACTAACAATTATATACCATCTCCCACTTTAAAAGCATAGAGAACCAGCAAGAGCAGGATGTACAAACTTTCTCTAAAACCGACATATAATAGCTTTTTAGGCCCTGGAGTTCTTATGTTCTGTTAGAACTGTTCAACCGTCATATAGAACGAAAGCTTATGTTTGATTAAATGAATGCTTATGACTACCTTGTAATACAATTTTATTTTTAAAAATAGCCGAGTGCCAGAATGGCGGTTTCTGGCTCTTGTCTTGATATTGGTATTCCTAAATAGGAGTGCAGATGTGCCGACATGAGAGTAAACCAAATGCTGAGTGTTTTATTCAAGTGTGAAAGAGCTGAATGTTGTCCTAGGAAAATAAAGGAATATTTGTAGCACAAAATTAAGAGTTTATGAAGAAGACTTCAGAAAGTGATCCTTTATCAAAAGTTCTTATCAGTAACAAGGCCATAGTTCATTATAAATAGAGTAGCATAGACTATTTAAATGTCAAATTTTTATCAATAGCTTCACCAAGACACAGTAATAGCAAATATTTTTTCACAGTTACTCAGTCTAGCAATTGAAGAGCTTATCAGGTGTGTCCTAAGTGGATTAGCAAAAGTTCAGGGAAAAGATATAGTTACTATGAAATAGTTACTAAGATAAAGTTACTATGAAATTTCCTCAGGGAAAGACAGCTGACATTTGAACACCTTAGGCAAGCCTAGGATTGTGGAAATACCTGTAGTATTTACATATTGGTGACAAAACATAGTCCAGTGTATGTATGTTAAGGTGTAGAGCAGAGAACAACCGTATCAGTTCTGTCAGGTTGTGTCCTGCCTGCATCAGTGGTTCTCACCCTGTTGGTTGTTACCCTTTGGGGGTCAAAGGACCTTTTCACACAGGTTGCATATCAGATATTATTTACATTAAAATTCACAACAGTAGCAAAATTAGAGTTAGGAAGTAGAGTGTCACCATAGCATGAAGCATTGCATTAAAGGATCACAGCATTAGGAAGACTGAGAACCACTCCCACATTCTTTCCATTTCTGTTTGCTGAAAGTTAACTTCTTGCGGTTTATTAGGACCCTGGTCAAGGACAGATGTTTCATGTGAGCACAAAAAGGATTCTGTGTTCAGCTCCACCAGTGGGATTTCTGGCTACTAATCTACATTCTGTTTTTCTTGAAACATGCCGTTATTAGATAGTGGTATCTTAGAAAACATAATTAATGACAACTTTTGCACATTAATAGCATTTGTTCATTATTAAAATATATTCTTGGCATGCATTTGTATAAAGGTTACTTGGCTGTGGATATAACCTTAAACCTAAACAAAAGATAAAGTCTTCCAGTTAGATACCAAGTCAAAATAAATCTTAATATTCGTCTGTACCCTACTCTTTATTGTTCATTCTATGCATTTACAGGTTTTTTTGCAGACACATCAAGGATCCGCATAGTCATAACCTGGATATTTTCTTGTGTATTTACATTGTTTTCTACTTATAAACGAATGAGTCTGTGCTATAAACTATACAAATTGTGTGTGTGTGTGTGTGTGTATATATGTATATATATTTATTTATTGATATGTGTATAGATACACACACAGGTCACTTGTTCAGAGAAAACATCTAATAACCACTTTCAGTTGTTTTGTTTAAGATATAAAAGTCTTAGTACCTAAAGAGTTGCTTTTTCTTTACCTCTGAACAGCACTGCCATAACACTTAAATACTTGATTTATTTATATCTGTGGCTGTATCTTGAGTATTTCAGTAACAAAGTTTGGTTTTTAGTGCTTCTAGTCTTAAATTGAAATTACACTTGCTATTCCATAGCTTGCTTCATTCAGCAGATTAATATTCAGCTTTAGTTTGTAGCTTCTCACTGCCTTTGTATTGTTTCCTTAGAGATTCCATCCTGTAGGAAGCTCTAATCAGAAAGGTAAACAATTCAAAACAGCTTCAGGGAAGTCCCTGAAACTGAGCAGACTCACTAGGCCCCTCTCTGCCAGCATAAGCAATAGACTGAGAGTCCCCTTCAAATGGAAGGAAGCTGAGCTGAACTGCAGAGAAGTCTGAGACTAGACAGTCCAGCTCCAGGTTTAGAACAAGCAAGCTACCTGAAAGGACATCCAGCCGGTTGAGCTGCCTGCAGGCTGTGCAGTATGTTTCAGGTTCCCAACTTGTGTGCTATTATTTGTGCTAGGGTGGCTTTGGTGATGCAGCTGTCTTTGAGTTGTTTCTACTCCTGTAAGTAAGGAGTAACACCCACATTCCTGTAAGTAACCATAAAAACTCATTGGTTCACCTAGTGAACTTTGGTAGTATCCATACTTTGGTTTGTCTTGGAATCCCGATGTGTGTTGCATCTCTCCAGGAAAAGTTTTGCCACACAAGTGTCGATAAACAAGCTTCCAACATTTGGTTATGTGGAATGATTGGATATTGTGTTTAGACCAGTGGAACCTGTTTGTACTATGATTATTGCTATAGAAGTGATTATCCTTTGATAACATCTTTGGCCTTTTTCCTTTTCCATCTTGCCTTTTACCATGATCTTTGTAGTTCCATTATTTCCCTTTCACTAGTTATCCTAGAAAGTTTGACATGCATGTATTAACTTGTAACTTAAATTCTCTGCACTATCCAAATACATGGAGTGTTTTATTGAGTGAAACTCCTGTCTTATTTTGACACATGTTCTGTCCATATTTTAACACACAAATGACATTGTTTTGCCACACTTTAGGAATTCTTAATTGACATTTTTCGGATTCACTGTAATGTCTGTATGTGAAAATTTTAGTTAAAGTGACTGGGATTAACTGTGATTACCAATTGGAAGATAACTTTTGTACTGTACTCTTAATGGAAAGATGGTCGTTGAACCAAATTTCTGAGGTTTGTTTTCTCAAAATCATCTGGTGTGGGTAGAGTAGTGTCACATATTTTGGTTACTTTTTAAAATGTGCCTTCTGGTCCTCTATAGATCTTTTTTTCTCATTTGCTGGTAAGTATCCATTGAATTTCTCACTTTGGTGACTACCCCCGCCCAGTGGTCTTGTTTTTAGTCTTATTGTATACAGCTAGATGAAGCTAGCCATTGAAATGCTAGTCAAGTCTCAAACTGCATATTTTAATGACCCTCTGCAATCGGAATGGCCATTCCCAAGCTATTGCATCTACCTGGGGCTTTCTCTCTCACTCTCAATTACATTTTTATGCGTTTACCCACTAAGACACATGCACATGTGCAAAAAAATTATTAAGTAAAAGTGCACCCTGTTGTTTAAACCTTACATTTTGTGTGCTGAATATATTCTGCTACTTTGTCCAAGCAGTCAACAGTTACTTCCATGAATATTATAACATGGCTAATGCCCCATCTTATTTTTCTAGATTAAAAGTCTGGGTTTCTAAAAACACTGTTTTATGCCAGCCATAAGCCTGCTGTTTTCAAACTATTGATGGGTATAGATTAAGAAAGCAGTTTAAATCGCTCTGGTGTGTGTGTAGGTGTCCTATGTACATACTAGTAATTGTGCCCTTAAAATGATTTTTATAACCTGTTGTTTGGGACTGACTACCTTACAGAAGCATTCTCTGTTTCAGGGTTGGTGCCACTCCTAACTCAAAATCAGTTTTGTTCCTCTACAGACTCACTAACCATGCATACTCTTCTAATTTACGTTTTACTTTTTCTCTGGAACTCAGATATCAAAGAAATATTTCCTTCTGACAAAACTAGTAAAGGCTGTCTTGTGTTATCATACTTGTGTTATACTATTTTTGTTACTAGCTGTTTGTTCCAGAATAACACCTTGATTGGGTATATATTGGGCTTCAAGAAATTGAGGAATTAAAACATGTTGATTAGAAGGTCTAAAGCTGAAAACTGTCTACTTATCAAAAAAAATGGTTTTCTTGTGTAATCTTGTAATAATCTCTGTTTGCCTGAAGGAAGCACCAACAGGAATAGATAGTTGAGCCTCGGTAATCAAAAGGGATAGGGATATAAGCAACTGGTGAAGTCCTAACTGAGCATGTGCGAGATCCCAAACTCAAACCCTAAGACTCTAAAGTGTGTATCTATTTATAGATATAGATATAATCTATAATTAGAGCCTGCTTTCTAAAAAGTATCATTTAGACTTTGAAGTATTGCTGTTAGGTAGTTTTGTTTTTCTGGGTCAGTGCAAGAGGCTATTACATGGGAGACTTGTTTAATGACATTGTAGTTTATGCAAAGTTTGAAACCATCTTTATTTTGATATTTTCTGTTGGTAATAGTTAAAGTAGGGGTGGAAAGGTCTTTGAAGTTCTCTTTCCTCTTATCTTCCCAGTGTCAGTAGAATAACTAGATAACATACACAACCTCTTAGCTTCCAGACTGATGGTATGTGGATGTATCTGGTATTTCTTGGACTCCTGCTGATCTGCAAGCAACAGTGGGAAACAAAGGGAAAGAGTACTGCTATCTTCGGTATCTTCCCTGTTTGATACTAAGACGCAGTCCACTGGGAAGTAAACCTGCATGCTTCTGTGCCTCTAACCCAAGGGCCATTCAAAGCTACATTCAAGCAGTAAAGATCAGTAGTAAAATTGAACTGTAGAGATGAGCAATAAGAAAAATAGCCAAGGTCAGGGCCAAACTGTCAGAGTGAAATGTTTAAAGCCTCCAGTGAGAGTTTAATTACTCTTAAACAGCTGACTGTTAAGCTGTTTTTGTGTTACCCATTCATAAACTGATGCAATATAAATTCTGAGATCAAGGAACCTCTGGGGAAAAAGTTCTAACTTACTGGAAAAGGGGCACAAACACTGTTCTTTTCTGCCCATTTTTCATTTTCTGTAATAAACTGTTTAACTTAGAATCTGCACAAAAGAATATTAATGCATCTCCTATTTTGGTTCTAAAACTGACTCTTGTACTGCTTTCCATTTAATCTGGTGCGATTGGGAGAGTGCACGGGGTGGGGTGGGGTTGTATTCTCTCTCTCTCTCTCTCTCTCTCTCTCTCTCTCTCTCTCTCTCTCTCTCTCTCTGTGTGTGTGTGTGTGTGTGTGTGTGTGTGTGTGTGTGTGTCCTTCTATCGATCAAAAATACATTTCTAAGATAATGTGGATTAGTGTTAGAAGAGATTGAAAGCTAGAGGTGAGGCAAATGGGCAGAATGTAATAGGATCATACACCAAAAAACACTTTCTAATTTCATCACGATTTACAGTGTGGAAGTTCTGTAGGAGTAAAATATTGAGGTGCATTATTGTAGTGACATTCTTAAGTATTATTTTTATATTGCCCCTTTGGTAAAGGAACTATAATTCTTGATAGCTGTTTACTTGTTTTCCATAAACAGGTGTTATTGAGAACATTAAAGCAGTCTGACGTAAAAGGGCCATTCTCTGGCTTTGTCTACTGAAGCACTGAGTTTCTCATTTTTCTTTAATGGCAAGTGATCCACAGGAACAAAGCACCTCCTTAACAGTGTCTCTGTTTAGAAGCCTAGTCAGGTCAGGGCTGTTGATGCATCTCTGCATAAGGCGTTGGGTGATTTTTTTCTCCTCCCACCACAGGCTTGCATGTTAAATCTTTACTAACTGTTCCTAAGAGCTTGTTGTGGGAGACCACGGAGACTTGAAAAGATTCCAAATAGATTAGCTTTAAATCACTACTTTTTTTAAAAAAAAAGAAGAAAGCATAAAGGAAAAACCACTTAATGGCCAGTAATTATCTGTGTATTCAGAGGTAAACACATTGGTATCATTTGTGCTGCTGTCCAGATGGATGGATGGATGGATGGATGGATGGATGGATGGATGGATGGATG
>NW_021604565.1:19679173-19689092 GCF_004785775.1 Grammomys surdaster | reverse complement strand
ATGGATGGATGGATGGATGGATGGATGGATGGATGGATGGATGGATGAATCGATGGATGAATCGATGGATGAATCGATGGATGCATGCATGGATGCATGGGGGGGCCACTGAGGGAGGTGTTAAGATGCTCTGGTTTGAAACCAGGGCCTGATGCATGCTAGGATGCTCATGTGCCTCAGGTTGGTCAAACTTTTAGTCTTTTGGCCACAGCTTCCCTAGTAACTGGGATGGCAAGTGCATTCATGCCCTGCTAATTAGAGCAATATATTTCTCTGACGGACCTCAAAACTGGGACATTTCCTTTTCCTCTAAAACACATGCTATTCTGGAACTCTGTGTAGCAAGATCTTGAACTGTGTAGGCTAATCTTGAACTCTTGGTCATTGTTTTGTCTCAGCCACCACAGTGCTGGATCACAGATGAGTAACCATGCATGGCAGTATTGGAGTTATTAATTTACATTGTGTGTGTGTGTGTGTGTGTGTGTGTGTGTGTGTGTGTGTGTATGTGTATGTAGGTGTATAAGAGTGTAGTCATAGGACAACTTGCAGGAGTGGATTCCTTCCTTACTGCTGCATATAGTCCCAGGGATCAAACTCAGGTTATCATACTTGGTGCTTAAGTGCCTTTGACCCACTGGACCATCCCACTAGCCTCAGTACTGGAACTTGTTACCATTTGTACATAAGGAAAGCAAGTCTGCAAATCCATTCTGCTAGTGAGCCAGTTAACACATCCTAGAGAAATAAAGGGAGAAGGTGAATAGTCTTGTTGAATGAGAAATCTCTCCGTAGTTCTGTGTAACCAAATGCCTCCTGCTTTGGGGGATGACATTATCAGTAAGTCCAACAACAATTTCCTTACTCTGGGGTTTATGCTTGATTCTTTGGTAATTTGTAGGTCTCACAGATTTCACTAATTCATGTCAATAATGCTCAATGTTTATTTTCATTTACTTAACATTTATCTGTAATTATTTGTATTAAGATCAACTTTAAATAACCTTGTGATGCTTATTGGCTGTTTCCTTTGGACTTACATACTGGTCATTGGCTCTTTCCTTGTGGGGCCACTAATGAGTTAAGGAACTCTGGGGAAAACAGTTGAACAGTAGGGGGGAATTAAACTCTCTATTGCTTTTTTTACTGACAAGAGAGAAAGCAATGAAATTTTAGATTCAGTATGATTTCTCAAAATAAAAGCCAAAAAGTAAATAGATTGTTTCAGTCTAGAGCAGTTGAGGGAAGATGTTAAATCAATAACTGATACATTCACTCTTCTATCAATGAATATTTGAACAGACATTAAGGAAAAACAGTATTTTTGTGTTTCGCTAAATTATCCTAACCTAGGACTGCCAATACAACATGTGATGGTGATGCAAGATGTACGGGGAGGCTGAGGGCATTGCTGTTTGAAACACATTCTGTGATAATGACTTAATCATAGAAAAGTAAAGCTAACATGTATATTATTTTAATATTTGTTTGCTTCTGCGTTTTAGGAGTGAGAAAATCTCCTTTGTTCAGAAGCATTTAGTCTTAAACATTTATAAAACAATGTAAGATCCTTGTTAAAATTATTTATATTTAATTATGGCATTTCTTCAAAGTAAAATTGGCAAAGGCATAAAGGTATAGAACAGTATGTAATGTTTTCCCTGCATTATATATTTAAATTGGTAGGGCTTATAATCTTTAAACTTCAAGTTTTATAAGAAAAATTTTAAGCAAAATACAAAACAACTGAATAGGTGGTGGCTCTTCAAGAGCAGCCATATTGTCTTGTTTTGGGGTTTAATAATAATTATTAGAATTGTTATTCTGAGTTCTTACACAAGAATAGACAGAAAATGCAGGCTGTATGTTTTGGCATATGTTCTTCCATCAGAGATACTGATGGTACCAAAACATGATTTCACCTAGAAGGTCTTTCTCTGTACTACGTTTTGGTTATCACCTAAAAACAGTCATCGTTTATTGGTTGCTTTTGTTTGAAGATTGCTGTTGACAGTTGGTGATTGTTAGGAGTGAATAATAGGGACTCGGAATTCAGATGAATAGCCTTTATTTTCTCTCATTGAAAAGTTTCACATACTCATACATTAAAAAAGAAAGAAACCTGAAACAGTCTCCCCTTCCTCACTCTTTCCAGTACCTCCCTACCTCCCCTCCCATCTGAATCCACTTTCTCTCTTACATTTAGAAGCAAACAGGCATAAGAATAAAAGAAAATAACACAAAAACTAACCCATTGAAATTGGACAAAATAGAAGAGAAAGAGCCCAGGGACAGGCACAATAAACAGACCCACTCATTTGCACACTTATAAATGTCATCAAAACACTAAACTCGAGGCCATGATGCAGACCCGTGCAGGCCCTGTGGATGATCTTCAGTGTCTACGAGTTCATCTGAGCTTTGCTAATGTTATTTAGAGGTCCTTGTTTTCTCTGTGTCTTCCATCCTCTCGACATACTCTGTACTTATTCCATAGGCTTCCCTGGTTTCAGTTAGATTTGGTGGTTTCAGTTAGATTGTGTTGCAGGAAATATTAAAAAAGAACAGCAAGTTCCCGTGCTATTCCCTGCTACTCTCTGCCCCGGTGGGCTGGCTGGCTATGCAATGGTGAGCAATGGCCGACCTGTTTTTATCTCATGGAGACTCTGACTCAGAGCTCCAATATCTCTCCACCCAACTTGCTAAGTTCCCACTGGCGAGTTGCTACCAAACCAGTCCATGCTTCAAAACCCCCACGGCCTTTGTGGTGTTCATCAGGCAAACCCAATCGAGCAGCTAAGTGAAGAAAAACACCACACAAGCTTAGTTCAGAAACAATGGTAACTCAACAGCTGGATGTAACAACTAGAATGCTAACCTTGTAAGCCATATTAAATCTAAATCCTCCAATAGTGAAGCCTGGCGAATTCACCATATAAACCGGAGACACTAGTAGCTACATCTTACCCAATCTCTGTCCTGTCCAAAAAGACCCTCTCTCTCTCCTCTTCCTCTTTCCCTATCCAACCCAGAAGTCCCTCCTACTCACCCGGTGATTGGCTCCTTTATTTACTAAGGAATTGGTTCACAAGAAGTCACCTGAGTATGTGACTCACTCCTTGTCCCCAGCCCCTCGCAGGAAAGCAGAATTAGCATCAAAATATAAAAAGCACCAGGCCCATCCACAACAAGATTGCCTTCACATCTGTATATATTTTAGGGAGCTACTACTATATCAATTTCCCATACTATAGCCCACAAGCCGCCCTTAATTTTAGCTGTCTCCTTATATTCTCTCTCTTCTCTCCCCTCTGTCCTCCTTTCTACTTGGGCCTCCGATTCCAACCTCCCCACTCATCCATAACTCTTCTGTTTCAGAACATGTTTTGGAACATGTTTCTGTCCATGTAAGTCTACCTAAGTTATACTATGCCTAATCTGTGTGGTTCTATAGATTGTGGCTTGGAAATCATCAACTTAACAGCCAATATCCGGATATAAATGAATTCATATGGTCAGAACACGATCCAAGAATGGAGTCACGTGAGGAGAGTTCTAATTGCTTGTGAGAAAATTCAAGCAAAACAAGACAAGTGCCTAAGCTAATGGTGTTCTGTTTGGTAAGTCTTC
Source organism: Grammomys surdaster (assembly GCF_004785775.1). Taxonomy (NCBI): domain Eukaryota; kingdom Metazoa; phylum Chordata; class Mammalia; order Rodentia; family Muridae; genus Grammomys; species Grammomys surdaster. Next base: position 19,685,462 of record NW_021604565.1, on the reverse strand, counting down.
CTGTGCGTTGCAATAAGTTCAAGGATATTTCCCACTTTCTCTTATGTCAGGTTCAGTGTATCTGCTTTTATATTGAGATCTTTAATCCATCCCGAGTTGCATTTTATGCAGGGTGTTAAGTATGGATCTATTTGGATTCTTTTACATGAAGCCAGCTAGTTTGACAAACACCATTTGTTGAAGATGCTGTCTTTTTTCAAGTGTGTGTTTTTGGCTTATCAAAAATCAGGTGTTCATAGGTGTGTGAATTTATGTCTGGATTTTCAATTCAAATCCATTGATCAACATTTTTGTTTTTATGTCAATATGATGTTGCTTTTATTACTGTTGCTTTGTAAAACAACTTAAAATTGGGAATAATGACACCTTCTGCTGTTCTTTTATTATTTGGGATGGTTTTATTTATCGTGTTGGTAGTGGTGGTGGTGGTGGTGTGTGTGTGCGTGTGTGTGGTTGTGTGTATGTTTTCATATGAAGCATAGACTTGTCCTTTTGAGATGTATGAAGAACTGAGTTGGAACTTTGATGGAGATGGCACTGAATTTATAGATTGCGTTTGGTAACATGACAATTTTTAATTCATTTATCCTACCTATTCATGAGCATGGGAGATCTTTTTATCTTCTGATATCTGTAATTTCTTTCTTCAAACACTTGAAATTTTTATGACACAATTCTTTGACTTGTTTGTTTCAAGTTATCCCAAGATATATTATTTGAGGCTATTTTAAATTGTGTTGTTTCCCTGATTTCTACAGAAGGACTACTTAGTTTTATGAGTTAAATTTGTATCTGGCTTCTTTGCTGAAAGTGTTAATCTGTTGTATAAGTTCCCTGGTGGAGTTTTTACAGTCACTTATGTATACTATTATATCATCTACAAATAAAGATATTTTTACTAAGAAAAATAAGCTTTTGTAACAGAATAAAATTCCTATACAGTGCCATGTCCCTTGGCAGCTTTATTGCTGTTACCAGAAAAATATTTGAGTAGTAATTTGGTAAAAATCCAGTGTTTTTAATGGCAGATTTTTTCTGTCCTATTTATAGCTTCCCATGAAAGAAGAGTTAAATTGGAAACAACAGTTCTAACATTTATCCCTATTGGGTAGTGGTGGTGGGGTATGATGTTATGTACTGGGAGTTCCAGGCATACTGAGTTACATCATAGTTCTAGTTCAACCTGGTCTATAGAAGACACCGTCTGAAAAGAAAATAACATCACCTCCTCCCCCCTCCCAGACTAACAAATATATCTTTGCTATAAGAATGGGAATACATGATTATTGATCCTCCCCAAACCCAAACTGGTAGAAAAATCTATATTTCAGTATCAGAAATATAGGTGTTGCGCAACTCACAATGTGCTGTTTTGCAATAATTAAAGAATTTTTAGACTGAAAATTAAATTGGAATGTTATCATAAACATAAGGGAATGGGCAGCGTTTTTCTTTGTATTAAAGCTCATTTCTAAAAATATGCAACTTTGTTGTGATGACTTTTTAAAATAAGTTTAAGTAGTTCCATCCACAGATGAGCTTGTGGATCTGCAGCACTTGGAAGTAGTCTATGCTTTGACTTCATAACCTTTCATCAGGTGTCTATGAACGAGAAGAGAGCATGACATGGCAATGGTACCAGCCAGCCTCTGCATCACCTGGGAAGATCATGGCATAGTGAAAGCATGCAGCTGGCAGCTGGGCAGAGGGAGGCTTCTTTTGGTGTGTGCATGTAAAGAAATAGTAAAGTCATTTCCTGGTTTGAAACTGTTCTATTAATTTGAGGCAACTGTGGGTTTTTTTAAGCTATGAACTTTCAAATTTTGCCTTGGTTTAAAAAAAAAGAGTTTTGCTAACTCCCATTTGTATCTTTCTTAGAACTCAGAATTAGGTGAAAGGGATTAGGAGTGTTATCTGGTCTTTTAAGTGTAGTTACATTTATCATTCAATAATGCATCATTATTTGACATGGCCTCTATATATGCATTTTGTGTTACTCACCAGTCTTGAACGGTTACACAAAAGTCAAAATTTTGTTTTAGTTTACTTTCCACGCCATCCCTATTGGAATCTGAATTTCTTATCCCTGCTGACTCTGCCACTCACAGAGCCACACACTGGTCTATTCCTCATGCTCTTCTGCTCTGTTTGCACTCCCCCTTTTTTACCTTGGTTTATTTATTTGTAGTTTTAAATAACTATACACTTATTTAGATGGTTTCCCTCAAACTTCCTGTGTTCTATGTTTTCTGTCCTTTCTTAGTTACTATCTCTTCCATATGATTATTTTTCTCTCGTGTCCTGGATCATTCTTATTTATAGCTACCAAATCTATCAAAGAATTGAAAGAGAGTTTTCCAGATATTTTTGTAGGTCTTTGGTAATTAGTTAAAATGTTCCACACAACACAACGCTTACACGGTTGATTCCCGCCACCAACTCCCCATGTATGCACTGCGAATATGCTTTAATTCTAGCTTCTTCTTATTTGAATCCATAAGGATATTAATATTGTTTTATACTATCACTGTTATCTGAATCTACCTACAAAATAGTTTTTCTGTAATTTACACTCTCTACTACAGATCACATTCCAGATATCTAGACCAGGTATTTTTTAATTTTTTTCCAAAATATTTAGTTATTAGTAAATTAACTGTTTTCAAATCTGTGATGACATTTTTGTCTTACCGTCATTTTCCTTCTCTTATAACATTTTTCATTGGCATATATTTATTTATGCTTGGAACTAGGTTTCATAAAGACATTTTCACAAGTATGGTCTAGTTTCATTCCTGGATGGACATTAATGATCCAGGAACCATTTGTTGTAGTGACTATCATTTATCTGATGTACATTTGGGGGAATCTTCGTTAAAAATCAAGCAGTTATAATTATTACATGTGTCTTTTTTAAATAACTTTAATAGGCAATGGATTTCTCACTAAAGAACTTTTGACTGATAGTTCCTTTCTCTAAGAAAAAACTGAAACACATTTTGTAGACTTCTGGCTTCCATTGTGGAAATAAAAACTACTGTTAGTATGACTTTTGACTGTTAGAAGAACATTTATCTTTGTTTCTTAAATGTCTCTCCCTAAATGTCTTCTTTCAGTCTTCAATGTGCTTCAGTTTTGGTTTGTTGCACTTCTTTTAGTTTTACTTAGAATTCATTGTGATATATATTTGAACAAGTAGAAAATCTGTGTTCTATAGCTGTGTCTCAAGGACTGCTGCATTAAAAACCACAAAACAGTTGTTGGTTGCTTCTCAGTACTGTAGGCAAGGACCTTTCCATGGACTTCTTCATTGGGCTGCTTCATGTCCTCCTGTCATGACATAGAGCTGCACAAGTTCTTTCATATTTCTGTGGAACAAAACAACTTTTCCTTATCACAGGCATGGCAATTGAAACTTCTAGTCTCTTACTATTCACTTTCTTAAACCTTTGTGAACTTTTGAACTTTCGAATTCAAGCCATATTTTCTCTTACCTCATTACTTTTCCATTCTATATATTTTCCAGAGACCAAGGTAAAATGTTTTATGACGCAATGTGCAGACATCACAATCCCTCTATCTTATCTCAGGTCCCTTCTTGCTTTCTGTCCTCTCTCTTCCCTTCTATCCTCTCCTTTTTCCCTCGCTCTGTCCCCTCTCTTCCTCTCTGCTCTTCCATTTTCTCCTGCCCCTTCCTTTCCATCCTCCCTTTTCCCTTCTTCCTACTCTTTCCCTTCTTAATATTCCTTTCCTCTTGCTTTTCCCCTTCCTTTTTCTCCCTTCCTCTTGCTTTTTTCCCTTCCATTCTTCCCTTCCTTTTCCTCCCCTTTCCTTTTCTTTTCCCTCTTATGGCTTTCCTTCTGTCCCCTTTCCTCTCCCCTCCCTTCTTCCCCTACCTCCTCCTTCCCCCTTTTTTTTGGCTCTGAAATGATTATTTAGTTTTCGTACAAAATGTCTTCCCATTTCATTCATAAAGCCAGCTTGCATGGGGTAAACTTTTTTTTTTTTTTTAGTGCTTTTAGACATGAAAATACTCAATTTCTCTAATTTTTATTTGCATTCTTAGTTATATTGCAATCACTAGATAAATGTTGAATAAAACTATGAGTATGGAGGTAATTAACTACTGATCAATACATTTAAGGATGTCTTTTCCTGACGCTCTAACAGTTTATTGTTTGATAGAGAAGAAAATTATTTTTGGAGCTTCATGAATTGAACGTTAGTCTGTTTATTCTTACTCTTTTTCATTTATGAATGTTATAACTCTGTTTCTTTATCAGAAGTGTGCTAACTTTGACTCTATTTCATACTCTAACAAAATGTATAAACTTTAATTTGAAGTAGCATTTAAGTTAACTTTTTATTATTAAGGCATGTTTATTGCTTTGACATTTAGAAGTTATTTATAAATTCTTTTTGCAGAATGTATTTATGTTTCATCTTTGCCTTACAGAGGCTAGAATATTACATGATTAAGATATTTCTAAATATTCTGAAGTGTTTTCATAGAGAACTTAGTAGAATTGCATGTGTTTCTAATGTACGACATGTTTTTACAAATGGGCTCATGTATCCCAGGTTGGCCTACAGAACTCACTAGGTATGGTGGCCAAGGATGACCCTGAGCTTGTGCTCCTGCTGTCCCCACCTCTCTGATGGGATTACAGACTCAGACCATTACGTAGCTGCAGTGCTGGGGATCAAACTCGGAGTTTCCTACATACTAGGTAAGCATTCTACCAATCGAGCTTCAAGCTGTTCCCCAACACCATGTTTTGACGTACACATTATAAATTATAATTAGAGTTCATCTAGTACATAGGTCACCTCCTTATATAGTTTAGATATAGTGGTAACAACCTTAAGATTACTCTTCGTAATTGTCAAGTACCCATTCAATATATTAAATAGTTAATGCCACTGTACTGGGTGCAGTATCGATCTACAGAACTTCATCCTGTCTAACTGAAAAGTTGTGCATTTTGCAACATTACCCAATTCTCCTCAGACCCTTTTAACCACTACTGTGCTTTCTCTATGAATCTGACTGTATTAAAATATACCTAGAAATGTTTTTTTTCAAACTCCTGTATTTTTTTCTACTTGATATATTCTACTTGGTAGCAAACTTATACTAATTTGTTAAAACTGTATGTCTATGTTACATTAATGTACACTTCTCATATATCTTGACAGTTTACATCTGGATGCTGTATAATTTGATACAGATATAACTGTTATTATTTTTCATCATGTGCTATAACATGCGTAACATTTTTACCTATTAAATTAATAAAATCTACATTTTTAAGAGAAGAAAGGGTTATTTGAGGCTTACAATTCCAGGGGAATAAGACTCCATCACTGTCATTGCAGGGAAAATAGCAGCAGGGAGTCAGGCATGGTTGTGTAGCAGCAGCTGAGACCTCTCTTCTTATCCATCAACAGGAAGCAAAGAGCACATTGAGAATAGCAATCTTTTGAAAAATGTTGATATCTGGTAATTCCTGTACCTTTATAACCTGCAATAACTTTATTGTTAAATAATTAATAAGCTATTTAGTGTGTGACTGAGAGGGAATTGTTAACTATTTCAAATGTAAGTAGGGATTTATAAAGATGTGTTTGGACAATGTGAAAAATCCACTGTTTACTCATTTGAAATAGCTATTGAGTTTCTCAGACAGCTAAAGTTTGAGTAAAATAATTTTGGCAACATAGAAACATAATACTATAGATGAAGAGATATGTTTGAGTTAAACAAACAATTAAGAGATTTATTCAAACCTAAATCTTATTTCAAAGTTACGACCTTCAACTGATACTGAGTATTTTGTGTGCTCTAAGTTGTATCTTCTGAAAAAGCTATATAAATGTGATCAGTCAGTAAAATCTGTTATCCCATTGGGGCCCAGTGTTGACCAGACTTAACTGCTTGGCTAGGCAGATGCTCAGTTCCTCCCTTAGCTTTCCATGCTTTATCTTCTTGAAGTAGTGTGTTTAGCTGAAGAGAAAAAAGAAGTGTCTTCAGTAAGGAGAAACATTTTTTGGTCAAGGGTACACAAGTAGCTGTGCTTCTTTGTTAGAACCGCCAAGCAGGATATAAGGGTCTATCCAATGACCTATTTAGTCTAGCAATATCATATCATCTTTGGGGATTCATTTTTGAAATGCACCCAATTTGCAAATGTTCTGAGAGAGGGAGCAAGAGGGAGGAGAGAGAGGGAGAGAGAGAGAGAGAGAGAGAGAGAGAGAGAGAGAGAGAGAGAGAGAGAGAGAGAGAGAG
>NW_021604565.1:19657947-19679163 GCF_004785775.1 Grammomys surdaster | reverse complement strand
GAGAGAGAGAGAGAGAGAGAGAGAGAGAGAGAGAGAGAGAGAGAGAGGGAATAAAATTATAAATATTTATTTCTGAATAAAATGGAGATGTCTCTGTTACCCTGAGAACTAAAAATGCAACCAAGCTCTTCTTTAAAGACATTTTATTATTTATTTGTGTGGTTGCACATACAGTTTGGGTGTAGATGCCTGTGGGTGTAGGTGCCCTTGCAGGCTAGAAGAGGGAATTTCACTCCATGGATCTGAAGTAACAGGTGTCTGTGAGTTGCTGGACATGGACGCTGAGAACAGAATGTGAGTCCCTTTGAAGACAGGGTGTTTGTGAGGTGCCTGTGGCAGCTTGCTGCTTCTGCAGCCTCGCCTCAGGCCAGTTGGCGAGCCAGGTGGTTTCTTCAGGATGAAACTACAGCTGCCTGGTGTTTGCTTGCCGAAAGGACTTGACTGTAGCTACCAGTTCCTGGCCGTGGTCTGTCTGCCTAGAGGACTGCTCTGCAGCTGCTGGATCGTATTTGCTGTTTGCTACAGGACTGAACTGCTGCCCAAGAAGATCAAGCTCGCCAGCAGAGACTTATTGCTGAACAGGTCCACTTCCCCCATACCTTAATAACTCTTATCTTTCACTACTTCTGTTGGGTGGAGGGCTACAGGAGAGGTTATTAAAAGTAGGTTGTAAAAAATTTAGGCCTACAGGGTTAGGAGAGTTATCTTTAAGGGGCTGGCCACTAGGAGTTTGACCATGCTCCATTGAGTATATGGGCAACACAAATTGGACTTGTTTTGTTTTTTCTTGTTTTTTTTTTCTTTTTTTGTGGGGGTGGGCAGACCACAAGGGTGGAAAGGTGGACCTGGGAGGACTGAGAGTAGGGCATGTTTGGGTTTCATGATATGAAATTCCCAAATAATAAGAATATAATGAAGAAAACTAAGGATCCCCCTAAAAAACCTGCATGAGGCTATGCCATAACTTTATTCCTAGTGATGAACAACTGAAAATAATCTAAACGAGCCACAACTGCGATAAATAAACCAGAGTAGCCACACAATGGAATATTATTCATTACAAAAAAATCTAATGAACTATTAATATATATTATAAAGTGAATTCACCTCAAATTCTTTTTAATAAATAAGAGAAATCAGATTGAAAAAATACAATTGATTTCAGAACACAGAATATATTGTGGAAAAAGAAAACAGAGGAGAGGAGGGTAGTAACCAGGTTGAGGGTGGGATGCAGTACCTAAAGGGTTAACCCAGCACAGTTTTAAAGGATTGTGGGAACAGTTTCCCACTTTGTTTATAGTGGGAAACAACTCTGCTCACTTGTTAATGCATAGAACTGTCAGGTATTAAACTTAGGATCTCATACATGTTAGCTAAGAACTGAGTTATCTTTTCTTAGTAACTTCAAAGTTCCTCCCTCGCTGATTCCCACGGGAGCTTTGCTTGGGTCACTTCTACACTTTACAGTTTACAAATGACTTTAAAGTGATGTAAGCAGAAATGATAGACAGATGCCATTTTGAATCATGAGGTTGACTATATTTAAGTTTCTTTATTCTACTTTAACATACACAAGATATAAGAGTTTGGGCACATTCTGTAATTCCACAGCCCTTAGTCTTCTGATCTATGAAGTTAAGAAAAATATAGAATTATATATTTCTTTCTTTCTTTATTTTTTTTATTAGTAACTTTTTAAAAATGTTAATCAAAGGCTTTATAAGTGTGGTAATGCTTAATAACAAGATGCCCATAAAATCAGAAGTGTAACCCAATACCCAACCTAGATATACCAACTATCTTTGACTGGCAGAGACACGGGAACATCTGCCTCCATGTTCCCCTCCCTGCACCCCTCCCCTCTTGTCTCCTTGCTCCTCCTCTCCTTACTCCTCTTCTTCCTCTCCTTACTCCTCCCACCTTAGCTCCTCCTACATATCACCCTTCCTGTTAAGATAAAACTTTTCTCTCAAAATACAATTAGAGAATAACTATACAAATTTGTATCAGTAAGGTACAAGATAGACCTCATACCCAGTCCATCATTTTGTTGACTAACCAGAACCTCTGTCATCTCTCCTAACTAAAAGACATAGTTCTGAACCTGGCTTTTTTCTTGGCTTTAGAATGAATGTCAGCTGAAAACCACCCTCTCAAGTCTTTTCTCTCAAAGTAAATAGCTGGGATTGGCTGTGAGACTATAAGTCTTAAACCCTGTCAGAAATCCAGAATGACTGAATTAACTGAAATTATGGGAAGCACAAAGCATAGCTTCTAAAACTTAGCCAACTTATAGAGACCGCTGAACACCTGGACAGTCCCTGTACTATAAAACGTTGGAGCATCCGATCTTCAGCCTTCTGGCCCAGGATCATCTGACAGACGTAGTGATGCAGAATTATTAAGGGCTGATTACTCTGTCTTGGCAGATATAATCAGTTGACTATTCCACAAGTGTGTCCTTTTCAGGACAGTAATTTGTCTGTAGATGAAAAGAGGCAATTATTGCCTAGTGGCTGTCTCACCACAACTGGAGTAACTCCAAAGATGCTCAATTTCTTCTTAGAAGCCAATATAGAAAGCTGTCAGGAGCAGACAGGTCTCTAATCAAAATGAACCTTAATACAGAAATGTTTGTAACGTCAATTCTGTGGACTCATGACGGTGTGAAAACCAACTATCCATGTAAGGCAATCTGGATCGTTGTCTGTTAACTCCTCTCAGCTATTTCTAAATATAATATAGAAAACACCCTAACAATCAACTCAGAGCCATGATTTTGCTGTAGGCCCTTAACACACAGGCTGACCATCTCAAATCAATTAACAATGTTAAAGAAGGACTGGGCCTAAGCCTTGTATTCCTAAATGTGTTATATAGGCACAATGCCTATGAGAGTAACAATATTAATCTCACTTCTAGATCAATAAGAAACTTATACCAATGGAAACCTTAAATTTGAAATCAAAGTAAATTTTGTACCATTTAAAAAATTATAACTTCAGCTTAATAACAATTATACAGATTTCTACCAATATACTATGGCTATGCAATAAATCCTAGCTATTCCTCCCTGTTCCAACAAAACCACTACTTTTCCCTAGAAAGACAGCCCAATATTAACCACCTCAGTCCCCAAGCCCAGGGAATAGGGGTGCCAACTCTTCATTAACTTCTTCAAGCTGATTATTGGTGTTGAGATATTAGAAGAGGGGTGGGGGGAAGAGTAAATTGATAAGCCTCTGACACCTGTGTCTTCACTGCATTCAGCTGAGATTCCAGGACATCAGAGGTTCAGGCAGGTCTGTTCAGCTTGCTTGATGAGTAGATACACCAAGGCTGTATATTCTGCAATATACAATTCTCAAAACTAAGATGCCGCCCAGGTTCGAGCTCCTGGGAGGCCCACTTCCTCTGGGTTTTGTGAGGTTGGGTGCAGAGCAGCCGTCTGGGATCTGCTCCAGAATTACATATTTCATAGTACTGCTATGAGAATAAATGCATTCATGTTTCTAGAATCTCTAAAGCCGTGCCCAACAGGAAGTATGGAACATCAGGTGTTATTACTGTTATTGCCAACCATACATTAGCAAGGCTAATTATAAACAATCTTGGGTTCAACATTAGTAATCCATGAAAATATTTGGAAACTGTCTTAGTTACGATTTTATTGATGTGAATAGACACCATGACCAAGGCAAGTCTTATAAAGGACAACGTTTAATTGGGGCTAGCTTACAGGTTCACAGGGTCAGTCCATTTATCATCAAAGTGGGAGCATGGCAGCATCCAGGTAGGGATGATGCAGACAGAGCTGAGAGTTCTACATCTTCACCTTAAGGCTGCTAGTGGAAAACTGACTTCCAGGTAGCTAGTGTGTCTTAAGCCCATACCCACAGTAACACACGTACTCCAGCAGGGCCATACCTTCTAATAGTGCCACTCCCTGGGCTAAGCATATATAAACCATCACAGGAACTATACTTACTATTGTACTGGGTAGTATTGAGTTTAAATTTCCATCCTTAAGCATTCAAATCATCTCATTGGTAAAGAGTATATACATTCGTCCTTCAGAGTCAGCAAGAATTGTGAAGAAGAATGGTGAATATTTGTGAAGAACTGAATACATGTGAAGAAACAGGGGCAGTCTGGTGGGTCAGGGTGAGTATGGAGAAGCAAACACCGACCAACAGTAGAATACACTTGCTATGTCATGAAGATGTGTGATGCCTTACTAGACAGTGGAGCAGTCACTCATTTTACCTGTATATTAATTTTGGTGATGTCACAAACAGAATATGGAAAGAAGTAAGCAGTCCCTACAAAAAACCATACTGTTCAATTCATATAAAGTTCAAAGGCAGGAAAAACTAATTTTTAAGGGATAACATATATGCATGAAAATGATAAACTCATGATTGTAAAAGAACCAGTGAATGGAGAATTGCAGAGTCAGTTCTGAAGGTATTAAGCATGTTAGTTTATTTTGCAGTGTGGTTGAATATGAGGTCAGAGAAAAAAGTGATGTATCTTTGATCTCTGCTTTATAATTGATATTTAAAAATAATAAAACTACTAAAAGTATAAGTGGGGTCCAGGAAGCCATCTAGCCCCAGCAAGAGAGTCCTCTATGTTGCAGATAACAGGAATTAAAACCAATAAGATTGATGCTTAGTCTACTTTCTGAACTCTGAAACTGCATCAGATTGGCTCTTGGCCCCTACTGTAAGCTTAAAAATCTCACCTTCCTCAGTATACAAAGATAAATAGTGGAAGTCATGAGTACAGACAAAAGATCACCAGGGAAGGTATTGAATCCTTCAAGAGGAATGTTACCTCTGACACCTACCTACCTGGGCCACAGGATCAGCCGCAAGGGAAAAATGAGGTGTTGATATCCAGGAGTTGCCTATCAATATTAAAGGCTCTCTTCTCACAATTGAAGCCCTTCTTCCAGTTGACAAATGACACCCCACTGAAAAGGAGGTAGGAATTAATTCTATGATGCAGGATACGGCAGGAGTAGAGTTTGGTCGGTCATCGGTGTGGAAATGGAAGCGATGGAGTGAAGATAAACCAAAGGAATGTACTTTATGAAGATCAGAATGAGATATAGGCTGATAGATTGCAAGTTTAGACACAAGGAGTTTATCTGCTGTGTCTGAAATCTGCCCCAGACATTCCTTGGCTTGTTGCTTTCCTTTACAACTGCTGTCAAGGAAATAAAATGCCAGATAACCAGAGCAAATGAGAATCACAAAGTTTAATATTCTTTTTTGAGTTGACTGTGTGCAGCAAAGAGAAGAATCAGTCTAAGTTCTTTATGTTTAATAAAAACATTCTAACCATTCAAGGATGCTAGGGATGAGGAAAAGGTCAAGGCTAAAGCAGAGGAATACTAGAATACTGTGACAGACAAATCTTGACCCTCAACAGCCATGTAAAACTGATTTTTAAAATAATAGAAAAGTTTAAATAATTTGGCCGCAAACATATATAGTGCAGTAGGATGTCAACTGAATTCTGTCTGAACACAAACCAGAAGTGACAGGTAAGAAAAACAATTGGTGAAAAAAAAGATGAGGTGTCTTTAAAAGCTCTTACCAGAGCTAGTCAGAAAAGATTAGTATTACCCCAGTAAGTGCTTTCTGGGCTAATGAGAGACAGGGAGGGGAGGCTGTTCACTAGTAAGGGATGAGGCAGTTGCAGCTTTCCTAGAGGTAGTAGAGCCTTGCAGAAATCAAAGAAAAGGACGGTACTTTTGCAAACTAAAAAGACTCAGTTTTGCATATTTGGGCTTAGTCATCAAGGATGTCAATTAAGTCCCAGCTTTGTCCCTAAATCATCACAGAACTGTGGCTCTCACTTCATAAAGTTGATGAGTATAACTTCCTACAGTATAGCACTGATGTCAGAGAAATGGGTGAAGATGCTCAGATCCTGAACAGACTGGCGTTAGGGACTGTAGACAGACAGCATGCTACATGTTACATGTTTGTAAATCTGAATTTCTTTCTGTGACATTAATATCACAGAAACGGGTCTACCATTTCTTCCTGCATTTATTGATTCATCTTATTACTTCATGTCTTGCATCCAAAACATTCAGTGTTTCTTCCCCCAGCACATGCTCTCCAAAGGCTAGCAGAGTATTTTGGGGTCTGTTCCAGGGACAGAATGAGCCTAGGAGTTGAGAATCTAGGCTAGAGGCCTCCTCTTCTGCGAAAGGTCAGCCAGGTTAAATACATTAAGAAAGGAATTTAGCAGTGTTGTGGAGTGGGGAAATGCCATTCAGGTTCTGAACTACAGCTCTCCTGTAAGAATGCCCTTGAGTTGTGAAACGTAGAGACCATGGCTTTTCCTGAAATTGCCTTTATGGGGGACATTAGGATTCAAATGCCTCAGTGGTTTCAGTGTGCGACGTGGGTCAAACAGAAATGCACACTCGTCCTTTCATTTTCTTGTTGTGATAGATAATGCATTTTTATGTAAGCAACAGCAGGCAGGCCTGAAGACAAATGGCTTGCAACTCAGTCTCAGTGGGGGTGGGGTGGGAGGGAGATGTTGGGAGTGATAGGTGTATACTCTGAATCAGAGAAGATATGCATTATCTTAAAGGGACAACAATGATTCATCTTATTGATAATAATAATTTGGAGTCCTGAAATTTTTCATTTTTCCCAAGGCCTGAAATCCTTATTTTAAATGAATATTTTTTGATTTAAAAAAAAAGTTTATCTTGGGTCCAAGTTTTTATAAAACAATATATGAGCCAAACAGAGCATGTACTCAGCTCATGCCTTCCCTGGAGGCAACTGTTTGGACCCTGAGACTTATTCTAATATCAGAAACCTGGTCTTGCAGGCAGCTCTGATTTTGGCCTCCAGGGAGTTGACTAGCTGCCACCCCTGGCCAGATTACTTATCCTGGCTGAACTCTCTCTAGCCCTCTGTAGCCCCTGCTCTTTCTCCACACACTTTCGTAATTGCATTTGAAGTATTTCATTCCTGCTAGACTATAAATCCATTGGAGGAGGGAACTATTTCTGCATTAGTTGCTGCTACTTGGCACCCTGCAACTCGATTCCAACTGACTGGTAGAGGAGGATTACTGGCCGTGCTCCTGGGAGAAGTGGAGTGAACAGATTTGTAGACATTCAACACAGGATGCAGTTAGATAGCCTTGTAATAAACAACTCACATATAGTATTGCTTCAAAAGAAAAATAATAAAATGACTAAGTGATATTATAATCTGCATTACCGACTTTCCTGTATCAAAAAATGGCTTTATTTGCATCCTAAAACAGAACTAGTTGACAGTGGTAATTAATAGTCTGTCTAAATAAACAAATAATTTACATAAGGAATAACTAATAATATTATACAATATTTCCCTTGACATAGTTTTGTACTTATCACTTTATTGAATATTAAATGAGGTTTAGTTTTATTAACACGTATTTGAAGATTCATGCTGAATAGATGAGACTATCTAATAAACAACAGCAGTTTAGGTGAGAGGGACGACTCTGGTTAAAACTGCTCGATGCACGGCCGTAAGTGCCTGAGTCTAGATCCCTCCTCTCACCTGAAAAGCTGATTATGACCACATGCGCACCTGTAACCACACTGCTGTAGGGGGAGGGTGGGACGGATAAAGAAGGATTGCTGGGCTTCCTGGCCACAAGTCTGGCTGCATGTTCATGGACACACTGGTTCAAAGGAGATAAAGAAGAAACTGATAGACTATGTCTTAGTTACTTGAAAAGTAATTTTAATTACTTAATAACTGTTGCCGACATGAAATATTCTGACCTGCAGCTTGAGGTAGAAAGGTTTTGTTTTTGAGTCAGAGCCCAAGAGTATATACAGTTTATCCTAGTGAGAAAAGCCCATTTTCAGCAGCTTGAGGGAGCTAGCCACATAGCACCTGCAGTCAGGAAGCAGGGAATGATGAATATTGGTGGTGAGCTAATTTTCTTCTTCTTCTGCAGTCCATAATCCAAGCCCAAGGAACAGGGTTACTAAGTAATACTATGGGTCTTCCTACATCAACTGACCTCACCAATCAAGATAATGCTCCGACAGGCATGCCTAGGTCTAAATTAATGTAGATAATTTCAACAGGTATGCCAAGAAGCTTGTCACTGAAGTGATCTCAGATTTCATAAAGTTGACACTCAGTAGTGACATTCATGTAGCAGTACACCTGATGATCTTCTTTGGCCTTCACACACACGTGCACACATGCATACATGTGAGTGTGACTGCTCACTGCTGCTTTTTGATAATGTAAGGTTTTTTTTTTATGTTTTCATTTTCTCCAATAACACTTCTCTGGTTATCCTGCTGCCTTTACTCCAGGAAATCCTTTTATTTTATGTTAAGATAAACATGGATATAGTGGAATATCAAACTTGATTGGTTCTTCTTGGGTCTCCATTTTATGGATTCTCAGCTTCAATATATTCCTCAACAGAGAAACTTTTACATTTATATCTTGAGATTTTACTCACCACCCAAAACAGTTGTGTTTTAATTAAATAACAGCATCACTTCTCCAAATCCTAAAGAGAAGGTGGTAAACACTTTATAGGCTAACAGCTATTGAAAAATTGTTCTTGATCATGCATGGGTACAGAGGAAAATGAAGTATAAGAATTCTGAAGGCTAAAGCTTTTCTGAGGTTCTGGCATAATCCATGGAGGTTTCTTGAGGGCTCTATGTCTTAGAATTTTATTGCTCTGAATAGACACTATGACCATGGGAATTCTTATAAAGGAAAACATTTAATTGGGGCTGGTTTACAAATTCAGAGGTTTACTCCATTATCATTATAGTGAGAAGCATGATAATGTCAAGTAGACATGGTACTTGAGGAGCCAAAAGTTCTACGTCTTGATCCTAAGGCAGCAGGATCCTTCACCAGGTCACAACTATTCCAACAAGGCCACAGTCCTAATGGTACCACACCCTATATGCCAAGCATTCAAACACATGAATCTATGGGGACCATTCCTGTTCAAACCACCACACTCTAATTGACAGATTTCCATGAAACAGGTACCAACTCCATGGAGTGCCCCTGTGGCTGAAAGGTACTTCTGACAACATTCCACAGTAGCAGGTTGGTGGCCTTGTCTGGTTTACTTTATTAGCTCTCTAAAAATATCTCTCTGGGTTCCCTGAGGGACAAGCCTGACTGCATAGGGGTTGATGTCAAAAGTATCCCCTCTCCAGGAAAAAGACATCGGGATGGGTATGGCCCTCATGCCTCACTGGACAACGACAGGGGACCTTACAAGGTCCCCTTCAAGTACTGGAGGTCAGGCCTCTATCCCTGCCTTTGCAAGATTAGAA
This sequence comes from Grammomys surdaster, assembly GCF_004785775.1. Lineage (NCBI taxonomy): Eukaryota > Metazoa > Chordata > Mammalia > Rodentia > Muridae > Grammomys > Grammomys surdaster. Next base: position 19,669,796 of record NW_021604565.1, on the reverse strand, counting down.
TTGCCACAGCCCTTCTATACTTAGAGAAGGGAGGAGATGTCAGGGGCAGCCCTGCTTACACACTGAAGGCCTAAAACCAGCCATAGGCCTAAAATCAGCAATAGACCTGTCATACATGTATACTAACACCAAGTCTTGGGTCTCAGCGGAAAAACATCGAAACAGATGGCTATAAGCTAATGTCAACAGGCAGTTTTTGTGGAAATTTACAAGCCTGAGTAGTCCTAGACCTTGTAAATAGGTAGCCTGGGCAGACAATACCAACTTAGATAAGGACAAGTGAGTCATAGGCAGAGTCATAGTGACTTGTCCCCTGAACCTTCACCCTGACGATACCGGGTTCTGAAAGATATCTGTATTCCCCCTGAACACCCACACTCCAGTGTCATTCCCTGCCCCACATCCTGCCTTTCTGTGTTTATAACCCCTGTGTGAATGAATTACGATTTGAGAAAAAATAAATTATAAAAAAAATAAAGCTATCTATCATTTTGTGCTTGCAGATATGTCTTAGTAGACCAGCTCGATACCAACTTGGTTCTTTGAATGTAGAAATTAAATGTATAGATGACTCATGCCACACTGTTCATTCCTAAACTCTCCATAGCACGTTGGATATAATAGTAAGTTAAGGCTCTTTGTATAAACCCCCAGTGCTAGAAATGTCCCGAATAATTGGTAAGAATTCAATTTTTATTCTTTCAACTGCTAGGACAATTTTTTTTTTTGAAAGCTGACAGTGGGAGAATTGTGGTGTTTTTACATTGAACTTTTGTTAATCCAATTAGTAATGTGCTTTGAGTATATGACTATAAATCTTTGAATTATGCAATTGGTAAAAAAAGAGCTCTTTTTCTCAAGGAAAATGATTTAAAACTATATATTGTTTCTTTGTTTGTGTGTTTGCTGTTCTGAGTTTGGCATTCCTGAGACAGTGGTCTCAGATAGCCTAATCTGGCTTCAAACTTGCTACATAGGCAACGCTAGCCTTGAACTCCCAATCCTCCTGGATCTATCTCCTAAGTGCTAGTATTACAAGTTTGTGCTGCCACTCCCAGAAGACATATTTTACCTGTGACGTTGGAAACGGATTACAAACAAAAGTCAGTTTTGTAAATAAATATTCATGACCTGCTTAACTTGGCTGTTCTTTTCTGAATTTCAGAAAAGACTTTTCTAAACACAAACAAAACGAAATGAGTCTTTCCGTTCACTTGCATAAGTTTTATTGCAGCCCATACAGGATCCCCAACAGCTGCAGTATAGAGGTTTACCTTCTTCCAACTTTTTATTAAACTTCCCAAAGTTTGTAAGTTTAAGATGTCTATGCTATTGTTACCATTCATTGTTCTCACCATTAGCACATTGTCAACCTAAAGAGAGGAATTCTTTTGGCCTGATTTTACAGAAGCCTAATATTAATATCTTTTCTATGGCTAGCAACAATGGTATGTATACGTCTAAAGAGGTAAACTTCTTCATTGCCTGAGAAGCCAGTAGTCTCATTAAATGCTTCTGTGAACATTTAAAAAAAATCACCTGGGTTTTCATGATGAAAGTCCCAATGTTGTGCATAAGCACATTACCCACTTACCATTTAAAAATAACATGCATGCTGACAGGAGCCTGATATAGCTGTCTCCTTAGAGGTCTGCCAGAGCCTGAAATATACCGAGGCAGATGCTCACAGCTAACCATTGAGCTGATCATGGGGTTCCCAATGGAAGAGTAAGAGAGAAGCCTGAAGGAGCTGAAAGGGTTTGCGACCCCATGAGGAGAGCAACAATACCAACCAACCAGAGCTCCTGGGGTCTAAACCACCAGCCTGGGAGCACACAGGGAGGGGCCCATGGCTGTATATGTAGGGGAGGATGACAGTGTCAGGCATAGGTGGGTGAGGAAGTCCTTGGTCCAGTGAAGGCTGGATGCCCCAGTGTGGGGGAAATCGTGGGAGGGTGGGTGGGGGCATATTCTCATAGAAGAAGGAGGAGGGGGGATATGATAGGGGGTTCCTGGGTGGGGGAGGAAAGGTCATTACATTTGAAATGTAAATAAAATATCCAATAAAATAAATAAAAATAATGTTTGTGTACAGTGTGTATAACATTTTCAAATTTAACATTATTATTTTTATGATAGTATGTTTATAGACTGAGTGGAAATTTATAAAAATTATATCTGTAAAATTATGTGTGCATAGTCAATGAGCAAAATCTTCTATTATTTGAATGTGATATCATCCCTCTTTGGTATTTTTTGAAATTTCATTGGAATGTGGAAGTCGAGAAGATGTTTTGATTTGAAGTTCCACTTTTCAAATCAAAACTCCTAAGAACAGAAAATCAGATACTATTGTTCTGCTAAAAGAACATGGCAATAAAATGACTCCTAATGACACTCCATTGTACCAATAGATCAGTGTTTGTTGTTGAAGCTTCCTCCTGCAGTGGATAGGAACAAATACCCAGAGCCACAGCTGGACAATGTGCAGAGATTCAGAGACCTTTGAACACTCAGTCCTAAGTGGAATGTCTCCATCAAATCTCTTCCCTCAGGAGACTCTGCAGAAGAGGAGGTGAAAGATTTTAAGAGCCAGGAGGGATAGAAGATACCAAGGAAATGGTGCTTTCCAGACACAGCAGAACTGATGCACATATAAACTCACAGAGACTGTAGCAGCACAGAGCCTTCCCAGGTCCAATCCAGATAGAGTACCAGCTCTGAGAGAGGAGCTGAGCATGGACTTCCTCAACCCTAACCCAACTGACAACAGCTTACAAAGGAAAAGTTAGTTTTTTTTTCCAAAGGAGTCTCACTATATATGCAAACCACACTTAGGGAAACCTATACTCAACAGTACATGAGTTCACAAAAGGAGTTCAATGATATTTGGGGAGATAGTTTGTCTCATAACGTTTCTTTGGGCTTTAAAACAAAACAAAACAAAACTAACTTGTCTTTGCTTATCTATTATGGTTTCTGATTGTGTGTATGTGTATGTGTGTTTGTGTGTGTGTTTTTGATGCTTTTTCTGTTTCTGTATATCTCTGTTTGCCTGACTTTGTTCTAGTTTGTTTGTTTGCTTTCCTGTTTTTTTTTTTCCCAAAAAGGAAGAGAAAGAAGGCATGGAGTAGGATGGACAGGGTGATGAGGGAAAACCTTGGAGGAGATAAGAGAGGAAAAAATGTAATCAGAATATACTGTGTAAAAAATTTTCAATGAAAATATTCCCAATAGCCACAAAGGACGTTTTCTGCCTTGATTTAGTTTATCAATTTGCTATAAAAAAACCAATGGTCATTGGTAAGATCTGACAGAACAGTACTATTGAAGGACCAAAACATCTATTACCTGAATTCCCTCTTCTCCTTATTCCTGGGATATTTTGCTGAAACCTATGAATTGAGCCATGGAACTGAGTTTCAGGTTCTAAAAGAAATAACATGTTTGTGTAACATGAACATACTAAGTGGTTATCATTTTTAGCTAAATGTTGGCATATTCTTGGAAGATTGAAAAACCTTGTCTTAAAAATTGTTGCCTGTTTCACCCTTGAATTATGAGATTTCATATCTTTATGTGGTTCACTTTGCTTCCTTTCTCATAACAAACTCCAAATTATCTTCTGTATTAATTTTTATCACAACAGGATGCCTTATTTTTGTTACTTATTATTTATTTATTTATTTATTTATTTATTTATTTTCAGACCCTTTATCTGTTTTTTTATTGGATATTTTACATATTTAACTTTCAATGTTATCTCCTCTCCCATTCGCCCCCAAAATTCCTTATCCCATATCCACTCCTCCTATTTTTATGAGGATGTGCTCCAAACAACCTCCCAGTCCCATCTCCCTGCTCTCGAATACCCCAACACTAGGGAATCCAAACTTTCAGGGACCATGGCCCTCCACTTCCAATGATGTTTGACAAGGCCATCCTCAGTTACCTATATAGGTGGGGACATGAGTCCCTCCCTTTGTGCTCTCAGGCTGGAGGTTTAGACTTTGGGATCTCTGGTTGAAACTTTTGATACTCCTTCTAGAAAGGACCAAAGTACCCACACTTTGGTCTTCCTTCTTCTTCTTGAGTTTCATGTGGTCTATGTATTGTGTCTTAGGTATTGTGAGCTTTTGGGCTAATATCCACTTATCAGTGAGTGCATACCATGTTCTTTTGAGATTGGGTCACCTCACTCAGGATGATATTTTCCAGCTCCATCCATTTGCCTAAGAATTTCATGAATTCATTGTTTTTAATAGCTGAGTAGTACTCCATTGTATAAATGTACCACATTTTCTGCATCCATTCTTCTGTTGAAGGATATCTGGGTTCTTTCCAACTTCTGGCTATTATAAATAAGGCTGCTATGAACATAGTGGAGCATGTGTCCCTGTTGCATGTTGAAACATCTTTTGGGTATATGCCCAGGAGTGGTATAGCTGGGTCCTCAGGTAACACTATGTTCAATTTTCTGAGATACCGCCAGACTGCTTTCCATAGTGGTTGTACCAGTTTACAATCCCACCAATAGTGGAGGAGTGTTCCTCTTTCTCCACATCCTCGCCAACATGTGCTGTCACCTGTGTTTTTGATCTTAGCCATTCTGACTGGTGTGAGGTGGAATCTCAGTGTTGTTTTCATTTGTGTTTCCCTGATGACTAGGGATGCTGAACACTTCTTTAGGTGCTTCTCAACCATTCGAGCTTCCTCAGTTGAGAATTCTTTGTTCAGCTCTGTGCTCCATTTTTTAATAGGGTTCTTTGATTGTCTAGAGTCTAATTTCTTCAGTTCTTTGTACATCTTGGATATTAGCTCTTTATCAGATGTAGGGTTGGTAAATGATCTTTTCCCACTCTGTTGGTTGCTACTTTGTCCTATTGACTGTGTCCTTTCCTTTACAGAAGCTTTGCAGTTTTATGAGGTCCCATTTGTCAATTCTTGGTCTTAGAGCACAAGCCATTGGTGTTCTGTTCAGGAACTTTTCTCCTGTGCCCATGTGGTCGAGGCTTTTCCCCAATTTCTCTTCTATTAGTTTCAGTGTAGCTGGTTTTATGTGGAGGTCCTTGATCCACTTGGAATTGAGCTTTGTACAAGGAGATAAATATGAATCAATTTGCATTCTTCTACATGCTGACCTCCAGTTGGACCAGCACCATTTGTTGAAAATGCTGTCTTTTTTTCCACTGGATGGTTTTAGCTCCTTTGTCAAAGACCAAGTGACCATAGGTATGAGGGTTCATTTCTGGGTCTTCTATTCTATTCCATTGATCCTCCTGCCTGTCTCTGTTCCAATACCATGCAGTTTTTATCACTATTGCTTTGTAGTACAGCTTGAAATCAGGGATGGTGATTCCTCCAGAAGTTCTTTTATTGCTGAGAGTAGTTTTCACTATCCTGGGTTTTTTGTTATTCCAAATGAATTTTAATATTGCTCTTTCTATCTCTGTGAAGAATTGAGTGGGAATTTTGATGGGGATTGCATTAAATCTGTAGATTGCTTTATTTTTGTTATTTAAATCTCCAAACCAATTGTATGAGCATCAGTCAAAACAACACAGTCATTTAGCTTTATTTATTTATTTTTGATGATGTTTGGGTTATACTAGAAGAGACATTATAAGCATTAAATCACCAGTGTTTAAAGTTTTACAAAGTTTATAGCCAAGACAGTCACATTAAAAAATTAAATTATCAATACTTTGATACAAATCATAAGTTAATCCAAAAGTCAAAGATGATTATTATTAACATACCCATTTCTGTGGCCCACAATTCCTGCTTGCCAGCACCAGTGATCCGGGAGAGACAAAAGCCCTAAGGACTGACCAAGGCAACTACTCTGTATCCATTTTGATCCTAAATACAGTGGTGCTTCCAGACACTACTTGGGTATGAGTTTTGTACTTTCCTCCAACCTTCTAGGCATTTTTCTTTGATATCTTCTAGAAGACAGTTTTGTGAGATGTAACACCCTCTGTGAAGATTTGAACCCCTTTACTGTAACCATGTTTGTCATTGTCCTTCATGGACTCTCTCCTTTAGTCAGAGCCATGCAGGGCCAGTCTTTGTGTCTTGGATGTTAGGATGCTGGTCCATCCTTCCCCAGAAGGTTCCTGTCTCCTTATCAGTCTTGTTCTTTGATTAGTAAGGTTTCTGCTTCTCAACAGACAATGCCAATAAATTGTCTCCTGGAGACTGCAGAGGTTTCTATGTTATCCCTTATGTCAAGTCAATGATTTTCCCCCCAGATTTACATATTTTTTTTTACAACTAAGTCATCACATTCAAATGATTTTTCAAAGATAAGAAAAATCTTTTGCAAGGTGAATGTGTGTTTCCTACCTTTATGGCTTTTTGTTTGGCAGTTTTCCCCCTTAAAACGAACTTAATTTGTATCTCTTACATGTTATATTTCTCAAGAAAAAAATACTGCTATCCTATTATCTATAAACATAATATTCGGAAACATTTGTTTGGTAAGTGATGTTCTAGTAGTTTACAGATGGCCCTTGTGGAAATAGTAAACAGTAAAAAGATACCTGAAATGTTAGCAAAGAGAATGATATTTTCAATTAATTCGTTTCTTACATGAAAATCTAAATTTTATTCTACCTTTAGCATTTCCTGAAGTATTTGAATAAAGAAACTATACTGATAAGAAGACTAGGGCGCTAAAGAACAAACAAACAAAAAAAAAGGTTAATCTCAGGGTTAGCATTTGCAAGACTGTAACCCTAGATAATATATCATACATACATTAAGAGGTGGGAGAACAATTTATCAACTATGAGAAAGTATACAATAATGACATAATTCAGATATGTTTTAGAAAAGAACACATAAAAAGACAGGTAGAATAAATGGTGAGCGAGACAAAGATATCAAGGTACCTGGTTCATTTGGGCAATGAGACATGGTAAAGCAAGTGGTAAATGTGATACAGTCAGACAGGACAGGAAGGACACTTCAGGCAATTACAACCCATCAGTTTCTAGATTTTCTAAATGGAAGACATATTGCAAGCTCGGGCAATCAGAGACATTCATTGTACTTAAATCATGGAGGACTTTAAGTCAATATAAACATATATTGACTTATAGTCTTGGCATTCTGCTGAGCACCAACTAGGACATAGATTCATGTTTACAGACTCAGTAATGGGGAAATTTGTCCTACACTCTTATGAGAAGCTCTTCTTAGAACCTTTCCTCTTGCTCTGGGATATTGCTCCCTAAGAACTAAATGGCATGTATCAGTCCCCAGCATGTCCGGTATTCCCTAAAGTGCTTCTACCTTTAAAAGAAGGTACCTAAAAGCCCAGTCTTGAGTTGCATCCCGTAACCATAACCCAGAGGTTATGACTCAATGTTTCATCAGCAGCTGCTTAATGGAGCCATTCTAATTTGGGGAAAATTTCAATTTCTCTCCATGCCATGTGATGAACAGAAAGCAGTTGGAAAAGGGAGGCCCTGATGGGAAAATGCAGAGTCCCAGAGTCACTTAGAGCAGTACAGTGGAAACAACAGCCATCTCCCTTCTGTTGTTCCTTTCCCTCTTTTGGATAAACAAATGAGAATCATCTTTAGGGCATTATGCATTCACTGAGGGGCTGTGACCTTAATCCACAAAGCCCTATACAGTTTATGCTTTGATTACCTTACAGCCTGCCTCCCCCTATACAGTGTCCCAGACAATCAAAATCACCCCCACAGTATGTCCTCTAACACCTCACAGTTACACTGGACCCAACTCTGGGCCATCTGGTCAATAGAGTTTGGAACAGGGTAATCAGACCGCAACACACAGTTTGCCTGGAAATCCCACCCCCTTTTTCTTTTGCCAGTTATTAGAACTCTCCCTGTATTATTGGACAGTGCAACAATTAGCAAAACTAAACTGTTAATTTCTTGATCCCTCTGGGGAGGGTGAAAGCCTCCATGAAGACATTACAGTTGTTTTTAAAAAAAAATGGAATTTAAACATATCTCACTATCAAAAGTTTAAGTGGGTAAGTAATATCTAAGTTCCCTTGAGGGACACAGGGCAATAAAATCTCCTTTGGAAAAACCTGCATTGCATTGGGAACTTGGCTTGTTTCCCTACTTGAATCTTACACTATCATATAGACATTGCTATTCTTAATTTGTTATTGAGAAGACCACTTTAGAAAGGGGAAAAGGCACAGGCATGCAGAGAGTGCAAGACAGACTTGAGACTCACACTTCACTGTTTGGGCTCTACTGCACTTCATTCCCGTAATCTTTGTCTAAATGTCCAGTTTTCATCCAGCTCTACTCATTTCTTTGTCTTCTTTACCATCTTCTATCAACGGATACCTTCTCACATTCATTATTTCTCCTGGTAAGAAAATCTTTTTTCTATCTATCTCTGTCTCTCTCTGTCTCTCTGTCTCTGTCTCTCTCTGTCTCTGTCTCTCTCTGTCTCTGTCTCTCTCTGTCTCTGTCTCTCTCTGTCTCTCTGTCTCTCTGTCTCTGTCTCTCTCTCTCTCTCTCTCTCTCTCTGTCTCTCTCTCTCTCTCTTTCTCTGGCTGCATTTAAAATTTCCTTTCTGGACTTTAACATCTCAAGCCTTCATCACTTTTGCTCAAATAGTGCTCTACTTTTCCAGTTGGGCTCGTAGTTTTCTTCTGTTTGGTCTCAATCTGTTGCTGATGCATGACCATTGCACGGGGGAGTGACTTGAGCACTTTTGCTCAAGATCCAGCAATAGGCTGACCATACAACTTACAGGAAAACATCTCTTTTGATGGCCAGAGTCTACTGTGACCTACGCAAAGTTCCAACTCTGCCCCTTTCTTGCACTTTCCATCACAGAGTTCCAGCAGCTGATTTTCTCAGGATCTCAAAGACCAAGTTCACTTGCTTACACTTGCGGCTCTTGAGATCTCCCTGTTCTCCTCATGCTTCACTGTCTGACTCCATTCAGGACTCAGAGGAACATTCAGTTTTGAACAAGGGCTTTCTTGACTCTCAATTTTTAAAATAACAGTCCTTCTAATTCTTACCCTGATTTACTTTTCTCTGTAGAACTTATACCAATCTACTTGTTTTGAAAATAAATTTATTCTCCCTGATCTTTTCTGTCTTGCTTATGGCTATATCTAGAGCTCCAAACAGTGAGTGCTTATAATAGACATTTAGACATTTGTTGAATCTATAAAGGTAGTTTTTCACAAGTGTCTCAATAATATTCTATGAGATCTGAGTAGATTGTTTCTCTTGTCTGTGCACTATTTCTTCCTTTGTTTTCTTGCATTTTTAAATAATACTCAGACTCTAGAAACTGATTACATATTGGCTCATGATGCAATCTACAAAATATGAATAATATTACTGAAGTTTGTGTGTTTTAGTTTTCATCTTTGAGTACCTTAGAGAGTAGCATAAACATGATCTATAATACTTTCTTAGAATTTCTTGTAGCAACATAGTTAATTTAGTATAATTTAGTATACTACATTGTAGAAATCAAAAAATGCCTCTTCACAATTAGCCTAATTACATATTATTAACTACTATGTACGATCCAAGTGATTTCTTTTTTTTGAGACAGTGTTCCTCTGTTTCCCTGACTCCTGGAATTCACTTTGTAGACCAGGTTGGCCTAGAACTCAGAGATCTGCCTGCCTCTGCCCCTATCCCAAGTGATAGGATTAAAGGTGTGTACATTCAGGTCCAGACCAAGTGATTTTCTTTTTAAATTTTTTTAAAAGACTCAAGTTGAAATTCTCATTCTAACTCTGTTGATAAGGAAACTGTGTATGTAAAGAAAAATGGTTTGCTTAATTAAGGTCATTTACCAAACAAAGGGTGACGTGGGTCTAAATGTAGCTGTTAGCATGAGAACAAGTTCTTATCTCTAGAGACTCAAGCTCTCTAGAGCTTTCCAGAGAATGGCTCTCAGTATATAAAGTTGTTCATAATGTGTGATGGTTCCTAAACTGCAATGAGTTGTCTTGCCTGTGTTGGATGAAAAGGAACAGGTGAGTGGAGTATGTAGCTTTTGTGCATTGCCTCTGTGTCAGATGTTTAATGAAAAGCAGGACTGGAAGGGGCAAGAGCTCTTCTCCGAAGGATGAAGCCATTTAAAGTGCCAGGCAAATGTGTGGAATGGGTACAATGTGATTTTGATTCATTCTCAGTGTTTTGTTCTATGATATTTGAGGCCTGAGATAAACTAGGGGCCTAGTTTTTCCGATCAAGCCTAGGGCCCAGGAAAGTGTTGCTTTAATTAGAATTGGCAAACTCAGCATAGAACCTAAGAAGAAAGAGAATTAATTGGTAGTTAAGCACAATTCAACTCTCTGTAGTTGTCCAAACCATGTTCTCTGCCCCTGACTTCTTTGCAAGCATAGCATTGGACAGGATACCTAGAACAACCAATGATATAAAACCCTGGCTGGTGAATGGCAGCCCATGATTGGCAGCTAGTCATTTACTGAAACGTGTTATTTTATGAAATCTTTGGATTTGCTTAATTTTATTATTAAAACTGAAACTGGTGATTGCTAATGTAAGTCAGTTATGAGGGTACTCTGTCAAAGTGTAGACTGCTCCTTGGTACCTGAGATTTTAAGTTAGGTGGTTTTGGTGGTGCTTACTGACCCTAGTCTTAAATAAGTGTCTGTAGATGATTCTGATGATACATTATCTGTAGCAAAATCAGTCTAAATAACCTTTTCCTTTCATATGATTAAACTCCAGAGTTGTTTTACGTCTCTGAGTAATATGTTATTTCCCACATCAACACTGAGGACAACTGAATATACAGTTGTGTTGATATTAGAGACTCAAATCCAAAACAATAATAATCTGAGATATTTCTCTTATAATGGTTTATTCAAGTCTCTTTTTAAAAAGTCGTCTAAGGCTTTTAATGCACAGTCAATCTTTTAAATGAGACACTGGCCAAGCATTAGCTCACAATCTATACTGCTAAGTACTAAAAGCTGGCCCAGTGCTCTGCCAAAGAAGGATGAGCTGCGAACAGTGAGGCTTGACAACCGAAATGGTGTGAAGCGCTTAGATCACCTTGGGGGCAGCCTTGGCAAGAATGCTAATCCTCATTTCCCAGAAGGCTCCTCTGGTGTCATGCAGTGGGGAAACCATTAGCAGATTCATTGCAAGAGGACTCTTGGCTGCTGCTGACTCTGGCTGCTGCTGCTGTGTGCATGTTAATCGTTTTTTTTTTCCTCATTAAGTTCCCTATTAGTGCAAAACTGGATGAGACCCTAGAAAAAAGATGTCTATGACAATCCTTTCTCCAAACACTCCATAAGAGATGGGTAGAAGCAGACTGCTGTATCGTTAATTATGATAGAATATGAAAAGCATTTGACAAAGGCATAAACAAAATGCTCAGAGCGTGGAGGGTGACATGTGAGTTCAGTCTTAAAGTGTAAGTGGCAGTAACCAGGAAGAGAAGAGGCTTTTTTTTTTCTTGTAGAGAGAAAGCCCTTCTGACAAAATAACAATAGCAACGCACAATTTTCTGTTGGAGAGTTCCTTGTTAACATCATCACAAGAACTTATGTGTTTTATCCCATGTGAGCCTCAGAGAGCTTTGTAATAGACGCTGCTACATTCTGAAGTATGTAGTTGTGTGTGTGTGTGTGTGAATCACTTGTGTAGTCACACGTCAGTCAATGGCACCTAGTCAAAGGAGAGGACATGAAAAGAAAGTTGGGACAAGGAGATAAATGTTTTCATTAGATGGCAATAGTTGCATTCATGAAATGAAGGGGGTTTTTGTTTGTTTTAATCAGTTTTTGTTATTACAAAAGTAATATTAACATATGGTTCTAAAAATCCGTAAAAAGCATA
>NW_021604565.1:19614215-19655437 GCF_004785775.1 Grammomys surdaster | reverse complement strand
ATGTGTGTATGTGTGTGTATATGTGTGTGTGTGTGTGGTGTATGTGTATGTATATGCGTGGGGGGGACTTCCAATGTAGAAGCTGATGGTGTATGGTTTGAAGTTGGTTTTAAAGTCTTTCCCTTAATCTTCCACTGTGTGGTCTTGAGTAGGTTGCTTAGCCTCTTTGAAGCTTAGTTTTGTTAGGAGTATCTATCCATTTTTAGGCTTATAACTTTAGGCAAGCTAAATTCCTTGTGTTTCAGGTTTAATTCTGCTGTAAAATTAGACAATCATGTTTGCCTTTAAACTATAAGGTGGTACAATTGGTGTACTAATGCACACATTAACATATGTCCATATCATCTGTTAGATATGCTCTTAGGCATGTATGTGTATTAAATTGTAAATTATTGTCGGTCATCACCATTTAAAGCATAGAGTCTCAAATATAAATGAGGGCCACAACTGTCACTATATTGTAAAGAATTATTTTGTGTGTGTGTGTGTGTGTGTGTGTGTGTGTGCATCTGAGTGTATGTACCAACAGAGGCTAGAGTTGGAACCCTCTGGGGCTGAAGTTATAGGTAGTTTTGAACCAGTGATGTGGATGCAGGGAACCAAGTTCTCCACAAGAACAACCCATGCTTTTTACTACTAAACTATTTCTCCAGGCCCTGTCATCATTGTTTGTATAATTAGCATTGAAGACAGAGCATTTTTGTTACCAAAAGAAATAGCGATTTGAGTGGAGCTCTGATAATATGGTGATAACTGTTGGGAACTTGGGAGATGATAATACTGCTGCCCGGATAAATCCAAAACATATAATATAAATTCCATTATCAGTAGAGGATGGGCCTCTCCTGGGGTTCTTATCTATTCTGAAGTCTTCTTTACCCCTTCTTTTGGAATCTCCATCCTCAGATCCCTGTTCTTGGTAAAGCACTTACCCAGCAATTTTGCCAAATTAAAAAATTGGATTATTTGTGTTTTGGGAGCCCTGTCATGTCCATTATCAAATTGAAAAAACGGTGCCAAGGAAGTTCTGGCTCTGTAGCCTTCTGGTTTCTTCCCCTCACCAAGCCTCAGGGCTCCCAGGTTCATGGCGGCAGCTACATCATACAATGTTTAAGAGAGGTGTGTATAAACTTAAGTTGGATACAGTGTTAACCCCCAAGAATCCTTAACAAGAAAACTATAGATAGGAGATAGGAAAACAAAACTATAAAGATGAAATTGAATAAGCCTCCTGTGGGCTGGGGAGTCTTGGGGCAGACATGTAGCCAGCATTGCCAAATGGCCCTCTCTGGGTTGTTTTGTTGTTTGTTTTGTCTGGTTTTGTTTTGTTTTGGTTTACTATAGCTTGTTTCACCTTTAGAAATACAACAAATTTGTGCCCCTGGGAGAAGCATAAAGTACGTATTACCTCAGTTTACACCACTTTCTTCCTATACACTGGCTTAAGGGCAGATGGTGGCAAGGGAACGGACATGGACCTTAGATTCTTCATGCAGATGTCACATCTAAATCACCAGCACGGCAGTCTGCACAGAGCAAGGATGCCAGTGTGACAACCAGATAGGCCAGAGTTACAGTCCCAGCTCCTTTTCCTTACCACTAAATGACCAAGCTCCTGTTAATCCTGTTAGTGACTTATTTCTCAGGATGCTCACCCAATAGACAGAGTGAAAATTACTGTACATATAGCATTGTGTTTGCTGAGTAAGTGGATGGTAAGATATCTCCTCCTTGGGGCAGAGCAGGTGCTTGGTACTGGCTTTCTTACCACCAAAGCAGAAGGGCTGCTCAATAAGACCTCAAAGATCCAACCCTGCTTCATTCTCTCCAAGCTCCTGGTAGCCTCCTTTTGCCTTTTCTTGTCAGCCTCTGATGGTTTTTTTGAGTTTCAGCTGAATTTTAAGTGTGTACAAGTTCTTGCTCTGATATTCTCCGGACTCATAGCTCTCCATGAGCCACCCTCTGGGGAAAGAGGCTGAGAGAGAATTCACAGACTCCCATCCTCTTCTCCTGGTCGGATCCCTCCAAAGTCCAATCCTGCCACATCCAATCTGACTGAGGAATCTTATAAACTACAGATGCATTCAAAGGGCACTTGTGTAGGGCAGGGCAGAGGAACTGATCCTTCCCTGTGGAGTGATCTCTGGGAGGGAATGTGGAAGGGGGCTGGGTACACCACCTGGAAGAATGCGGTGGAATCTCACATTTGCACTGAGACGTTCCTATCGGCATTTTATTTTGGTTTCTGGTTTGGAACTTTTGCTGTGCAAAGTCAGCTACTGACAGTTTGGGTTGCTGTTTGTTGATTTAAGAGGATTATAAACTCAACCAAGTTTATCCCAAACCTCCTCTCTGGGATTGGCTGGAAGAAAAATAAAAAGAGGAGAAAAAAAACCCCGTGGTTCTCGCTTGCCCCCCCCCCCCCCCCGTAAGATGAACTAGGTTCCCAGAGTTATTACCCTGGAAAAGAACTTTGACTTGGTACTCATGAGGAGGTGTGGAAAGCAAGCATGCAAAGATGATGGATAGCAGGAGATAGCCCAAGCAGGGATGCTCATTGAGACCTGCTTCAGCTCAAGTCCCGCCTTCCTAGTGGCTGTGGACCAGGATCCCTGCAGGTTGGAGGAAGGTAAGTGTGATTTATGCTTATAATGAACATGTCACAAAAGCATCAGGACCCAGAAAGTGGCTTAATAATCCTTGGACCTCAATCCCTTCACAGATAGCAAATATCATTGGTAGAATGATATCATTTGGTTACCTTTAAAAAAAGAAAAAGATAAAGGCATTTAACTCAGCAAAGGACTCGGTTTTTAGAGGCTGAGTAAATGCAGACCCGGATGACCATCTAAATCTGTGTGTGTGTTTCAGATACATTGTGTGTGTGTGTGTGTGTGTCTGTGTGTGTAATTTTAAATGTTATCATCGATAATGTAGTGAAATGGCCTCAAATATAATTATACTTGTCTTTTTGACACCCCTTCTGTCTTTTTACCTAATGACTTCTTGCTATTAATTTAAATTCTTGAAACCAGGTGTTAAAATGTTTAAGACATTCTATTGGAATTGAAAGAGATATTGGGGTGGTGGTCCTTTCTCTGTCCCCTTTTTGCTTCCTGGTGGCCATATGGTGAGGATGTCCCTGCCATACACTCTTACCCTACACTCAGAGGCAATGACCAACCAAGCATAAGCTGAAACTTCTGAAACTGTGAGCAAAACAACATTTTTTTTTTCTCATTTTAAATTGATGAGCTTGAGCATTTTGTTACGATGAAGGGCTGCAGCTGACTCACATAATGTACTAACAATTTCTCTTAGAGCTTGATATAAGAAGAATTGAATTTGATGATGTTTGAAACATTTTTTCCCCTAGAGATAGAGAGGTTTATACTGACTTTCTGATGAATCAGGGTGCAGCTCACATGAAGAAAGCACCATTACCTAAAGAACTGGTTAGCAGGAAAGGGTACCCCTGGCCTGGATAAAACAAGATCCATGGCTTTGCATGCCTGCTGTGCAGACAACTGTTCTCCATATTTGCTGTGTAAATGCCTGTATGATCTTATTTTGCCCTAACAAGGTGCGGCAAAGGAAGTACAGCCATCTTAATTTTACAAATGAGGAAACCAAAGTTCACAGAGGTTAAACCCATTATCCTAAAACCTATGACCTAGCATAAGTCTTTTTGTTTGGTCTCCCAAGGCCAGTGCCCTCATCATTTTGCAAAGTTGAAAGTGATGAATAAAGACGACCAGCTTTTCTACATTTGAAAAACTCCAAGGGTGAAACCGCCTGAGCAGAAGTGTGGCCTGTGACGGATGACATTGGCCTGCTGACTGATAAACCTGAAGAAACTACATAGCAGGAAAAGAAAGGTTGAGAAGGGGGGCAGAGTGGCAAGATCTTTCTGTACAGAGAAGAAAGCCGGTCCTCCTCCTCCCTCTGCCTGGCGGGTGCAGCACAGTGGTGGCCAGTGTTTGGTCATCTTTGCAGCAGCGGCTGCTCTCCAGTTCTTAGGTTGCAGCGCGAGGTTCTGTTCACCTGACACTATTGAAAAGCAGAGCCGGTGTAACAGTGGCTTATCACAAGGCACCGGAGGTCTCTGTTTCTGGCTGGTTCTGCTGTGGACTTGGCATTCAGAAAGCACTTGTAGACAAATTGCCAAAATACCAGCTTTATAAAAAAAAAAAAAAGAACCTCCAAGGTAGGGTCAGGTTTTCTCTTCACCTTCTCTCCTCTCCCTCCCCCAATGTAGTAATCACATCACAGGGAAACCCGAGCTCCTTTCCTTTTCGCTGCCTGCTCCCATTTGCCTGGAAAAGATGACATTTACTGGAGAAGACTCGGAGAGGAACTGCTGTGTTCTGATTTATTGCTCTTTGCTGGAGAAGTTTTTGCTTCTGAGAATTCTATTGTGTCAGAGCCGGGTGGGATTTGAGTCTTGCTCTGAAGGGATTCAGTCTTCGTAATGAGATTAATAAAGGGCATGTTCTGGCCTCTCAAAGAACTATGATGTGGCAATTTACTAAGGAGAACAGAGAAGAGGCGGTTTGTTACATTGCTGTGCTGTTCGTGAGATCCTTTAAGTACAGTCTTTATGCACTCGATGGATGGGACAGCTCCAAGGTCCCAAGCTGGCGTTCCTGTCCTCCCCTGAACTCAGTCTGTATCTGGTCTATACTGCCAGTCCTTTCACATGCACATCAAGATGCTGTTGAGACAGGCAACAGAAGAGGATGTGTCCTTTCCCTTTGGTGTCAAACCCTTTTCTGAAGAAGTATTCCAGTCCGAGGAGAGGGACTTTATCTTATTTAGGTTCATAAATTAGATTTCAGTAGCCAAGAAGAAAAGGGTGTGTTTTACAAACATGTGAAAAGATGAAACAAATATCACTTTTCTTTTTAATCATTAAAACAATACAATTGCTTGTGTATACATATGTATATATGTATGTATCTGTGTTTTGTGGGTGTGCACATATATCAATGTGTGTGCACGTGTGTTCATAGAGGCCAGAGATTGTTGTAGTCTTCCTTGAATGTTGTTCACTTGCTTATTTTTAAAGCATGGAGGAGTGTTTTTTAGATGCTGGGGATCTGAGTTGAGGTCCCCATGTAACTCCTTTACTGACTGCACCATCTCTCCTAGCCCATACAATTGCTTTTAAGTGATAAATGCTACAACCATGATTTCTAAATGGGGGGGGGGGAATGCAAGTTTTCACTGGAGCTAAACTAAAGTCCTAAATAGTAATTTAGTTGCTAAAAATGAAATAATTGTCTAAGATTTTCCTGTCCAGGGATGGAATAATTTGATACACAGTTTCTAATACTTCCAGAATGCTAAAGATGGTGGAAATACTTTCAAGTTCATTAAAAACAGAGAAGGGCTAGGGAAAAAAATAACAACAACATATCAATTCTGAAACCTTGTTTCATACTTGGAGTCCTAGTGCTAGAACTGGAAAAGATGTTTCAAACTGAACATGCGGAAGCACTGAGGAACAGGAAGTGGCCTTAGAATCCTTGGGCACCTCTTTAGACTGGAAAGCATGACTGAAAGGTTTCCCACTGAATCCTGAAACCAAGTAAGATCTCAGGTCAAGAGTTAGTTGATGATAATGTTGCTAGCTCTTGATACAACTCCCAATAGAGCTTTGCTTCTCAGGGAGTATTCAGTAACTGTTGAATAGGTCAAGCAACATGAAACGGGAAAGTCCACCAGAGACCTGCTAGGTTCTTAAGTGTATCAGGTTAATTGTTCCAGGCAAGGCATTTGTGACTCTGTATTGAGAAAAACAAACAAACAAACAAACAAACAAGCAAACAAAGAAACTTAACTAACATGCCAAGCTTGTTGTGTTGCTGTTTCTTCTGAGTTGAGAGAGACTCACAAGACCTAGGAAGTTGAAAAAAATTAACAGGCATGGGAAAGCACAGAAAGTGTAGACGACAGAGGAAGCTCAGCAGTTACAGGATTCATAAGGTTCCTCCTCAAGGTTAGATAGCTAGTAAATTGCCAAGGAAGAAGGGATTCTTCAGCGGAGCTTTTATGAGTCATCAAGCAGGCTAGGGTGCATTTTTCAGTGATGCAATGGCTTTGAGTCACCTGTGAGCCCTTTCATCCTTGCTCCTATAAGTAGCCCAGGACACTCTCTGGCTCACTGTCTTAGCCAGAGTTTCTGTTCCTGTACAAACATGACCAAGATGAAAGCTGGGGAGGAAAGGGTTTATTCAGCTTACACTTCCACGTTGCTGCTCATCACCAAAGGATGTCAGGACTGGAACTCAAGCAGGTCAAGGAAGCAAGAGCTGATGCAGAGGCCATGGAGGGATGTTACTTACTAGCTTGTTTCCCCTGACTTGCTCAGCTTGCTTTCTTATAGAACTCAAGACTACTATCCCAAGGATGGTACCACCCACAAGGGGCCCACCCTATTAGATCACTAATTGAGAAAATGCCTTACAGCTGGATCTCAAGGAAGCATTTCCTCAAAGGAGACTCCTCTGTGATAACTCCAGCTTGTGTCAAGTTAACACAAAACCAGCCTACACTCACCAATCTAGGCTGTGTGCAGTTGTTTCTTTGCTCTGTCCTCATTGTCTGACTGAGGTAAATTTGCACACCATCGCCTCTATGGTAATGTTTTCATTTTCACTTGATAGATAGTACCAACATGGAGAATTTCAGCAAGATTGCTTCAAACTGATGCAATTTTGCCAGGAAACATTTTTTCCTGTAATGAGTTGTAGTAAATCAATTTCTCTTCTGACCATTATTCTAGAGAAGAAAGTGAAACTGCTGTTACCACCTCACTTTTCATTCTTATTCTATTGTTGGTGAATTCTTTTTTCCTCTTAAAACAATAGGGTGAAATTTGGTTCATCATTTTCATTTTTGTTTGTTTGGTCTACATACAGCCTTTCCAAATAGGGTTTTTTTTTTTTTTTACACTTTTAAGTTTGGTCCCTCTTTGACCCATCTTTTTAAAATTAAGTCAAACTCATGAAATCTCATATTTTATCTGTTGTTAATTGTATGTTAAGTAGACCAATTCTGCAACATGTCAATAATGAGCTACAGGTTCTTTGTGTTTATGTCCTTGTATCTATGCAACAGGGCTCTGCTGTGAGATAGCAGCCTCTCATCTCCTCTAGTTGTCTTCTGTAATCCTTACGTGTGTCAGGAGAGCAGTGCCTGAGTCCTTCTTCATTCTCAATGCTTCCCAGGACACCTGGGTGTTGGAAGTCACCCAAAGAATGTTGTTGCTTCAGTATTTTTATTCTTTCCTGATTATGTTTATTTTGCATACGTAAAATTCACCAATCTGCAAGTGTAACTTTCACTCACCAAATGTTAATTGTCTTGGAGACTTAGTGCAGAATAAGTTCACGATTTCTAGCTCTTTCTGAACTCTGGCCAGTCAGTTCAACTCAGCTATTCTGGCCCAAACTCCTCTTCAAGCTGACTGATTCAATCTGGCTTCTCTCAGCTTCTGACTGAGTTGTTCTACTTTGCCTCAAACTAGTTCTGGCAAACTGTTCAATCTTCTGGCTCCTTTTCATTCTCTGTCTCACTATGTCTTTAACTGCAACCTGTTTCTGTAAAACTGTCTCTCCTCTCTCTCTCTCTCTCTCTCTCTCTCGCTCTCGCTCTCGCTCTCGCTCTCGCTCTCTCTCGCTCTCTCACTCTCTCACTCTCTAGCTCTCTCCCTCCCTTCCTCTTTCTGTCTGTGTCTCTCCCCCCCCACACTGTGTTCTTTCCTGTCTGTTCCCATGAGAGTTGGGTATATCGTCTCTCTGATTCGTTCTGTCAAATCTTTCTCTGATTCATCACTTTGTCTGCCCCTCAATTAGACCTCATTGTCTGGGATTAAAGGTGTGTACTAAGAACATATATGTATTCCTACCAGAAGGATTAAAGGTATATGATATGTCTATTTTCCAGCAGGATCACATAGATCCAGAAAGTCTTTGAATGTGATCAGAGCAATCCCATTGCTGGATTAAAATTCCTCTACGCTAATCCTTGTATTTTATTTTCTACTTATCAAAATTTGAGCCAAGTGTCAGGGGCAGCCCTGCTTATACACTGAAGGCCTAGAATCAGCAATAGCCCTGACATATATGCCTGCTAGCACCAAGTCTTGGATCTCTGTGGAAAAACACTGAAACAGATAACTATAAGACATTGTAAACAGGCAGCTTTGGTGGAAATTTACCAGCCTGGATAAGAACTAATAGTCATAGACCTTGTAGATGGGTAACCTTGGTGGATAGTACCAACTTAGATAAGGATAAGTGAATCACAGGCAGAGTCATAGTGATCTGTCCCCTGAATCTTCACTCAGCTGACACTCTGTTCTGGAAGATATCTGTACTCCCCCTGAACATCTATGCTCCTGCATCATCCCCTTCCCCACATCCTGCCTTTTTGTGTATATAACTTGTGTGTAAAAAAGTAAAAATTATGGTTTGATCAGCCTATCGACAAGCCGTGGTTCTTTTTATTCACCCGTTTTTCCTCATTCTCTCTTAGGTGATCTCCCCGAAACCTGTTTAATGCCCTGCTGTACAGAACAGGGAAGAACATCACTATGTAATTTAGGATGGATGTGGACTCAGTATGTAGCCCAGGAAGGATGCCTTTCAATTTGCAGTCTTTCTATCCTGGGTGCTAGGGTTATAGTTGAATGATCCCTCATCTAGAGAATTTTACCAATCCTTTTGGTTATCTATGGAAATATTACTGGTTTTCCACAAGAATTAATTTATTTTAGACCACACAGGCACATATAAGTTCTGTTATAATTTATTATAGTATGGTATGCTATACTAAAGGTTGTTGTATATTATATTAGTAACCTCTTACCTTCTGTGTTTGGGTTAAAATTTCTTGAAAACAGAATCCATATTTTATTTATATGTGTGTTCTCTAGAATTATGATCACTGCATATATGATGTTTGTGTGTTGTATAAACATAAGTGTGTGTACATGTGTTTATGAATACACATGAAGAAGCCAAGGAAGACACCAGCTCTCTCTCTCTCCATTACTTTCTACCTTATTTCCTTGAGATGGGGTCTCTTGATGAGCTGTTTGAGTCTTTGCTTGCTGTTTGGGCTAAGGTGGCTTCCAAGGAACATTTGGTCTACTGGTCTCTGCCTTCCAGTGCTGAGTTTGGCAGCCTGTGCAGCCATGACTGGCTCTCCATTTTGATTCATGAGAAATCAAACTCTGGTCCTTATGTTTACACAGGAAGTGCTTTAACCTACAGAGCCATCTTCCCATACCATACCTGGAATTATTTTTAAAAAGCAAGTTGAAGCCCCCTTGAACCACATTATTGTATTCTGAAAGGATTGTATGAAGAAATGTTCTGTACTCTTCATGGCACCTTTGTCTCTGCAGCTCTGGTCTTAGTTTCTGTGGCTGGTTTCTTCTGCTCTTTTCTTGGGGTAAAGGAAGCTCAGACACTGGTGGTTCTAGGTACCCAGATCAATCCTCCTCTGTTGTCTTGTCCACTCCTCCTGGGGATGCTTCTCTGATATGGTTCTGGTACTGAATCCATTGCTTCTTGTAGATTACATGTCTTTTTTTTTCTTTTACTTACTAAAGATATTGAATAGAAAATATTTTTTTCTTTATTTTTAACAAATGAGAAAAGCTATCAAGAAACTTCCCCCTTTCCAGCAATATTCTGTGTCCAGGAAAAATATGGGCTTAGATATCTGCTCAAACTAGTGAGAAGGTGGGAAATAAAGAATGAAAAACAAAGAATAAAAGTATATTTACATTAACACGCACACACACACACACACACACACACACACACATCCTTCCACAAATAAAAGGCTGATGAGCAGACCCTGAGATGTGAATGTTTCCAAAAATTAAGGGTAAGTCTAAATTAGAGTTGTAGTCAGCTGCCCAGGGACTTGACTTGAAAGATCATATAGCTCTGAACAGTGTGAAGGAAGAAATAAATACTGGCAAAAAAAGTCAACAAGGAGGAAAAATGCATCAGGAAGGCTTATCAGAGCAGGGATAGGTTGAGGATTTGTACATAGGACATTGGTCTTAAGGATGACAAATGGCACTAGGTAAGATCTCAGTACTAGACAAATAGAACATTGGGATAATCACAACAGGTCATTCAATAAGGAAAAATTCCATGAGAATCTAATATCTAGAAAAGGATTTGAAGAGTAACCCTGTACAGAAACAAGGCTGGCCTCTTGTCTTGGTTGGTAGGTCATTGAGTGACTAGATTATGGTTTCAGCATTTCTCCTGCAATAATAGAAGGAAGGAATATTTGGTCCTAATATTGGAAGTGAGGATAAACTCCAGCCTGCAGCAGAAATCCGAGTTGCCCCAGGGATGGGGAGTGGAGGGATAGGAGAAGGTGTAGACAATGAGTCAGACAGGCCATAAAGCCAGAATCTGGATTCACAGTTTTGAAATGGACACTGGCAAAGATACTAGTCTTCACACACTTGTTCACACATGGAGACTGTCAATACTTAACTTTAAACATGTTGGCCAAAAATGGCCTGCTTTTAGAAGTATCATCATTTGTATTTTTTTTTTTTACCAATAGTTCAGTTGCCACAATCCAACATATAAAATACACCAATATACTGAAGAACAGCAACAATATTGCTCTGATAACTTGATAGAGTCTTAAAAATGGATAGTGCATGTTGGGGGGAGGATCAGAGCCACATTTTAGATTACTGCCAGGTGTGAACCATTAATGCAAACTCACTGTTGCATGTCTCAGACCTCCAGTGAGGCAACAACTGTAATCACTACAGTGCATGCATTGAACTCTTCAGTGACTTTGTGTGCAAATCTAGATCTAGTCTCTTTTCATTCAAATGGAAACACCACAGGCCTTTCCACAACCAGGCCGGTCTCTCCAAGCCGGACTACCAGCTCTATTCACTTATCTCCTCACTTCAGCACCTCCACTGGGTCTCTAATTTGCCCCAGGTCAAGTCCAAAGTCTTCCTGTCAGTGTTTCTTCTCCATTTTACTTATACTATGAGCTCAGTAACAGCCCCACTTTTTTTTGCCTGTGAATACATCAGATAAATCTGTCCCTGACTTCCATTCATGCTACTGAAACAACTTCTCTTGTTTTCTCATGGGCACTTAATCCCTGTTTTATTTTCAAGTCTAGCTCTTTTTCTTTTTCCAGTGTAAACACTTTGCCAGTAAGTTCTCTCCCTTCTTTCATATATCAATAGTTTGGACAGGGATATATATCATCGCCTACCTAACATGACTCTCTCTTTCTTCTTACAGAGTCCGGATTTTACTGTGAGAATCCTTGTTGGAGCAAAGGTGGTTAGAACACCAGCCATAGATACAAGTGAATTTCTAGAAATTGATTTCATAGGGGCCAGAGAGATGGCTCAGAGAACACCGGCTGCTCTTTCAGAGGACCCAGTACCCCATGGCAGCTAACAACTGCCTGTAACTCCAGTCCTATGAGATGTAACACCTTATTCCGGCCATTGTGGGAACTGGACATGAATGTTATGTCTAGATCTACATACAGGAAAACACCCACACGTATAAAAATAAATAAAATTTCTTTACTAAACAGATAGAGATTGGTTTCCTGATATTGGCATAGCACTGTATTTTCTCTTGGGTGCCTTTTTTTTTTTTTCTGCCTGAAACTTGGAGCAGAAGTGACAGGGGAAATAGCAATGATTTGTTCATAAAGTAAATGAAAGAATGAAAACTAAATGATAAGGATGGCAGCCTGGAAAGGGAGGAGTGAGTAGTGCCATACCCACAGATCTACTCTACCATTATGTGTTGCAGATATGTGGCCAAAATTTTAATATAAAAAATAACCTCCTACTGAGTAATTTATTATAGGTTAGTAGGTAATACATGTGACTTTGTAAATCAAAGTCAACAACATGCTATACATATTATTTGTTCTCTTGTCCCTTCATATTCATTAATTTTTTTCTTATCAATGAGATACCCTCTTATCTAGCACTATGTATGCTAGCATTTCTTTCCTTCCTAGTGTCTCATTACTATTCCTTTTAGACTGAGGTTTCTAGTCAGTGACAGTTGTTAGCATTAACTGCTCAATACTCTAATCATATATAATAATATGACCAAAACAACCCAAATGCCTGATGTGGTATAGAAAAGTATAAGTTTTGGAGTAATTTTATTGCAATACTCGAGATCAGATCCTTTCATGTAGATTTTAAATGTTTGTTTAAAAATTATAGCACAGTCAGTTATAGTTCAATATTTACCACCGTATATCACTGTTAAAGAAATACTGTTCCTTCACCAGCTAAAGAAAAATAGAATAATCGGAAATATGATAGTGATAAGAAAACTTACAGGATCCATTAAAAATTTATCACAATAGGCAAGTTATGGGATGGGTGCTAAAATACTATGAGATTATTGAGAAATTAATTTTCATAACAAAATAAATCGTTTGTAATGATGAATGTTCTTTTTCTATGAAAAAGTCACCCTTAAAATTGAGGAAGTCAAGTGATTCCCAGGATATTAGATGGTTCATCTATATAAAGTTAAGTTCATGAAGGATGATGTGAACAGGGATGGAGAAGACAATGGTAAGCCAGGACTATGTGAGTATAATCGGAGACTAACAGCAATGAGGACACTTCATAAGGGACGTTGCTACTGATTGACATGGGTATCCAATACTGACATTAAAGAACTCTTTAGTTACACTTTTGATTTTTCTGACCCAATAGTTATTTAGAAAATACATTTGACATTTTCCACTCCGGTGGATTTATTTATCACAAATCTAAAATTTTACTATATCTCAGCTATACAGACAAGCTCGCTTAAATTCTGCTTTGTAGAATTTATCAAAGTCCTTTTGAATGCTCTAGTATGTAATCAGATTTTTCAGTGTCTTGTTTTAAAGATGTTTACATCTGGCCAGGCATGGTGGCACTTCCCTTTAACCCCGGCACTTGGGAGGCAGAGGGAGAGGCAGGCAGATGTAGATAGCAAGTGGCAGGTTATGCAGGGCTACACAGTGACACCATATCTCAAACAAAACCCAAATCCAAACCAACAAACCAACCCAACAAACAAACACGTGCAAAACTGCCACGAAAGACCAATGCTATATTCAAAGTATTTTGGGGGCTGGAGAGATGGCTTCTTAGTTGATCGAACTTCTGACCTTGCAAAGGACCTGAACTCAGTTTTCAGGATTCACATAGAAACTCATAATAAACTTTAACATCAGTTCCAGGTATTGTGGGCCCTCTTTAGCCTTCCAGGGCATGAGGCACAAAAGCAGTGCCATACATGGATACCTGCAAAAACTCTCATGCACATAAAATAAAACTGAATATTAAAAATAGAAATCACCATAAAATGTTTTAATGTATATCCTCAGTCTGGTAAGTCTGACATTTAATATGTACCTTTTGAATTTGTTGTATACTCAGACGATGAAATCAATCCCATATTTTAAATTAGTTTGTGCTACAATAAGGATAATCTGTGTTTATAATATAAATAGTTTGTAATGATGAAAATTTGAAACTTTAGAGCATGTGTAACCTTGCAATTAACCCTCTGATTCCATTTTTCTCAAAGGTAATTGATACTAGGTTGGTAACTTAAAGTAGAAAGTTAATGGAGTTTGACTAATTTTTAAGAATCAAAAAATGTAAAAACTTGAAATTTACACACACACACACACACACACACATACACACACACACACACACACACCAGACTCCTTATATAGTCATACAATTTCTCAGGCAAAAGAACTGTGGTATACTACAGACTTGTCTGACCAAATGTTTAAAAACTCTTCAAAAGTAAATAAAATATACTTATCTAAAATGCTTAAGGACATTTACTTCATCAACTGAAGCATTACAGCGGGATTTAGCCCATTCCACTTTGGTTAACTAATCAAGTAATCATTTATTTCACTAGTTAAGGATTTTCCTGAAAAATTGTTGTTTTGTTGCTATGCTCATAAGTAGAACATATACTTATAAATTAAGTGTACTTATAAGTAAAACATTTACCTGTCTGATAATGGGGATGACACTCAATGCCAATGCCACATACACATTCATCAAGCAGTTGGCCATGAGCTGTATCTCAGCCTTCGGTTACATGTAATTTTGAGACAGTATCTTGCTAAACTGTTCATCTTTTGATCTTCATTCCTTTCATTCCCAAGCACCCGGTGTTTTAGCTGTGTGCTCTCAAGAAAGGAGCAGCATTAACCAAAACAAAATGAGGCTTTAAGAAAGATTGAAAGGCTTAAAGAAAAATTAGACTTTTACTAGAGAAATGGATTACATTGGGCGAGTAAGTCCTATGTGATTATAAGTACTCTTAGCTCCTTGGTCATCCTAAAATTCTATTTGATGAAAACCAGTACTCCAATAAAACTTCTAGAATATGGGGAGGTAGAAGAAATCTCCATGAATAGCTTTGGGGATAATGGTGGCATATCACGAGCTTGGTGAGCATGACCTTCTAATCTCAACAGAAACCATCACATTAACCTTGGAGGGTGTGTGCAAATAGACCATGGAGGAAAGCCACCCATATCCCACAAACAAATTTTAAAATCACACCTACTGAATATGAGAAAAAACTTTGTGTTTTCCTTTAATTTAGCCCAATCTTCCGTAATTCTGGCAATTTTGAGTAAATTGGAGAGGGTGTTGCATTCCGTATACCTTCTTCTATTGCCATCAATTCAGAGTCTAGAATACTAATGCAATAGACTGGATATCCTTCTGCAACTATGGAATGAATGAACATAATAAGTATTTTATGTGGATTTTCTCATACACAGAGGCTACACAGGAAAAGAATTATAGAGTTTGCAATACTCTCTGACTCTGAACTTTCCTTTTTGAGAGAGTAGCTTTATGCAGTAGGTAGTGTCCCTTCATTCTGAGGGGACAGGGTGAGAATCAGGATGACAGGGAATCTGCACATGAGCTGACAGGCTTTTAGACTGTGGATTGATAAAGGAAGAAGATATGTGAGTGAGAACTTACACTCTACTCTCTTGTTGGTTATATATAGATTTTTCAGTATAGATCTGAGAACCCTAGAAGGTAGCATATCATTGTTTTCTTTGCCTGCTTTGGTTGCTAGTGTCATGGAACTTGCTGGATAGAAACAGCAGACATGCTCCTGCATTGGCATTAAGTAATACATATGATATGTGTGGTACATGTGGGTTAAGAAGGAAGTTGGGCTAAGGGCGACTGGAGGAGATAGACTAGCTCATGTGATAGTGACTGATATGAATAACAGCCAAAGACAGTTCATCTTTTATATTACATAATGAAAACAAATCTGGTTCATCCACCCAGTTTTACCAAAGCCAGTCAATTCCTGAAGTAAGTTACAAGAGAATAATTGTAATACCTTATATTTGTACTTACTAACAGCAACTCATAAGCACTTTGCTCTTTGTCTTTGCCATGATTGTGGCTGAAATAAGATTGAAAGATTTTTTTTTCATGAAAAAAGTGTGAGAAGTGGACAAGTGTGTCATCAGTATCCACATTAAAGGGGCACTATATTAAAGATGGCTCAGCCGGAAAAGCACTTGTGTCCCAAGAATTCCTGTGGCAGGAGAGTACCAACTCTTGACCTCCTCATGTATGTAGTCACCAGCACACCCAAATACACACTTTCCCATTCCCAGTGAATAAATAAAGTGGTGGTAGTGTGGTTTATTGAATGAAGGAAGAGCCCAGGTTTCAATAGACCGGTACTTACACTGCAAACTCTATCCAATATTTCATTCTGCATGAATTAATCAGTTTTCCTAAGTCTATTTGCTGAGGAGAGAGTAAGCTAGTAGCTCCAGATAATGTGAATCTTCTGACATGGTACCTGAATTGTAGAAAATGGGCAATAAATACTATCCATCACCTTATATAGGTTATAGTTTATACTAGTTTCTATTCTGAGACTTAGAACAATAAGAAAAGCACCAGCTTTATCTATTTTAAAACTATGTAGATCCTTGGGATGTGACTCATTGGTACAGTGCTTGCTAGAATGTGCAAAGCCTTGTATTCACTCTCAATACTGCTAGAAAAAAATATATAAAACTATACAGAGACTCAAAATGAAGCTTTAAATTACACAGAAAGAATGATTAGACAATATCTGAGAATCTTTATATTCTAATTCCCTTTCTCAGTCTAGTATATTTGTATTTAGAGTTACATTTTAGGATGTGAGATAGCTTTAGAGCAAACAGTAGCACTAGGGAAACTGAGTCAGGAGGCTCACAAGTATGAGATCATTTTATATTGTGCAACAAATATTGCTTCAAAAATAGAAACCCAAACCAACCCCAGAAAACCAATGACACGGTTCCTTCAGTTTAGTGGTGAGTTTCATTTTATTTCTAGTGTCTAAAAGTCATTCTACGTATTTGCTATGTTCTAGTTATACATAGAACATAGGGTTATACCAAGTAGACTGCAGATATAGGAAATGAGTCAATAAAAAAGTAAAATCAATTAGAAACACTTTCTAAAAGGATACTATTATATCTTTTTATCGATATTTTATTCATTTACATTTCAGATGCCATTCCCCTTCCCCATTCCCTCCACCCATTAATTCCCTATCCCATCCCTCCCTTTTTTGCTTTTATACTGTTTAAATTGCATGCAAGTATTAAGGTCAGTTCTAGGTTGAGGAACTAGCAATACAATAGATGCCAATAGTTCAGGAACAAGGAAGACAATAAACCCAGGTAATCAAAGAACATGCATGACAATAAACAGAGTCCCGTGATCATACCCATGATCACTATTTCTAAAGGCTTATCAGGATGATCAAAATATATGAGCACACTTCCCCATCCTAGCCCAAAGTCATTTTCATGCCTGAAGCCTACTTCTTTGTTCTAGCTTAAGATTTGGATTCCTGCCTGAAATTACTTCTTTGTTCCAGCCCAATGTCAGATTCCTGCCTGCAGTCCATTTCCTTGTCCTTGGCCAATGACAGATTCCTGCCAGGCAGCTCCAAAAGCTCTCCAAATCTCCCTCATTTTATTGCATAAAGCAGATTGAGCCTGTCTTAGTTCTGACAAGAAAGCCTTCCTTACCTGTTGTGGAATATACATTATCATAAGCAATGCACTTATCTCTTAGGTTGGTAAGGCTCTGTGCAGAATTTTACCCATCCTTGGCTTGCCAGCGTGTTAAATTAATAACACAGTCTGGGGGTCCATTATCAGTTTCAAGTAATGTACTTTGGCTGCCAGGCTTTTGATGTAGTTAGTGACAAGCTTTAACATGATGGGCAGGAATAAAAGTATTCCCAGGCTAGCCCGATCAAGCTATATATGCCATTCCTGAGGTTTGAAATACTCAAACCTCATATAAAATGAAAATACTGACCTCAGGCAATGGATAATTTTATTGGCATTATCTGCAGCATCAAAACTCAACAGATAGCATTCTTTATATTCATATTCTCACTATGCAAAGTTAACACACCCAGAGAGGTGTTAGGATTATGCCAAATACACTACAGGTGTCTTTAAACTTTTTTTCTAATTATATTGACAATCATTGTAAATTTTAGAAGTAACATTACTCCAATGATATCTGTCATGACACTTGAGATGGCTCCTAACTCTTGAGCCCTGAACCACATTCAGATAATTTGAATAGGTTATAGAGCATCATCCATTGTTTCAGACACCTATATCCTTTTGTATACTCAGTACATTAGTAACTTTTTTTTTACTAGATGGTTAACGAAAATAATTGTCTTAACTCCTTGTGTCAATGCTATTGTAGAAGCAGTGATGCTAACAATTAATGAAATTAAAGCTGTTATACCAGCAATAATCAAGCCTGCTACTCTCTTGCTTCTGTTTAAAGCCTAACTCACTTTTTCCAGCACTTTCAAGCTTTTTACAGAGAATCAAGGTTTTCTAATACTTAGGGCAGTAAGACAAAAGCTGGTTGATAGACTCTCATAACAGACACGCCAGGTTTCAACACACTAACACAATTGGAAATTACATATTCAATGCAACTTACAATAAATACTGTAGAAGAGACAAAGCCAATTTTAGCTTGACAATTAAAAGAGCCTTAAAACATGCATTAACTCTTGTTTGAAATCCAGATCCTGTCCCAACTTTATCTCTTGCTATCATAACATCATAGTGAACTACAGCTAACTTCCAAATATGTCTCTGAAAATGTCCAGATCCAGCCTTCTAAATGTAGACTGTTATTTCCAATATTGGATTCATTTCTAGACCACTACATGATTTAGTCCTAATAGCTGGTCACCTTTAAGAAAAATACAAGAGACATTATAATTTCTCTTTTTGAGTCTCTGCCCCACAAGGTCTGAAAACTTGAGCCAAGGCAGCTTGTTCCATCTCATAGGCAAGCAAAGATGGTTCAGGAACATATGTCCAATACAGCTCCTGTGTCACCCTTGTCAGGGCACTCAGCAAGCTTACATGTCGGCATTATTCTTTATCTCAGCAACATCATGTCTCAACAATCTTTTTAAAATTTCTTGGGCCTCTTCTACAATACCTTGTCCTTGAGGGGTAGGCAGAATCCCCGTAATAAATTGTTGACAAAAAGTCTCGACTGCTTGATTACAATTGCCAGCTCCACTATTTTTTATTGGATATTTTATTTATTTACCTTTCAATGTTATCCCCGCTCCCATTTTCCCCTAAAACCCCTTACCCCATTCCCCCTCATCCTACTTTCATGAGGGTGTTCCCCCACCCATCCACCCATTCATGCCTCCCTGCTCTCGAATTCCCTAACACTAGGGCATCCAAACTTTCAGGGACTAAGGCCTTCCTCTTCCACTGATGCCTGACAAGGCCATCCTCAACTACCTATACAGGTAGAGCCACGAATCCTTCCCTTTGTGTTCCCAGGCTGGAGGTTTAGACCCTGTGAGGTCTGGTTGAGTATTTTGATACTCTTTCTAAGAAGGACCAAAGCACCCATACTTTTGACTTCCTTCTTCTTCTTGAGTTTCATGTGGTCTCTGTGTTGTATCTTAGGTATTGTCAGCTTTTGGCTAATATCCACTGATCAATGAGTGCATACCATGTATGTTCTTTTGTGATTGGGTTACCTCACTCAGGATGATATTTTCCAGTTCCATCCATTTGTCTAAGAATTTCATGAACTCATTGTTTTTAATAGCTGAGTAATATTCCATAGTGTGAATGTACCATATTTTCTGAATCCATTCCTCTGTTGAAGGACATCTGGGTTCATTCCAGCTTCTGGCTATTATAAATAAGGCTGCTATGAACATAGTGGAGCATGTGTCCTTGTTATATGTTGGAGCATCTTCTGGGTATATGCCCAGGAGTGGTATACTTGGGTCCTCAGGTAACACTATGTTCAATTTTCTGAGGAACCACCAGACTACTTTCCATAGTAGTTGTACCAGCTTACAATCCCACTAACAATGGAGGAGTGCTTCTCTTTCTCCACATCCTTGCCAGCATCTGCTATCACCTGAGTGTTTGATCTTAGCCATTCTAACTGGTGTGAGGTGGAATCTCAGGGTTGTTTTGATTTGCATTTCCCTGATGACTAAGAACACTGAACATTTGTTTAGGTGCTTCTCCACCATAAAGTTTGAGTTTCCTCAGCTGACAATTCTTTGTTTAGCTCTGTACCTCATTTTAATAGGGCTATTTGATTGCCTAGACTCTAATTTCTTCAGTTCTTTGTATACCATGGATATTAGCCCTCTATCAGATGTAGGATTGGTAAAGAACTTTTCCCAATCTGTTGGTTGCCTCTTTGTCCTATTGACTGTGTCCTTTGCTTTACAGAAGCTTTGCAGTTTTATGAGCCCCCCTTTGTCAATTCTTGATCTTAGAGCATAAGCCATTGGTGTTCTGTTCAGGGACTTTCCCCCTGTGCCCATGTGTTTGAGGTTTTCCCCATTTTCTCTTCTATTAGTTTCAGTGTATCTGGTTTTACTTGAAGGTCCTTGATCCACTTGGACTTGAGCTTTGTACAAAGAGATAAGTATGGATCAATAAGCATTTTTCTACATGCTGACCTCCAGTTGAACCAGCACCATTTGTTGAAAATGCTGGTGTTTTCCACTGGATAGTTTTAGCTACTTTGTCAAAGATCAAGTGACCATAGGTATGGCAGTTCATTTCTGGGTCTTCTATTCTATTCCATTGATCTTCCTACCTGTCTCTGTATCAGTGCCATGGAGTTTTTATCACTATTGCTCTGTAGTACAGCTTAAAGTCAGGGATGGTGATTCTCCCAAAAGTTCTTTTATTGTTTAGAATAGTTTTCACTATCCTGGGTTTTTTTGTTATTCCCGATGAATTTGAGAATTTCTCTTTCTAACTCTGTGAAGAATTGAGTGTGGAATTTTGATGGGGATTTCATTCAATCTGTAGATTGCTCTTGGCAAGATATCCAATTTTACTATATTAATCCTGCCAATGAATGAGCATGGGCAATCTTTCTATCTTCTGAGATCTGCTTTGATTTCTTTCTTCAGAGACTTGAAGTTCTTGTCAAGATCTTTGACTTGCTTGGTTAGATTCACACCAAGGTATTTTATATTATTTGTGACTATTGTGAAGGGTGTCATTTCCCTAATTTCTTTTTCAGCCTGTTTATCTTTCATGTAGAGGAAGGCTCAAGATTTGTTTGAATTAATTTTATATCCAGCCACTTTGCTGAAGTTGTTTATCAGGTTTAGGAGTTCTCTGGTGGAAGTTTTGGGGTCATTTAAGTATACTATAATATCATCTGCAAATAGTGATATTTTGACATCTTCCTTTCCTATTTGTATCCCTTTGACTTCCTTTTGTCGTCTAATTGCTCTGGCTAGGACTTCCAGGGCTATATTGAATAAGTAGGTAGAGAGAGTCGGCAGCCTTGTCTAGTCCCTAATCTTAGTGGGATTGCTTCAAGTTTCTCTCCATTTAGTTTGAGGTTGGCTACTGGTTTGCTGTATATTGCTTTTACTATGTTTAGGTATGGGCCTTGAATTCCAGATCTTTCCAAGACTTTTATCATAAAGGGGTGTTGAATTTTGTCAAATGCTTTCTCAGCATCTAGTGATATGATCATGTGTTTTTTTCCTTTGAGTTTGTTTATATAATGGATTACATTGATGGCTTTCCAAATATTGAACCATCCCTGTATTCCTGGGATAAAGCCTACTTGATCATGATGGATGATTGTTTTGATGTGTTCTTGGATTTGGTTTGCTAGAATTTTATTGAGTATTTTTGCATTGATGTTCATAAGGGAGATTGGTCTGAAGTGCTCTTTCTATGTTGGGTCTTTGGTTTAGATGTGAGCATAATTGTGGCTTCATAGAATGAATTGGGTAGTGTTTCTTCTGTTTCTATTTTGTGGAACAGTTTATAGAGAATTGGTATTATGTCTTCTTCGAAGATTTGATAGAACTCTGCACTAATACCATCTTGCCCCTGACTGTATTTTTGTGGAGAGAGTTTTTCTGACTGCTTCTACTTCTTTTGGGGTTATGGGTCTGTTTAGATGGCTTATCTGGGCCTGATTTCACTTTGGTAACTCTTATTTGTCTAGAAAATTGTCCATTTCATCAAGATTTTCCAATTTTGTTGAGTATAGGCTTTTGTAGTAGGATCTGATGATTTTTTGAATATCCTCGGTTTCTGTTGTTATGTCACCCTTTTCAGTTCTGATTTTATTAATTTGGATACTGTCTCTCTGCCCTCTGATTAGTCTGGCTAAGAGTTTATCTATCTTGTTGATATTCTCAAAGAACCAGCTCCTGGTTTTATTGATTCTTTGTATAGTTATTTTTTGTTTCAACTTGGTTGATTTCAGCCCTGAGTTTGATTATTTCCTTCCATCTACTCCTCTTTGGTGTGTTTGCTTCTTTTTGTTCTAGAGCTTTTAGACGTGTTGTAAAGCTGCTAGTGTATACTCTCTCCAGTTTCTTTTTGTAAACACTTAGAGCTATGAGTTTTCCTCTTAGCACTGCTTTCATTATATCCCATAAATTTTAGTATGACAAGCCTTCATTTTCATTAAATTCTAAAAAGTCTTTAATTTCTTTCTTTAGTTCTTCCCTGACCACATTATCATTGAGTAAAGTGTTGTTTAGTTTCCACATGAATGTGGGCTTTCCATTGTTTTTGTCATTATTGAAGACCAGCCTTAGTCCATGGTGATCTGATAGAATGCAAGGGATTATTTCAATTTTCTTGTATCTGTTGAAGCCTGTTTTGTGACCAAGTATATGATCTGTTTTGGAGAAGGTACCATGAGGTGTCAAGAAAAAGGTATATTCTTTCGTTTCAGGATAAAATGTTCTATAGATATCTGTTAAATCCATTTGGTTCATAACTTCTTTTAGTTTCACTGTATCTCTGTTTAATTTCTATTTCCATGATCTGTCCATTGCTGAGAGTGGGATGTTGAAGTCTCCCACTATTATTGTGTGAGGTGCAATGTGTGCTTTGAGCTTTAGTAAGGTTTCTTTTATGAAAGAGGGTGCTCTTGCATTTGGTACATAGATGTTCAGAATTGAGAGTTCATGATGGTTGACTTTTCCTTTGATGAGTATGAAATACACTTCTTTATTCCTTTTGGTAGCTTTAAGTTGAAAGTCTATTTTATTTGATATTAGAATATGTACCCCATCTTGTTTCTTAGGACCATTTGCTTGAAAAATTGTTTTCTAGCCTTTTACGCTAAGGTAGTGTCTGTCTTTGTCACTGAGGTGGGTTTCCTGTATGCAGCAAAATGCTGGGTCCTGTTTCCATATGCAGTTCATTAGTCTATGTCGTTTTATTGGGGAATTGAGTCTATTGATGCTGAGATATTAAGGAAAGGAGATTGTTGCTTCCTGTTATTTTTCTTATTACCGGTGGCATTTTTTCTGTGCCTATCTTCGTTTTGATTTGCTGGAAGATTACTTTCTTGCTATTTCTAGGGTATAATTTCCCTCCTTGTGTTGGAGGCTTCCCTCTATTATCCTTTGTAATGCTGGGTTTGTGGAAAGATATGGTGTAAATTTGGTTTTCTCATGGAATATCTTGGTTTCTCCATCTATGGTAATTGAGAGTTTTGCTGGATATAGTAGCCTGGGCTGGCATTTGTGTTCTCTTAGGGCCTGTATGACATCTCTCGCCATCTGGATCTCCTTAGTACTACCTGTGCTGTCTTTGACTGAAGCCTGTCTTTCCTATTATCTTGGTTGTGTCAGAACTGTTTGGGGTAGATGTTCCTGCTAGGGTTAGAGCTGAATCCCAAGATCTGCTTAGTGCTCTGGCACAAACCTGAATGAATCAGTACCCCTGGCCAGGAGTGAATTCCTGGATCCCAGTGGGTTCCAGTTACTCCCTGTTTGGGGTGGGTGTTACTGTCTCCTTACCTAAGATACTGCTGGGATTAGAGCTCCTGGGGGCTCTGCCTCCTCTGGGTTTTGTGGGATTGGGTACAGAGCTGAAGCCCAGGATCTGTTCAGTTGCTTGGGCACAGACCAGAAGGCACACTATTATATCTTAAGTTATAAATGTCCACAGGCTTCTGAATCTGTGCAATTCAATAAAATTGGAGTTTAGTGACCATGAAGCAACCAGCAGGCATGCGCAGTCCTCTGGGTGTGTATGAAAATCAGCAGCTATAACATGATCAGAGCATTTGTGTGGTTGGAACCGAGCATGGAAGTCTGGGAAAAGGATGAGCATCATTGTATACATGAGAACTGATTAAAAAAAAAATTACCCAATGACAGCTTGAATTACCATTCAATGAACCTCCACAGAGGACTTTCAGATTACTTTGATGTTACAAATTTAGGTACTGTGTCAGACTCACTGAGTAGGTTGCAAATTCCCCAAAGGCAGGTGCTGTTGTCTTTTTCCTCTGTGCATGCTCATTCCCTGGCATAATCGCTCAATATTTATTTAGGGGATGTGAGGGTAATAAATAAGTAATTAGAAGATGAGGTAGACTGAAGTGAGCATACTGAATGGGTTTGCAGACCTGAAGAGACTAAGACTCAATTCAGGGAATTATCTTGAGAAGGTAACTTTATTCTTCCCATATCTAGAGACAAATAGCCCTTTCCTCCCATAAACTGAAGGCTCACAGGCTTAATGTGTGTATTTAAGCATGTTAAATTTAGTGCCTACATACAGAAATTAAGATATACCATAAAAGTGGATTTGCCTAATCTTGGTTGAATGTTTTTGAAAGATAGAAAGACTTGGCTTCGGTATGTCAGATGCTTATGTGCAAAAATTTGGTTTTAGCTGAGTAGTAGCTGCTGTCTTGGAATAGGGTGAACAAAATCTAACTTTCCATAGTGTTCCTATTCACTGTACCAATTTATACTGCCTATTAGAGACCTTTTAGCTGGTAGAGTATTTGACTGATCCTTCACCAGATGAGGGCTTGGAACTTTTTTTTTTTCTTAAAGACACAGAGGAACAAGAGGCCACCTTTCTTCCAAATTCACTGAGGAGCTAATTGGGCTTGGCGGGGTGCTATGGTGGTTGACATTAGAGAGAAGGCATATCTGCAGAGGGATGGATTGGGGCGTGAAGCAGATGGGATTGTGCACTGAAAGCTGGGGGGATTCAAATTCCATTTCGGTGGAATTAAGTTCCTTCTTGGTAAATAAAGCCCCACTTTTCTGAAGCCAGGTGCTTGTAATTACAGAACTTGGTTACTACACTGGGAGAGCACAACAGGGGAGCACTGAAACTCTGCTTGGTCCAAACTTCCTCATGCAGCTCTCTGGTTCTTAGAAGTCAGCCAGTTCAATTTACTTATGTTTGGCTTCCACTTTCCAAAATGCATACATTGGATGACACAATCTGTTATATTAGATTTACTCATATTTTATAGTGATATGGCAGAATGTAAGCCAAATATTGTGGACACAGGAGATTTATGGTCAGTAATTAATCTTGTAAAATAATGACTTGCCACCAAAAAAGAGGAAAAGAACATATTCTTTTCTCAACAAGAGTGGAAATCGAATCCACTCATTTTTCATTTGATGAGTGAATATTTCAACTGAAACACAAACACACATACACACACACACACACACACACACACACACACAGAATGTAAAAATATCTTCTAGCACCCAGCAGGCATCCTCTTCCCAAACCACCTTTGGGGTATGGCTGACAGACTGTGTCCTCTACTCTTATAAATCTTAGCAAATTGTGATGGGTCCTCTGCTGAAGAAACCTGATACTCTTGCACTGGGCCTTTCCAGCAGGAATCCAACTCTACAGTTGGCAGGCTCTGACTGACACTCAAAAACAGGTCCAGTCTGAAAGATGAGGATTCAGGATGAAAAACACCACATTTTTCTTATATTTTTTATGCATATTTAGCCTTTTGGGGACAAAGAAGTGAGCAAACCTTCCTGGACTTGAAACTTAAAAAGAAACATAAATACCATCCCTGTAAGTTTGCTCTGTATTTTACTTGGTTTTATTTCTTCTTATTTGGAAAGAAAGGAAACAGAAATAGACTATTTTAAATTTAAATGAGTATTGCTCATTATCTGTCTCCCTGTCATCTATTTCTCATTACTTAGTCACTCACTCACTCACTCACTCACTCACTCACTTATGTTTGAGGAAGATGGCTGTTTAAAAGCCTGGCTGTCCTATTTGCTTTTGGGGGGTTTTGGGGTGGAGTGGCCCTGAATTCATGGTAACCGTATCACCTCAACCTTTTTAGTGCTGGTGTTGTAAGGTAAGAGCTATCCTGCATAAGTAAGTCTGGCCATGTTTCTATGGAACTGTATGGGACTATAGGTCTGATCTTCAGTTTAAAATAAAGAGTCCCCTGCCCCGTTCTTCTTTCTCTGAATGGGTATTTCCTGATAGCCTAGTCTGTCTCTCTCTCTCTCTCTCTCTCTTTCTCTCTCTCTCTCTCTCTCTCTCTCTCTCTCTCTCTCTTTCTTTGAGTTTTACATAAAAATCTAGGAGAGTTTTTTTTTTTTTTGATTTTTCATGAAACAAAATCTACTTTGCAGTTCTGGATTTTAAAAACGTGACCATTGAACTTGTATTCCTTTTCCATCTTCTAAAAGCAAGAAATGCATTTTTTCTTTCCGTACTGAGACCATCATTGAACTACCAGATACAGTTGAGTCCTGAAACAAGGTATCTATAATCTGTATATATTTTTATGGTGACAGTGATGAAAAAAGGGGCATTTTTCTCCTGTACACACTCAATACCTTATGAGCTTTAGTTTTAATATTTAAAAGTGAAGTTCATTTTGTCCTGCAGTGACAGCAAACCAATTAAATCTCAGCTGGGAGGAGTTTAGCTCATTCTATTTATCACATGTTAGGATGACTGTAGATCTGCAAATTATGCAGATTATAGTTTTTTTATGATTTCTCCAAGGTACCTCATAGGTTTTGGGAATTAAATGGGTTTATAAAGATAAACAGAATTATATTTCAAAATTACATTATTTTTATCTAAGTCATTTGTATCTGAGGACATTCGCTCTTGAAAACAAAGTAACTCTGAAGTAAAAGAAATACACAATGATTCTGTTTGGATGTGGTCTGGGTCACTTGTGTTGTCAGCCAAGTCAAGTCACATGGCCAAGGCTGAGGTCATTGTGTCTCCCAAATGAAGTTCCTGCAGATTGATCCTTACATCCTTACATCCACCAGGATAATTCAGATAAACTTCTGCTGTCCAGTACAGTGTGTTCTGGTCTCCAGACTACTTTTGTGATTTGAATTGCTTCCTCCTATTATACAGTGTAAACTTGCAATATAATTTTAATATTTATTATTTGTACCAGCACAAAAATAAAATGGACAACAGTCTAAAGAAAAACATGCTAGCACAGCCTATGAATGAAAACATATAATTGGCTAAGATCCTATTTTAAGCTCTCCACAAAAGAATTTAAGTCTCTGTTCAATATTCTCAAGACAGAGGTAAACCCTAATTTTCCTCAACAATTAATTGACAAAAGAGAGGTAATCTCACAAAAAGTAGAAGAAGCTATTACTAACCAATATATTATATAGTCTTATTAGTTGTCAGTGGTGCTATAACAGTCCTTTGACAAAAGATTATTAATATAGATTTATATGTCCTTAAATAGGGTCTTCATAACTCTGAGTGTGGAAGGAGCGACTGTTGGCGCTTCTGCCCTGATTTTACAAGAACTCTGAAAAGTTGGCTTTAAAAACAAAAGAGGGGGAACGGTACCCCCTCAGAAGGAGTCCCCCTGAAATACTCTCCATCATGCCTTGTTCACTTTTCTCTCTAAAGCTGAAAGCTCATGGCAAATCTGCTGCTGACTGCCTCTGGCACCACCAAGACCAACAAAACTTTGCCACAGATATGGGGAGGACCCTTTTACCCTTAAAGGGAATGGCCCAGACCCAGTTCCCTTATGGGACCAAGGACTGATATGCCTGTCTGATACCACAGAAGGCACAGCTAACCGGCTACCAAAAAGATTAATGAAAAAAAAATAGATACCCCCACAAAGCCAGGCCCAACCATAAGTATGATGAATAACAATTTACATCCAGGGAAGAGAAATCTCCCTGAGAATCCCCTTCTTTTTCCTTTCCAGGTAAAAATGTATCACCCGTGATGTCTGCTGTTAGAAGTTCTAATCCAGATGCTGGCCTCCGAACTTATACTACTAAGACCTTTGAAGGGCCACTGACAAGAACATCAAACAGCTAGAGATTGACATCACTAATCTGAAGAAATCCCTCGTTTCGCCATCTGAAGAGACCTCCTAAAATCGCAAAGATCCTTATTGGACTTGATTTACTCTAGTACAATAGAAAAGGCTGTATACAGCTCTTGACTGTGTACAACCCTCAAAGAAGAAGGTTGCCTTTACATAGACAAGACAAGGAGGGTTAAAGAGAGCACGAAATAGGTAGTGAAGGCCCTAAGAAAAATCAGAGAGAGAAAGAGACAGATGAATGCTGGTACAAGAATTGGTTTGGAGCCTCTCCAAGGTTGTCAACCCTATTTTCTTCCATCTTGGGACCATTATTTGGGTTCTTTTTGCTTTTTTTCTGCTGGTCCCTGGCCCTCAAATAGGCGGACTAACTCTGATACAACAGATAAATAATTTGGTAGCAAAGCCTACTCAGATACATTTTCATAAGTTAGCTATGGAGGACCACGAGACTCAAGATGAGGTTGTTACTTTATACATGGTATTCCAAAAACTCATCTCCACCCAACCTAAAAGAGGGTACTTCCACCCCTAGACCAGGCAGAGAGGGGCCACCCAGAACCCCCTCTGACAGGCAATCTGAATTCTTGCTTATGGTGCGAGGCTAAGCACTGCAAGGGAATATAAATAAAAGATAAAAATATCTATCTGGGTTCCCTGAGGGACAAGTCTGACCACATAGGGGTTGATGTCAAAAGTATCCCCTCTCCAGGAAAAAAACATCGGGACGGGTATGGCCCTCATGCCTCACTCGACAACGACAGGGGGACTGGAGCCATTACAAGGTCCCCTTCAAATACTGGAGGTCAGGCCTCTATCCCCACCTTTGCAAGTTTAGAATTGCCACAGCCCTTCTATACTTAGAGAAGGGAGGAGATGTCAGGGGCAGCCCTGCTTACACACTGTAGGCCTAAAATCAGCCATAGGCCTAAAATCAGCAATAGGCCTGTCATACATGTATACTAACACCAAGTCTTGGGTCTCAGTGGAAAAACTTTGAAACAGATGGCTATAAGCTAATGTCAACAGGCAACTTTTGTGGAAATTTATAAGCCTGGGTAGTCATAGACCTTGTAAATAGATAGCCTTGGCAGACAATACCAACTTAGATAAGGACAAGTGAGTCATAGGCAGAGTCATAGTGACTTGTCCCCTGAACCTTCACCCAGCCAATACCCTGTTCTGAAGATATCTGTATTCCCCCTGAACACCCACACTCCAGTGTCATTCCCTTCCCCACATCCTGCCTTTCTGTGTTTATAACCCCTGTGTGAATGAATTACGATTTGAGAAAAAAAATTATAAAATTAGATACTTTCTGTAAACTATAGATTAGACATTGTATAGCCCAAGAACGCTTTCTTTTGTATTTCTCAATGCTGTCTCTATGTAAGTCTTTGCATTTTCTTTTAATTGTTCACATTTTCTAAAAAGCCAATATACTATTCCAATTGAATAGAAAAAAAAATGAATAGCAAAATAAAATAAAATAAAACTAAACAAAAAAAAGAAAACATATACATCTCTCAAGAATTATTTGGTTTTCTTTAAAATTTCTTACCCTTTTTACTTGTGAAGTCCAAATTTTATTTTTTCCTAAAAATGCTTCTTTTTTTAAAGATTTATTTATTTATTTATTTATTTATTTATTTATTTATTATATGTAAGTACACTGTAGCTGTCTTCAGACACCCATTTGAGGGCATCAGATCTCATTGCAGATGGTTGTCAGCCACCATGTGGTTGCTGGGATTTGAACTCATGACCTCTAGAAGAGCAGTCAGTGCTCCTAACAACTGAGTCATCTCGCCAGCCCCCTAAAAATGCTTCTTATGAATCTCTCTTTTTCTTACTTCTTTTGCTATACATTTTTCCAATTTCTTTAATCCATTGTTCCATTCAAGTGACACTAACTACTTTACTCATCTAGGATACTCAACTAAAATATAGTTCTTGATTTATAAAATAAGAAGTTTTTGTTAAGTTTTCCAAGGTTCTGGAAGTATAATTATATTTCCAAAACAACACAGGTTTGTAAAACATGCAAGGATAAACAATGTATGCTGCAATACAAAGTGAAATACTTCTTTTTGTTTGTTTGTTTCTTTCTTTCTTTCTTCTTTTTTTTGAGACAGTATATTACTATAGAACTCTGGCTATCCTGGAACTTAATATATAGACCAGACTGACCTCAACTCAAAGAGATCTGCCAGCCTTTGCCTCCTGAGTGCTGGATGAGCCCTGAGTTGGATGATCCTTAATTGTGTCACCCAACCAATTACACAGTGAAATATTTGTCACACTGGGAGTGGTAATTGGCAAAGTATTATAGAAACGTAGTAAAGCACTACAGACCTGTTGCCTTAGTTGTCTGTTATTTTCTGTTTTTAAATTTGTATTCCCATCTTCCAATAGACTTTTTCTATTATTTTTCCCTTGGTGCCTAGCTCAGGTTCTGGATATACCAGGGCTATCTTGTTTGCAAACTACATAAAAAAAAAAAAGCCAATTCAAGTCAACTTAAGGAGGAAGAAAGAAGGTCTCATCTTGAACAACATTCTACAAACATTTCTCTTTATACTCACAGATAGGTATAGTCTTCATTCCTCACCAAGGAAGCTTCTCTTCACAAAAGAGGGAGACCATTACAGAAAACTACCAACAATTAACATCTTGGATTGTGAAGCCCAATCACACTGGTTACATCTGCAAAACATGCCCAAGACTCACTCAGGGAACACTGTGAAAGGGAATGAAAAGATCATAAGTCCTGTAGGATCCAGGGGTTTTG
Source organism: Grammomys surdaster (assembly GCF_004785775.1). Classification (NCBI taxonomy): domain Eukaryota; kingdom Metazoa; phylum Chordata; class Mammalia; order Rodentia; family Muridae; genus Grammomys; species Grammomys surdaster. The sequence goes on along the minus strand of NW_021604565.1, from coordinate 19,624,841 downwards.
CTTTGAGATTGTTTTCTAGTAACATCAGATGCTATACCCATAAAATCTGACCAACAAGACTGTCCAACCAAACATGAGGTAAGCAAGTAGGATACCAATGGGAAATTCCTCAGACCCTACACAAAGAATTGTAGGCAACTGAGTGAAGCAGGGAGCTCAAGAGGTGGCCCACCTCAGGGAAGAACGCACCCATTGGTTATTGAGTGCCTAATGTTCACCCCTCACAAATACATTATATGGACTCAATGAGTTATATATTGGAATATATATGTATATACAAATACATCTAGGCATGAAATAACAATTGAGAAAAGAGGCCATGAATTTGAAGGTGAGTGGTGATGGGTATATAGGAGATTTAGAGGGGGAAAGGAAAGGAAGAAGTATTATAATTAAAATACAATCTCAAAAGTAAACTAAAAAATCAAAATCATGTTGGGTACTATGTGTATGTCCTAATTGATTTTCTGCTGCCCAAACAAAATGTCATAGCCTGAGTAAATTATAAGTCGTTTGTGTTATGGCTCTGAAGGCTTCAATATCCAACAGCATAGTGTGGGCTTCTGGTAGGGACCCTTATGGTGTGTTATCCACGACATGCTGGAGAGGCAAGTGAGCTTGAGAGAGATAGAAAAATAGGGGCCAAATCCTTTTCTCCTCAGAAACATTCTTTTTAAATAACAGAATTACTTTCTTCATAAGGATGCCACCCACAACTCAATCAAGTTTATACATTGAAGTTCTCAGTGTCATCATAGTACATTTGAACACATTCTCTGAAGATAGTCAAGACACAGCAATAGAGAATCTAAGCACTGTTGTTTCCAATTGCCAATAATTTGGCTTTTTTGAAGTTTCAGTTACCTATAGCTAACCACATTCTAAAAATATTAAATGGAAAATTCCCCAATAAACAATTTAAAGCTCACACATTTTGAACTGTGTGTGTGTTGAGAAGGATACATCTTCAGCAACCCTGCTTCATCCTTGCCCAGGGTATAACCCATTCTTTTCTTCACAGTGTGTGTCCATCCAACTGTACATGTTACTCATGACTTAGCCACTTACAAATTGTCTTTCTTATTCCTATTGATTGCCTGTGTACCACTAGCTATAGTTCAAGTAATACATGTTTTACTTAATAATAGCTTTGTATCCACAAGCAGTGGTGCCACCCATCTGGGAGCGTCAAGCAGAAACCTTTCCTCATGGGTACTATATGCACAGGTGTGGCCACCGTCTATGTAGGTTTTACTATTCATGGTATCAGGTATTTCCGGTGAGAACTGCAACATAGCCTCTAAAGGTTAGAAGAGACTACTGTATTTAAACGTTATCACCACAAATCTCTTTGTATTTATTGGCTGTTAGCCTTAGCAATCCATGACTCTAATACATTCACCTGACTTGCAACCTATTGGAACAGCAATTTCAGTGTCTTAATCTCTTCTGTGGTGTCAGAAAAGTAGCCTTGCTCCAGGATCAGTCACCGAGAGCAAGGGAAAGGGATGCTTCCATTAGTCGGACTGTGGTCAGGTTACCACTCAAGAGTCTGAGGGAAGAGAATACTTATTTATAAATGGTCTAGGGTATTGACAGTGGTGATGTTGGTGAGATCACTCAGTGGTTAAGAGAATTGGCTGCTCTTCCAGAGGATTCTGGCTTGATTCCCAGTATCCACATGGGCACTTACATGTCTCTGTAAATCCACTCCCAGGCAGTTGGATGCCATCTTCGGGTATCCAAGGGCATTGCCTGAACATGGTACACAGACATATAATACCCACACACATAAATAATTATTTTACATTCTTACAGCTTCAACTGTATCCTTTGCAAACTTGACAAGTAAGTTTTCTATCAGTAAGGATGTCCTCTTCAAGATGTTTCAGTTCCATTTTTATTGTCCTAAGATTTCGGGCAATCTTTATCAAACTGTTGTTCATGTTCAAATGTTTCATGATTCCAAAGCATGACCCTTCCAAGACAGTAATTTGTGATAGTATCTTGATAGTTACACAAATTTTTGTCTTAGGGTTTTATTGCTGTGAAGTGATACCACGAACATGGTGCTTTTCTTCTTATACAGGAAAACATTTCATTGAGGTGGGCTTACAGTTTCAGTTGTGTGGCCCGTTATCATCATGGCAGGAAGCATGACAGCATGCAGGTAGGCATAGAGTTGGAGAAGTTAACACTTCTACATCTTGCTCTACAGGCATCATTAATGAATGTCCTACTAAGCTTACCATAGGCACCTTAGACATCAAAGTCTGCCACCACACTTCCTCCATCAAGGTTACACCTCCTAATAGTTACGCTCCATATGGGCCAAGTATTCACACACATGCTGAGTCTATGGGGCTGTCCCTATCAAAACACCACATCTTCCAAAATAGAAACCTTGGCATCTATCGTTTCATCTTTGCATCTTACCTTGTCTTCATTTGCAAATCTGCCGTTCTATCTCACTTTTTACTTACACAAATAGAGTATTAGTTTAGTTTCATAGATGCATTTATATAGAGTCCATTTTTAAATTTGCATACTGTTTAAAATTTGTTAATAATCTCAAAATCAATGTTCATGATACTTTCCCTGTCATTAATAGACATGTCCAAATTTATAAAAATTTTTATTGCTCGATGTGCACATTGCCATCTGAGGTCAGCTAGGTGCTATCCTGCCTTCCTGTCTCAGCTCTCCAACTGTAACCAAGCACCAGCTCTTGAGTTCCAGATTTTGAACATTTTTGTCCTTTAACGTGACTGTTCACTCTGGAAAATGATTGAAGGATTGTTTTCCTAAGGGCAAGGAGGCTTTTAAGTGCCTTATAGAAGAGATAAATGTAAATGATCTTACTATGGGCCTGGGATATAAGAGGGTCACCTTGTCTCAATGTTAGTGGATCAGTGTATATATTTAATAAGGTGTCTTGAAATATACATGGCATAAGGTAAATTTATAAACTAACTGGTTTATAAAAATAATGTAATGTAGGTTGTTCAAGAAAATAGTATTGTGGTTTTCCTCAGAACAATGTTTGATATTAACTAATTCAGTATTTCTATTGACTTTATGGGACATAGCTATAATGAGAAATGAGAATCAACTTTGAACACATATTTTTTTTTAATTGGATGTTTTATTTACATTTCATATGTTGTCCCCTTACCCCATCCCCCACCCACCCAGGAACCCCCCTATCCCCTCATCCCTCCTCCTTCTTCTCTGAGGATGTAACCCCTACCTACCCCCCCACTCCCACCTCCCCACCCTCCAATTCCCACCCCCTGGGGCGTCCAGCCTTCATGAGGTCAAGGATCTCTTCTCCCACCTATGCCCAGCAGGGCCCTCTGCTCTTACGTATATAGCTGAAGTCTTGGATCCCTCCCTAAATGCTCCCAGGCTGGTGGTTTAGACCCTGGGAGCTGTGGTTGGTTGGTATTGTTGCTCTCCTCATGGGGCCACATACCCTTTCAGTTCCAATGGTCTTCACTCTAACTCCTCCATTGGGAACCCCATGATCAGTTCAATGGCTAGCTGTGAGCATCTGCCTCTGAATATGTCAGACTCTTGCAGACCTTTGAGGAGACATCTATATCAGGCTCTTATCAGCATGCACTTCCTGACTTCCACATCAGCATCTACCTTTGGTGACTGCACATGGGATGGATACTCAGGTGGAATGGTCTTCAGACGGCCCCTCCTTCAGTTTTTGTCCCTCACTTTGTCTCCATATTTGCTCCCTTGAGCATTTTGTTGCTCCTTCTAAGAAGGACCGAATCACCTCCACTTGGTCTTCCTTCTTCATGAGCTTCATGTGGCCTGTGAGTTGAATCTTGGGCATTTCAAGGTTGAACACATATTTTAAGTGATGTGAAATAGTCTACAACTAATTATATGCATCATAAATATACATTTTATAATTATTCTGTTAACTGGTTTCTTTCCAATAGAGCCTTAGTTTTGCTAGTATAATTATCTTTCAAAGGAAGAACTGAATATGCTAGTCTCCCTTCTTAAAAATCTACTGAAGGCATTGAAGAAAAAAAGTTCACAGTTATCAGCAGGGAAGTGCAGTTCACCTGTAGTCTGACTGTTGTCTACTTGATCAGTTTAAACCAGTGGTTTTCAACCTTCCTAATTCTGTGACCCTTTACTACAGTTTCTTATGATGTGGTAATCCCCAACTATTCCATCATTTTTGTTGCTATTTCGTAACTGCAATTTTGCTATCGTTATGAATTTTAATGTAAACATCTGTGTTTTCTAATGGTCTTGGGTGGCCCCTGTAAAAGGGTCATTCATCTCCCAATGGGGTCTCAACCCACAGGCTGAGAAACAGTGGTTTAAATCTTCTTCACATCATGCTCCACCCCATCAGGACACAGTTTGCTACACAAGTATTTGGCGTCTTTCCTTTCTGTTTTTCTCCAGTCTATTTTTTCTGATTCCAATTTCTTATTTCTCTGATAGCTTTTTGCTGAGTTTTGAAGAACAAGCTCATACTTCTTTCTGTGCTTCCACAATGGCAACCTTTCATCATTTCCATGTTCTATTTATTACTAATGATAGCTACAAATAAGGAAAAGGAAATGCTAGAATAGATTTATTATTGGATTGGAAGGGGAGGGTGGAAACTCAAAAGTTTTAACTCTGATGCTGAGAAAGACCAGATGCTTGCTGTATTTGAAGGAGGACTATATACACTCAAAACCAGGCCTTCATACTAAGTATTATTCTCTAAAAAACAAAACAATAACAACAACAACAACCAAAAGAACAAAGATGAGTCTGGAGGTTAAGCTGGTGCCAAAAACTAAGAGGGAACTCAAATATATAGGAATATGCTATTTCATCTCTAGGGTTATAGTCAATCATGGAGGGAAGCCAAGACAGACATTCAAGACAGACGCTTGCAGCTGCAACCACTGGAAGAATATTGCTAACTGGCTTGCTAAATTGGAGCCCGGGAGCAAGCTTGTTCTTCTTTAGGTTGCCTTCTTTCTTGGTGTATATTGCAGCAACAGAAATCAAAGTAGGACACAAGCAAAATTTAAGAACATAACAAGAAGTCTGTATATGATGAACAGGTTAATTTTATCCCAAGGATGCAAGTTTAGTTCAACACATGCAAATCAATAAGTGGAACACAGAACATAAATGTACATAAAGTACAAAAATCATATGAACGTCTCCACAGATCCAGGAAAGCCCCTCAACAAAGTTCAGCATTCCTTCATGACTGAAACCCCAAAGAACCAGTAATAGGAGGAACTTACCTCAAAGTAGTAAAGGCTATACATGAGAAATCTATGATCAGTATTACATTAGATGTGGGAAAACAGCATTTATTTTAGATTTTGATACAGGACAAATTTCCCCATTCTCTCTCCCTTAATAGTGTCTTATTATGGGAGCAGTCAAACAGTTTCTGATTCTATTAAATCCCACTCCAAAAAGATGGAACTCATGCCTGGTAGTATAAATCTGCCAAAAATCTGTAGCTGGCTTAGGTGACAGGCCCTAGGGGAGAACCTAATAGTATTATTCAGTTAAATGGGCACAGTAATATATTTTCCCGTTAGTTTTTATTTTTGTACACATACATAAGAGAAAGTTTGTTTTTCAGTAGACAGTGATTTGCATCGTGGCCCATAACTGGTCAAATACAGAAGAGTATGGAGAAATCAACTTTAATTGGGACATCTATATCACATACACTATACATATCAATGGAGTTCTTAAGCAACAAAAAGAAAAAAATAAATAAGCAATCGACAATTTCAATGCACCACAATTCCAGTGACATTATTCCTAGAAGTAGAGAAAAATAATCCCAAAATTCATATGGAAGCATAAAAGACTACAAATAGGTAATGAAATTCTAAGCAGAGAAAGTGATGTGATTTTGGAGTTATCATAACTCCCAATTTTAAATTACAAAACCATAGTTACCAAAAGAGCCATGAAGACTAGTGAAATATGGAATCCAGAAATGTACCCACACAGATATATCTGCCTAATTTCTGAAAAACAGGTATCAAAAAATGTACACTGAAATAAAAGGCAAACAAAAAAATTGATCTGAGAAAAATAGAATTCTATATCTAGAAGAATGAAACTAGATCTATATCTGCACAAGGATCAATGAAAATGAATCGAAAAATTTAATGTAAAACCTGCAACTTTAAAATGTTAGAGTTATACACACACACACACACGTACACACACACATGCACACACACAGAAACACACATATGTGTGTCTACATATATGCACGTGCAGAGACACAGATTTCAAGATGTGAGTTCATTCAGGAACTTTCCAGTGTAACACAGGAAGTAATCCCAAGGGTTGACAAATGAGATTACAGCAAACTACAAACTTCTGCACATTAAAGGAAACAGGTACTTTTCAAAAAGTGTTCGAGTGGGAGAAACCCTTTACCAACTACACACAATACAGAATTAATATCTAGGATATGTAATAGGTAATAACAACAAAAATTGAAACAATAGGGGAAAAAAAGAACCAAATCTAATCAATATAACAGAACTAAATAGCCTTTCCTCCAAAGAAGCAATTCAGATGTCCAAAAGGTAAGTGAGCCATCAGGGAATGCAAATTAAAACTGCTTTGAGATACCACCTTAGCCAGGCAAAATGGCTATCATCAAACAAACAAACAAAAACAAAAAACCACAAAACAAACACAAAACAAGCAACCCCCTCCTCAAATAACCAGTTCTATGGAGTGTGTTAGGAACCATCATACTGTTAGAAAATAAGCTGTTACAGATACTGTTGAAATAAAAACAATACTACAAATGAAACTACCATGTGACTCAGATATATACACAGTCATGGGTATAAACTTGAAAGACTTTAAGTCACACAGCACAGAAATAGATGGATATCTACTCCCCCCCAAATTATCACCAAAAAATAGAACCAGATTAGTGCCTATCGACATATGAATACACAAAGAAAATTATATAAATGTACATCATGGGATTTTTATGTAGTCATGAAGAACAGTGAAATCATGCTGTTTTCCTTGACCAGAAAATATTTTGTTAAGTGAAAGGAGCCAAACTCAGACAGGAAAATTCCACATTTTCTCTTTATATGTAGAACTCAGACTTAAGGTGGGGTTTGTGTGTGTGTGTGTGTATTTATATACATGTGCATAGGTCATGAAACTAGAAAGGAGATTATGAGAAAGGAGAGAGAGCTTAAGGGAGAGAGAAGGGAGAGGGTGATAGAATCAGAAAAGAGGAGAAGAAAAAGGAGAGGGTACCATAGCAGGGAAGGATGGTAAACCCAGCACAGTAGCACATGTCTGAAAGTGCTGTAACAACCCCATGTCTGCATGGTATGGATAACCCAAAATGTGTCTTAAGGTTTAAAAATTGGAAAACACAGTACTAAAATAAAATAAAAACTCCAGGAAACAAAGATGTTATTTTTTTTAAAAAATTATTTATCTGTTATCTCTTGAAATCTATTGTCTTTCTTTTTTCATAAGATACCCTCACTATTCATAGCACTGCCAATACAAAGGTTCCAATAAATGTTTGTTAAATGACTAAAGAAAAGCATATGAAAAGAAATGGCAATTGAATGAACTTTCAGGCCTCTAATGTTATTCTCTCCTGAAATGACAATAAATATAAAGTAAAATCACTATCTTCAAAAGGAAGATCTATAATAAAGAACAAGAGAAAAGATGGTCCACAGTAGTTGTAAATGTCACTTCCATTTCCTCAGAGGAAGGGATGAGTTGAGAGCCATACCAAAGCCATACAAATACGTGACTTGGGTTGAGACCACAACATTTCTTTCTATAGAAAGCTTTTAGCCTCCATACAATTTGGTCTAGGCTAGAATGTTTCACCCAGAGACTTCCTGCTCAATAAGCTCACGTTTTTAGTTATTTCTGAACACTTACTAGCTGGATCAGCTCAGCTGTTCAGGCTCAAACTCCTCTCCAAGCTGACTGATTCAATCTGTCTTCTCTTGGCTTCCCACTGAATTGCTCTGCTTGGCCTTAAACTAACTCTGGCCATTTGTTCTAATCTTTGGGCTCCTTTTTATTCTCTGATTATTATTCTCAACTGCCTGTGCTGACAGGCATTGCATGATCTGCACAAACTGAACTGTACTCACGAATTCAACCAATCTCACCAGCACTGCATGAGCTCCACTGACTCAATTTGCTCAAGAGAACTCCACGGCATTGCCTAAACTCAACGCAACTGCACTCACTGAATTGCCCTCCCCCAACTCACTCTGTGCTGCTCTTAAGTAGCTTCTCTTTCCTGTCTGTTCTCAAGAGAGTTGGGTGCATTTTACCTCTGACTCATTCTATCAAATCCTTTCTGATTAGTCATTGTCTGTCCCTCAATTAGAAGTAACTTTCAAACATGGCTGCTTCCTTTTATAAACTACTACCTTCATTGTTTGAGATTAAAGGTGTGTACTAAGGGTGGGTCCGTATTCCCACCAGATTCTACTGTAATCCAGGGTTTGTCTGCATGCTGGCTTGATTGTATGTTGTTGTGATTCCTTGCCTGAGTAGCCATGATACTGGATTAAAATTCCTCTGCGATAGCAACTGTGCAGCTCTGTGTTCCCTGTCCTACTAGAGACCCCTTTTTGTCCAAATATGAGCTGTTGTTTCTGTGGAAAATCTGACTTTCCCTTTGAAAATAATGAATTATATCTGGTTTCCTAGCCAATGACTCCAGCAATTTACTTATGCTCAGTTTTACTGCACAGTAAAGTATAAACGGGAAATCAAGCTTCAAGTTCTACAAGTTTTGAATCCAATTTTAATATCTCATCCTTAAATACTATCAATATCTCAGAAATTATCAAATGTCAAGAAAATCTTTATAAATAAAACATTAAGACAAAGTACAGGAAAATTATGCTTTGATGAAAATGGTCTATATGATATATATATATATATATATATTTTTTTTTTTTTTAAAGAACAAATAAGATCTTAGAATAAGACTGGAGCCATGGAAAACATGTTAAATTAGTTGGAGGATAAAGAAAGTACAGAGGAGAAATGGCAGAGATAAGAAATAAGAGAACAAATATTGGAAAATTAGAGGTTATTATAGAATGTTCAATATTTGAAAAATAGCTTAGAGAGTGAAACAAAAATGAGAGGAGGAAATTACACATAAAATTAGAATATTCTCAGGTATAAAAGATATACATTTGCTGGTTGAAAAGGCCAGCTTCTTCCCAGAGAATTCAATGAGACAAACAGTTGCTCCAGTATATATTCAGTGTAGCTTCCTGGAACAAACTTAGCAGAGGAGCCTAACTAATAATAATAATAATAATAATAATGCTTTGACCTCCTAAAATGAAGTCGCTGGAAGTTATAAAAGGTGATACTTTAAAAATTCAAATTGCCCAATGCAAATGAATTCAGTCTTGAAGTTTATACTGAGCCAAACAACCAGTTGTAAGTGAAGGTTAAGGACATTTTTGTACACAAAAAATTTCAGAGCATTTATTTCTCCATTACAAAAAGATTCAGTGAGTCCTTACAGAATGTATTACACTGTGCTGAAGGCTAAACCAGGAAAGAGGAAGTGGTGAGGATGGGGAACAGTCACCAAAGCTAACTCCTTGGCAGGAGCTCTGGTAGCTTTCAAAGGGGACCTTATGGGGGTGAGGAGCAAGAAGAATCAAAGAAGGAACTACTTGGGGAAGTCAGGGAACCAGTCAGAGTGAGGAGGGGGCACAGGGAAGCACAGAAGGGAGCATGATGGCATATATTTGAAAATACTGTAACAAGACTTGTCATTTTGTATGCTATTCATTAAAAAAAAAAGGTGAAAACAACATCCTACTTGGCCAAAATGAACACAGCAGAAGTTGATTTGGTTGTCCAGAAAGCACCTAAATTGAATTTACGGTCAGCAAAGTTGACAATAATTCCAGAGGAAACCAAATAAAACTTTGGAAAACAATTGTAGTCCTGTTTTGCTACATGATGTTTTCCTTTAGGACAAAGCATGGTTAGTAGTAATAATAAAGGCACTTAATATTGATCTAAGTGTATTTGAAAGGGAATACATTTTCATTTTGTGTACTGGAAAATCAACGGACCATATCTTGTATGAGTCGTGGCACACTCTGTTACTGAAGAGTGTGACAAAAGAGTGTCACAATAGGAATTAGAGCCTATCCTGCTGCCAAAGGAACAGAGAACTTGAAGCTCTGGAAGGAAAGGGGAAGACCAGGAAAGACAAAGGTCTGAGCTGTACATATAAGGACTGCATGTGGTAATGGAAGTGAGATTTGTGGGCACAACTGAGAAGAGCTACAGTTCTTCAGAGCTGGTCTTCAGGGGTAGTCCTGGCATATGGTAGATTTGAATGACCAGGAGTCAGGGGGGAGAGCCAAAGAGAGTGGGTTTAAGCTACTCTCTCTGTGAACCTCAGCACATCTTCCCGTTACTTCCTGCTGGAAATGAATTTCAAATAGCATTAAATATTTTATTTCTGCTGCTTGGACCCCAGTTTTATGTCAACTTCTCTCTCTCTCTCTCTCTCTCTCTCTCTCTCTCTCTCTCTCTCTCTCTCTCTCTCTC
>NW_021604565.1:19610517-19614205 GCF_004785775.1 Grammomys surdaster | reverse complement strand
CTCTCTCTCTCTCTCTCTCTCTCTCTCTCTCTCTCTCTCTCTCTCTCATCCAATTCTGTCTCAAAATAAGCAGGTGGAGATTTGGGGAAAATTGCTCCCACATTAATCCAGATGATACAGAATATATCATATCAGTTTGTCTCTTAATACTCTGGCAAGCAATGCCCACCTCTTAATCACATTTAATTCCAAACACAAAAGTAAATTTATGCTTCTACACACAATGACTACATATTTACACACGGACACACAATCTTTGCAGAAGAAAGTACATCCTGCTCTCATGGCCCTTGTCTAGTGGTAGCATTTTTGTTTAGCTACACCACAGTCTGTTTCATATCGTTATGATTACTTATTTTGGTTTACCAAAATGAGGTATTCCTATTTATCCTGGATGGTATGACATTGACTATGTAGATCAGACTGGCCTCAAACTTGTGATAGTTGCCCACGGTACTTGGAATACAGGCATGCACCACAACACCTGGCTTATACTTTTCAATCTAAATATTTGGATACCAAGTTAAGTACAATCCACACATCTGTATGACCCAGCAAAAGAATAGGAGTGCCGGGCAGTGGTGGCGCACACCTTTAATCCCAGCACTTGGGAGGCAGAGGCAGGCAGATTTCTGAGTTCAAGGCTAGCCTGGTCTACAGAATGAATTCCAGGACAGCTAGGGCTACACAGAGAAACCCTGTCTCAAAAAAAAAAAAAACAGAAAAAGGAAAAGAATAGGAGCAAGCAAACATTGATATTTGTATAAAAGACTATGTCCATTAAATCTACTTTTATAACTGAAAAATAATTTTATCTATTAAATTGGACAGTTAATGATCCAATATTTTGTATAATAGAAAAACAGTAAGTGTGGCTTACAAGTATAACTTGACTCACTAGAGAGGCACAGCCTGGCTTGAGTCAGTTCATAGCTCCAGACTTCTTTAATGGATGAAGTCAAATCTAAAACTGTAAGTCTTTCTTCTGTTGATCTCAGTAAGAGCTAGGGTATTTACTTAGATGACCATGTTCTAGAAGGGAAAATAACCAGACTTTGGGAGGACTGTCAGGAACTACTTTAAAGTTAATTTTTAATGTCCTCAAATATCACCAGAAGAAGGGCTGATGAAGATTTGGTGTCCTCTCCCCCCCTCCCCCCCCCACATACATACACACGCACACACATGACTTGATTCTATCTCCCAATGGGGCTAGTCAGCCCCCAGATTCACCACACGTTTGCTTATTTTATCAGTTTTATTCTGAATAGAGTAGTTGTCTTAAGGAACTCAAAGAACCACATATTAGTTTTCTTCCTAATGTATATTTTTTTCTATTATGTTTAAAATATTTTCCCCATATTGGTTTGACATAGTAGCTTCTAGAAATCCATTTAACATTACAAGGTAAAATACACTTAAAAAGTAACAAAGCCAGGGTGAAGGTAAAATAAAGATGGAAACAAACTGAAACAAGCAAGGAGTGTATAGCACAGGAACTGCCTGCCAAAAACTCCCATTCATTTGCTGAGGGTGAACTGTCTGCCCTTGAGCAGTGGCTAGCTTTGTTATAGCAATAAAATACAAGATGGTGTTTGGAAACGGTGTATCTGCTTTGGATACTAAGACTGAGAAGTCCTGGGAAGGATGTTACCTGCTCAGTTGTTTATCCCAGCCACACCACAAACAGATTAGCTATTGTCCAAACAGAGTGAAAGAGATACCCCATTCATAGCAGTGAAAACTGAACCCAAGTCTTAGATAACTGAGAATCTCCATGTATCTCCTGTTTTCACAATAATGTTTGCTTCCAAAAGCTGCAGTCACACACAAGAATACTGAAGTGATGCAGCTAAAAATTGTGAGGGCACAGAAAATTACAGAAAGGAAATGACTTTAAAATTTCAGCTCAGTTCTTGAGTTTGTTCTATTGAGCTGGTCTGATCTGGATTTCCTTTGGAACCAACAATATGGCCTTCTGGTTTATTTCCAGGAGATGAAGAACAAAATCAAGAAATAGGAGTTATCATATCAGCATAGAGACGAGTTCTCAAGTGGTAGAACACAGGATTAGCTTTTAGAGAATCAAACATTTGCACATTTTTAAAACATTAAACAAGCTGTGATTTTTTTAAAACAACAAGTTGGGCTGGATAAGGACGGATCTGTGACCTTGGTGAAGATTTTTCATATTAATTAAATTTCTCTAAACAAATATAATAAATGAACATGTCCTATCCCATGCTGCTAGGAAAATGGACATTTAACATATTTAAGAGGAAATTTTTACATAATCCGTATTGACACAATGGCACAAAATGCCAAAATTATTCCAGCCTGTAATACTACATGTACCCTTAACAAATATCCACAGGAATAAAAACATTGTGGGAAACTTTAGTCTGAGACTATGAATATCTGATAACAAAAGATAAGAGACTCTGAATCAGTCATCGAATGAAAGCAAGAGTCAGTGCCAAATTCAACCAAATCTGTGAACATAAACACCCAAGATTCACAAAAAGCTAAGTCTATCCTACCCTAGCCTCTGTTGTGTAGACAGGAGATCAATCATGTACTCTGTGGAAACTATGTGTCTGCCACCTCCTGAATGAGACTGTGAAGCAATATCATGGGCAACAGTTCTGCCAACTGCAGCCTATGTGTGGGGAAGACTGGCAACCTCCACTCCAGCACATTCTTTAAGGTTTTCTTCATGTATACTAATATGCATAAAATCATACAAAAGACAAACAGAAAAGAAACATACTTTCAACTCAAATCACAAGACATAATCCATATTAATAGGCTACAACACAAAAGACAGTATGAAGACTATAGAAAAGGAATATATTACATCTTTAGAGAGCTAACAGAAAAGGAAATATAATGATTTAGACATACTAGGGGAACATGATTTTGTTCAAAAGTCAAGAATTACTAATTACAACTTTACTGCAACCAAACTTTTAAAAAAGTAATTCATTCTTATTTTATGTGTGATAGTGTTTTGCCCACATGTATGCCTGTGAAAGGGTGTCAGATCCCTGGATCTAGAGTTAGCTGTGAGGTGCCATGTCAGTGCTGGGAGTTGAATCCTGGTCCTTTGGAAGAGCAGCCCATGCTCTTAACCACTGGGCCATCTCTCCAGCCCACAAAGCCACTGTTGGTTACTAGTATTTAAGAAATGTATTATTGAGACCTGAGAGATGGATCAGCGGTTAAGGGACTGTTCTTCCAGAGGTCCTGAGTTCAATTCCCACAACCACAGCAACCACAGGGTGGCTCATATCCATCTGCAATGGGATCTGATGACCCCTTCTGGTATGTCTGAAGACAGCTACAGTGTTCTCATATACATAAAATAAATAAATAATTCTTTTTTAAAAAGAAATGTATTGTTTGGTTTTTAGTGAGAAAGGAGTTTCTTTTCTTTTCTTTTTTGGTTTTTCGAGACAGGGTTTTTCTGTATAGCCCCGGCTGTCCTGGAACTCACTCTGTAGACCAGGCTGGCCTCGAACTCAGAAATCTGCCTGCCTCTGCCTCCCAAGTGCTGGGATTAAAGGTGTGCGCCACCACTGCCCGGCGAGAAAGGAGTTTCATACAATGAAATATCATTAAACCTTTATGGAAGCAATTTGGAGAGAGAGAGAGAGAGAGAGAGAGAGAGAGAGAGAGAGAGAGAGAG
>NW_021604565.1:19579092-19610507 GCF_004785775.1 Grammomys surdaster | reverse complement strand
GAGAGAGAGAGAGAGAGAGAGAGAGAGAGAGAGAGAGAGAGAGAGAGGGAGAGGGAAAGAGAGAACATAAAGGTATGTGTAAATGTTTAATTCAACTTTCCTAGTTGGAATTTATCAATGTATCAATGCTGACTAAATAAAATGAGAATATATTTAATTTCCTGAAAAGAAGAAAAATTAACACTGAACTGAAATAGAATGATCTCCAAGGTACACTAAAAACATTGAGGTCTGAATTAGTAACTACACTATCCAAGTTGCCCCAAAAAGAGAGATTAGGATATAAATGAGGTAAGAACACATGTGTAAATACACATACATTCACATATATGTGAACACACACACACACACACACACAGATTGGCAAGCATACAAATAGTTGAAGGATTTAACTCTTGAAGTCTACTCAAAGTTTGGAAAGCTATACTAAAATAACTCTAAGAAAGAGAACAGGCTGTCTGGGAGAGTGAGGTTCGAGAGCCTTAGATAGGAGGGTCTTTTGCAAGAGCTGAAAATTTAAGCTATCTGAATGAATGATACAAAATGAAAGACACAAAAATTGCCTGCCATCTGGAACATCTCACACTCCTGTTCTTACAACCTTCTAGCTGAAAAGAGAGTCATGAGAATCTCTGTTAAAGATAAGAACACAACACACATAAATACACCCATTTGATTGATAGGCACACATATTTTATTTAGAATATATCGATCTCTGAATGTGTGGAAGTGGACTCATAACCCCAAAGGCTTTTCAAGAATAAACCGTTTTTCAAGGAAGAGATCCATTCTGACAGCAGTGAACGGTATGGAGTCAGCCCATCAGTGTGTTTTGTAAACAAACATTGGGCACACACCTATTTACAAAGCTCCTTAATGAAATCAATAAACTCAGAAGAAAATGTCTATTGAGTCTCCAGAATGGCACGACTGTGAACCACCAGCTCTGACAACAGCACATTCTCAACTTAGAAATAAAAGGAAGCAAAGATATGTATGGGATTAAGATGCTTAATAGTTTGGGATCCAGTGAGGCTATATTGTAAGTGGGAGAACCATCTTAGATTCTTGAAATAAATACTTAGTGTGGGGACAAGAAAAATATTTTATACAGATAAGTTTTGCATCAGAAAATCAAGCATGAGACTTTAAATACTGCATGTGTGACAAACTTTTAAGATCTATCCTATCTTTTACAAAAAAGGAAGAGACCAGAATATCATCAAAAAGTACTCAGGCATCTTTTCTTCCAGAGTCTATATTTTTGTGTTATTAAGCACATTTGACCATAAGCTACAAAACTGATGTATTAAATTCTTTTCTCATGCATTGAACACTGAAACTGACCATTGTAAAATATTTCAGGTTAACACAGGGCAACCCAAAGGAGTGAAATTCTGAAGTATTGGGGGGTAAGCAGCCCATAAATTCAATCTATTCACTGATGACTTTGCTCTCTGACTCCTTAGACCTCATAGCAAATTCCTAAAAGATGGATTGTAGGTAGAAGAGGTGAAAGAAAACTTGATCTAATTTCCTGAAAATTCTGCCCAAGAAACGGAGATCCAGATAACTGTAAAGTATCCCAGTAAAGTTGCACTACATACGCTTGTGTTTGTGCTCATTTGAATTGATGCTGATAAATTTATCATTCTTAAATGTGTTTCAGAACTATGCTGGAACTGAGAAGATTATTTAGGAAAGCGTTTTCTTCCTCCTTTGTATTTCTTCCTTGTAAGTGCAGCACACTAGGTGTGTGCATGTGAAGATGTTTGAGGACAGAATGGTGTTTGTTTATCAAGCTGGAGAGAGAATAGCCTATCCTGAGTTGTTTCCAGTCATTTCCAAATTCTGTGATAAAATGAACAGTCAAGAATGCTGTGTGCCATGGAGAGACCCATGGCTCCGGCCAAATATGTGTCAGAGGATGGCCTTGTTGGATGTCAGTGGGAGGAGCAGCCCTTGGGCCTGAGGGTGTTCCATGCCCCAGTGAAGGGGAATGCCAGGGCAGGAAGACTGGAGTGGGTGGGTGGGTGGGGGAGCACCCTCATAGAGCCAGGAGGAGGGGGGATAGGATAGGGGATTTCTGAAGGGGAGACCTGGAAAGGGGAAAACTATTGAAGTGTAAATAAAGAAAATATCAAATAAGAAAAAGGAAAAAAATGAAAAAATAAACAAAAATAAATTAGTTAAAAAGACTGCATAATAAAGATATAGATATATGATATATATCACATATATAGAAAAAATTAGTTAAAAAGATTGCTTTATATATATATATATATGATATATATGTGTGTGTGTGCTCTTCCAGAAGACCAAGGGTTCAATTCCCAGCATCCACATGTTGACTGACAACTGTCTGTAAGTCCAGTTCCTGGTGATCTGACACCCTCTTGTGGCCTTGAAAGGGACCAGGAAAACATGCAATACACATGCAGGCAAAACACCAACACACACATACACACAAACAATATTTTTTTTTTAAATAAAAAGTTGAGGATTTGAGAAGCTGGGTCAAAGTAACTGCTTCCATGTGTCCAGTCAGAGGTTTGCACCCTATGGGCAAGCCTCACGGCTCAATTTTCTTATCAATGAAATATCAGCAGTAACTTCAACTCTAGCTCACTTAGTTGTTCTCAGGGACCATAATTTCTAGAATAGGAATATTACAGACAATAGTGGAATAAGAAATAAACATAGCTATTAAAGCTCCCATTACTTCTATATGATTCTTCAGTTCAAATTTCTGAAAATTTTTGAAATAGTACAAACTGTTTTCATAGAGCCTGGACTGGTGACATGTGTTTGTAATCCTAGCACTTAGGTGGTGGAGGCAGAAGGATCAGGAATTCTAGGTCAGCTTTACCAGGACGAGTTCCAGGTTGGCCTGGGCTACAACCCAATCTCAAAAATAAAACCAACCAACAGCCACTAAAAAGCAACAGTAACAACGTGCCTAGTAACATATCTAAAGAGACGTCTATATCACCACCTCTAACATTATAGATTCTTATCTTGTGCTCAAAGAAGAAATACATTACTTCCAACAGCAGTGAGTGTATGACAGAAGATTTCACTAGATCGAAATTGGTAGCACCTAGTGTTTTTAATGAATGATATACTAAATAGTTTTCCAACTCAGCGCATCTAAAGTTTAATTTAGGAAGGGTAAAGATTAAGAACAAAACAAGTTTAGTGGTAAACAAACGGGTTCTAAAGAAGAACGCTCTCAATATTTTGAGCATTGTATAGTATCACACATGTTTGTGAAATCTGTTGGGAAAAAATAAAGTCAAGGAAAAAAAAACAGCTGTGGAAAGGTAAAGGCAATGGGAAATACTAATTTCACTCCTTAAACTGAGCGTGTGTTTCAGTTTCTCAGATCTGGGGAAGTGTGCCTTCAGAACAGGGCTGGGATTTAAACTTTCAAGAAAGGTTAGAGGTGTGTCTTCTTGCAAATAAAAGAAAAAAAAATGGATGAAGTGTTTTTCAGAAGCAGCAGTTTTATCCTGGAGCTCAGGAGGCAAAGTAGAAGGTATCTTTAGTTCCTCACCAGAAAGGCTAGTTGGTGAGGTAGGAACCGACCTCATTGAGAGCACACCTTGGGTGTGAACAGCAAGGCTAGGTCATATCTCTTACCCTAGGTACTCTCCAGTACAGACACTCCCTCTGGGAAAGCCTGGTGAGCATTATTTTTCTTACACGAAGCTCTCTGCATGTTGTCAGTGCTCTTTAGGACCTCAGGGAAACCGGAGCGTTTCTGGCTTTAGGACCCAGGAACTCTAAGGCAGCCTGGCTTTAGATGTCTTGGACCACAGCACCACCTACTTATAGAAGCATCCCGAGCCTTAGCTTGTCTGCATCTCCATCGGAAAGTGCGCTGGCCACATCCCTTCGGCCTCTGGGCAGTGTTCTGTCTCTCCTAGCTCAGGCAGCGAGAAACTTCAGCTGTGAAGTGGTAGTGGAGAAAGCCTTGGGAGCAGCGACTAGACCCGGACGCCAAGAGGAGAGCAGACGCTCCCCTCGCCCAGGAATCGCTCTCGCAGGCGGAGACCCAGCATCCCAGCGCTTGCGGTCGCGCTTGCCTGGCCACGCGCTTTTGCTAGGCGCCGCCAGCCCCGAGGACCCTCGGGGTCCGCGGACCCTTCTGCAGCCGGCGGAATCCCAAAACTGCCAAGAGCTCCCGGCGGGTGTCGGCAAACTTTTTTCCGAGCCCACGTGCTGACTAAACTGCCCGGCTCGCTTCCCGAGCCTGGGATGGAGCGCCGCGCCTAGGCACGCCGCGTAGCCCGAGACACAAGCGCACGGTAGGCGATCCACACCTGGTGCCGTGGCGCTGGGATAGCCCATCCGGGGAGCGAAGCGCTTCAGAGCACCCCTTTAAAGCCCTGCGCTCGGCTGCTTCTATCCCGTTTCCTTCAGCAGAGCTCGCACAACGCCCTTTCCCCAGGGTCAGTAAGCCACTGCTCCGCAGAGGTTGCTAATTCACTGATTGTAATCACCTTTCTCTCCAAGTCGCCTGCAGCTGTGCCATCTGCGTTAAACTGCTGCGTGAGTCGTGCCCGTGTGTTCGCGTCCCCCCTCCCTCCTTTCTTTAAATCAAGAGGCGCGAAGGTGCAGGTTCCTCCTCCGGGTTCTCTCGGTCCTCCAACCACCCAGCTTCTCTTTTCCTCATCTCCCAGGTTCACCGTGGAGGGAGAGATGCTCATCGAGCCAAATTGATCATTGCAGCCTCAGGGCAGTGGCATCTGTCTCTGAGTCCTCCCTAGGAGCTCGACCCGCACTGTCTCCTTGCAGGAGCTCAGCGTTTCCTCGACTTTTGAGAGGTGTCTCTCCCCAGCCCGACCGTCCAGATGCGTTTTTGCCTCTTCTCATTTGCCCTCATCATTCTGAACTGTATGGATTACAGCCAGTGCCAAGGCAACCGATGGAGACGCAATAAGCGAGGTGGGTCGCGCCTGGCTGAAGGTGCGTAGGGTTCCTGAGAGGGTGGGAATGTTGGGAGTGCTTATCTACCTCTAGGCTTTGGGGACTCGGGGGACAGGACTGTGTTGTGTACCCCAGTTTT
Source organism: Grammomys surdaster (assembly GCF_004785775.1). Classification (NCBI taxonomy): domain Eukaryota; kingdom Metazoa; phylum Chordata; class Mammalia; order Rodentia; family Muridae; genus Grammomys; species Grammomys surdaster. Next base: position 19,605,436 of record NW_021604565.1, on the reverse strand, counting down.
TGTGTGGGCTGCAACTGCCCATTCTCGGGGTCTCGGAGCTCCACAGAAAGCTTTCTTCTGCCCCTAGTAGGCGCGGCGAGACCTTAGAAGCATTCGGAGCTTGATGTGCTGGCTGGGCTTCCCTCCCGCAAGCGCTCAGGGATTTATCATGTGGTCCACAGTCTGTGCTGTCTCTCCTGAACTCTTCTTTGGATCATATTTCTTATGTGGCATCCATTTTTTTCTAGTTTTCTCCTTTTGTCTTCTTAATCATCTTCCTCGAAGTCCAAGTGTCTTTAATTTCCCGACCCACGTGTGCCCTAAATCCTGCCCCCGATAATTTTAGACGTGGTCTGGCGTGTGTGTGTGTGTGTGTGTGTGTGTGTGTGTGTGGCGCGGGGGGTGTTGGTGTTGGGGAGAAATGTCATGTTGTATGGGAGAACCTGAGTTGCCGAGAGAAAAAAAAGCAACACTGTTCTACTTTTCTGGAACCCAAAAAGAGATGGGAACTTAATGAATTAAGTAGCAATTCCTGCTCTGGCTTTCTCAGGAAGTTCTCCCCTGCAGCGTGAATGTTTGTTAAAAATAAGCCCACATTGCCGTGTTTGTTTCCTCAAAAGCGGCGATTTGGGGGAAGGGCTTTGTCCTCAATGAGATTCATGTGAGTCTTTTTAAATGCTCATTTCTCCATCACTTGTGTGAAGGGTGAAGGCAGATGGAAGCCTCCAGAAAGATTTCAAAGAATTAAACTTTAGTGTGTGTATATTTCTGGACTCCTGTCTTCCCGTCTTACTGGGGGGTGGTGGCTAAGCCAAATGCATTTTTGAGCCAAGCACAGTGAAGTTTTCTGTAGGGACGTAAACATAAACCGCACCACACAAGCATAGCGTTGAAGTACTAGCTCAGGGCCCTTGCACAACAGCCCTTTGTTAGCACCTGATGAGAGGCAGTTGTCTGACCACCAATTTGATCTTTTACGCTGATAAAATTTGTCGTGAGGCTTGGAGACCTTGACTCTGTTTTTCCAGACTATATACGTCTCTGGTGGGATCAGGACTTTGGCCCTGCAGCTAGTTTTGGAGATATCAGTGTTGTTGTTGTTGTTGATGATGATGATGACATTTTAAAGAGCTTTATGCGTTCCTCATGAGCTGAAGCGCTTGGCCTATTCCAGAGCAAAGCATCTGGTCACACATGATGTGCGACTTTTGAAGAAACAGTGTTTTTTATTGTTGCTATAAAGAACACATATATCCACCCCCAGTCTTTTTTCTGCGTCATTTCTGACATTTGAGGAATATTTCTCTTTTTTTGGTCAGAAATTACTACATGTAAAACATGATGGAGAAACTCCTCTTCAAAAGCTGGGAGTTTCATGTTGCCACCCAACTTTGAAAAGTGACTCTCCATCTCTTCTCACTTCTTCCAACAGTGCCCTTTCTCCATGCCATTATTATATTTTCAGGTGTTGCTTGGTAGACATGACAATATTTATTATTATTATTATTATTATTATTATTACTATTATTATTACTATTACTATTATTGTGGCTTGCAGTGTTTGGAGAAGCTATGTCCACTTTTAAAAACTGGAATTGTAATCAATTTTGTTGAAAATACCAAAGTGCATAAAGTTTGCAAAATACAGAAGAATCTAAAACTCCTCAGCAAATTCTTGACTATTACATGACTTACTAATTCGGTGGTGGACTTCTGATTCACACTGCTGGCCCCTGTGCTTGAGTGGAGAAGAATTAAGGGCATTGTCTGAGGTTCAGAGATGCTGCTGGGTGGAGAAGGGCATCACAGCACTCCTGTGGCCAGGGGCGATACTGCATGCATTTATTTCTCCTATAGGGTTCTCTGCTTGTGCTTTTCTTCTTGGGTATCTGAATCACATCCTCTCTTTGGTTCAGAGCTTGCTTTAGCAAAATCTCTTGCAGCAATTGCCATCTACAGTCCCAAGCTCTGACATTTAAAAACCCACTTAGAAAGTGTGTGGCAGTAACGTGCGCCAAAGCAACCTTGTCATTTCCTAAAGTTTGAAGGCTTTCACGTACATAGTGATTGGTATGGCTGTTTCAGAAAATGTCTATCAAAGTCTATCAAAGTACGTTTCTGGCTTTCACTCCCTCAACAGATGTCTCTTCCTGAATCCCAAGTTTATGCCTGAAATAACTACAGTTTTTAAAGTGACCATACTATCTGTGCCAACAAAGGGTGTACTGTGTTTTTAATTAAAAGTGGAACTACTTAAAGGACTGGCTAGACAGCGCAGGGTCATAGTAGCTTTTCTGCCCTGCAAGGAAGCTTAAGGGAGTGTATTGTGAGCATATTGAAATGAATAGAGATCTAACTCAAGTTGTGTGAATTGTTCCTCCTCACAAACTTAAGCTGCTTTTAATTGATCTCATGTCCACTGATTGATCTACACCAATTGTTGTGCATACCAAACAATTGGCTTTTCCAAAGGAGATGGATTTAAATTAAGGTTTAGTGTTGGATTTTTTTTTTTTTTGTGAATGCCTGACTACCAGCCAAATTGTGTCAATAGTGACAGTTGACACGCTAGAGCTTATTGTGGTACCAACATTTCCCCTTGCTCCTTTATTTTGCATAGTGGCAGTTAAATATTACTTTCTAGGAAAAAAGTGATTACTACTTTAAAAAAAAAAGGTGTTGTAGCATAAAAGATGAGTTATTTCCTTGGCTTTGTGCTCTGAGGCAGGCAGGCAGGCAGCAATGGCACCAGGATTGGTTAGTCTTGCCCCTGGGACCTGATTTTCTTTTTTTTTCCCCCCTTTTTTTGTATTCCATCTGCAAATAATCAAACCTTCACTGTGGCATATTCTCAGAACTCCTTTGGCATTATGTTCAGTCTGCTCCATGATCTCAGATGCTCCTTAATATCATTTTCTTAATGAAATAAAATCCTTGGCAGAGATCGGATCATTTAGTCAGTTAAAATCAATTGCATCCAGTCTGAAATAGAGAGCAAATGTATCCTTTAGACCCATGGTTTATTCCAGAGATAGCCAGAGGATTGAGAAAATAACATTTCAACCTTGTCAAGTTTGGGGCAAAACTATCTCCTGAAGACCATCATAGACTGTGACTGGGTTTTTTCCCCCTTTATTTCATAGAAGTGAATTAAATGGTCACTAATAGAGCCCAGCTGAAACAGTTTTATTAATTAGGCATAAATACAGTGCTAAGAATTCATATCTTTGTAGAGAGGACACACATACTGATATTTGGGGAGGCTGATTGGCAACTCTTGTTTTGTCTGGATAGTGACTGCTCAAATTTGTTGGTCCCTTTCACTTAGTAAGCAGTCCCTACTAGCTACTGTTAATCACCATTATCTCTGTCCAGGGTCCTTGTGATTTAATTGTATTCTTAATTTTTTTTTTAGCCTCATTTGCTTACTTTATAGAGTGATCGTAAGCCATGTTTTTGAACTGAATTACCAAAAATGTAAAATAGAACTTTATTATGGTCTCATAGAATTTCCCAAGTTTGGACTATGGTAGCCTAATCTTCAACCACTTCCCCTCTTCGGATCAGCTGGGTCATGGTAGAATCAGGGATGCACATAGAGAAGAGGCCTCTTGAGGAAGCTCTTGAAACCTGCCAGGCTTAGGGACCTGTAACTGGGATGGCTGGTGGGCGTGGCACTCCAAGTGCTGTTGCTTGCAACCTTTTCTCTCAGAAGCTTCCACAACTCCCCCATCCATAACCTCTTGTGCTCACAAAATTACTTTTGGCTTCTTCTACAAAGATGGGTTGTTTATCACAAATAGTGTGGTATGTTTCTGGCAGCTGAGGTTGGAGAAAAAGATAAACAGTTTCTCTTTAACTGCATAAAGCTAAATTAATTTGTTTGTCATTTATAGTATAGTGAAGAGATTTAAAGGGATTTGTTTTCTGTAAGCACTTTTTAATAATGGCCTATTTCTTCCAGTATTCTTCAAAAATACAAGCTAGCACATGGAACATATTAACCTACACTTAAAAGCTTCAAAATACATTTTGTATGTGTGCTTGCTTTTTTTTACGTTCCAGAGTAGTTCAGAAAAGTTGATGTGCTGTTTAACTTTCAACATAAACATGTTCTTTCTTTTCTTTTCTTCACCCCCCTCCCCCCAATCTCCTATCCCCATTGGTTGCTTTTGTTTCGAATATAATTGCATCAGTTTTTCTGGCCAGTGTTTTAACCAGTACAAGGAGGTCAGGAGATTGCTGAGCTCAGACCAACATCTTATTTGCCACTGACATTTGGAAGGGATTCAGAATAGGTGACGTTCTCCTAGCCTTCCATTTAATTCTGGCTTACTTTATCTGCTCTTCAAACAAAGCCCGAGTAACATCCAATATTGCAGCAATCACAAGTTGGAAATGACACTTCTCATTACTTAATGCAAACCTACCTCCTGATTTATTCAGGAACTGGCCAGTTCATAGATTATCCAGGCTACTTATTCTTTTATTTCTTTTATTCTAACTGACTGCCTTTAAATCTCTTTTCCTCTTTTTGGATAGAGTCACTTTTATCCCCCCAAGTCCAGGAAATAGATGACAGACAAATCTTTTGCTATAATACTTGATCTGTTAATCTCTGCGGAAAAAAAAAAGTGCTAAGCTTTGGGATGATGATGAAGTTTAAATTTTTGGTATTTTTCAGGATGTCTTTAGGGTCATTATCCCGCCCTCTCCTTACCCAGAGCAAATCAAGAACTAGTCACGAGGGAAGGACCTTATTATGGTTTCAGCTGAAACAAATGTACCAAATGATAATCATGGTCTTAAAATGCATAGATAGCAACACACACACACACACACACACACACACACGTATCATAATGAAGGTGTCTATGTATATTTTCATGTGTGAAGAAAGTACAGTAGAAAAGATTTTATAATGGAGATTTAGCTTTTCAGAACTAAAATGATTTTTTTTACCTCCTTCCACCCCCTCCCCTTGTTTTTCATTTCCTTTTGTTTTTGTCTTGGGATGTAAAGATGAGGGCCATGGTAGGATGATGAGGTGAAGGTGTTTCTTTGCAAGGCCGTGTTTCATCTCTGTTCTCTCCTCTGGGATCTTTCTTCTCCTCAGACTTTTTAGGTATTCTGCAGTGCTGCTAACCCAAAGTTTTGCTTTGAGTTATTTTTTAGTCAACATACACAATAAAGGGCTTTGTTGCGGCCTTTCCACACATGTATGTCATTATACTTTGTTCATCTTGACGCTCTCTCACTGACCTTTCCTTTCATATCTTGTCTTGCTGGACACCTACTTTTTCTCATAAGTTACCACCCTGTCACATGTCACGCGTATTCCTTTGCTTTCTCTTGTTCAGTCACCTCCTTTGTCATAATCACTGTCCAATCTTCTCCTCTTTTCATTTCCTTCTCCTGCTTGCTATGTTTGGTCATCTTGGGGGCATTATTCACTTTGCAGTTGGTTATAGGCTGGCTTCTAATTCCATCCTTTTTCTGAAAAGATTTTCTATTCAAAATTATTGGTCTTCACTTTTACAGTAGTTTTATGTGGCTGCAAAACAGAGGTTGGTTGATGAAGAAGTTATCTTTTAAAAATAATTTTATAATAGGCTAGGGAGTGGTGATTCACATTTTTAATCCCAGCACTCCAGAGGCTGAGGCAGTCAGATGTCTGTGAGTTCAAGGACAGCCTGATCTGCAGAGCTAGTTGGAGGACAGTCAGGGCTGTACAAAGAAACCCTGTCCTGTAAAACCAACCAGCCAACCAACCAACCACAACTAACAAAAGCAACCAAACAAGTAATTTTATAATTTAATTTTATGTGTATGTATGGGTGTTTTGCCTACATGTGTGTTTGTGTACTGCATATGTAACTGGTGCCTAGGACCTGGTGACCAGGAATGCGGAGCCCCTGAGACTGAGTTTCAAACAGTTATAAACTGTTATGTGGGTGCTGGGAATTGAACCCTGGTCCCCTGGAAAAGCAGCCAGTAATCGAAGCAACTGAATCATCTTGCCAGTCTAGAAAAAAAACGTTTTCTTGATGGCCATTTGTTTTCCTGGTGACATCTCTTTGATCCTCCATTACTCACCCCTCAGGAGATAAACTTTTCTCTTTTTCCATGCGGGCTTCTTCATCTGGTAACGACACTATGTAGGATTTGGTTCCAGTTTTCTATACATTTCTATTTGTTGTTTCTTACTGACAATGGGTGGGACCTCTTGTTTACCTTTATTCTCGTTATCTTCCTTCCATATCTTTTCTTCAGCACTTACTTCCATAACCAGTCTTAACTTTAGTTCTCTGCTTTTCACTGTAGGCTTCAGATTACAGTGCATTCTGATTTCTCAACAACTGCCGATATTTGGATAGATGTTTTATGTAAACTTGGGCTTGACAACTTGTTTCCTCCTCATGGGTCTCCCCTGGATATGTGCCTTTGCTTGTGTTCCTGGTTTCTAGTCATGGGGTTTCTGTTTGTTAAAACTGTGAGCTTTGCTCTTGTCTTGACATTTCTTTTGCTGTCTAGAAATCGTATCAGTTCATTACAGTTGATGTTTCATGAATGTACCTTTTCCATTTCCAAGCATCTTTCCTATCTTGGACCTCATAGCCTCCTTATCTAATAGCATTCTGTTTTCTATACCCCAGCCCTTTAGAACACTGCCACGTACACCGTTTGCAGCCACAGAGGTACTCATATTATTTGCTCACAAACGTCAAACACTCTAGCCTCCATCCTACCCACAAAGTCAATATCAGCATCTCTTATGTGGTAGTCAGCGTTCTTACCTTCTGATTGAAGTATGTTCCTAACCTCCTCCCAGCCTCCCAAAGCATTGAATAGTTAAACTCATCAGCTACATCACTTGCTTTACTGAAAGTGCTAGGTTAGCCAGTTACAAAACCACTGCCTCTGGCTGGCCTTCCTGGAAGTACCTGCTCCTCTTTTCTGAGGCTCAGTGACATTATACCTATTTAATTTCTTAGCTTTTCATGATACTCCTCAATGGATCTTATTTTCTTCCTTATTCTGATTATCTTGCAGTATCTGTTATCCTATCTCGAACTTCTGTAGATAAACAATATCCATGGCATTGGCATCTTGACAGTCCTTGTTGTTACCATCAGAGTCTTTCTCTACACAAATGGGAGTTAAATAAATATATATTGAATAGATTTCATTGTCTTTCCCTAGGAAATTTTGGTGACTTAAAACTTACAATGTTTTACACGTATTTCAAGTTTTAATACTTAACTGCCAATTGTAGCCTCATTGTTTACTGTAGACGTCTAAGAGCATCCACAGCCAGCACACACTGTTGAAATTCTCAGTATGTCAGCTCATGTATCTAGATCCAAGGGCCTACTTATCATTTAAATGATATTTTGATTGTTTCTTACATGGCTTTTGACTTGGGGACAGGGTAGGGAAACTCCTGGGGTAGGCCTGCCTATATTTCTAAAAATACTTCTTTAGAGAAAGGGGCAACAATGAACTTGTATATCCTGGATACTTTATTCGTATGAATGAAGAAATTATTGAGGAAAGGGAGGCAGAAGGCCTTTTCCACATGTGCCTCTCATCTCACTTCTGTCACCCTCTTCTATGGCACAGCCAGTTTAATTTACCTACAGTTCAAATCCAGGTGCTCACCAGACACCAAGAAATTGATGTCACTGGCGTATATACTGCTCACCCCTCTGCTGAGTCCGCTTATCTACAGTCTGAGGAACAAGGAAAGGAAAAGGGTTGTTTTGGAATTATGGCAAAGAAAAGTGGCTTTACACACAGCTTGATTTGTTGAGGAACTTTTGGGTTTTCTATCATGCTTTTGTTGTCTATGAATTTTGAAGGTGGTGAAAACAGAGTATATTTCTTGGTTAGAGTATGTTTTCTTTCTTTATATTTCCATGTTTGAAAACATATAATCTTCATTTTTAATACTTTACTCGATTGTTTTTAAGAGGTATGTGCTTCTGAAACAATTCAGTTTATTGATCTACTTTCTTTTATCTACATACAGATCATTGCTATAGCATTGCCATTAAGATGATGTTTCAATAAGCATCTAGTTCCTTATTTTTTTTAAAAAAAGGTATACGCTTTCTTAAGAGGCATTTATACTAATACACTAGATAAATTAGTGCAAGAAACATTTAATCCTTATTTTGATACTTGTAACGTTGATATAATACATTCATAAAATCATAGCACTTAGAGACCCAGGTATGATCATGTATGTATGAAAGTCAAATTCCTTCATAGATGTGAAGAGGCTACATGGAGTGTGATTATGTCATTCCTTTTAGAATCCTAGCACTTCATTGCTGTGTGGCGATAAGCTTGCTTGATAAGGAAAATGGGCCGCTTAGTGAGATAATATGTGAATTTTAAAGTGAATTGTTAAGAACTGCATGGGTATAACTAGATGCTAACACTTCTGAATTAATCAGCATTTTTGGTTATACAAATATTTGCAAAAAAAATAAATTTTAATTTTGATCCAAAAGGTTTGGAGACTACAGACTCAAAATTAGTCTCAAAATGTCTTATACCTCATAATTATACTAATAAAGAACTGAGATTAAGTGCCTGGAAGTAAAGGTTGGAGTAATTAAGGGACCATAAATATGTTGTAGTAAACATTTTCATAATTGGTAAGTTTTCACCAATCTGATACACGAATCATAGCAACTTTTTATTTCTATTACTTCAAGAACCAGAACATGTAACCATGAACATGTGTATATACTTGTGTTTGCATCTGTCTTTACACATAGATTTCTAATGGCATATATTTATGGACATGTATACATTATAATCAGAATAATCACTAAAGAGTAGGGAAGCCTATTAAAATACTTTTTACTAATTTACTCTAAAATGTAGTGGAACAAGTTAGAGATAGCTTTTCTTATGTTTTTATTTGAGGAAAACATTTATAATTTACCTGAAGTCACTCTATTTTAATGATATATTGATAGAAGGAATGCTTGTCAAGGAGACTTTTTATTGCTCACCACATTTCCATTGAGCAGAGGTGATAAATTTGGGGGCCAGGAAAGGGGCAGCAGCTTTTGTGTGTTTCCTGAAGTGAAAAACATAACTTGTTTCCTTTGGAGGCAGGGAGGGCAATCTAGATCTAGGCATTTCCCTAAAATGTCCAAGAGGTGCAAGCTTCAATTCTTCCCTTTAATAGTTTGAGAAATGTTGGTTAATAGAATAGTGGAGAAACCTTAATGAACAGGATATCTAATGGCTGCTTCCAAGCGATGCAAATTTTGTTTTCTAAAAGCTTTTATTGCTGTGTGAGGTTTGATTCATTCACTGGGACACATCTACCATAAGGCCACATCAGAAGCCATAGCAAATAATTACTTTGGTATAGTCCCTTTGCTCAAAGATAATAGATCGCCTTTCTAGTAGCAAAGATCTCCTTAAGAGAGCACACCTCTTCCAAAGCACCCTTTTCACCCATCTACAAAAAGACAAGAAACAGTGCCTCATGGAAAGATCCATCCTATTCCAGGGATATGAGATGCCCATGATGCTGTCAAATCTTCATGGTCTTCAGCTATGCACATATGTTAATTTGTGTGTCATTGCCTTACTGTCTTGTGTCAGCTTCTGATATGCAAAAAGCAAGGCTTAAAGAAGGCTGTTCCTTCCTGAGGAAGCAACATTGAAACCATCACAGTTAACATATTTGGATTTAAAAAAAATGACGATTGATAATTCTACATACATCTAGAGAGATTATAAAATATAGTAAATGTAAAAGAATTTGTTAAAACTTCAAATGATCTAATTTCATCCCAGAAACATTCTACTCTATATCTATTCTATCTACAGAGAGATAGTTATAGTGATATAAAATTCTGTTATAATTTTCAGCCAGTGATTTGGAGCACCAGGTATGACAATATGAGCAGATGCGTCAAACTCTCAGTCTACAGAAGAAGGCTTAGAGCCAGTGTTTATTACTCTTGCCTTCTGGGATGATATGCTTACACTAGATCCTAACTTTTGCATCAGCACACTAAATGATTTTTGTACCACAGTGGCTTTTGTCCTCTACCTATTGCTGAGAAAATACAACTTGTGAATCAACCACCTCAGCAATTAAGATGTATAGACCAATAGAGGGCACACTCTGCATTCTTTTCCTGCTTGGTTCCTGAGGTTCTGCAGGATTTGCACCTCTTGGCTTCCTTGGCAGCTTTGCTCAGCTCTCTCCACTGATAATGTGATTATCTGGATGCCATTGGATAGAGGAAGGAAAACAGCGAGTACAAGTACTTCAGCTTTAACGCTTCCCAAGCACCTTTGGCTTGGGGTCTTCATCCTCTCTCCAGAAACCAGCCTTACAGTTTTAATGCCTGTGGGATGGATATTAAAGTTGGAATCTGTCCTGATCTCCAGTTAAACACCAGCTTCTTAGAGAATGTTAATTTAAAATTATTATTTAAATGTTTTCCATTAAAGTGCGTGCTTAAACGTTTAAGCTGTTGATAAAATTTGGAGTTGGCTAAAGGACTCCAAATTCACAATTCCCTTTAATCTTTATAGATGGATCTTTATAGATGGATCTAGCATACCTGCACAATTACCCTTCACATTTTAGTGCTTGAAAATAGTCATCTAATCTTACATGAAAATATAAAATTTACCTTTTTCAACAGGCATAGTTTCCCCATCTTTTGTAATAAAATGTAAGTCAGGGTTTAAACTCTATTACTTCGTTATTCTTCTCCTCACATGTATTCTGACACACCTTTCTGGTACTCAAAGCTGGCCTGTAATATACAAGGATGTATGTTATGTCAGTATTAACTTGCACAGTAGCTACCCCCAACTCCTTTTTCTACAAGACTGAAGCCCAACTTTGCCTTGTTCCATTGGGATGTCCAGTCTGCTGTCTCCATGAGGATTAATTGAATCACAGTGCAGTATATATCCTATGATCAAATGGCACATCTCATGTATACCCCCCCAAGGTAGATCCCTTTGAGATAATTATGCTTATTGTTCTTAGCTATTCCACAGATATTGATGGTCATTGAATGCCCTGCCCTGTCTCAGACATGCTTGCCAAAGGTACAGTTAACTGGGAAAAATTTTGGTCAAGGCTCCCAGTTTGCATACCTCAGTAGACCTAAAATGAAGCAGTCTTGCTTTTTGATGTGTGTGTGTGTGTGTTATAGATAAATAATTTGTCAAAAATTCAAACTTAATTTTTGACACTTTTTTCTTCATGTTTTAAAGGTGCCTTCTCTCTTACATATATACCATCTCTCTTTGTATGTACATGTATGCGTAAGGGTCAGGCTTATAGGTACTGTGAGGGGGCCTCTTAGGTGCTAGTTCTGGCCTATGATAGGAGAAGATGGTAGAAAACAGCTTAAGTTAGATGAATGGAATGAGCAAACTTGCTCAAATTTTCTATTTCTTCAAGGACCTCAATATTTACCTAATGATGGAGAATTATTCTTCCAGTAGCATTCCTTTAATTTGATGTCTGTTGCTACCCACCATCTTCTGCATAGCACGGTGGAGAAACATTGCTGGAGTCAGGAGACCACCTAACTAGGAAAAATGAAACAAAATAACAACAACAAAACCCCACCTATGACTGTAAAGTGGTCATTTGACAGTTTCCCAAAGTCAATATGATTCTTGACTGAATCTTGCCAATTATGAATGACCTTTTCCTTTCCTTTAAGACATGTTATCTGAAAACTGATAGAAAGCTTGAAAACGACTCCTTGTAGATTGGACTTCCGTGTGATCTACTTGCTCCTTTATATAAAAGTCCTATGTGACTGCTAAGGGTGACCTCAACCTGTACACCAAACACTCAAATTTGGTTAAATTCAGAGAGAAAAGTTTGAAGCAATAAAGTGGGTAGTTAGTCCTAGGAAAAAGAAGAGCAGAGACGAAATGATCCTCTCCAGTTGTATAAGGCTCATCAACTGGGAAGAGAATTCAAATTCTTCTCTTTTGAGTTAATGCAACACTAAAGTTACATTAGGCATGTGGAGGAAGATGAATGTTGATATTTAGAAAACTATCCATTAAACAAAATAGAAAACTACCCATTAATTAAAGAGACACTTAAACATGCTGACTTTAGAATTTGCTTTTGCCAAGCAACAGGAACCCTATGGCAATGTGTTGAGTAGGTAATTGCTAAGTGCAGGATGTACAAGGACCATTCACGAAGGATAAGTTAGAATGTGGACAACTGAATTCATGTGACACCTAGTCGCTACTTGCATATGAACTCTTGCTAACAACTGTGTGTACACAGATGATGAGACTCTTTCCAAACAGAGGACATGAAACCAAATTGCTTCTTAAAGTATTCTCCAAATACCTACATCATCAGTGTGGCCTTCAGTCATAAGTAATGCTCTTCAATGTTTGGTCAGAATTCCTAAAAGAGAAGGCATGTTTATTAGTACTTACATGTCATTGATGCCAGTTTGAAGAATTATAGCTATAACCAGCTTGAGCTGGTACCATATAAATACTGTTTTCTATAATGAAGTAACTAGAATAGAAGATAAGTACTTGACAAATATTGATTAGCAACTACAATTTAAAATAGCGTAATGGGTTTAAGAAGCTGTTTGGACATTTAGATTGCTCTCTGTGACAAGTAATGAGATTTATTTTGTTGTTGCTTTGTCTAATTAGCAATTATAAACTGAGTGTTTCCTTTCTGGCTTTTATTTTGAAGCAGAGTTGAAATTTTATTAAATGAATGAAATAGGCTTAAAAATGAGGGTTAACAGAGAGAGACATTCACAAAACAAAATATGCACCCAACAGCACAGATATTGGATTCTTTAGCGAGTTGCTTCATTTGTATCTACGTATTAAAGAGGAGTTTAATGTTCTGAAGGGGCCTGAAAAAAGACAAACGTATTTACTGAAATAAGACCCCCCCCCAATAAAAAGAAGCTCTTCAGATAAAGCGGTGTATGTACTTACTGCAAGTATATACTGTATTTGGTAAAGAATGGACCCACAGACTTAGGAACACAGTAACCTTGGAGGTAGGATGTTTTAGAGATATTTCATGCGTGTCAATGTTTGGAGTATATAATTTCCAATTCCTCTTTGCATGCAGTTCTACTTAACAACATGAATCTAAAGATTCACTCATTCATTTCTTTATAGATTCAATCTACGCATTGATTTTGCTTATTGTTTAGACCCTTTTTTTGAAGCTGAACGTGGGATTCAGCAGTTTCCTCCAGAGCTTACTGTCCTATAATCTTGGAGTGCCCTTTAGGAAACACTGTAGCAACCTCAAGACTGCCTTTCTGTCACGGTTTGTGGTGTTAGCCATCTTTTTGTCTCTGTGATCATGAGCAATATCTGACACAAGCATTTGGAAGCACATGGGCTATTCCTATTTGTACTCTATATAAAGTTGTTGTGAGACTATCTCATCGTTTTGAGAATTGTATACAGGAGTACTCTATTTACATTATTTCCACCCTTCCTTTTCTCTCTGTAAGTTCTTTGACATCCTCACTCTTGCTTCAATTCCTGACCTCTCCTTCTTTGATTGTTGCATATACGTGCATGCGTGTAAGTATATAAATACAGCCTGGTGAGTTTATTTAGTGTTGCTGCATGTTCATTCGTCTAGGGTAGACAGACCACTTGGAATTCAGTAATCAATCAGGAGGCTTCATCCAGAAGAAGAGTAATTCTCCTCCCAGCAGCCATTAATTGCCTTTTGGCTCCTCCTCTAGGGGTGGGGTCTTCTGAGATGTCCCACGCCTACATTAGTGAGTCAGCTGATGGTGGTATTGTGTAGGTCTTGTTTTTTTTAAGCTTCAGTGAATCTTTAAAAGTGCACAGAAAGGTAGACGGGTAGAGTAGCACATAAGTCTTCATGTCTATCATGACAATTAAACAGTAAAGAGTTCCCTATACTTAATGTTGGGTCATTTTGCTTCTGTTTGTTAAAATGGTATAAAGCAAATACCAGGTTCATGCTGTCTTATACTATGCATTTCTGAATGCATTTCTTATAAACATGGGTAGGTTTTCTCCAGGTTGTAATGTCATTCAGGTATCTAACAAAATTATTCCTTGGCAATACCAATTATTAACCAAATATTGCTTCAGTTATCTTGGTTCTCGTGTATAGCTGTCACTCATGAATCAACGTTAAAGAAAGCCTACTACCCACCAATTCATTTGGTTGGATGCCCTTAAAGATTCTCTTAAATAATTTATCATTTTAATGCCTATCAATTGTGATGGTTAATCTTGATTGTCAACTTGACATTGTAGGGGAGATATTTAGAAAATTGTGCCCAATCTGGTTTGTTCCCAGGCAGCTGCCATGTTCCTGCTGCTCCTCAGCTCTGACCAGGGCTCCGGCTAGCTAGATGTGCAGGCCCTGGCACCCACAAGATGACAGTGTGGGGGATGGCTCTGCCAACCCACTCTGCTGCATCCACAAAGCTTGGCTGAACCCCAGACAATGTCTGCCATCCTTGTAGTACAGGGTAGAAATGAGACTCTTAAAGCTTAATGATCATCTAAAGGATTTATATATTTAGAAATGCTTAATTAACAAGATGCCCACACAATTAGAGTTGTTACCCGATATCTAACCTTTTGATAGAAGTTGCAACCCAGGACAGCTTGCGATCCATCCATCTTCCTCCATGGTCCATAGCCTCCTCTTCCTTCTCCTCCCCTTCCTCTCTTTTTCCCCTCCCCTTCTTCTTTTTCTCCTCTCCTCTTCCTCTCTTCTCCCAGCTCCACCTCTTCTTCTACTGCCTAATCATCGACCTCCACTGCAAATACAATGTAGCAGAATAAATATCCTGCTACAGACATACCTAAGAAGAGGAAACATCAGTTGAGTGATCGTCATTAGATTTGGGCATATGGGGAATCATTTTTTTTTATCTCATTTTATATAGTTGGCCCTAGCTGACCATGGGCAGTATGTCTGTCTAGGCAGGCAGATTTGCTTGAGCATGCAAAAATGCTATTTGAGCAAGCCAGAAGGGGCAGTTAAATCAGTGCTCCTTGGTGGTCTCTGCTACAGTTCTTTATTGGAGGTTCCTTCCCTGACTTCCTTCAGTGGTGTATTGTGATGTGGCAGTTGTAAGATAAAATATATCACTTTCCCACTGAACTGCCTTTGGTCCTGATATCTCCCACAGCAACAAAGAGCAAACTAGACCATTATTATTCACGTTAATCAATGTTCCTGTGACATTTTCACATGTATGTCACACTTTTTCAAGATTTCCCAATTCTTTCCCACTGAGGCAAAAATTGTATTATTTTGCTGCCCTCTCTCCCCCTCCCACTCCCTCTTCCTCTTCCTCCCTTCTCCTCTCTTCCTCTCTCCCTCCCTTTCCCCCTCTCTTCTCATTCTCCTCTGTGTGTGTGTGTGTGTTTGTGCCATTGAGTTAATTCTTTATAAAGGTCAATTTTCCATGGAATGTTTAACCTTTGGCATTTGGCCACTTGCTCCTTTGTTTGGTTCATTTAACTTCTTCCTTTATCTTCTACACGTTTGGCCAACTGAGATTTTTTTTTCTGGAAACCTTGATTAGATTCAGGTTCACTCTTCTAGCTAGGATACTTCTCAAGGGTTGCTGTGAGCTTCATGACACTTTACACCAGAAGGCACAGCACACACGTCTTGTGATACTAAGACTAAGAAATGGGTTCTTGTGGTACCAGCTGGCTTGATCCCTTCATCGTCAGGTTCCCATTAGCCTTTCCTCTAATGCTCGCTCCTATTGATGATCCTTGTCTGAGTCATCAGTTTCATTAGAGGTTGCAAAATAGTATGGCTTAAAAAAATTCTTTCTACATTTATTAGCTGAAATCCTAGTAACAACTGTTTCTTTTCAATCATAGAAATTTTGTTGTGTAACACAGGTCTCATACCAAAAGTAAGCAAAGCAGACAAACCCAAACCCCAAGTAAAACAAAACAAAAACTCTAGTCCTCCATTAGCTACTAAAATTTCACAGTAAAAAATTGATCTGCATGTTCTAAGATGATGAGTTGTTTTATTTTCACTCCAGGAAAATCAAATGGTTTTGTTTGTGTCAGACCACTGCTTGTGAGATGGGGCAGATCATCCCTTCAGCAGCTTCTGTCTCCTAAAACAGTCTTGTAGAACAGCATCAAAAAAGATGTTTTGGGTAGTGCCAATGGGAGGTAATCGTTAGCCTTCTACAAACCTGAATTTTGTTCACCATCTTCTCAGAGCCTGTTAACAGCATTCAGAGAAGCTTCTGAGTGAGTAAGCAGCTTGCTTCAGCCTAGTATACTCTGAGGTTCATTAAATAAATCAGAAAAAAAACCCCAAACCCCCAAACAAAACAACTCCCCAAACAAATACAAGAAAATAAACAAAACACCCAAAACTCTTGGCGTAACCTTAACACCCTGTGGAAAGTTTAGAGAGAAGGTGGAGGAAGATCTTTTGAGATTAATTGTATGTTTAGAATACAAATAACACCACCTGAGAGGAATGAGTTTCCTCAAAGCTTGACCCACACAGCAGTTAGCCATTTAGAAACTGTGCCAGTAACCCATTCATGGCTGAGTTTCTGCTAGATAAGGCTCACCTTGTAGACTTACAGAGAAAAATGCTTATGACTTTATCTTTAGTGCTAGATAGACAAATTGTAAATAAAACAAAACAACCTCTCCAAGACAACCCCAGAAACAATAACTCCCTCAAACAAAAAACAATAATAATAATAATGATGATGATAAAAATACCCCTTCCTGATAGAACTCTTTATCTGGCTAAAAACTGAACTCACTACTGTTACCCAAGTTAACACTGACATAGAATTAATAATAGTTTTTCTACCTAACAGTTATATTCACATTTCTTTCTTATTGAGAAGGTTAAGTGAAGGAACTTTTTATAAGTTATAAATGTATATTGTGAAAATTATATGTATGTAGATCATAAGAACCCTGTTTCCAGAGAAATACAACACTGCTGGTAGAATCTCCTTGTTCAGAAAGCACCTTCATGGTGCATTTTGAAAAAGGTTACAGGGGATTGAACCCAGAACCTTACGCTTTCTGGAGAGGCTCTGCATCGCTGAGCTATATTCTAGGCTGTGTAGTACTTTTAAAAAAGCAAAGTAGCAAAAAAAAAAAAAAAGAATTAGGAATGCATAAAGGTTCCTAGTAAAAGAAAGAATAAAATCTTTTTCTTTAGTCTGTCCAGTATTTTTACAGTTAGTAAACAAATAAATGGCATTTCATAATTACACAAATAAAGACACAAATTACTTGTACAAACCTTTAAAAACTGTTTTCTGAAAGTTGTTTTTGCAATAAACTTTCTACTTTGTCAGGATGTTTAGGTGTTTGGTCTTTGGAAAAAATGAGAGGTTTTTATACTTGCATTTATGTAATGAGTTGGCTTTCACAAATGTAGTTTATAAAATGAATATGACTCCCCAAATTCATTAATTACTAAGAGGCAAATAGATGCCACTAATACGAGAAAACCAAACTGTCTGTCAGTTTTCCACCAAGCAGTGATTGATCACTGTTAAAACTTTGGATTTTTTTCATTTTAGTTGTTTTTTTCTTCTCTGACATAGCATAAAATTCAGAAAAAAAATGTTCTCAGAGGCATGTGTTCTGAACTATTCTAATGATTTGTAATGTTTGCACCATAGAACATTCACAGTGAAAATGTAAAATCTTTCCTGTTGGGTAGTTAATGCTGAAAATTGTCATGTAAGAGTTTATTTTTAATTATGTGTGTGGGTGTGGATGTGAGTCCAGGTGCCTGGGGAAGCCAGAAGAGGGCATTGGATCACCCGGAGGGGCAGTTACAGGGAAGCATGTAAGACCCCATGCATGGGCTGATGTGCTAAGGACCCAAGTCTGGTTCTGTGGAAGCTCAAGAGGCAGTCTTAAGCATTGAGCTCTTAAGTCTTAAACATTTCTAGCTCTAATACTGAAACTTTAAATCACTGAAGTGTGCTTATTTAAAATGCTGCTATCAATGAATGAATATCCTATGCATTTTTTCACAGTTTTTTCTTACATATCATTGACATAATTGATACTGTAATATGTTATAACAGTATTTTCTTCTTTCATTCTGTTTTGGTTTGTGATGCTGGGATTGAACTCAGGTATGCTAGGCAAGTTCTCCACCACCAACCTATTCTTCAACTCTTTGAAACATAGTTCTTAAAGTTATATGTTATTTAGTCATCCAAAACCCTCTTGACAGGCTTTATGTTCCATTTTACAGATGAAGTATCAGAGGAACCAGTAAGTAAATGTTATTTCCAAAGTCACAGAGTTGGAAGTGGCAGACTAGAGGTTCAGTCTAGGGATCTGGGCTGAGCTGTGGCCTTTAAGCTGGAGATGTGAGGCTATTGAGTTCACTGCCACCGGGTTTCTGAGACATTGTAATCCTTGTGATGCTTTATATGAGAATAATGGATGTATTGCTTTGGGTCTTTGATAATGTTTATTTTCATTTTTGTTTTTTTTCAATAAACATCTTGCTTGAATCTATCCCCATTGAAAACAAGTTCATCTACTTCCCTCCACCCCAAGTAGCATATATTTAAATAGGAACACAAGACTTTCCTCTTTTACTGTGGCTCCAAATGAGGTTACATGTTAATCCTGTGGCTTAAATCATACTCCTTACTTTTTCAGTAATGCATATACCCTTCTCTAGTACCAATCATGTTACTTTCCTCTAAATTTATTGCTGTTTGTAGATCACCTTAAAGCTGTCTTCTTCCCAATCCATACCAGTAGCCTTCCAACTCATCTTGTGCTCTCTTCTTCACTGGACATTCAGAGTGATGGTTATAAAACCAGTCAGAGTATTAGGTTCTCCAGTGTACAATGGACTATGTCTATTATATTCCAATTAAATCTCAGTCTCCTTACCCAATCTGGAAGACAAAGGTAGTGATTTGAACCATATCTGCCTTCCACCTCTCCTCTGTTATCTCAATCTGGCCTCTCCTTTCTGTTTTCAAACACTCAAATTGTGTTTTTGTGTCAAGATTGGACTGTTGAGACAAGTGTCTTCCTTAGTAACTGGAAAGGATTGAAAGCAGCATTTTTTTTTTCTTCTTTATGTTTTCTGTAGTAAACTCTCAGGGCCAGAACAAGACACAAACTGAAATGTATGTGCTCTTCCATGCCTGTGATGAGGACTCTTTGGACTTTATACCCTGAGAGAGTTTCACTTCTCTTCCTCTACTCCCATCTCCACTATGTTGAGTCAGCTCTTTATTTCTCAACCATTCTAGAATTTTCTCTAAGTTCCTGTAATAGAGAACACCATTCATTCATTGATTTCATTTTTCCTTTTTGTTCCATTACATAAATAGTGTTTCCCAGAATTCTTTGGAGTGGTACACAAATTTTGATTTGTATAATGATGTATTCTACTTCCATGAGTGGCCGTAGTAAGCCCTTTTTGGGAGCCACTCAATGATGCTGTCTCCCTCTTCACTTTATTTATTGAGATAGGAGCCCTTCTTTTGTTCAAAACAGAGGTGTTTAAATCCTAGTTAAGAAAGGGAATTTAAGGGAACAGAGTCAATATTTAAGATTAGTTAAATGTGAATCACAACAACAATTAATAAAATAAATCCAATAGTGACAAGTTCACTTAGCCAGCTTGTCTTGGTCCCTGTCTCCCATGTATGCAGATTATATGTGGCTATCACATCTGCACCTGCTTGGCTTTCTAATGTGGGCTCTGGGGATCTGAACTCTGGTCCTCATGCTTGTTCGGCATGTGATTTATCCACTGAGCCATCTCTCCAGCACTCTTCTCTACACTGTTCCATCCCATGTCTTATGTTATAATTTTAACAAGACCTTTATGACCTCAGGTCTTGTACCAAATCTTTGACCACGTCCTCAATTCATTTGTTCATTTTCTCCATGCATTTCTAATTTAATTGATGAGGCCTTTGGAAAAGAATCTGTTTTATATTTTTTCTCTGAATCACTTAAAATCTGTTAGGACCCACAAGAAGCAGCAGCCAACTTTGATAAAGAATCATTGTCTTTGAGCCACAACCCATCCTTCGGATGGAGGCATGCATCCCCATTTTAATTATGCTAAATGTGTAGTCATGATTTAGACTCCACCCCATTCTTTCTAATTCTGTTTGCTGTTCTTACTCTCAATTTAGTGACCTCCAATGGCATGCTGTTTAGATAGTTTTATAGTGATGGAATCCTTTTCTTTTTTTCTTGTTTTTTTTCCCACTCACATTGTTTACTTAACTTTTCATTTTATACACTTTTGTGTGTGGGGTGTCAGATCCCATGCAACTGGAGTTACAGACAGTTGTGAGCTGCCATATGGGTGCTGGGAATTGAACCTAGATCCTGTGGAAGAGTAGCCAGTGCTTTTATCTGCTGAGACATCTCTCCAGCCCCTTGGAATCCAAGTTTAACGTTTACATGAGCTTTCATTGGCCTATTTAAATTTTTTTCTTTGTCAAATGTGTTGGTGATAGAAGGAGATGTTGGGAGACTGGGAAAAACCTTGCTCCTGGCTTAGGCAGCTCTGTACAGCCCTTGTGAATATCTTTACCAGAGAGTTGAATTTTATAGGATTAACTATATTTGATTTTTACTTTTGATGCATTTGAGGCATTTTGATGTTGCCATGACTGTAACTATTCTCCTAGGGAGAAATTTAAAGGTTCAGTCCAGTTTTAGAGAATCCAGGACTTCTTGCTCTGGGTGAACATAGATAACTTGCTCTTTCTGGTCTTAGAATAAATAATGTTCTGTTCTCTTCTCAGTGCTGAGATGGGTGATAAGATGCAGCCACACTGTCAGGTACAGCCAGATCTCAGATCCTGCTTAACTTTGACTTGGTAGGGGCAGTAGTTTTCCCCGGAGGCTTTATTATATATGTTTGCAACAGAATTGCTTTACAGATGGAGTTTTTATTAATGCTGCCGCGTCTCCATTAGATTCTAATGAAGAAAGCCCCTTCATAGTCAATTTTTGTTGAACTAGAAATAACCATAGGCATAGGTTGGAAAACAAAATAAATACCCACGTACATGTAGCCTAGAATAAATGATTAGCATCTAACTACATTTGTTCCATCAACCTATATCTATCTACTTATTGAACATTTAGTAGGTAAATTTACAGGTATGTAGAGTGGGTTTTTAGAAATAAGTAATCTTCCAGTGGGATGTATTTAATTCTCACAGAAACTCCTTTACAGGTGATTCATCTATAACCCACCATTATTAACACCAACAAGTCTGAAATCTTATGACAGCAAATAGTGCAGTATCTGTGGACTCGCAACTAAAAAGCATCTCATTTTCCCTGGAAAGTTCTTCTGAGGCTATGGAAAGAGTATTTGAAAATGGAACAGATACAAAACAGATATATAAAAGAAGTTATGGAAGATGTTAGATATGTCCCAGTATTGACTCACTGCAGTGAAAACAGGACAGTGAGCTTTCTCATGTCTTTTGTGTCCCCAGGGATATGGAGCTATGTATATAAAGAGAAAAACTGCTTTAAAGTAATTCTGAGCTTGGGATGGGAAGATGGGGAGAACTTTGTGTCCTATCTAAGTGTTGGGGTTTTAATCAGGGATAGTGATGCCTAAGTTACTTGTCATAAAAGCATTTCATTCTGGAAGGCCAAGAGTCCAGGTAAATGAAAATAAATATTTTAAATGTTGGAAACTTAAGAAACAAACACATAATGTTTAACACATTTCTTTTTCTGGCATAGACTTTTCTGTAACTTTGCTGAGACTTTGTCACTTTCTCTTATTTCTAGCTAGAGTTTTCGTGTTCTTGTCTGCTTCGTGTGATTACAGAGTGAGCAGGGATGGACAGGTCCCCTCTAGCCCCCCACCCCGAACAATCTAGCTGGAATTTGCTTTCTGAAGGTTTCTTGTGATTTTCTTCACAAAACTATATGAAGTATATCATGAGATGTATTCTAGGCAGAAACTGCATGTCCTCAGAAAGTTGCCTGGTTCTCTAGGCCTTAGTTTTCCCTATCTGCTAAGTGGGTGTTAATAGTACCTACCTACTTAGGTAATCATAAGAACTAGATAGTAATATTTTAAGACTGCTTAATGTGGTACTTGATAACAGTCACATGGTATGTTTTGTTTCAGATTTTCTACAAAATTAAGAATCTGACAGTAAAGATCCCTTGTCTTAAAACAAAAACAAAAATGAAAACACCCCCCCCCACAACCTTATTGTGCTAATCTCTTACCTTGTCCCAGGACCTGGAGTGAACCTTGTAATTTCTAGGTGGGAACAAGCGATACCCCAAGCCTCTTCTTTCTCTTCCCATTGCAGTTGAATAAGAAAGAATGACCTGTGAAGAGCATCTGTGGGGGTGATCACACTTCTTCATTATCAGACAAGAGAGACCCTTTGCTGGTAGCACAATAAGACATAGATTTCTCAAAGTTCCCTTCAGTATATTTGACCTGGACACTGAGATAAGAACAGTTGGGAGGTCAAGACCACCTCCAGTAGATAGGCATAGCCCCTGGGGGAGGGATGGGCCACCCACCCATCTCAAAGTTTTTAACCCAGAAATGTTCCTGGCCAAAGGAGGAAGAGGGTCACAAAATGGAGCAGAGACTGAAGGAAGGGCCAGCCAGGGACTGCCCTACCTGGGGATCTATCATGTCTAAAACACTAAACCCAACACTATTGCCATGGTCAAGAGGTGCTTGCTGACAGGAACCTAGTGTGGGGGTTCCTTGGGAGGTCCAGCCAGCAATGGACCAATGCAGATGTGGATGCTTGGAGCTCAAGGAACCTGGTGGGGGAGCGGGCAGAAGGACTGGAGGAGCAGATGGGGATTGAAACCCCATAGGAAGAACAACATAGGCTGACCTGACCACCCAATTCTCCCAGACACTAGACCACCAACCAAGGAGAGTACCTGGAGGGATCCATGGCTCCAGAGACATATGTAGCAGAGGATGTCCCTGCTTGACAGCAATGAGAGGTGGGAAGGCCCTTGGTCCCAATTGGGAAATGCAATGAAATATTTAAAATACAATTGTAAGCCTGAAATGGTATTTCTGGCCACCCCTTCTAATACTTCATAGTCCTGGATAATGCCCATGAGTTTCGTGAAGTACAGTGGAAGAGCAGGGAGGTGATGGTGCCAAATCCTACTATACTAATATGGGGCAACTGCTGAGGAGGAAGTGACTGTGGTCACTAAGGCCGACTGACCACTCGTTCTTGTTTCATGATGCTCCTGTCTGCTGGTGAGTCATAGTAGCTATGGTCTCCATCTTTGCCCCACCATTCAGCTCTCCTTGAACTTACCTTAATTATATTTCTTCAGATCTTGGAACCAACCACTATCTTTGGAAACAATTAAGATTTCTTTTGATGGCAAGGTAATGGCCTAGTATTTCATGCAAGTTGAACAGTTTGCTATTCATTTATTTATTTATTTATTTATTTATTTATTTATTTATTTATTTATTTATAGGATTATATGGTGCATTGTCCTTAACAGTTGCTGAGAGAAAAATTTCGTAGAGTAAATATATAGTTCTTGTACATGTTATGTGTATTTTGATGGGATTGTATCAGGATTCTGGTTGTTACTTGAATAAGTTATGGTCTTGATATCTGCCTTGCTCAGAGTCAGGGGTCCAAGAGCAGTGTTCTGCAAACAATTCTTATGGCTCATGGTACCCAGTTTTAATCTGAACGCTAATCTGACCACATAGGATATGGTTGTTCCTTTCCAATATGTTTTGTTTAAAACTGGTCACTGACTGTTTTGACTGTGAGTCTTAGCTCTTTCATTTCGCCACCCTGTCTGAAGCCATGTCCACATTCTAATGATTTCTTCTGCCACTGAATACACCATTTTTCTTTCTTTTTAATCTTCTAAATAGTGTTAAGATGTACTTGCTAAGTGTTTCATGGTGTATGTGGTGTGAGAAAAATCTATAATTGTTCTTGATTTGGATGTTTTGCAAGGTAATCAAATCCCAGGATTCGATAATCCAAGATAAATGATAGCACATTTTATCTTTGCATTTGTGAACTCTTATTATGCCGTTCTACAAATGTATAAACATTTTCTTTTCATAAAGCCATAGGCCTAAATTATGGCTGCTCATTAACAAATGGTTTCCATACTCTGAAACATGTGTGGGCAAGCCTTTTTTGGGCAGAAACTGCCTTGATTTGCATTTTCTGGGATAGAGCTAGGATTTTTATATTGAACTATACCTGTTCTTTTCTTTGGCCCTTAGGAGATAAGAGGTGTTTGTTACATATTTCCACAATGATTCTTCCTTTCCTTAAATAGAGATGGTGAAGCAAAGGAAGAAAAGATGTCCATAGCTGTGTTTTCTATTACACAGTTTAATTCCAACCACGTTTTAATTCCAACCATGTATATGGAGATATATATATAAACTGGAGTTTGACTGTGTGGCCGTCTGAATACAGTCAGCAGTTAGCAAATCGTTCATGTTTCCCCTGCAACTCACTTATGACAATGGAGGAAAAAAATGTTAGTGATATGTCAGGATAGCCTATACAAACAAAATGGCTAGCTTTTGATATCTAGATAGCATTGCAGTTACATATGGGTCAGACTATTCTGCCTCAGTGCCCTAAAACTGTGTTGCTTGCAAGTCTTGGTATTTATCAAGTGAATAAAATAGCTTGATGATCTTAAATATATCATGTTATATAATAAAAGGAGAAAGGAATTCATATTTGTTTAGATCTTGAACCCATTTCTAATACATGGGCTTTATAACCAAAATATTAATGTTATGTTTTCTAGAATCTGAATCTTTCTTTGTGTGGTTGATTCCTAAATATATCTTGCTTTTTCTTTGGGCTGAAGGATGAGTGGCTTCTTATGATCACTCATGAACCCAGTTAAATTTTCGGTGTACCACATCTTGGGACAGGTCAGCTTCTTGTGGGACTTGTATTCACAGAACACAGAGCTGGTGCCCCACTGGGCATCAGGCTTATGTTGAAAATAGTTATTCTTTGTAAGTCAGTAAACATATTTCTTTAGTTTTGTTTATTCTTTTGAAGTGGAAAAGGAGGTGCTTTTCTTTTCTTTTTTTTTTCTTTAAAATTCTTGGCCGTTAACACAATGTTTTGCACAAATGACTTTTTCATTTCACTTTCCCTTGAGTATTCTGCCCCTCAGAGACATCTTTCCTTCCCAGTCCCTGGCTGGAATAGCTGTCACCAGGCTGTAGAGCAGTCACATTCCATAGCTTCTTGCCTGGCTATCACAGTCATAAAGTTCAGCCAAGTTGTCACGGGTTTCTTTTTAATTTTCTTTCAAATTAAACATGGAATGAGAGAATGTTGGCATGCTTCAGAAGCAGAGGTGCTAAGACGATGTTCTGGGTCTTTTCCAAGATATGTAATTTTCCTCCTCAAAATACATTAGTGAAATGTTTAGCCAAAGACAACCATCCTCCTGTAGCAGTTTACCAAGAGAGTGATCTAAAATATTAGCTGTAACTTCAGAAACAGATTTTTGTTTTGTTTCTCAGTATGAAGCAAATAAGTCTTTGTATGGCAGTGTTTCACAGACAAAGCAGGTAAAAGGCACCCTCACCTGGCGGGGCTGCAGAGGCCACCATGGCCTTCTCTCCTTTGGCACTCTGCTATTTCACACTAGGCTTTTTAACTCTCTAAAGCTTTTTACCAAAAAGAAGGCAGATTTTTTTTTTTAAGTGGCAAAACATTAACCTTACATGTAAACAGAGGAAGCATTTTAATCCAAACAAACTTCCAGCTACAAATTGAGTATACTTAGCCATCAGGTTTAAAAGCTCTGTTTGTCAAGGCCTTTGTTGTTACTTAATTGCTCTAACTGCCCTCTCTTCCTCGCTGACTGGCTGCAGCAGGCTGTTTTCACTTTCCTCAGCCTCTAGGCCAGGATCATTCCCACCCAGTGCCTCTTCCCTCTGGGCAATGGGAGCTCCTATCCTCCTTTTGAGTTTGTTTGTTTCTTTATGTGTAGTGTGTTTCAACTTTGTGCTTTTCCAGGGCTTGTTGCATTAACACTTAGTGGCAACCGTTTGTAGTTGCTGCAGATGGTGAACCCTATAGATAACGGGTTGAGGGGGGTCAGGCATGGGAGGCGGCAGCTCCTCCAGCTGTCCTGCGTTGAAACCAGCAATTCCTCAGTTCCGTGATACCACCACTCTGCTTGTTTCCTGGTGCCTTCATCTGCCTCTTATCATTGTTGGTGTGTGTGTGTGTGTGTGTGTGTGTGTGTGTGTGTGTGTGTGTGTGTGTGT
>NW_021604565.1:19499184-19579082 GCF_004785775.1 Grammomys surdaster | reverse complement strand
TGTGTGTGTGTGTGTGTGTGTGTGTGTGTGTGTGTGTGTGTGTGTGTTTGAAAGCTTGTCCTCACCTACTCCCACTGACCAGCCCTTCCACTCAGCTTCTCTTTCCTCTCTGCCTCTAGGCATCAGAAGAAAGCCCTGTGAGCAACAAATTGCTTCAGTTTTTGTACTAGCTTCAGGCATCGTCTTGCCTTTCAGTGTTTAATGAGTGCAGACTAGGCAAATACTCTACCACTGAGTGTGTGATTTTTCCAAACCTTTACTGCAGCTGCTAGACAAATGATTCACTCATTCTCTCTCTGTCTCTCCCTTTCTCTCTCCCCCCTTCCCTCCCCTCTTTCCTCCCCTCTCTGCTCCTCTCCCCTCCCCTCTCCTCCTCTCCTCTCCTCTCCTCTCCTCTCCTCTCTTGTCTTTCACAGGTGTTTCCTCCTTTCCTTTCTAATAAACAAATATGAAAACTTAGAACACAGGTGGTGCTGGAGACAATTTTCAATTTGATTTACATATTTGTGTTATGTGAGATGAATAAGTAAAACAGTACTGGGAGGGGGGGATTGGTTAGTTCAGTCAAAACATGAAGAAAACGTATCTCCTGTGAAGGTATTTGGTCATAGGAGGCTATTACATGTTTTAGTGCCCTGTGAACATATGTGTATCTTTATTAGCCTTGACAGTGTAAGTGTGTTTTCCATGTCAGATTTGGTGTGTGTGTGCGGTGGTGCTGGTCTGTGTATGGGACTGTGTACTTGCCTGTGTGTGTAGAGGCTGGAGGCTGATGTCAAGTATCTTCTGTTTCTTTCTATTTTAATCTGAGTCGGTGTTTCTGTTGAACTTAAAGCTCAACTGGGCTAGGCTCGCTGGCCACTGAGTGGTCACCAGCAATCCCGATATGACCTTTTCATAGGTTTGACCCCAATCTACGCATAGCAATAATCTTCTGTTTTGTTATTGCCATTGTGGCTCCATCCTGTGACCTGGCCTATTTAGTCATTCTTCCAAGTCTCAAATAAAGGAGAGAAAGCAGATATTACAATCTTTCACTTCAATTTGTGATCAAAGTACAAATAAAGGATAACCCCCTGTATCCATTACAAAGATACAGCGTTTTGAAATGATCCTGCATGGGCTTCCTTTCATTTTTCCTCATCTCTATCAATTAAATAGAAAGCTCACTTAACATTTTCATATGCAGATGTAATGTACGTTCGTCACATGCATCCCATCTGTCCTCTCCTGTCTCCTCCAGCCATTGCTATAGATCCTGTTCCTTTCTCAGCTAATTAACTTTCTAGTATCATTTGTGTGTATGTGTGCGCATTGTAATTTTTTAGGTTTTCTAATGATATTTTGTGTAAAGGATTATTTATAAGAGCATGACCTTCATACCAATGGTTATACTACTGATAAATATGGCTCTTTTCCCCAGCAACTACTATAAATATTTTAGAGCAAATCTAATATGTATTTATCCTGACATGCTGAATTATTCATTTATAAAGTGTTCAATTTTAGCAATGCATTGTCATATTTATCGAAAAATAACTGCTCAGTATCACTGAATACTTTATTACCCAATTCCCAAGATTGGCTAAAAGTGCTGTATTCATATTTTGTTTAATTGAATAAACATCTGGTTAGGAAAAGGATGCCTTAGAGACACAATTAAAGAACACTTTAGTTTTGATGTAGTTAGAGGATGTGAGGAGGGAATGAGAGAGAAAGAGAGAAAGACGGGGGGGGGGGAGAGAGAGAGAGAGAGAGAGAGAGAGAGAGAGAGAGAGAGAGAATTTCATATCCTCACTGAATTTCTTAAGTATTTCCATGGAAGGAACTAATACTTTCTCTCACTCTTTCTTCCTAACTGGGCACTATGAACTATCCCCTCCCAGAGAAGGAGCAATCTGAAGCACTTTTAAAACAATGTAACCCACAGCTTCCAGTTTAAGGACTGATTGCTTTTCACATTGCATTTCATGTCTGCACAGATGCAATGATTTCATGTTCCAAAGTTAGTCCAGCAATTACTGTTTTGATTGCTCTTAGGAAAAAAGCACACAAAGCATATAATGACTCAGCAAAAGGTATTGTCAGTGAGTTGGAATTTTTAGCTTTCCAGATAGGATGGAATGGCATAAAGAATGCACTGCTTTGTGTTGCCTTTTTAGAAAGTGATAGACTCATGCCCGTGCCTTCCACATGTTCCCAGCACATCACCAGAGCACAGACCACCATCTTTTCTTTACCCCTTGTTTATATTTTTTTCTTCTTAAAATAGTGTGCATGTGAGTTGCAAATATCTCCATCTGCCGCCTCGCCTCCTGTTCTTGACAAGGTCCCTCTTAGCTGAGACTGACCATGAACTCCTGTGGCTAATGCTTGCCCTGAATTCCTGTTGCCCCCACATCTTGAGTTCTGGGGTTATAGGCATGCACTACCACAGCAGGTCTTACATAGTGCTGGGAATGGGATCCAGAACCTTGATTGTTATTGTCTGACTCAGCTTCATCATCACTCTATGAGCTATGATTAATAAACAGTAAGCCATTAGCTCCCCTGTGCTCACAAAGACTTAAAAAATATATGTCATAAAAAGAAAATATATGTCATATTTTCTTTTCTAAAGATTTACTTTCCGTGCATGTGTGCATGTCTGTGTGTGTGTGTGTGTCTGTGTGTGTGTGTGTGTCTGTGTGTGTGTGTGTCTGTGTGTGTGAGAGAGAGAGAGAGAGAGAGAGAGAGAGAGAGAGAGAGTGTATGTGTGTGAGTATGCGTGTAGGTCAGAGAATAACTTTTGATTTTTCTCTCCATACTTTGTTTTTGAGCCAGCTGTCTTGTGTCTTGTTTCTGTTGCTGAGGTGCATAGCGAAGAAGAATCCAGCTGATTCTTCAGCCTCCATGGCTCACCTCACCACAGATGTGCTGAGATTACAGCCTCGAGCTATTGCATCAGGCTGGTTTTACGTGGGTCCTGAGGATAAAAGTTGTTAGGCTTTCATGGCTAGCACTTTTAACTCTTGATCCATCTCGCTGGTTTCAGGATTTATGTTTTCTTAAGAGAAAAATATGACTCCAAAGAAGCTTAATTTTGAACATTAATTGATTGCCTATATGATACCTTGGATATTTTCATAGTGAATACATGAAAAGATACTCTGAGTCAAAAGTTATGTGGTACCTGCCTTAGAGAGGTGCCTGAGATGCCTGTTGCCTGAAGGGTGAGAAGGATGAGTGATGGGGAGGGGACTAGGGCCAAGCAGAATTCTCTAAACAATACATCCCTCTAACAAAGGTCATGGCTGACATGAGATGCTAGAGAGGCTATAATACATCCTGGAGACAAAAGACTATGGTCTTCAACAGTTTGTTTTGTAGAACTTAACAGCAAATATTTTTGTTCCTTCAAAAGATAGCCAGGAAGACTGATAGAGAGAAGTTAATTTTTATTTCCTTATTTTAATCATGAAGTCAAGAAAAAAATACCTAAAATAGTGAATCAAAAGAGGACTGTGTTTACTTATTTATATAAACTGCATTATCCACAAAAGCCAGAAACTGTCCTCAGGAGGATGACAACACTGATGTGTGTCTACTCTCAACAAACTTATCATTTCAGGAATGAAGTGGAATGTGTGAGTTCACAGAGGATGTGTAACACAGGGACAAGGAGTATGTTTTTAAATTCTGGTGCATATGTTTGGTAAAGCCAAAAGTTGGTAGACACCACAGGTGCTTTTCTGTAACTTTCTTGTCTTCCTGTCCTGTTTTATGTTGTCTTTAGAATAAACTTTATTTTATTTATTTATTTATTTATTTATTTATTTATTTATTTATTTATTTTTGTTTTTTTTCGAGACAGGGTTTCTCTGTATAGCCCTGGCTGTCCTGGAACTCACTCTGTAGACCAGGCTGGCCTCAAACTCAGAAATCCGCCTGCCTCTGCCTCCCAATTGCTGGGATTAAAGACGTGTGCCACCATTGCCCGGCTAAACTTTAATTTTTGAATTGAACAAAGAGATTGAAGATTTTGGTTTCAGAGGCAAGATGGAGTGAGTAGTTGCCTTTGTTCTCATGCCCATGGTCTAGTCTTTAAAGCCCTCACCTATACAAGCTGCGCCTTGGTGACAGTTCCCCACTTTGTTCTTTCTTTCTGCTTCTTGCCACATTAGCCATTGCTAGAGTTGATTCGTCACTCGCACTGCGGTTGGAATGAAACATCAACCTCATTCTAGTCCATTGCCTTATCTTTCACAATTTGTGCTAGAAAATGAAGGAGTGAGTTGGTGCCTCCTTAAAACTCCAGCTGAGTACAGAAAGCTGAGGTCTTTCCTGATACAAAGTCATATTTCTTTCCCACTCTGTTCCATTCTTAGGAATCAACAAAAGAAACACATTCCATCCAAATTCCCAGTCTTCCAAATTCCCAGTTGCCAGCAAATTTATCTTCACATTTTCATTCACCTTATATCTTGACTTTGCAATACATTAAGATATTTAGATTTTCAGCCTTTACTCTTTGTATCAAGGGGTCAATATGTACATTCATCTTATACTGAAAGATTTTCTTGTAATCATGAAGTCTAGCCTTTTTTGAAAAAATGGATTAATATTCTGTTAATTTTTCAAAGCATTTGTAAAATATAGCACACTTGATTATTAGTAATACTAAAATTTAATTTTTAAGTTGACGGCATTAATAGGATCATTTAGTTATGACATAAGAAAGGAAGCATAGCAGGGCTGGGGAGTGTAGCTGCTTAAGCCTTCTGGAGTTCTGCTGACTGCATCATAAACCTCAGATGGGATACATGGAGCTGCAGGATTTGATGTTTCCTTTGCCTGAAGGAGTCCGATTTCTCCTTTTGAAGCAATAATGTTTACTCTCTTTCTATTGGATGCTATAGGTTTGTAATTTGCTTTTGGTTTTACTGTGTTGAATGTCAAGAGGCTTTGGACTTTTAAAGTCTTGGAATTTTAAGAGTGTAGGCACTCTATATTAAAGTTGGACTGATGTTTTACTTTGAGATGAACATGAGACACTGGAAAAGTTGTGCTCAAAATGATAAAAATGCTCAAAATGTATGAAGTTGGCAAAGGGTCGGATTGTCATGATTGATTTAGTCAGTTAGACACCTAGAATCATGACGAAGAGTAGAGTCTCAGTGTGAGACTGTAGAGATCAAGTTGGCCTGTGGGCAGCTCTTAGGAAGGTATCTTCATTATGTTAACTGATATGAGAGGATCTAGCCTAAAAGTGGGTGGCACCACTCTTTGGGTGTAAGAGAGTGGAGAAGGTGAGCTACGCATAGTTAGGCTTATAGCCTTTCTTTCTATGCTTTGATTGTGGCTGTGACTGGCAGTTTCAAGTTTGGCCCTGACTTCTCTGTAATGATGGACTGTGACCTGTGATTGTAAGCTGAATAAACTCCATCTTCCTTAATGTTGCTTTTGTCAGATTAGTTTTCTTATAACAGAAAATGAAACTAATATGCCAGTTTTCTTTTCTTTACTGTCTTAAGACCTTACCTTGCAAAGTTCATCCCCTCCAATCTGTTTCCAAACTAGCATAGAGTTGAGGAAAAGGGAAAGTTCTCCTTTACATGAAAAGTATGTGAAGAATAGCTAGTAAGACTTGGAGTCTTCTTAAATACATGCTTGTGTTCCTTACCAGTTTCTTACTAGTCATTACTACAAAATCACAGACTTGTCTTTATTGTTACTCAACACAATGTTACCCAGAAGAAGAATTATTGAAGTGTGGCCATCAGATGTAACAATGTTCATCATTATCCTCTTCCCATCCGTTAGAGAATATTCAATCTGTAAATATACTTTTCAAGTTCTAGTTTGATATTTCGTTTGGTGGAAAAAAATGTTTGGCTTCTTTTCTCTTTCCATTAGTCATCACTGCTCTTGGGAACAGTGTGATAAATGTCGCCTTGCAGATGCCTCCCAGTGTAAGGGTCTGTGAGTAATGCTTCCTGGGCCTTCACATTAGTTGTAAATTGAAGATGATTTTTATAGGATGCCTTTTCTTAATATTTTAATGTGTGGAATATTTGAGGGTAGAATTTTACATGGCCATAGGAAATTGTTTTGTATTTACTGTTTAAATTATTAAAACATTAAGATTATAATTACATCATTTCTCCCTTTTCCTCCTTCAAAGTCCTCACACACAAATCCCCTGCTGTTTTTCAAATTTATGGCTTTTTAAAAGACTTTAGTTGTTGTCAAGTGTGTTTTCCAAGAAAATAGATAACATTTGATCAGCTCCTATAATGTTACTTGGTAAATCTATATTTTCAGGGAGTTTTCTTTTTAAATATTACTTTGAATATTGCCATGATATTTGATAATAAACACTTAAATGTTAGACACCAGCAATTGATAGCATTTTATCCAGTCTTACAATAATCCTTAGACAATATTTAATAGAGGTCCAAAATGTAAATATTTTAGGCCTCCTGGGTCATATTTCTATAGCAATTCCTTAGTTCTGCCTTCAGAATCCAAAAATAGTTGTAGATGGTGTGGAAAGTAGTACACATCGTTCTATTGTAAAAACTTAAAAATGAAACTTGTCATGGACTAGATTTGGCTTCTGGGCCTTAGTTTGCTAACCTCTATTACATAGGATGTCCTTTTCAAACAGTAGGGTAACAAAATACAAAAATGAATGCTGATACCCAAATGTGAGTTGTACCCCCAAATCACATTATTCTAATAAATCAGAATCAGGATTTGAACTGACTCTAAGATATAATGATTCAAATTGTCTATCATCTTTATCTATCTATCTATCTATCTATCTATCTATCATCTATCTCTCATCTGTTTATCATCTATCTATCATCTATCTATCTATCTATCTATCTATCTATCTATCATCTATTTATCATGTATCTATATATGACTCAAAGATATGATTCAAATTGTCTATCATCTATCTATCATCTATCATCTTTTTATCATCTATTATGTATCTATCATCTATCTATCTATCTATCTATCCCTGTATGTATCTATCATCATCGTCATCTATCTTCCATTTATCATCTATCAAAAGTGTGTGTTTTTGTGTGCTAAGATGACAGTATAAGATTCTACAGTTTAATTGATGAGATAGCCAAAAAATAACATTTATTTTTCACAGTTTTATATCAATATTTTCACATGACAAACTAAATATCTTTATTATTGATGAAAGCTGATAGAGTAGCTTAGAATGTCTGAAAATAACTTTTCTAATTTATACTGGATATAGACTGGCATACTCAGAGATAGGCTTGTTCCAAAGAAGAAACGATGCTGGAGATGGTTGGTCCACAATACATAGCTCACTGTTCAAAATTCTATAGCCAGAGAACTCTCTTTCCCTTCTTGTGGAAGGTTAATAGGGACAAGAGGCTGGAATAACACTGTTCAAGCAGTATTTCCAGGTGAGAATCTTGAAACCCTGTTGATTGAACAATATATAGAATGGCTAGTCAAAATTGACAGACATGGAACTTTTTGGTATACACATGTTATCTCCTAGGGGAACCACTAGGCTGGACTATCAACAGACCTGAGAATGACCTAAGATAGTTTTGAAAGGTATGAAGAGTGCAACAAGATTTAATGCTTGCTGAAACTTTGATTGCATGGTTTAATTTTTTGATGTCTCAGTATTTAAAAATATGTACTGTTCTTAATGCAAATAATTTATTTGGATCCAATCCATTCCCCATTTATTCCCTTCCTATTTATCTTGAATCCCTTAATCTCACTTTCCTTTGCAATGTCAAGTAACCCCCTGTCTGGTTTAGGGTTTATATTGCAACAACAAAACACCGTGACCAAAAAGCAAGATGGGGAGGAAAGGGCTTATTCAGCTTATACTTCTACAGGGAGACTATACAAGAAAGAGTGCAGATCTATGAAAATAAAACCAGATAAAACTATATTGATGAATGAGGAAAAAAAACTAGTGATTTACAGTTTCTCAATGTACTTATTGAAGTATTTATATTGAAGTACATTGGTGAGTATTTGCTTCTCTTCCTTAATCTTGGACTATTTTATTTCATTTTCATTGCAAAATAGATTTAGATCTATGGAAAGTTTAAAAATTGCACCTTGCCTAATCATCTACTTCAACCTTTTAAATGTTAAAATTTTATCATATTTAATACTTGTAGTATCATATTAACTAATTTTCTAGAAATTTTGTAGATTGAGGACACAATGTTCTTTCCCTCCAAAAAACTACATACACATATATTTTCTTAAAACCAAAGCTTTGTTATTTGTAAATCACATGTCCTTTTAGAACAAGGAAAATAAAGCTGACACAATACTGTTTAGTACATAGGATTTATTCAGATTTTGCTGATGCCCAGTAATGGTTATTTAGTAAAAGGGGACCTCCTGCTTTAGAGCCTGTCCTCCATCACATGTTGGGGTTTAACATCTTGTTTCTTTATTTTCCTTTAATCTGGATCACTTCAGACATCTAGAGGTCCTTGTCTTTCTGTAGCTTGACAATGTTTTTTTCAACTTATTTTTTATTGAGAATAGATGTTGTTCATACAGTATATTTTGACTATGTTTTCCCCTTAATAATACTAAAACAAAAAAGGAAGCAAACCAGAACAAGGAAAACAGAAGAAAAAGAACCAAAGAAAAATCACACAAGAAACACAGAGATGCAGAGACACACATGTACACATAGGAGTTCCATCAAAATATTAAAGTGGAAGCCATAATGTATATGTAAAGGACCTGTGTTGTTAAACACACACATAGACTGATGCACATAGACAGATACACATAGACACATACACACCTTGACAAACCATTATGAGACATAGATACTCCAAAGATGCTTGTGTTTGCCAGCTATTGCTGGGTATGGGGACAGCTCTTAAGAGTGGTTTGTGTTCTTAGTGAGACTCTATTGGAGAGAACTAATTCTTTATTTGTAGTTCGTTATCAATTGGAGATAGCTCCTGGGTTAGAGAATTGAGGTTTGTGTCCACTTTTTGAGTCAACCCTGGAACCCATCTGGTGTAGACCTGTGCAGGCCCTGTGTATGCTGCCAGTCTCTGAGTTCATATGGACCTGTTGTTTCAGGAAGGCCTTGTTTCCTTGGTGCCCTCCAACTTCTTTGGCTCCTTCACTCTTTTCACCTCCTCTTTCACAGGGCTCCTTGAGTCATTAGGGGAGGAATTTGATTGGACACATCCCATTTAATGTTCTAAAGTTTTTCACTCTTTGCATATTTTCCAGGTGTGGGTCTCTATTTTTTCCATCTGCTGCAAGAAGCAGCTTCTCTGATGATGGCCAAACAAGGCACAGATCTATGAGTGTAACAGTAT
The DNA here is from genome assembly GCF_004785775.1 of Grammomys surdaster. Taxonomy (NCBI): domain Eukaryota; kingdom Metazoa; phylum Chordata; class Mammalia; order Rodentia; family Muridae; genus Grammomys; species Grammomys surdaster. The sequence goes on along the minus strand of NW_021604565.1, from coordinate 19,569,726 downwards.
GTCATCAGGAGTTATTTTAAGGCTACTTTCCTTTATCAGAACAGTAGTATTTGGTTTTGCCCTAGGTCCCTGGCTTTTCTAGTCTCAGGTTCATGTTCACACAAGCAGTGCTGGGAATGGGTTCCATCTCTTGATGGGGGTATTACATCCCATCAGATATTCGTTAGTTTCTTCCTTAAGCTTAGCATCACTGTTGCACATTTTGTAGGCAGGTCTTTATTGTGGATGGAAGGGTTTGAACCTGGGTTGATGTTTACAGTTCTCCTTTGGAAGTATGCAGAGCACCTTCTAGTACCATGAACACTAGTCTGCACATTGAAAGCTGTATGTAGGCACCAGCTTGACTTTTCCACTTTCAATACATTGTGTATGTGTTCTCTTCAGCAGTAGGGTCTTACTACTAGTTCTCCTAGTTTGTGGAGAGCAATCAGCAGACTTGGCAGAAGCCTGGGTTGTTTGCAGGCTCCCATGGGGGCTCCTTTGCCAAGGACTATTAGATGTAATCCATTCCCATAACTGCATGCTTCCTTTGGTGATGAGAGGTGTCCAGTTTGGGGTCTCTCTTGTTATGTGTCTTGTTATTTGTTATTTTATTTATGCCATTATAATGCACATATTTTGGGAAGCTTCTACTACATTAAGATTCCAATGACCTTTCAAATGACCCTTAGTTTTATCTGTCCTTCTCCCATCTGTATTCCCCTCCAGCTATCCCGTATTCTCCTCCACCTTACTCTCTGCCTCATTTGATCCTCCTATGTCCTCCTCGCTGTGCTGGATAGTTTTTATGTCAATGTGACATAAACTAGAGTTATCTGAAAAGGGGATCCTTAATTGAGAAAATGTCTCTGTAAGATTGGACTGTAGGCAAGTCAGTAAACAGCAGCTCTCTGTGGCCTCTTCATCAGCTCCTGCCCTGATGGAATTCCTGTCCTGACTTCATTTGATGATGAACCGCGATATTGAAATATAAGGAAAATAAACTCTTTCCTCCTCAAGTTGCTTTGGCCGTGGTGTTTCATCACAGCAAAAGAAACCCTAACTAAGCCACTCCTGATCCACAACTATCTATTCTAGAGAATGTTGGTCTGTACGTCAGTCTTCTATTTGCTCTTTTCTCATGCTTCACCATGATTGGACTGAAGAATTTTATCTCTGTCTGGGATATGATAGGAATGTTTGCTCTCAGTGCATTGTATCAAGAAGCACCTGGTGCCATGCTAATCCAATTCTAGTGATATAGTTTAGTTGTACAGTCCCTAGTTCCTCTTTGATATTACCAAGTATCTTATGTAAGACACTTTGACACACTATATTGAATCTTGTTTCTTTAAAAGTGAGGAGGTATGTGGAAGTGTTGAAAGCAGTGATTCATAATCTATGGGTCACGACCCCTTAGGGGGTGTCAAGGACCCTTTCAAAGGGATCACCAAAAGCCATCGGAAAACACAGATATTAACATCATAATTCATGACAGTAGCAAAATCAGAGAAGCAAAATCACAGGGAAGTAGCAATGAAAATAATTTTATGGTTGGAGTCACCACGACATGAGGAACTGTTAAAAGGTCACAGCATTAGGAAGGTTTAAAAACACTGATTTAGAGGGAGGAAAGGAAAAGGAGAAATGTAACTATATTATAATTTCAAAACATAAAAATGTATTAAATTTTAATATTTAATGAATTAGAATTTAATTAAATGTTTTAAATTTTAGTATTTATTTGTATGTTTGTATATTTGATGGCATATGCATACAATGGCACATATGTGAAGGTTAGGGGACACCTTGCTGGCATTGTCTCCTTCCATCAAACTCAGATCATCTGCTTTTGCTGGCAAGCGCTTTATCTGCTGAGCCATCTTGCTGGCCTAAACTTTTGTTTCTTATCATACATTCATTAAATGCCTTTAGCTAGAATAAGAAACTAAGACTGGAGATTTCTAGCAAATGCTCTTCTAGTTCCTCGATAATTTCATGGAATGGAATTTTAGGGTATGAAAGAACTTTCCCTTCTTCCTGCTTTATGTATTCATCTGTTTACTTAGGGATATTGACTCATGATTTGTTCTCTTCTGTTCTGGATTGGTTATAATCTGCTGCTATTTATCTTGTTGCTCAAACAATCTCTGATTGGGCATGAGTCTCTCTGGTCTTTATGGTGCATGCTTAGAATTCTGGGAACACTGCACTGCTCTCCGGAACCAGATGCCTCCAGCAGATTTTGTACTTTTTTTGACCCAGCCTTAGAGTCAGCATTTCTTCAGAAGAGTCCTTTGGTTGACAATGGGAATTTAGAAAAAAAAATCTGTATGCTGAGTGAATTCTTTGCTTTGGGGCTTTTGAAGCAATCAGAGCCCAGAAGGAGGCATGTGTCTGTGTATATACCTCTATATAAATTCATATAGACCTCCTTCTGCTTCTATCTATTTTGGGTTTCTTTTCCCCAATCCTTGTGATTTTCTTGATTTCAATATGGCACACAGCAACATAACTTTCGAAAGGTGAAGCAATGAAGAAAGAGGTGTTTGTATTTCCAGCAGACTGCTATGTTAATAACAGTCATGTTCCCCTTTCTAATCCATTCTGTTTACTCCTGCTTGCAGTACATACCTAGCCTTTCTCATTTCCAATTTAATTCATATTATGGTTCTTTTTGCACAAAGAAGCACATATGTATACTTTCACATTTATATTTTGTTTTGGAATCAAAAGATAGCGTGTAATAGCATATATGATATTCTTTAGATTCATCAGATATCTTACTAATTTTTTTCCTGACGAGGTCTCACTATGTAGCTTTGGCTATCCTGGAGTTCCCTCTGTAGATCAGGCTGTCCTTGAACTCTGGAGATCTTCCTGCCTCTGCTTCTCAAGTCCAAGAATTATTCATTTTTATGATGAGTGTATTATTCCATAATTTATTCAACTATTCTCCTGTATATGGCTATTTATATTTTCTCCAGTATTTTACAGTCATAAGTTGTGTAGAATTTTGCTGCAAAAAGTCTGCAAATATATTTTCTTGTTAACTATTTTTATTTCACTTAGGCATTCCAGCTCTTTAAAAGGTGTTTTTGGTGAAGCGGATCTTTGAGATACATTTGTTAAAGTGTTTTCTTTCCTTTAAAAGTACCCTCACTGTATAAATTTGTTAGCTTCTTTTAAACATAGAAACATACTATATTGGGACTATACACCATGAAATTTCAGTAATTCAATTCATGTTTAATGTGTGGTCAAAAGAACCCTTATGCTTCCTGGCTTTTTATTATCTTAGGTAATCTGAGTAGCTTCTAACAAGAGGTTCTAAAAGAATCTGGGTAGCTGGTTTTAGAGCGGTAATTGAGACACAACTCTGCATAACTCCTTCCATCCACCGCTTCCTCCCCTTGCACAGGACAGATGCCTTAAAGACCATGAACCCGGCCATGTGTATTAAGAGCTGTTCTTTTATTATCAGTAGTTTTTTGAGATGTGTTTTCTAAGTGTGGTTATCAAATATCTATTATCCGTAATCATAACAAAATGTCCTATTAGATGCAGCTGTATCTATTGCAGCTTTAAAATACAGCTTTAAAATAGAGATGGACCAGGGCCTCCTACCACACATTCACTGTTCTGTTTTATGTCTGGTTGTCCACCTATGAGGAAGCCTGTCTTATTTTTACTTGTATATCCTTTCTCTTAAGTGTTCAAATGCTGCTGGCTGCTTAACTCTTAATCTACAAATCAAAGCATATCATTTGAGTTCAGATGCCATGTGTTGCACTTTATCTGATCCTCATGCACTTGAACTCCAGTTTCCTCCACAAAGACCCTGTTGTTCCTGGTCTAATTTATTTTAACCAGAAGCTGGTGGTTTCTACGTGTTGCTTTCCGATGGTCTCTGCAGGATAGAGTGGTGTGCTCTTCCTGGATGGTGAGAGCATTTGATTAAAGGAATACAATTTTATTGTCTCAAAATAATGATGGGGATGTGTCATCTTCACTGAATCTAAAGAGAAAATTATTGAGTATGTATGGATACGGATGAACTGTGGGAGTTAATTTAAACTGCTTATTAAGTGATTTATTGTAAGGAATCAATTTCCCTGTTTCTCTGTCTTTTTCTCCATCCCTTTCCTCACATTCTCATTTTGCTATATCTGTAATATACAAATAAGCACCAAGTAGGTTAGGACCCACAGGTTGAGAATCAACTCTACAGTGAAACAAATGTACATGGTCATCATTTCCCATAGCTATATGTGTTACCTAACATGATCAGTTTCTGTTTGTTCTATGTTTATTAGCTACCACACCCTTCATTCCACATAAACTCATATGTGTTTAGGCCTGGGGATAGAGTAGAAGTTCTATTTCTTCCCAGAGCAATGTCCCCAGGGGTGAGGACATGAAGAAGCCCCCCCCCAAAATTTTGGTGCTACTGATAGAAAGGAGAGAGTTACGTCTTTCATGCTTGGACACATGTGCAGTCACATTTTCTCATGCCTGATCTCTTGTCCTGGCTCTTGCTTTAACTTATCTCCCCAAGATCTCAAGAAGAAGATGGAGGGAAACTTTCTGAGGTACATACTGCCTCTGGGAAGTACTAAGAATGAGACGAGACGTTTTTTAATGAACTGCTAAGGCTTAGAGAACTGAAGTGGGTATAGCACTTGCCAGGCAGAGTTCCCTTAGATAATGAAGGTTGAGGAAGCCATCTTTTATTTCTCTCTGAGCCCATTGACCTGTGAGACCCTTAAGGGCAACCAAAGTGAAGGGTAATCTTTATCTTTTAAGAGGTAGACAACACTGCTCCCGTCAAGCATGCTGGGGAATTTTATGTATCTCCAACACTAATGTTCTCCAGGCTCATGAGAACCAAAGCAGTTTTTACCTGTGTTATGGGAAGAGGACATTGGAAGAGACTTTTTGTTTAAAAGCACCTTAAAATGAAAAAAAAAATGGGTTTTCATATGTATAAACTATAGTATATCTTTATTTGTTTTTACTTATGGAATCTGTATTCTGTACTTTGGAAGTGATATCTAACTAGAAAAGTGAAGCTTGGGGTAACTGAAGAAAGGGAACCTTTAATAAAAAGAAGTAATTTATTTATATATTCTGTTGAGTCAAACTGTTTCAGCAAGTTAACAATTTATTTGTCAAGGATTAACCTTTAAACAGATGATCTATTCAACATCTCATGATGTTTACAATGGTTGTGAAAAAGCCTTAGAGATATCTTTCCCTTTGCCACCTAACATTCTATTAAATTTGGCATACCATGCAAGCATATGTTGTCAGACTGTCTGTTCCTGATGACAAGGAGCCTTAATTTAGTTTCTAAGGAGGCAAGTAAAAACAGTATGTTGCTGGGGAGGGACTGGGAAGGGTAGAAGGAAGGAAAACTGTAATCAAGATATATTGCATGAGAAAAGAATCTATTTTCAATAAATGAAAACCAGAGTCTCAGAACAACCATAATGGAAGCGGCATTTGTTTAGGTAATAGCGTTGATGTCAATATTGTATGTGTTGAGTTGAACTCTTGGTGTGTGAGGGTGTACAGAGAATGACATTTTTATGGGAAGGTACATAGCACCACTGCATGATTTCACCAGAATGTGAGAAGTGTGATAGAAATAGCTTGGGGGAGCTTTCTTGATTTACATAGGGCCTTTAACTCTAAAAGTGAGACTATCAGAGAACTATTCTATGGAGGATACAGTGTTCTTAAAATTCCTCGTGCCCCTTAAGTGAGGTAATTGTTTATTACTTTAGTTCATCCTTGGTCCATCCCAGGACACAGTAAATAACAAAAAATGTTTGTTAGTGGACAAATGAAGAAAGTGGAGACTATATGAAACATGAATTTGAATAATAACTCAGAGTAAGGGCATGATGGTTGGATGCATTTGTGGAGTAGATGAAAAACAGAAGTAGGAATTCAAAGTTTGGGTTTCACGCTTTGTATACTGATCCTAAATCAGAATGCTATTTAACATTGTTTGGGAGGTGGGAGAAAAACCATAATCGGTTTTAAATTAAGATAAAGAGATTTATTTGTTTTTAAATAAAGCCTTTTGATATTTTTCTGGAAAAGATGTTAGGAAGATACGAGGGTTATGAAGTTAATGCAGATTGATATATTCTGGGGTGAGAAATGAATGGGTTAGTCTTCTGTGTTTAAAATCCTGCTGTCTACGTATAAGGATTTCTTGATTTCCCATTTTTAAATCTGAATGTCCCTTATTCTCTTGCTGAATGGGTATTGCAATAATCTCATTTTGGCTTTGTAGGTACAAGAAGAGAAGTAAGCATGCCAACAAGACACCTGCTTTCTTACTACAATTTTACTGTTTTTCAAAGAAGCTAATCAGAATGCCCATTGACAGATTTTGTGTGTATGTGTGTGTACATGTATGTGTATGTATTATGCATGTGTGTGAATGTGTGTATATGTGTGTAGAACACTATTCAAATATAAAAAGAACAAAATCTTGCCACTTGTTGCAAGATTTATAGAGGTGGAAGACATGAGCAGAGACAAATATCACATGTTGTTATGTATGGAAATGTAAACAAAAATCAGCCTTGCAAGGAGGGAGGGAAGATGGATTGAGGCTGGATTTAGGAAGTAGAAGACAGCTAGGTAGAAGGAAACAGGGTCAGTATTCAGTAACCTAGAAGTGTAAATATACCATAGTTTGTTATATATTTCAGAATACCTAAAAGAATTGAATTTATCCATAGATAGAAATAATAAATGACTGAAGAAAAGGAATGGGTATTATCATGATTTTTATCGTTACCAGTTGTACATGCACAACATGATTTTCTGTGCTCGATAAATGCATACTGATATTTTATGTCAATTAAAACAGAGGCAATTGTATTGTATGCACTGGGTGAATGGAAGGAAGCATGCTTTGGAGAATGAAGACTCAGCATTTGACAGTTATCTGTGGTGAGAGGATGGGTCTAGGATGGAAGCATGGTTTTTGATTGGTGAGATAGACACATACATTTCCCAGACAGAGCTTCTAGTCAGGCTGCTGATTTCTCATCAAAAACAAGAAACTAAGCTGGTATTGATCTTACCTCTGCTTAGTGTGCTAAGCAACAGATCTTGCCAAATTGCCCAGGACTGGGGAAAGCAGAGTTTCAGTCATTTATTTTGCTTAGATCTGTGACCATAGATTGGTAGGCAGGTAGTAATGTATGATATTGGTCTTATTACGAATCTCAAACAGTCTGAGGTGCTATTCCTAAGAACATGTTGTGAATAGCATGTGCCCAATGAGGTACTACAATGTTTGTAGGAAAAATGTATATAATATCTTTAGTCAATCAGCAACTCCTTTGGTACTTTCTAAGTCTGTTTATTTTTTTTATATATGATAGCAAAACAAAACAAAAACTAGGCTGAGAGAGAAATGAATAAAGGAATACAAAAATGAAAAACAAACAAATGAAACAGCCAAGAAAACAGAAACCATCAAAGGAAAGTTTAAATGTAGTTTACGAACATGTGCTTGACAGTTGCCTTGAGCTGAAAGTCTCTGGAAACCTGACAAAACTGAGAACCTGTTATAGAGTATGGATCAGCTTTGCAAAAGATGAGGTAAAGGCCTAAATGAATCACAGTCCTTTTATGCGTAAAAAAAAAAAAATCAGAGTTATGGGATAGAGAGATGGCTCACTGCTGGCTGTTCTTCCAGAGGACCCAAATTTGGTCCTTGGCATTCATGTGACACTCAACAACTGTTGGTTACTCTCGTCCCATGGAATCTGGCACCGTCTTCAGGCCTCTGTAGGTATTAGAAGTACATATATATATATACATATACATGTATATGTACATATACATATGTGCAGCAAGACACCTATACATATGGATAAAATTAAATTAAACATTTAAAAAAGAATTAGTGCTACATAAAGTCCTGAATATTGGATCAAATTCATTTTTTGAATTTGAATATATCAAAGATTGTGAATGTCACAGACCAGAAATTTAAAAAAAATCTATCACGTGTTTCTCTATAAATCTTTTATAGAGTAAATATATTTGCTATATTTAAGTATACCATAAGCCGAGTTTTAGAACTATTGTAAACATGCATGCAGTAACAGATACAGTTCTTGAGTTGACACGAAATCCATTTTCACATGTGAATCATTTCATGTAAGAGCCAAATTACTAAAAGATGAAGGCATGAAATTTAGAGCATTGGCACTTTCAGATTTTGGGTCTTTTACAGACGAAATTTTAGCACTTGGTGATGTATGCATTTAGTTTTAATGCTTTGTCTGGGTTTTCAATCATATCCATACCTTTTTTCTGTCCTATTAAACACAGACATTTGGCAAATAAGAACAAAGAGATTTAACTCTAACTAAATACGAAATTCCTTAGACTTGAATGATGTCTTTATTTTTGCTGAGTCTAGAAAGAAGTAAGCTTTAACCAATACTGGGACAGCATGAAATTTGGAATCATACATGTATGGCCTTGTCTTGTATGTAGAAAAGTACTTCTGTGTGGTCTAGTTTTATTTGGTGTGGTTCTGGTTAAACTGTTTGGCAGTTTGAGGCCTCCCTGTTGACCTAACAGAGATTTGGGAAATATCAGTGAAATACCACAGTGTGAAATGATTTATTACAAATGTCATGTATCATTAATATAACCATTTTTCCATTGGAACTCCAAGTTTTTATTTACGAAAATGTGAAAAGCATGTGGATCTTGTAGGTAAATGAGACCACACTTTCTCAGTGATTCACTTTAAAATGAGTTGATCTGTGTTTCCTCCTTCCCTCCATCTCTTCTGTCCTTCCCAGCATCTCCTATATCACAATGTGGTCCTGAACTAATTGTGTTGTAGAGAGTGACCTAGAACTTCTGATCACCCTCTGAATGCTGAGATTCACCCTGCATTACTATGCTTGGTTATGTGTTGCTGGAATCTATATGCCAGGGCTTTGCCTGGTAGGCAAGCACTCTACTGACTGAGGTATATTACACCACCATCCCCTTGTGTGCGTTTCTTACATTTCTTACTTTATGAGTCATTTTCTCTGGAATGGTATTTCTTCTCTAAATGTACCCTCCAATGAAACTGAAAACACTTCTGTTTGTCTGAATCTGGTCTTAGTATGTTAGAATACTTTATTTTAAGTAAAAGAATCCTTGTTTATATTGTAGTCTCTGATATGCAATCAACTGCTCTGCTGTCAACTATAAAGCCTGCTTTACCATTCATTATCTTGGGATTTCTCTTAAGAATCACCTCGAGATTTTCCCCAACTTCTCAATTGTGTTGGATATTCTGCTTCCTAGATTTTCTTTCCTTTACTGCCCTGCTTTTATGGGACATACCCAACAGTAGTTCTTTGAGAAAAGATACATGTATCCTACCGCCTTAAGACCATACACAACTGTTTGGGTGGCATTGGTATTTGTTAGATCTTTTCACTCTTCACACTAGCCTTAGGATGGATGCTACTACTGCATAATGCCCCCCTCCCTTTCTCAAATCCCAACCTTTCTCACTGTCCTTTCCAGGTCTTTTTCAAGAGATCAAGTACAGTGTATGTAATTTAGAAGCTGATGCTTCTCTTGAAAGCTATCATTACTTCAAGCAATTTCTTGCTTTTATCTTCAAGAGTGGTGAGAGTTATTGACTACTAATATCTTATTTTTGTTTTGGCAAACTAAGGCTGGATAGTAAAGTTTCATAAGCAAATTTTTTTTCCAGAAAGTTTTACAATAGGGATTAAGAGACCTCAGTGTAGCTGGGCTAACTCTTGGGTACAAGAAGTAAAATCTGGGACATATCATCAAGGAACATGAGAGTAGGCAAGTGGGTATCGGAGTATATAGGAAATCACTCCGAGAAGATTCGAGTAGAGGAGATTCTGAAAAGACTGAACTGTCTCCCTGACTTTACCAGGGTGATCAGGTGTCCAGAGAGAAGGGACTCCATCAGACATCCAGACTGACTATTCCCTCTCAACTTGCTTAGTCAATTTTAGAATTAGTTGTGCCCAGCAATGGACCAAATCTAAGGACTGTGGAAGAAAAGGGCTCAGAGGAGTTTGGTGAAAGTTTGGTCAAGGTGAAAGTTTGTGTCATTGTTCGGGTTCTTGGAACTATTATTATATGCAGTCAAATATTAGCAAAAACATCAAGGTAATTCTAATAATATTTATCAAGAATATTGTCATTTTTATATGTATATAACATGCTGAGAATTTTAAACAAAGAATAGTACTAATCTAATCTAGTAAATATGACAAATACTGCATATTGTATTGTTTAGTCTGTTTTCTAAGCCCTGGAATTCTTTCAAGCTATGTAAAGATGCAAAAGACACACACACACACACACACACACACACACACACGTATATGACATGAAAGCATCAAGAAGAGTAGGAGAAGAAAAGAATGGGGAAAGGATGCGGTGAGACTAAATGGAGATGACCGGAAGGGATGATATGGTTAATTTACATACTGCACCTGAAAGATACTGTCTACATGAGCCCTAATACTATGTAACATTGATACACACAAGTAAAACTGTATAAAAATTTACGAGGAAGAATGATGATATAGCATCACCGCATAAGCCTAGTCATGCCTAGATGTCATAACCATCCAACCAATTAAATATCGTTATGTATTTATATGACAAAAGTGATAGAATTATTATATTTAAATCAAAATTGTTACTATGGAATTGCAAGATGCATTATGATGTTTCATTTGTGGCTCACAAACTGTCTTGAGACCGTTGCATAATTTTTTTCAGAGGAAAGACAGAGGAATCTTGGCACACTTAAAAGGATGAGTTAGACTTAAATTAACTTACCATGACTGGAATATGTACAGGTTGCATTGCTAGCTATAAATACCAATAAACTCTGGCAAAAAATAGAAGTCTAGCCCAGTGGGGGAAAATTTTTGGCCCTTCCTCAAGTCTGAAAGACAGACACACATTTATGTTCATGGTGAACAGTTATATGTATGAAAGCAAAAACTAAGCCAGTGAAAGCAGAAAGCCAAAAAAGCCAATTCAAATTTAGTTTGGTTAGGTGTCTAGTATATTGATACCATATTATTGACTCTTAGGATTATGAGGCTCGGAAATTATTTTTAAATTTAATACAGAATATTTTTATTATGTTTTAACAAATAAAAATATGCATAATGGACTGATAATGCCCCAGAAAGATGTAGAAAGCCAGTAAGAAACATGGAAGAAGGATTTTAAAATGATCAGGACAAAAGGCTTTGCCCATGGAGTAAAAAATAGGGGCTAGAGAGACCTGTGTAGAGGGGGTTATGGGGATATGTGATCATTTCATTTTGACAGTTTGATGCAATGGTATATGTACAGTGTAGTCCAAGATGTAGCCAGCCCTAGATTAAAAATCATCACCTTCCCAAAAAACGTCATAAACTTGCAAAACTGGTCACTTACGAGGAAGTAGGGGTGAAAAATACAAATAACATTAAAAATGAATTAACTATGTGAAGATTCATGGTGGTATATTATAAAGATGAATATTTTGACATTGTCTTAACCTTTGAGGTTGACAGTGAAAAATAGCCTCCTTTTTTTTTCTTTTTTTCTTTTTTTCTTTTTAATAGTACGTGTGCCTCAGATACGTCATCAGAATCCAAGATGGGAATACTTGTGAAGTTTGACCTATTGTAGATGGACCATTAGGCTCAGATATAAGCCAGATATGCACATATTGTAAATTTAGAGTAAATCCCAATATGAGAGTTATAAATTTTGATGAATAAAAACCAAGAGGAACTTATCTTTTATATTGTTTTGTCTTTGTTAGTTAGTTCTCCTTTAGATAAGGTACATTGAAGGTTAAATAGGGTCTACTAATTATCTCAAGGAACAGAATTTTCAATTTCTTTTGCACATAAGTTCAATTTCTGTTTTCAGATCATGTGTTAGAAAATATCTTCAGTTATGGCTTGAGTTTTGTGAGACATGTTACACACACACACACACACACACACACACACACTCACACTTTTTAGGCTTCTCAGGAACAACAACTTGTTTTACCTGTTCTTTTTTTTTTTTTTTTTTTTTTTTGGAATGTGAGATAGTGTGTTGGAATCTATTTGTGATCTACCTTAATTCCATGGAAGATAGGCCCAAGATGCCATTTTTGGGTTATGTTGGTACTGCAGGGCAGAGGACCACACTTTGCATAGCGAGACTTTAAAGCATCCCTGCTAACTTAGTACCACAGTTTATCCAATCAATCTTGGTTTCAGATTTCCTACCCCACATGTTATTGGAAGGGCAGAGGAATAATGAAAGCAAATTATATGAACAAGAGCTAAATATCATTTATTTGAATATTGAATCTGTTTATAAATTTATTTCTATGTGTTTGGACTCTTCAGTCTTTCTCTCCCTCTTGATTCTGCCCACCTCTTTCTAAGTATTTTCATTGTATTGAAAAAAATGAACAAACCCGTGCTTAAGTGACACAAATGATTCTTGATCTCCTTAAACTCAAATACACAGGGTTCCAGCTCTGCGTCCTTTGCCTAATTGCTGGCAGTAAAAATGAGCGAAGGGATTTAAGGCTTATGAATGTTCTACTTGGAGGGAGTTGTAATTAAGGTTATTAAGGTCTTTGATTCCTGTGTACTTTAAGCAAATTAGGATTTTACATCTTCTTTAAAGAGACAGTAACTCTTCCCTTCACAGCTCTTTCCTTACTGTGTTCAGTAAGTGCAGTTAGCACATGCTAGTTAAACTACACGTGTCCTGCTTTGTTCTTTGGGGGAAATCACTGATTAGGTGAATTTTTTTTCCTGTTTTGTTTTAAATTAGTTCAGTATTTGAAAACTCTGGACAACTTAAAGCAAGGACTAAGGGATTGGAAAGACATGATCAGTACTTCGTTATCAAAATTACTTTGGTAATATAATTATTCCCGAGTTTATTTTGGTAGAATAATTATTAACTTCCTTTTAAACATAGGAACTGGTTTTGTTAACCAAAAGTAATGTGGGTTTCTGCAAGATGTTACCCTAGAAAAGCAAAAACAAAAAAAAACTTGCAGCAACATTATTGACACCATTGTATGGTATTCCATGCAAAAGGGAGATCTTCTCTATGAAATGTCCTTGTTCGGTGGTGCCAGTGGTCCTTATTTTCCATACTTGAAGTTGGTTTCTATCTCAAGGATTAGAGAAAATTTTCTTAGTGGAAAATTAATTGTAGTAAATTGTCCAATTAAATGTTTTTCCATCTCATTTCTGGGTGATCCTGAGCCTTGTTTTCTCCCTCTCACACCAAGGATTGCATCTTGTTTAGGGAGGGAAGACGGTAGAGGGCCAGTGTCCTGTGATGCTGCTCTTCCTGCTGAGGGCTGTCAGTGCTCATCTGTCCTCTTCCTTGTTGAGCACATGTCATTGCATAGCATCCCATGTGTGAGTGGGCACACTGCTCACGTGGGCAGGTTCTGCATTTCTGTCCTGGCTCTGTGGTTGTCTCTAGCCTGTGTTCTCTCAGTTCATTTTAGACACATTTTGGATGGCCTCCTGTACTGCTTCAGGCTAGAGAGGCCACCTCAAGTCCTCTTTGCCTGGAGGTCTTCCTACCTTCTCTCCTGAGCTCAGTTTGCGTCTCAAGAGAAAAAGTACTCCTGGTGTGGGTGCTACTATGGCATGTCTTTTGTTTTCAGATTCTTAAATGCATCAGCAGGATATAGATTACAATTTTTCCATTTTTGTAAGGTGAGAAACTGTGTCTCCTTGGAAGGACCTTTTCAACCTCTCTTTGCAGTTCTTTCCCTCAACATCTTTATTCTGCCAAAGTAGGTAATTTGTTCTGATAGATACCGTTCCATGTTTTTACCTATGAGAACATTTATTGTTCTGAGTCTCAAGTTTCTGGCTTTAATACTCAAAGCCAAGCGTCTTACAATGCAGTAAAATTAAAGGAAAGAATAGAGCTTTGCCTGTTCCAAGATTTTAAAATTCTGTTTGGAAACTCAAAATTTGAGCATCTGTCTTACTTTCTTTGAGCAATCTTCTCTGAGCCAGCAAATTCCACTTGTGTATTTGAGTGTAGAAAAGACTAAGGGACCGAATGAAGTAAAATAAAAATCCTCTCAGTTAATATTTCAAAATATATCATACATGATGTATGTCCTTTCTTAAATAAAGAAAATATGAGTATATATTATTTTATAATCTGTCCTCTGAAATATTTTACTTAAAAAGCCTTCTGCACATAATAACACTGTTATAAATAACCATTCAGGGACTATTTGCAGCCAATATCAATAGTTATTAGGTATATAGTACTTTGTAGATTATGATAGGTTGCTAAATGACTGTTGAAACAAATTCTATAATCTAAGTTGAATTTATTTGTGTATTTACCCAATTAGTGTTTTTTTTTTAAGCTAGATTCTTGGAAATGTTATTGGGTTAGGCATAAAATTCAATATTTCCAAATACTGTTCTAGAAGATTTACTCTAGTTTATATTACCAGGATATTTGTGAATCCATTTCCTTTTTTACCTCCTTAAACATTTTTTTAAAATTAATTAATCACTTTATTTACATCTCAAATGTTGCCCCATCCGGGTCTAGGGACCAAATCCTGACAATATTACTGATGCTCTGTTGTGCTTGTAGAGAGCCCACTTCTTAAGTTTATTCTTTATTTAAAACATTTTTATTATTTTTTTGTGAATTTCATACAATATCTTGTAACCATATTCAACCCCTGGCTACTTCTGGGTTCAACTCTCTTACTTATGTATCCAACTAGAGTTTTTTTTTTTCCAATTTAGTCTAGTTTGTATTGTCCAGATACTCTTGACAATGGGGCCCTCTGTGTAGTGGTCAGCATAGCAGGGGTCACATAAGGAAAGATAACTGACTTTCCCTCCTCAAGAAGTTACCAGATGCCAATAGCTCCTCAGCCAGTGGTATGGTTTCGTGCTCATCAACAGCCGCCTCCTCCAGCTTCCCATGCTCGGATTTTGTCTTGTTTGATCTTGTACAGGCATTATGCATGTTGTTAAAGCTGTTATGAGTTCATATGTGCCACTTTCCTGTCATGCTTTAAAAATGTCATTTTCTTAAAGTTTTTCACTTCTTTCTCTTACAATCTTTCCACTCACTCTTCTGTTAAGATTCTAGAACCTTGTGGGGAGATATGCAATAGGACTCTCCCATTTATGGTTGATCATTTCTGTAGCGTCTTAATTCTCTTTGCATTGGCCAGTTGATGGTCTCTGGGTTAATTGCTATCCAGTATAAGCTGAAGCCTCCCTGATGAGAGTTGAGAAATAAACTAATGTGTGGGTATAGCAAGAAATCATTAGCAGTGGTTTTCATTCTATATTCCTTTAGCAGAATAATAATACTAGGTTTTTGTTCAAGATGCATTATCCATCCATCCACAGATTTTTGGCCCTATTAACAGTGCAAGGTTTCTCTCATGGAGTGAGCCTTATATTCAATCATAAAGTGGTTGATTACTCCTGTAACATTCATGACACTATTGTGCCAGTGGGAATATCTTGTCAGGCAGATTTTTCAGAGGATTATCCCACCATTGTAGGCTATGCTATTAAAACTAATACACACACACACACACACACACACACACATATGTGTGTGTATAAAATTTTTATAATAATTCATATATATTATATGTGTACATTTTAGGAAGCTTCTACAGAATAGGTTTCCATTTGGCTTATTTGGAAGGCTTTTAGTTTTAGTTATTCCCCCTCATATTCCCCCTTTTACTCTGCCCTCCCATCCATGGTTAAAACAGAACAATGGAGGCAGAAAAGTTAAATGTTCACTTAAATAAGACAGAGTCGCATTATGTCACCCTGTCTGGTTTAGAACTTGTGACTCTCTGGCCTCAGTACCAAAACCAATATTTTTTAAAGAATCAATATTCTAAACAACATAGGATGGGGGTGACTTTCTATTTTGATTTACTCTTTGTTGCGTTCAATATATCTCCGTGTGTATCACTTCAACAGCATATTAAACCTTTCTGTGTCTCTTTGTAGGTTTTCAAATATTCTTAATAAAAAATGTTATTTGTTGTATGATACAACATTTCCAACTTGTTGCTTTTCTTTTCAAGGCTTTACCTTTTCTCTAGATTTATGACTTTCTGTCATATAGCCTATTAGTAAACTTTTACTCTATGAACATAGATTTAAAAAATTGCAAACATTGTGCATAGTGTATTTGTTTGACATGGCTATAAAAATTAAGAAACATTTACATGTGTTTATAATAGTTTCATATGTGAATCTAATTTGGTTTTTATTAATACTATTTATATGATAACATCTGTTCCTTTTATGCCAGTTCTACTAAGTTCCAGTTAAAAAACCATCATGTTATGGATTAACAATTAATTCGCACTGAAGACATTTGCAGTGATTTATAAGATGACTCATGAATTCTTGTGAGTAACTGAATTGGATGTCGGTGAAAGGTTGTCGAAGGCACCATGAACTTTGGTGTGTTTCTCAAATATGGATGGTGCTCCCCAGAGACCAGACAGTTGGTTCATTCTGTGAGTGTGAGGTTTGCTGCAAGCATAACATACAGAGATGGACTCTTTGTTAAATACATCAATTTGAATACAAGTCACTGTTACTCTGCTCTAACTGATGACTTAAGCAGGAATGTAGGCATGCCACATTCCTTTTTGAAAATGAGCAGGAAATTGATAAGTTTTATTAACATATTTCTGTATGGTACAAGTAACACAAAAATGAGACTTGTGGTAGCTCAACATGATAATGAATCAATTCCTCCAGAAAGAAGCTAATTCTACATATTGCCTTGTTTGTTTGTGTGTGTGTGTGTGTGTGTGTGTGT
The DNA here is from genome assembly GCF_004785775.1 of Grammomys surdaster. Lineage (NCBI taxonomy): Eukaryota > Metazoa > Chordata > Mammalia > Rodentia > Muridae > Grammomys > Grammomys surdaster. Next base: position 19,552,815 of record NW_021604565.1, on the reverse strand, counting down.
GTGTGTATGTGTGTGTACATGTGTGATTGCATACACACTTGCCTCTGTGGATCAGTTTAAGGATTCTGTCTTGTATTGGACAAAACCAAACCCCTTATAGTCAGTGTTTAATGACTTTGCTTTTCCCCGCTTGCTGCACCCCTTTTGGAAGTCTGTTATTGGCAGGGCACTGTTAGTGACAATGAAAAGAATAAAAAGTAAGAAAATGGTTGGTTTCCATGATGCCAAATTCTTCATTCCTGAAAATGCAGTTAGAGACAGTATGACAAAATATTTGCAAGTTTCTGTCGACAAAACATTATATAGAGGTAGACACCTAGTCACATTACACTGGGAGGGGAGTGCACAGGACAGTTTGTTCCAGTTTTTGGTGATGCTAAGTTTGATTGCTTACTATGGGTTTGGTTAAATCACTCCATTGTAAAGGTGGCTTAGTTCATTAGTATTGTTAGAAAATCTCTTGGGTAAATTCACACATACACACACAGACACATGCACACAGATACACACACAGAGACACACACACAGGCACACACACAGATACACACACACAGATACACAGACACACACACAGACACACACACACAGACACAGACACACACAGGCACACACACACACACAACTTCATTCATCAGAATTACGATAGTAAAATATTTTGGTTAATGACTACCAAAGAGTAATTACTGTATCATCAACAGATTTTTAAGGCATTCTATAAGACAACTGGACTAGACTATAAAACTGTCAACAAGAAGACAATAAGTAGTGGATGATTCATTTTAAATTAAATAAAAATGAACAACTCACAGCAGTGCATACTCCTTAATTAGTTTCTGGATTGATCGAACATGGCATTTCCGAGAGAACTGAGGATATGTGGAACCAGACAAGAGTATAGCATTTCATCCATGTTACATGTCTGAGATCTAACAATAATATTGTGGCTATAGAAGACTATATCCTTACTATTGGAAGTTGTCTGATTTTTCATTTGCATTGCACTTTGAAGCTATTTATTTTTAGAAAATTGATAAACTACAATGTTTTTGTCTTTTTCCAAGTAGCACATTACATCCTACTAAGTGGGTCTAACGTTTTATTTTTGATAACTTTACCGTAAAATTTCTTACATGGCTTAGGAAACTTGCCCTTTGGCCTGCATTTGTTTTAGGATTATTCTGCCATTTTTTCCTCCTCTGAAGTATATCTTTTTACATTCATTTATTTAAATGTTTGACTTTATCAGTGAGATTCACAGTAACTATGTTGCATTCTCTAAAACATCATTAATTTCTTCCCTTATGTTGTTTCTTCTTTTGTAAATATTTTGATTCTTTCTCTAGTATAGAAAGGTTAGCTATACATACAAAATGCCTTCCTGAGCTTTACAGTCATAGTTCATAACAGTTTTCTCCAGTGGAGTTGTTCTGAATTTATCAGTCACTCCAGGGCAGGAGTGACTCATGCTCAGGAGTGGTTGACCAACATATAATGGATTCCATGGGCTCTGTGTGTGTGTGTGTGTGTGTGTGTGTGTGTGTGTGTGTGTGCTTGTATTTGGTTAGAGTTTGGTGGCGTGTTTTGTTTTGGTTTTGTATGTTTTTGGTTTTTTTTGATGTTTTTTTCTGTCTTTCTTGTGTATTTTATTTGTTTTCTTGGTTTTGTTGTTATATTGGTAGGGAAGGGAATAGGATCTGGAATGATTTGGTGGAAAGGAAAAATATCAAAATCTATTTAAATTTTAAAAATGTTTTAAGTAATGAACAATACAATAAAAAGAAAAATGTATGATACTCATGAAAGGACTGTTTCAGATTAGAAATGGAAAGAGACAGGAAAACCTGATACAATGTATGATGTAGGGTGAGAGTCTAACTAGAAAGATAAAGATATCAACGACTATAAAAATCAGTATTAGAATAATTGATACAGACAGTAGATTAGAAAATAATGAAGTAAGTTTGAAAGATAAATGTTTTTGAAAATATTTTTGAGTCCTGAAAACTTGAGATAAAGGACCTAATGTTTGAAAATATACAAATGATTCAGAATAACATATATAATTTTATGCCTCTTCAAATTGTAGAGTATTTTCTGAGAGTCATAATTACCATTAACAGTTTTCAATTAATGCAAATATATACATATATGTACTTTTTACTTACAATGTTAGAGGAAGTAGAGGAGAATCAGGTTAGTGAGCAACTTACTCCCAAATCTCTCCACACTTCTCTCTTTGGTGCTTCCTTGAAGTCCAGTTTGGGTCATTTGAATGTGGTTCTAAGGCTTTTTAATTATATAGGTATGCTTTTTGAGTGACTTCAAAGGCCCCTTAGTCAGAATGGGCTCTGTCTTCAAAGACAGCGAAGAGAGTGGTCCATTTGCAGGAAATTGCATGGTTCGAGGGTGATTTTTGTTTTCTTTGAACTTGTCAAGTAGAGCTCTCTGCTTAAAACGTGCTGGCCTTTTGCTATCTGACCAAAAAGTTAGAGACTTTTCATGTATAGTTTTGGAGATTTCTCTTTAACTTATGCCAGAAGAAACCTGTAACTCAGTTTCCCCCATTATCCTCTTTGATGTAACAGCAGTTTTATTTGGAAGTGTTGGTTGGAGATGTTTTAATGATTTTCACGGTTTTAATGCATTTTCTTTCTAGATGCTGTATATGTTTTGTTTAGTGAGGAAACAAAAAACATGGCTTCTTTTGAAGTAAAAGGTGAGGGCCAGATTCAAGTTGTATGACCTCAGAAAGCTTTCGTAGTTTATTCACTCATATGCCTAGGGATTCTGAATGATTAAGTATGTCCTCAAGAAGTACAGGAGATGTTGCTTTTCTGTTATGTAGCATGTTCTCCAGTGGTAATTCTTTATTTTTGCATTCTGTTTTGACATTTTTCCTTTTCTTGATCCTAATTTACAGAATCATCTTAGAATAAATTTCATTTGGGGCATCAGGTGTGGATTAGTGTAAAGCTGGCATACCCACCACTTAAACTGCCCTCATAAATAGTCAATGTAGGACATTGGTTTGAAAACTGAGGATGAAATCTTTGTAAGTTAGGAGATTTCATAGTTAGTTAGTTTGATGCTTGTGTGCACAGGTGATTGGTGCAAATGATGACCCACATTGGATATGCACAGGGACACATGACTGTATAAAAGTGAAAGTCATAACTATCATTACTATTGAATGATAGTCTTTGCTAAACTTAAGTGTTAGTGTTTTTCCATAAAGTTAAACAAATTTATTGTCTTCAAGCAAAGTAGAGCTAACAAGGGTGTGTTCATTCTTACTTCAAAAACCCATTTTTGAGCATTGTGGAAGTTTCCACCTCTAGATCACGGGGACTTTATATTTGATTTATTATTTGTGGGTTTTATGTTTGACATGAAGTAGGCCATTCAGTTTGTTTTCTATTTATTGCTCAAAAAGTTAAGATGGTGTAAGCAGGAGTTAACAAATACATTGTTTTCTAGAAAGTAGGTGGTCTATGTAGAGTTGTTGAATAGACTAGGATACCCCCTTCCTTCCTTTTAAATTAATCTTGGCCTAGGTAGAAAAGGAGCTTTTGCATAGTGGCAGTTATATGGGCCCGACCATGACACATATGCTGCAGTACTTTGTGAGAATGCAAAACTCTTTTCACATAGTGTTAGAGAAAGAAATATTTAAATGTTTTATGGAACACAAATTTGGGTTTGTGAGCATTTATTTTCTATTTAAGTAAATAGATTATCTCCTTCTATAAACACAGAACCATGTGAAAGTGGTGGTTTCCCAATCTTCACGAATGTATATATTTAGATCTGCTTGTGGTGGGGTTACCATGAACACAGCATTGTGCCTATATTTTGTCATGGGTCTTTTAAGTATGTTGTTAAAGCTTAAGCCAAGTTTAAGCATGAGTAATTTGTATAGCACAGCAGTTTCTAACCATGGCTTAGAGGGTCTCACGCATTCTAACTTTAAGATTTTCTTTTGGCATTAGAACAATTTGATGGAGTAAATTATGTTTTTGTGCGGATCCCAGCAGGTGGGTTGTTTGGATTCTTCCTTTGTTTTGAAAAGAAGGACCAGTTTCCAGGCCTTTTCATTGGGAAAAATGAGCAGTACCAACTCAGCCATTATGTTTCTTTACTTAACAATTAATGCTATGGCTACTTGCAGCTGAAGACCTTATGTTTTTGGTGGCCAGTTGTTCTCTTTTTCTTTGCTTCACTCAGCTCCACTCTGATCTCCTCTGCTCCCCTCCTCTTCCTCCTTCTCCTCTACTCCTCGCTCTGTGTGTGTTTTGGGAGAAGTGTGTTCTCATCCTTCATGGCACATTTTTCATTACAGATCAGAATTGACATCTGGTGTAGGGATATACAGTAAGCTTTTGTGTCTCACAGTTTGTCAGTTTACAAAGAAGAAAAAAACTTGTTAAGGCTTGGACTCCCAAACTGAATGTTAGTTATAGAAAAAACCTTCAACATTTGTGGTTATTTTAAGTATTGAGTTGAGAGGTCTTATTGTGTTTTATGGATGACTGTTCTTTTCCTGTATCTTCTAACTTGAATTTTGATAATTAACTTATTAGAAAATGTCTCTGAAGTATATTTCTTCCTGATTTTTATTGCCTTATATTCATTGTACACAGTGTTGTGTTTCATTCAAACACTTCCTTTCAAGTATATCATGTATTTCCCATTGGAGTCACCTACTTCCATTCGATTTCTTTGGTGACCTCCTTCTTCTGCAGATCTTCTTTCTTCCACAGATCTGTTAGCTTTCATGTTTGGTCTGTCTGTCTGTTTGTCTGTCTCCTTTTCAATTTCATTTCTATAGCTGTGATAAAATGTCCCAACAAAAGGCAACTTAGGAGAGAAAAGGGATTATTTCAGCTTATAGTTCTAGGCCCAATCCATCATTATGGGGAAGTTAAGTCAGGAACTTTAACTAGCTAGACTTATCACATCCATAGCCAAGAGCATAGTATAATAAATCCATGTAGAATAATAAATCTTGCTTGCTTGTTTGTGCTCAGCTTAATTTTTTTCACCCCTTTATACCCCAGGATCTTTATTCATCAATAACTTAAATAATACACTCTTAAGTGGAAATGCCCAATGGAGACAATGCCACATTGAGTGTATCTTCTCAGGTGATTCTAACTTATGTCAAGTGACAATTAAAGCAAATCATCATGAATGTATATGTGTGTGTATACATTGTGATTTGCATTGTGAACTATGTTTTTTTTGGATGTTCCTTTAAGTTTCTATGGCTCTTGACACAATTCATGCAGCTCTCCTTTGTTTTTGGTAAAATACATTGAAGGGATGAGTTTACCAGTTATTTTTGCTTTTAATTGGTATAGTCAGTCCATCTCTTCCATTCTTACAGCTTGTTTTGAATATTAATGAAGTCTGTTAGCTGTTAATTTAGAAAGAGAATATGTTTATCACATCCTGGACAGGTCTGCTCTGCCCATAAGCAATGCCATATAAGGCAGCATCTTCATTTTGCCTGTCTGGCTTTCATAGACCCACAGTTACTGAGTGTTCTGAGCTTCTTGGGACATCTTAGCTGACTTGTACTAAGCATTAGTGGCATATGCTTCCTGGAGACCTTCTGTTTCCCTGAACTGTATTTATAAAGAAAATCCCAGGCAGTGAACCATCCTGTGGCTGTAGTTAATCATGGCCGTAAATGTTTTCCCATAGTACCAGTTTATGAAGCTTATGGCTAAAATAGTGCTGGCTCTGAAGGGTAATTAGGGACTTCTAATTGTAGTAATTTATGTTTGGGAAGATATTAGCACTTCATGTGTTTAAAGAGGTTTGTGACTCTTAAATCTCTTCATAATTTAAAACCTATTTTTTTCTAATGTTAAATTTTTTCACAGCAACATATATTTTATTAGAAGCAAAATGTTACAGTTAAAGGCCTTTAATTCAGAGTACTTACTTCTGAGCAGGGTGTGGTAGCACTTTCCTGCGACTTAGTTCTTACTGGTTCAAGTCATGTGTTCTTCCCGGGCTCCAGAATGTGATACCCCCAAAATCAAAACAAAAAAATTAGAAAAAGAAAACATACATTTTTATAAAAGAATTCCATATTTTGGGAGTGTATATATTTTAGAAATATTATTTTCCTAATGACTACTTTTAGATATAAGCAGATATCCAAGTTTTTATTACTAACTGACACAAAACAGACACATGAAATAGAATTATTAAATAATAACATTTCTAGCTAAGCTGTGGGTGTTTCTCAAAGGTACTGCTTGAGTGTGACATCACAGCTTTCTAGAACCTTATTTCATTTTTTTTGTTGTTCATTTGTTTTTCCTTTACTCACTTTATTAAGATGGATTTTTTTCATATTGTTTTTACTGGATATAATGTTCCCTCCCTGCAATTCCTCCCAGATCTTCTCCACCTCTGTCCCTGACCATAACATACACCTGTCTTTTCTCTTTTATTAAAAAACAAGTGGGGCATCTAAAAAATAATAATAAAATAAAATGAAACAAAACAATTCAGAATAGGACAAAGCAAACAAACAAAAAGGAGCCAAAGAAAACCACAAGAAACACATAGATGCAAAGACACAACATTTGCATACCCAGGAATCCCATAAATACACAAAAATGGAAGCTTTAAGATATAAGTAAAAGATTTGTAAGATTAAAAAAAAAAACACCAAATTCATTTTATGTTGACCATCTACTGCTGAGCAGGGGGTCTGTCCTTACATGTGGTATGGATACCCAGTGAGACTCTCTGGGAGAAATTTAATTTTTCCTTGGCTAGTAGTTATCAGTTGGAGGTAGATGCTGAGTTAGAGATGGGGGCATATGCGCCTTCCTCTCACAGAACGTGGACCCTATCTTGTGTAAGCTTTATTTGGAAAAATATTGAACTTGTGAGAAATGAACAGAAATCCAGAGAAAATATCATTTAACTCGAAGTTCTAAAACCTTGGATACCCTTGATTATTATGTTCAATTTTTCTATATTAAATTCATGTTTATTTTCTTTCCTAAAAATATAATGGATTACATTTAGTAGTTTATATCTAAATTTTAATAACATTTCGAATTTCAATTATTTTTCAATCTTGGCTATGATGACTCATGGACATCCAGTATTAAAATTTGTTTTCATATTAATTGCATTCCATGACTAATGGTGATATTTTATGGAACTATTAGTTTCGTGCAAACCAGAAAAGTATCCAGATAGGAGCTATGGATTTAAAGCAAACGGTATTTTTCTCACTAGTTGATGGCCTTAGTTGCTTCATTGAGTGTGTTGATATACCAAATTGCTGGATTTTCATAGCAGTGTTGTCAAGGCCTATGGAAAGCATCTGGGCACAAGTTACATTGTATTGGATTCCATTCAAATTGTTGGTGCCACAAATTCATTTATTTTTACTATACACTTTGGACTTTTGGATGAGTATGCACATTAGCAATTTTATGATTAGCTCCAGTAATAAAGTGACACTGACATTTTGGTTTATAACTCTGTATAACTCACAATAGAATAGTATTTAGTGAGCAAAGGAGGCGTGATGTTAAGGGGCCAACAGCCTATTTTTGAGTTCCCCTATTTTCAGAAATAGACATCCATCTATTTGTGAAAAATATATGCCTGTATCTAGAAGAAACTTAGTGCTCAACTTCTTTGGCAGGGGATAACTCCAGAAACACGGGAACACTTTTAAAAAGTGTTAGGAACGTATTGGAAACAGATGACTGGTCAAGATATGAGATAAAAAATGTGTATAGCTGGATATATTTAACATACAATCAAACTTAAAACATGCAGATTAGTAAAAAAGGCCAGACTTAGTTTGCAATTTCAAAGGAACATAATTGGATAGACCGAATTATGATCAAGTTCTAAGGATGCTGCCTTTTCTCATGGTACAAGAACCAGCAATGTAGTATTGCTCCTTGATCCAAACATATCCAGGAGATGTGGTTGGCCTCATGCAGAATCACCACTGCCTTTTTCAGTGTTCTCCATGTTTCATGTGAGGAGTTTCATCTTTCCAGTCTTGGGTGGGTCTGGATTTGGGACCATGTTTTGGTTGGAAGTACAAGGCTCTGGATCTCAGCGGGCTTTGAGGTTGGAGAAGTTGAAGCTTACAGGAAAAAACAAATAAACATGGTCATCAAAGCTGAGAATTAAGAACTGTTTATCCACCTGCACATTTGAATTAAATCTCACAGAAATAGGCAGAACCATTTGACTTATGACCTTGATAAAATAGTCATGTCTAAGTATCTGTTTTGCCTGTGTTTGAATATATAGTAAGGGTAGTTACCATACACAATAGATGGGAATATTCCAGTTGAATGACTCTTGGAGTATTGGTTCATCATACAGAGGAGTGTGTAGAGATAATTGACGTGTAATGAAGGTCAGTTAAACTGAGAAGTTTGCTGGAGGAGTGGGGCAAGAGATTCAACTGGCAAAACTTATTTTGCTCTTGATCTTTGGTACTGAACAGTACTAGAACCCATGCCAGGTGGAAGTCTTAGGTTTGGATGTAGCACATCACTCCTGTTTTACAAGCATTCCTCATGGGTCGGGTTATAGAGATGGGAAGATATAGACTATGGCATTCATTTCCCTTATTCACTTTTATTGCTTAAGTCTGTCAAGGTTCAAGAAACTGAAGCAATGTTTTCTAACAGTTTTAAGAATACCTTTTAAAAAATAAGTGTAGGGCAAAATTTGTTGACTCTGAAATCTTTGTGGTCAAGATTAAAGTAGTCTTTTGATACATAAATGCAAAACAAAAAAAGCCTTTAATTTGTGTTGATTCCCTTGGTTCTGTAATTCCCTTTCCTCTGTACTTCTTACTATGGAGTATGATTTATGATGATAAAGTGCTCTTGGTTTGACCTTTGAACTCAAAGCAAGTATAGCTTCCCTTGAGTTTGTGATCACTGTGGGATAGAAAACCCTCTTAAACATTCTTCCATGAGGATAAACCTTACAAATTCTTCCCTGTCTCTTCAAAGCTAGCTTTGAGATTTGAATAACCTTTTGCAAATCTGTAATTAACTCAAAGAGCAGAGGACAGGCAGCATTGGATGCCGAGGGATCTGTGCTGGGCTCTGGATACAGCATCTGCCAGCAACTGATCTGCCAGCAATACTTGTCCCTGCTCTAGTCTCCTAGCTGTTCAGACAAGAGTTCTGAAGGTCAATCCACAGGGTGGGGTCTTTAGGAGGACACTCTTCATGCACAACTCAGAAAATGAGGGAGCTGGCCGGTTCCAAGCCAGTTTTTCTACTCCATCACCGTTTATTTCATTGTTATTTCTCTTCCCTAGCTAGCCACACTCTATTATTTACTCAATTACTGGAAGTATTTCTGTTTTTCCTTTCTTACACAGAGATATTCAGCTGGTTCTAAGTTTGTGGAAACTTCACACTTGCCCAAGGACACCAACAACAATGTTAGAGTAAAACGTTTTCTGAAGGTATCTGGGAATGTAGAGAAGCTGTATGGAACTGCTTTATTAAAAAAAAAATCACAATTTCTAGTTGGGTTACTATGGAGCAGAAATACTAGAGAGATTACGTAAGTGATACAATTCAGTTAACAATGTAATTCAGAGCGAGTGAGCAGAATTGAGCTCTATAAGTATTCAAAAGAGAATAAAGTGCTCCGAGTGTTGAGATTAGCAGAACTCCTAAGAATAAAGCGTAGAATCAGGTGGGTAGCAGAGCTTGTAAGATTATCATAGAATATGAGAAGGAAGACAACTTTAGCAACTGAAGCTATTGCTGTTAGGAAAAGTAAAGAACATTTATATTGGGTGTGGCTCACATCATTTTTGCTTTAGGAGAATTGTGTTTGTGTGTGCGCACGCATGCTGTGTGTGTGTGTGTGTGTGTGTGATTGTGTGTGTGTAAGATAAATGTGTAAGATATGTGTGTGATGTATGTGGGGTTGGGGGGTTATAAAGACATATAAGATCTGAACTGAAAGAAATATTCCTTTGTTCTGTTAATTGTTTAAATCCATTAGATTTCAGAAATTACAAAGGAGGTTTTAAGTGGAAAGACAGAAATGGTTGTACTCTTCAGAAAGAATATTCTCTTAGATAACTCAGTGGTTTGGGTTAAGTAGAGGCACAGGTAAAGCTGCTTCCAGGAAATCAGATTACAGACATTGAGCTGGATCATTGCTTTGGAATGCTTAGAGGAATGCTCCATTGTATGCAATGTTATCACATTTATGAGAACTTATGAATCATATATTGTATGTATCTATGTGAATGTGGAGGAACACCTGAAAAAAACCACTCACCTAACATTATTACTTATAGCTAAAAAGATGACCTCTCGAGCCAATCTGTGCTTGGTTCTTACAATTCCAGATTTAAAGAATTAGGGCAATAAATTGAATGGAATACATGCTTTTCCAAATGTTATAGTAAATCCTATAGTGCTAAAATTTATATAAATCAACCACTGTTGTCAATGTCCTGGAATCTGAATCATGCTAAATAAAGGGATGGTACTCTGGGAACAGTGCACTGGCACTGTATTGTGTGTCTATCTGCTCATATGGATGTGTGCTCCTTAGTACTGCAGGAAAGGATATATGTTCAGCAAAAGGATGTCCTTTTAAAGTAAAAGATTCAATACCAGATTGTGTAGTCTCCAGATTTTATAGCATGTGTACAGAGAATCTTTTGTATCTTGAACTAATTAGGAATAACAAATTTTATGATATATTGAATTTTAGGTCATATTCCTACATCTTATCCTTATACCCACCTTATCTCCTAAATAAAATATTTCTACTGTTTATTAAACAAGCAAAGACAAGCTGGGCTTGGTGGCACACCCTTTTAATCTTGGGAGATAGAAACAGATGATTGTGTGAGTTCCAGGTCAGCTTGGGCTGTATAAAGAGATCTTGTTTCAACATATATAGAACTGGGAGGAGTACAGGGCCAGAAATCATAATTAAGATATGTTATGTGAGAAAAAAATGCTATTTTCAATAAAAAGAAAAATGAAACCAAAAGTAAAAATGGCATACATATAGAATATTTATATACATAGAATATTTATAGGGGACAGAAAAAAAAAATAAGTGCAGTGATACTGGAACAGTCAACCAAGAGAATACTAAGAAACTGCACTTACTGAACCAGGAAATGCCTAGGGCCACCAAGATCATGAAGAAGGAAGAAAGAATTATCTTGAGGACAAGTGAACTCTGCTCAGACACTTGGGGCCATGATAGTCAACCTTAGGAATGAGTTCCTTTCACTTAAACTACACTGTGACATTTGTTACAGTAGCCCATCGAAACTAACTCGACCATAGTTCTTAGGTCAGTTCTCAACCTTCATTTTCTTATTTCTACTCCAAAGCGTATCTTTGCTCATTTTCCAGAACATTCCTTTTTTCCTGTGTGGCTTGATTCTTTGAGCAAGATTCAGTATATTGATTTTGTTCCTCTTGTGGCTAGACCTTGAGAATTTTTGTGTTCTAAAATCCTTTCTTTATTGCAATTTTTATTTAATATTTTCTTTGATGATTTCTTATATGTATATAATGTCTTCTGATGCCTCTCATCCTCCTGTTGCTGTCTCCCTCACACCTGCCTTTCCTACAGTTCTCTAAGGGTTTTTAAAATTTTAACTGTTGAGTTAAAATCATAGTGTAAACATCAGTCAGTGTGTTCATTCCATTCATAGACACTTGGCTTCTTTTCTCCTGCTATTTTATACATTTATTTTGTCTGTTGCTTGGCTTAGCCATTTTTGCTCTATACTGTTGAGGGCAGTACCTTAAAGTCATAGCAAGTGCATATTTACTTAAAATTTAATTTATTGGTGTTTCTAATTGAAAATGAAGAAACTTTGAAAGTTTAATTTTGGATTCCTTTCAAGTCTTGTGTTCATGTTAAATGTAAATGTTTATTTTTAAGCTCTGGAGATGAAAATATTTTTTTCTCATACTATTAAAGTTTAAATGTTTCTACAGGGCGAGGATATATGCTTCTATTTCTATGTGAGTAACGCAGGAGCTTCTTTTTAATATATTCTTTCAAAACTTCATCTATGCCTACTACATCTAAGACACTTCTACCCTCCCTCTCTATACTCTGAACACACAGGAATCTGTTTTCCCAAGTTCATGATATTTTCTTTAATTATGATTGTTCCATATATATTCACATGTGTATATGCACCCATGTGTGTATTACCTATAGGGTCCATTAGCTTTGTTCATATGTATATGTGTCTAGGGCCAACCTCTTGGAATTGGCATACCTATATGGGAATCTTTTCCTGGAGGCACCTTTTTCTACCCCTACATCTCTTATCTAGGGGTAGAACCATGTGGAATCTCTTGTGTGCACTGGTATGTCAACTGGTATAATTTTTCTGGTCTTATTCAGGCAACCAAATTGTTGAAAGTTTTTCAGTATGTTTTCTCTGGCAGATCTAGAGGACATGATCCATCCACAGGCATCCTTGGTCTCTGCCTCTCAGAGTATTTCTTCCCCCTCTTTCATGATTTTCCCTGAGCCTTAAGTGTAGGGATTACCTTGCACATGTATCAATTTGGGTTTCTCACTCCACAGTCATGTAGTCTCTCTGTAATAGTCTCCAGCTGTTACAAAATAAGCTTCTTTGATAAGGGGTGAGAGCTACAAGTATCTGTGGGAATAAAGATGAGTATTTAGAAAACAGAAATTATATTGGGTTAGAAACCAGGCAGTAGCAGGTTCTCCTCTGGGATATATGATCTGAAATGTCTGTTTTTGCATGATGGTAAATAGACCAAATGTCTAATCATATTCACATTCAAATATTTTTGTTTTGTGTTTCTCTGTTACAGCTAGTTATGTATCAAATCCCATTTGCAAGGGTTGTTTGTCTTGTTCAAAGGACAATGGGTGCAGCAGATGTCAACAGAAGTTGTTCTTTTTCCTTCGGAGAGAAGGGATGCGTCAGTATGGAGAGTGCCTGCACTCCTGCCCATCAGGATACTATGGACACCGAGCCCCAGATATGAACAGATGTGCAAGTGAGTATCTGACTTTTGTCCATCATATTTTACTGGATATGCAATTTATATAATATGCTAAGTTTTTATGAAAAAACATATATGTAAGTCTGTAGATATACTCTAAAACTTTTAAAAATGCACATGGTGAGATAAGAGAACTCTTATACTTTGTATTTTGTATAGGTATATCACAAGTTAGACACATTATTACATTTACTTTAATTGACCATTTCTCATTATGCTAATCTAAAAATGCTTGCTAGATAGAACTTTATAAGGAGAAATTACTGCTTGCAAACCAACCAGCTAGTCCCATCAAATGATTTTAATATGCATAAAAATTCTTTGATTTAATCATATTTTTACAGTTCTTTTTCCTTTGCTTTTCTGCTTTTGTTTGCATTATAAATAAATATATAGTAAATATAGTAAACATTACATATGTATACACACATATATATGCATACATATGTGTGTATATATATTTAAATTTACTAGAATCACCATTACTGGTAAAGATGTAATTAAGGTGTTTAGGTTTTTGAGGGTTCTTTGTTTTGTTTTTTATCTTGTTTTTGGTTTGTTTTGACAAAGCATTCTATTCAAGTACCAGAATAAATAGTTTGTACCAGAAGTCAAGATAGAACTATAAGGCTTAGATGAAGTTTAGATTTACCTTTATTTCATGAAATTGTTTGGACCATTTGAGGGACATAACATACAAGTATCAATAGCTTGGTTGAATTTCTAAGTATACCTTATGTCTTTAAGGTTTATGATTTGACCATGCATAAAACAGTGGTCCACCTGGAAACAGTTTTCTGTCCTTACTGGCTCTGATCGCCTCTGCTGAAATTTGAATCTTTTATTCTCCTGTGCATTTTTTACCTACACACCTTTCAGTGTGCAAAGTGACAAAGCTAGAAGTGGATAAAGCTTGAAGCATTTACTCTAAATTCTGGAGCTGTTGTGATATGAATTGTGTGTATGGGCAAGAGTCTGACTGTACACTAGCCTGGGATATTAGTGAATGAAAAATGATGCTATCAGTAATTGTTTGAGGGTATGAGCCATAATTCAGGATATTCTTGAACAAGTTGATATAAAGAGTTCTCTCTGTAGGAGATCTTGCTGCATTAGCACTTCCTTCAGAACTGAAGCAAAGGGTTGACAGGTATAGTTGACCCTTTTCCTAAGAAATGGAGAGTAATGATTGTATATCGGGTTTTGGAAAAAATTTTTACATGTTAGAAGGGACTTGCTATGGTTTTACTTCTTTTAAGTTAATGCAGTCAGTGCTGGAGACTACTGACCTAGAGGAAATCATTACTTATGTAGTTCAAGTGGGAAGTGCTTATTAGCAAAACTCTGTAAAACAGAGTGAGAGTTGAGAGATAATTTGTTGTTCATGACATCAGATTATTATGGTTCTTCCATGCTTTTGTCTTGTTTTCAATCTTTGCCTGTATTATACTAAGTTTTATATAGCATCTAGAGGCTGCAAATAATTTAAATTATAGTACCGGTTATAGACAGTTGGAGATTATAGCTCCTTTTCTCTGAGATTATTGCTTGACCATAGATAAATAAACTTTAAGAACCAGTAGCTTGTAATATAAATGAAACTTGCCTTGTTTTGTGCTGTTTTGTGATATAGAAAGGATGCAAGTGTAAAGTGGTTATCTTCCAAGGAAACACTATATGTTGGCTGAAGTTGGCTTCTTGGGATGTGTAGCATGAAGTTTGTAAAATTCATAAATGCTCATGAAAATAGTCACTGGAGTAGCTTATTGAAGTGTGCTGCGAGCATACTCACAGATACTATAAGCTTATATTGTCCCTGATATGTTAGGTGATGTTTCTGTCATATTTTCTCTTTCTCACTTATTAGGAAATTCATTTACACAGAAGCTTCACTTTTAAATTGTTGCATATTCCCCTATTTAGGAAGCTTAGAAATGAATCTTAATAAAATGCACATGCAAGGACCAAAAGGAAAACATTTCCCAAAGATACTCAAAGTTAACATCTTGGCTTCAGGCCTCACGAGTGTGTGTCTCTGCACGGTTTTGTCCTCCTTCCTTACCAGCATGTTTTATTTGTGACATATTTTAGATTAATGAGACATGTCTCTGTCTATGCTATTCCACATAGCTGTATATATATATTTCTGTATCTGATGTACAACATTTAGCTAATTACCCATTAGAGACTCGCTTTTAGCCTTTAAGAATTACAAGTACTTTGAGGGGTAATCATTTATAAATGCCTCTTGTTTCCATTTACAAACATACTCTTGCATATTTGTCTGATTAATCTTTGTAATATGTACTTTTAATTATAGTAGGTATTTTAAAATCTTTAGGTATATATTACCCAGGTCCTCTGGAAGTTTATATAATACACAAGTATACACAAGTGTCAGTTTATATCTCAACCAACAGGAGACATGTTTTTACTTGTCCCTATTTAGATGTTAATGAAAAAAATGTATAGAGTAGTATTTTGGTTTTAATGTTTTTTTTTCAAATGAAGCAATGCATTTATTTTTTTTTTTAGTATGAATCTTGGCATTTAGTATATTTTCCAGAACATGTAAACTTCCTTCTTTCTTTTACCTGCAAAATCATCTTAAAAATTTTTAAAAAATTAAATGAAATATCAAATTCAAAGCAAAGTCGACATATAGTAAACACAGATCTGTCACCAAGAGGAATAACACTCGTAACCATGGGATTCAACAAGAATGTCAACAGGCAAAATGACAGGCTTCTTGTTCATTATTCTCTCTTTGTAACCACCATCCTAATTCATAAGCGATATGCAGATGTACTGATGTTAAAACTTCTCGTTAGTTAAACTCAAAGATAATCAAGTTGATTGAATGTCACAGAGACACTGCTTGTTTAGCTTCTGTCCTGTGCCAACATCTCTATTATATACATTTTTCTCAGTTGTCCAATATAGTGCAGGCAGGTTGTATATTTACATGAGTTGGATGAAGTTATCTAAACTGGTTAAAATACCCTTTCTAAAATTTAGGAGTTGAGTGTAGCAATGAAGGGACTAGTATATATGAAGGTTATAGGTGTTCTTTGTATTGTTAGAATTGAGGATTATAAATAGAAAATAAAAATATGGAGAAACTATTTTCTGTCATAAATAAAATGTAAGTGCCTAGGTACACGTTTACTATATAATTAGAAGTTATTCTGGGTAGATTGATTGAGACTACTTTATGACAGGATTGTTTTAGATAGGGTTTCCAGGTAACCTGCCTACCCTGTAACTCACTGTGTAGCTTTTTTTTTTAGTTAATAATTTTATTTATTTACATTCCAGATGTTGTGTCCCTCCTGGTTTCTCCCTTCCATAGTTCTATCACATTCCCCACCCACCCCACTCTTTGCCTCTGAGAGGGTACTATCACTTGAGTTTTTGATCTTAGCCATTCTGACTTGTATAAGATGGAATCTCAGAGTTGTTTTGGTTCACATTTCCCTGATGACTTAGGACTTTAAATATTTCTTTAAATGGTTCTTTGCCATTTGAGATTGGATGCTGTTTAACTCTGTACCCTCTTTTTTAGCTGGATTACATGGGTTGTTGGTATCTAATTTCTTGAGTTCTTCATAAGTTTTGGATAACAGCCCTCTGTCAGATGTAGTAAAGATTCTTTCCTAATCTTAGGCTGCTGTTTTGTACTATTGACAGTATCCTTTTCCTTACAGAAGCTTTTCAGTTTCATGAGGTCCCATTTATTAGTTGTTCATCTTAGAGCCTGAGCTATTGGTGTTCTGTTCAGGAAGTTGTCTCCTGCACCAAGGAGTTCAAAGCAATTTCTCACTTTTTCTTTTAGGAGATTTAGTGTATCTGGTTGAGGTCTTTGATCCACTCAAAATTGAGTTTTGTGCAGGGTTATAGATATGAATCTGTTTCCATTTTTCTTCATGTAGATATCCAGTTAGACCATGCTTTATTCCCCCATTGTATGGTTTTGTCTTCTTTGTCAAAAGTCAAGTGTCCATGAATGTGTTGGTTTATTTCTGGGCCTTTCATTTGATTACATTAATCAACCTGTCTGTTCCTATACCAAATACCATGCAGTTTTAGTACTATTACTTTGTGATATAGCTTGAGATCAGGGATGGTAATAACCTCCAGAAGTTGTTTTAGTGCTCAGTATTGTTTATGCTATCCTGAGTTTTTGTTTTTCCAAGTGAAGTTGAGAATTTCCCTGTCAAGGTCTCTAAATAATTGTATTGAAATTTTGATGGGAATTGCATTGAATCTGTAGTTTGCTTTTGGTAAAATGGCCCTTTTTACCATGTTAATCCTACTTATCCATGAACATGGGAGATCATTCCAATTTCTGCCATCTTCCTCATTTTTTTTATTTCAGTGACTTGAAGTTCTTGTCATATAGGTCTTTCACTTTCTTGGTTAGAGTTATACCAAGATATTTTATAGTATCTATGGCTATTTTAAAGGGTATTGTTTCCCTACTTTCTTTCTTGGCCAATTTACCATTTGTATAAAGGAGGGCTAATGATTTCTTTGAGTTAATTTTGTATCTAGCCACTTTGCTAAAGGTGTTTATCAGCTGTAGGAGCTCTCTGGTAGAAAGTTTGGGGTCACTTACATATACTATCATATCATCTAAAAATAGCGATGCTTTGACTTCTTCCTTTACAATTTGATTCCTCCCCTGACCTCCTTTAGTTTTCTTATTGCTCTAGCTAGAATTTCAAGTACTATATTAAATAGATAGGGAGAGAGGGAGAAAGTGAGCAGCCTAGTCTTGCCTCTCTGTTCCCCACTATTCTCAGGCATGGCATCTTTCCTCTCCTTCTCCCAGCATGGCGATCTCCTTCTTCCTCTTTTCACTTGCTCCCAAGCCTGGGGAAAAATCTCAAGTCTCACCTTTGTCTATTCTGCCCAACCACTAGCTGCTGGCATCTTTACTTATCAATCAGAGCCAACTGGGGACAGAGCCCCTTAGGGTCTTACATGTGGACATGAGGACTTTCATGCAAACAATTTTGGGCACCAAAATTAACATAAGAATACAAGCAGCATTAGGCCAAACCCACTGAAACTTTTGTCAAAATATTTTATTCCAGCAACAAAAATGAAACTGGAACTTTGTCTTCTGTTTCATGTTATAAATACCCAGTCATTGCTTAAAGTAATTAAGTCATGAAAAAAATGTTTAGCCTCGAAAGATCAAAGTAGTCCTCCTACTAGGTATGGTTGAACACCATTAGTTTTATTGTGATGGGGAGCATTATGGCTAAGGCATCAATCATTTAATGGGCTTTATCAGGGTTTGTTGTAGTTATTTGTTTATTTGTTTGGAGACAGTATCTCTCCACATAGCCCTGACTGGTCTCAATTTTTGTAGTTCTCTTGCCTCAGACCTCTGATTGCTGCCATTGTAGACATTTGCCAATATGTGTGGCATCATCAGAGGTTTTTTTTAAATTATTTTTATTTTTTTATATTACCCATTTCCTTCAAGTGCCTTCACCTGTATACCTACACTTTCAATGTGAGTGCTGGCAACTGAACTTGGGACATTCTCTCTGGCATCATTTCTTTTAAAAGGCGTATATATACCACGTTGTATTCTATGCTTCTTTGAAAAGTAAAGCCTTGGCTAGACATGTTTTTGTTTCTGTTTTTCTTTGTTTTGTTTCCCAGATAGGGTTTCTCTGCGTAGCCTTGGCTGTCATAGAATTCACTTTGTCAACCAGGCTAGCCTCAAACTCAGAGATCTGCCTGGCTCTGCCTCCCAAATGCTGGAATTAAAGGTATACACCACTATGCCTGGTCCGGTATTTTAGTTTTTAAGGTACACGTGAAACTTAAGTGTTGATAAATAAAGTTTAATTGGAAAATAGCTATGCTTTGTGATGTGTGAGTTGTGGCTACTTTCATGTTCTAATAGAGTTGAATAGTTTCAACAGAGACCTTATGGTCTATATTCTGTAACATTTACTCTCAAGTTCCATACCCCTGCTCTAAGCCTGTTTGGAATTGAAAGATTCCTTTTGTTTCTGTTGGGTAGAGGCGAAGATGAGATGTGCACTATCAGACACTTGGGGGTTGCCTTTCAGCTGGGCAGAGAAAATTGCCTTTTCTAATATTCCAATGGAACAATTTCCAATGGAGACTCAGGTCTGAAGTTTATTACATTGTTCTGGTTTTACCTTAAGATGATGGGATGACAAGTTACCAAACTAGGTAAAGCACAAGAAGTGACCAAGATGGCTGACTGGCTGCTGGCAAGACTTGAAAATCTGATATGAAATATTAATTTGTCTTATAATTTAAATTCTCTTCTTGTCAATTTGACTTTGAGGTTGTTGTCTTTCTCCCATCTCCCTTAAATGGAAACACGAATCCCTTTAGAGCCTGGCATCTCATTCCCAGAGGATATGTTCTCTCATTCCATCTGTTTGCCGTGCAATTTCAAATATGCAACACTTGAGATGTGAGAGAAGAAGCCAGTATCTTTAGCTGACCACTTAGTTTTATATCGGATAGAATGTTCTTTTGTTTTTTTGTGAGTGGAAAAGATACCATATTTATAATAGTATAGAGATGGTACTAGCAATGTAATTCACAAATAAGAATGTGGTGCTTACATACACAAAATAAAGTTTAAAGACAAGTTAAAAATGAGTCTGTGAAGAAGACTGTTAGGCAGCATATGTATTACTAGGAATGAAATAAAGTATATTTTACCTGGGAGGGCATGCCTTTTGCTGTACACCAAGAGGCAGAGGTGATGAGTGTTAAATCAACCTTGGCGACGTAGTATAAGACAGATACTATGGCAGATACATGGTAGAATTCTATACCTATCTCAAAAGTAACCTATTTCTGGACTGAGTTCATTCACCTGACATGATTATACTTTGAGTGTTAAAGTTTACCTAAGCCAGGACTTTTCTGTATAAGAGAAGTAGGTTCCCTCTCCAGTCTAGAATGTAGAGATAGAAAGGTTTCTCCTTGGCCATCTTTCCCTGACCTCTAAGTTGCTTGGAGTCCTCAGTGTCCTAACTCCTGGTATCTAATACTCAAAGTATATGACTTTCTACCAAGGTGTGTGTGTGTGTATGTGTGTGTGTGTGTGTGTGTGTGTGTATGTATATGCAACAAATGACTAAGCAAGGGTAAAACTAATTTTTTTTATAGATAGTAGTCTTTTTTTTAAAAAATAATTTATTTTTTTTAACTTCTTCTTTTTTTTTTGAACATGAAATGCTTTTTTATAGCATGTTTTACAAGGGGAGGGGGTAAGAGGGGCCAGGTGGTGGAAAAGTACAAAATCTTCTTGGCCTGTGCCTTGAAACGTGTCATGGTCTATACGGTACACTGCCTTGAATTATGATCTACCTGCTGTTCTTCAGAAGATAATAGATAGTAGTCTTTATGCTTGTCATTTGAGTATTGTGCATATTCATGTAAGTTTTCATTGTATCAATGAAGATTAATGATTGACTATGTGTTAATAAAGAGTCATTGTTCTACATGAAGTATTTTGGAACTTTTGATGTTCCTTACATCCATTACCTTGTTCTAGTTAGTAAGTTCATTTGTTTGTTCCTTCCTCTTCTCTCCTTTCCTCTCCCCTTCCCTCTCCACCCCTCTCCGACTCACCTCCCCCCCGACATACAGTCTTCCTATGAAGCCCAGTGTGATCTTGAGCTCATGAGAGTCCTTCTGTCTCAGCCCTTTCAGTATTGGAATGACAAGTGTGTTCTCTTAGTAAGAGAACATTAAAGGTCATTAAGGCAAAGAGAATCTTATTTTACTAAGTTACCCACAGTCCCATAAGAGTACTAAGGAATCTATCCTCAGGTCTTGCTTACTACAGTACAACTGGAATAGCCAGTTTTCTCATCAAAGTCATAGCTGCGCCTCTGATCCATGTGCCCTATTCTGTACTCAAGATGATTGCATCATGTTCATGTTAATTGTGCTCACTAGTAAAGGTACCTTTGAGCCAATTCTAACAGGTTTCCTCCAGACTTCAGCAGGAATGTCTTAACATGGTAGTGCTGATTCTCTACCTTGTCCTGCAAGTAGTTGAGCACTAAACCTGAAAGCATTAGTCCTGCCCTTTATTTTCTCTGAAGTGCACTGAAATTCCTGAGGAGCAGTGTGTAGCTAAACTCTGTAGCAAAAAAGTGAATTCAGCTTTTAGGTTGTAGTTTTTATCAGTTCATATTGTGACAAAATTATTGTACTAATGTATTAGAAATATGTAATTTTGGTAACTTACATTTTTTTTTACTGAGGGATATATACATACATACATACATACATATATATATATATACATATATATATATATAATCTGTTGATAGTTTGGAGAAGAAGTGTTACATTGTGGCATTTGAAGTTATTAAAGATGTCTAATTTTAAGACAGAAATTTTAAGACTCTTTCAGTTTATGTGGCTGTCAGTGGTTCGTAAGCCAAAAATTCCTGAAAGTCTAATTTTTCTGTTTTTGGAGCAAGTCATTCCTTTAATTTCTATTCACTTTTACCCTATAATGAGCAGAAAAATCCCTAGGAATTCCTGGGGACCGGGTGCTTTGATTGATAAGGTTGTGACTTGGGGACTAGATGCCTTGAGAAAGTAGTGCCTCTCTACTCTGAAGTGAGGTGCTGATGCCAGCAACCAGTTGTGATGAAGTACAGTAGAACACTGTCATCCCAGTGTGTAGTAGATGGCACAAGGACATTGAATATTAACATAACCTTGGAAAGAGTAAAAGGTAGCAGAGGGAGAACAGGAAATGATGATTGATGGCTGCTTGCTCTTGTTCAGCATCAAGAATTAAGATTTATTTTTTTCAGTGTTTGAGGTACTCACCATACTGTATCTCCTCCCTCCTCCTGTAATAGGCTGCAATATATAACCTTATTTTTTCCCAGTTAGATTTAACAAGCTTGATATTTCTCTGTACTTAAACTGTTGATTTTCTTGTGTTTGTGATTGTTCATGTTGAGATGCTCTGTGGTGGGGGTGGGGGTTCTAGATAGACTGAGAAGAGACACAAAATTGCTTTATACTTAGTGCCCCAAGATAACTGAGGACTGAAAAGGAAAGGACTCACTGTGTGATTTTTTTCCTTATCTCTGGTTTCTGTCTTCTCTACTCAGTGTGTTCTTTGATTGCCTCTCTTAGAATGCTGAGGTCCTGATGGTTTTCCTATAAAGTTGACTTATTAGAAGGTTAGCTCTCTGAAACTCTACATGCACACAGTCACAGACACACACACAGACATACATGCATCCCCACATACTACACACAGACACACACAGACACAGTCACAGACACACACAGATATACACGCATCCCCACATACTACACACACAGGCACACACACACACACACACACACACACACACACACACACACAGAGCTTTCTAGTATTAAGGAGTCAATGATATTACTCAATTTCTTGCCCAAGTGCCTTTCTTGAGGTTACTCATCCATCAGGTCTCCTAGCCTTTGCAGGTTTCTGTCTAAATGAGGAAATAATGTAGCCATTATATTTTGGCCAGTTTGCTCTTGTGCTCAGCTATGTGGATACCAGACACTATGCCACTTCAAGTCCCTAGCCTTGAACCCAATTTTATCCTTAATAACTTTTAATTGTTAGCTAAATATTTAAAAATCACTTCAAATGTGAATAACATATACTCCTAAACCACAGCTTCTGAACACAAGCGTCCCCAGCCCTGACCTGTTCTCCAGTAAGAGCACTCTTCCCCAGGCCTCTCACAGGCCATTTGTGTTTCCTCCATTGTTTTCAAACTCTGTTTTCATGGCTGTGGATGTCTCTTTAAGATGTTCTTAGTGAAACCAGCCCAACATCTACAGTATGTATTATTACCCGTGTTACTGTGATATCACCCTCTAAATTTCAATTATTTTCTGGTGTTTACTAGTTATTCCTGTATGATTTACTTCTCTATAGCTAGTGAGGTGGTTTGTTTAGTTTTTTTTTCCACATCAGCATTCTGTACAGAGTACATGCTAGTGATCTCCTACTTAGTATTTGGATAGTTAAGAAATTAAGCCTTTAAATGGCATTCATGACTGTTTACTTGGCAAGAGCTAAAATTCCACTCCATATCCAGCACTGTGCTAGGTATGGAGAATTCATAAACTGAAACAAATAAAAACTTAAAGGCAGAGCAGCCATGGTCCCTTGATCTCTGCCTGTAGAGTAGCCAAGATGCACCTCTCTACTATGTATCCTGTTATTGTTTGACACTGTGTTAGTGCCACGTGGCTGTGGCCCATCACGTTGGCACTGGCCTCCCTGGGATAGGGGGTGAGTGTTAAGGAACCATGTTCTTAGGGTCTGGCAGCATCCTCAACATACTAGGTTCTTGGGGAATGCTTGGTATGAAATAGACTACAGTATAATTTGAAAACTGTTACTTTAGAGACTGTATGGTGGGGTGTTGGGAGGGCAGGCGAGGGGGGTGCCCAGCATGCTTTTCTGTTTCTTGGCTAGGATAAGCCCTTGTGGCCAAATGACAGCCCTGTCAGCCTGCATTTGGCCACAGTTTCATTTGGACAGTAATTTTACTTAAACCAATATTGGCAGCCTTCACTTGGTGGATTGCATTTTTGAGGAGGCACTGTACTTAAGAAGCATGTAAGTTGGCTAAAGTAGGTTCTTACATTTCTGTACAAGGACTTAAAACACATACTTTTAGAGCAAAATCCTATGCTTAGGAAATTTTGATATACCTATTACATAGTATAAATTTTTCAAAGGTTAGACCAACTACTGTATTTCCCATTGGCCTTTAAATGTTGTTTAACCCATTACATGTATGTGTTATGAAGAGATTTCCTGAAGCACCTACAAGAAACAGTTAAGACATTAGCCCTTCCGATAGAGTGATCCTGGCATGCCTTTAGGGGAGAAAGAAAATTTCTGTATGTTTTTAAAAGCTTTTTTTGTAATGTCTTAAAATTTTATTTAGAATGACTTTTGTATGGAAAGAAAGAATTAGTGGAACTTAGTTTTAAGAGGAGGGTAGCAAGCTTATGTGCTTCTGGAGAAATGGTTCCTGGCTGATTGTAGGACTGGGAGGCCCCCAAAGGGATTATTCTCCCACTCAGAAGCAGGGGATATATGTCCTCTTGGAGACATGGCAAGATTGGGAGGGGTGACCTGGGGCTGCTGAAAAAGGTTTTCAGGTGCTGAAGGACATCAAGGTGGAATTTCTGGGGAACGTGGCTTCTGCATTGCTAGTTTACAGGGCCTTTGGTTTGGATCTACATGCTAAGTCTCTGTGATGTAAGCTGTGAATGCAAATCCATAGAACCCAGGAGGGCCAGATGTGTGCATTCAACATCAGTTATAGCATTTAAGGAATGCTTTATTGTATAGATAATATTTTAGGGTATGCTATTATTACAACGGGAGGGTAAGTGTTACTCACAGAACATTAGAAAACAGGACCTGGCAAGAAAAGATGAAAGGAGCGTAGAGTTAGTTTGACGGTTAAAGCAGGTTCCATAATATTAAAGCTCTAGCTCTGTGTTCCCAAATCTAGAAAGGGTTGAGACATGATCTAAAATGTTGTTTATCCCTATTGATATTAAAAAGACTATTTTATAGTGTTACTATAGAGGCTGTTTTGTAAACAGTAGTTTACTCAACTGTATATTTTAAATAAGTGTTTCTGTTATTTTCCTTATATAAGTAAATTCCACTTATAAAGGCTTCATTCGATTTAGGGACACATAGCACTTTTTGACATTTCATAATTCTAGCCTTTCCTCAGATTAACTTCCTTATGTACTTTGCACGCACATATCCTTGCCTACCCTTGTACATATGTCTTAGTTGTCTCACATTACATATAATTTGTAGCTTGCCTTTGTTTTCCAGTTCACAGTAGGCCATTAGCACTTACTCTGAGTCATTGTTCATAATTCCCAGTGTGCTTCTTTAAAAAATGGTCACAGTATTCTACTATCAATGTATCAAATGTATCAAATTTGAGAGTACATAATTAAGCTTTCTCCAGCAAGATTTTTGCCTGAAATAGTCCCAAGGGACTGTACTGAGAATGACAGGCATTTGAGAAATTCTGCAGTCGTGAAGTGGTATCTGAAACAAGGAATGGCATGAGGAAAGGAGAGCTTTATATAACAGTAAAGACCAGTAAAAGACCTTGTAAAATTAATTCCAAATGCTTGTTGCTATAATGTCTTGGCTAAAAGACCTAACAGTGCAGACCATATTTAAAAGCAAAATCAGTCCTTGTAGATAATGGCTGATTGATGAAGTGTGGAACCCTTGTTTTTAAAACAATATATATATATTTAAAATTATATATGCCCCATCACCCTATTCTGTTTTGTCCTTTGATATGCTTACCATGTCTTGGATAATAATTCTGTAACAGTAAAGGCTTCTTGCCTCTTCAGAAACTGTAGCAAGAAGCCTAACAATTTGTGGACATACTGGTCATGTAGTTTTACCATGACTGAGAGGCCTCTGATCAGCTGTAGGGCTCTGTTTATTAACGTTACAGCATTTGAGGCTACAAAAAAATCTTTTATAGCGTAACAAGCTATACTTCCATAACCACTATTTTCTTCTCCCAGCAAAGAGGCAATGTCTTCATTTAATGGTGGACCCTTAGAGACTTGGTGCTCTGGTTACACATTTGCTGGTGTTTAAGTATAGGTGCTTTGTGTTGATTTAATGTGCAGATATGTATAGAGTCAAAATGGATAGGCAGAGAACTGGCATTTTGTCCTTATGGCTTAGAAATTTCCATTATGTAATCTATTTTATCCAACTTTTTAGCCTTTTTCTAATTTCTGGAGTTGCTTTTCTAACATTTGACAATTTAAGGGCATTGTGATGTTTTATTTGCATTGTGATGTTTTATTTCAGTTAAATTTTCTGCCCCAGATATTTCTTGGTTTGCAGGAAATGTATGATTTAAGTCTTTTCAGAATTTTGACGAAATGTATATAGTATTGGGATAGTATTCTTGGAAAATAATGGGCGTGGTGCTATTGAATTTGCATATTCTTTGGGTACTGATGATCACCACCAGTTAAATCTGTTAAAGTAACAATTGACTGCAGACTGTTGAAACCCTGGCCTTTCAGTTAACCAGACTGCCACCCTTCTCCTGTTCTCTCCAGAAAGCATACACATTGCTACATGTGGCCAACACCTATGTCTGGCCCAGAATTCACTGGCTTTGCCAGAGAATCTGATCTAGAATTCAAATCTACTGATTGCTTTCTTTAAAGACATTGTTGGAGCATTCTGTTTTTTGGTTGAAAAATACATGGTTCCAATTACCCATTGCTTCTATCTTCATATTATATTTCAGTGGGTGTATATCTTATTACAAATCTTTATCATAATCTTGAAAGGTCTGGTGGTCTCTACTTTATATGAGAGAATTCGAAGTTCTGGAGATGCACGTGGCTGCCCAAAGTTGCAGAGCTCCTGAGACAAACTTAATGTTCCAAACTTGTACTCCTGGGTCTGCAGTCTCTCTTTCACAAGCTATTAGTAGCAGCCATCTGTTATTCAGTTATCATGAAAAGAGATTGGGTTTAGGGAAAGTCCAGTCAGAAACAAAGCAGTCACTACTCCCTGTGTGATTTACTGTCTCTTAATGCCCAAGATCCTCATTTACAAATTGTGAGCTCTACTCAATGGGAAAGAGTAAGTAGAAATGTGTGTGTGTGCGTGTGTTTGTGTGTGTATGCCTTTCGACAGTGAGGTTTCCACAAAAATTATCTAATGTATCTTTTTCTTGCCTGTGTCACATCATTCTCTGAACCAAAAGGAAGATAGCATTGACCCATGCATTAGGTAACATACCAGGCATTTAAATATACTTGAAATTTAGAATCTTTTATCCCTCACTATCTGAAAACAGAAGATACTGACAAGAGTTCCCATTCTGTTTCCTACTGTGGGATGTTGAAAGGCAGAGCAGATAGCAGTCTTAGAAGTGATGTAACGTGTAGTCAGAGGGTATTCTTTATAATCATCTGCTTTTAATCCCATTTGAACTTCCAAACAGTTCTGGAGTTTCCTACTGTTCTAAGTCCTTTGCTGGCACCATGACTTAACTTAGTAATATGGCAGGCTGTTGGGAGAGTTAGAGGCGAATTAGGATGCTATAATATAAACAAATTAAAGCATGTACATGTATTTCTCTGTGACTTGTAAAATATAGAACATCCTTTGACTATTTTTTTCTCTTTAAAATTGTTTGTAGGATGCAGAATAGAAAACTGTGATTCTTGCTTTAGCAAAGACTTTTGTACCAAGTGCAAAGTAGGCTTTTATTTGCATAGAGGCCGCTGCTTTGATGAATGTCCGGATGGTTTTGCACCGTTAGATGAGACCATGGAATGTGTAGGTGAGTGATTCTTAATTCAACTTTCAACTTTCAAAATTTGGAATCCCACTGCAAATTTTCCTGCCTGTTTCTGTGAATACTCATGTTGGATATAGCCAACCTAAAAGCAAATGGCTTCTATTGCTCATTAGAACTGAAAGGGTTTTTGTTTGCTGATTCTGAATATTTTAGGCATCATAATGATGGATAGCTTTGTTTAAAAATCTGCTCGTCATGTATTTGCCAAGTTAGAGTACTTAAGGACTGATAAAGTTTATCATCTGTAATATATCCATTTCCTATTATCTTAAGTTATTAGCACTGTTAGAGAACAATGTTTTATTTAGTAGAAAAATAAAATGTTCCAGCAGTATCATGCCAGCCATCCTATTGCCTTAGCCATGCAAGTAAATGAACCATGGACCTTCTTACTAAGCCATCTGCATAAAAAAAAAAAAACAAGTTGAAAGAATACTTTTGTGCCAAAATGTATTTCCTTGATGACTGACTATATTTTGCAAAACTTAATAAAGTAGATTTGCTGTTAACTGAATTTTAGATCTGTAGAATGCATACTTTAACATACATAGTGTGAAAAAATAATCATACATCTTAGAAGCTTCATATGACCTCACGCTTTGGTGTTTATAAAATACTGTGCATGTGTCACTGAGTAACGGGTAAATTTTCTGTGTTTGGCAAATACATTGATTTATTTTTAGCTATAATTTCATGTCCATCTGTCTCAAATTTTACTACATGTATTATATATCTGTTTTAATGTGCAATAATCATCAATTGTACTTCCAATTTCTTAAATGGAGAGATTTTAAAATGGAACTTGACAATTTTTTTTCTGTAGAAATATCACTGAAATAATTTGCAAACTGTTGTTGAGGAAAATTTTCTTAAAAGTGTGGTTTGGAAAGAAATGTGTTATAATTGTATTTATGCGTGTGTTAGTACATGCAGATTATCACTCAATTAAAAATGAGAGATCCACTAAAACATATATTCTGAGTGTTGTTTTAGCTTTTGATAAGAGTCACACCCGTTATAATTGTGAATGGAAATGTGTGTAATATTTCATGACAGAATCCTGTGCATTGGCCTATATAACAATTTTAAATGGGTTTGAAAAATTATAAAATTGGTCCTGGTGCCTACTGAATTTGAAAATGCTGTATGCCAAGTGTGGATTCCAGGCTGGGGCCCTCATACACTCACAGGGAGAGCTTTTCAGTGGCAAGTCCATTAGGAGGTTCAATTCTGCATAGCCTTACTCCCCTCCCCCATCTCCACTACTACTTAATAATCTTACAAAAGGGGACACTAAACATTGCCCATGCCTAGGAACATGATATACCTTCTTTGCAGTAGGTGTCTGTTACATTTTAAACTTGTATTATATTATTATACAGAGGCTATGAAATATATCAGCATACCTGTTAATAGAATATGCAGAATCAGAAACGTGTGCACATGTACACACACACACACACACACACACACTCACTCTTTGCCTTCCTCCTAGTACTTAAAGCAAACAGAGTTATGGATTTGGAGTAGGGCATATGAAATTAGCCTGTCAGATTCTGGCTTCTGTCATGGCGTGCAAAGAGCCTGTTCTGTTTTAGGTTTTGTCTGTTTAGAGATATCTTCTAGAGAAGATACAGGTTTGCATCTAGGCCTGAACAGCAGTATTTCTTTGAAAACATGGCAGACAGAAAGCCTGAGGCCTTTAATTACTTACGAGGAATTTGTTTGTCTTAGCTGTCAGTGCCCTGAGACTTAAACAACTCTAGTTCTAGAAAGATGAGTGCAGATCCTTCTGGTTACATAACCTGCTATTTGATATTTGGGGTGGAGGTGATGGATAAAGTATAACGAGAAGAGGACACTCAACTGCTATCTGTGTTTGTATCTCTTAAATCTTTATCAGAAGGTTGTGAAGTTGGTCATTGGAGTGAATGGGGAACGTGTAGCAGAAACAACCGCACATGTGGATTTAAATGGGGTCTGGAAACCAGAACACGGCAGATTGTTAAAAAGCCAGCGAAAGACACAATACCATGTCCAACCATTGCGGAGTCCAGGAGATGCAAGATGGCCATGAGGCACTGTCCAGGAGGTGGGTCCAAACAATCGTGCTCATGTGCTGCCTGCTTTCTGAAATTTTCCTTCCTCCCTCCTTCTCCCAAGAACGTTTATCTATGATGGAAACCTGATACTAACATTGGAGATGAGATAAAATTCTACTTTTTTTTAAAAAAAGAAACAAATGCTTAAGTGGTGATTTATATACACTATACATTTCATTTGCTTTTATAATAGTTTTAAAATAGCTTGAATGAGTATCAATGTGTTTTCGAAAATGAGATTTCTAAAAGTGTGGATTGTGTGTGTGTTTTCAAATGTGCCATAATACAGAGTTCTTGTGAAATTGGGACTTTGCAGATGTTGCTCAGAAGAAGGGGCCAACTTTGAACTGAGAAGAGTTTAGATTAGAAAGGTTTATAGAATCTGTAAAATCATCTGCACCGTTACTAGTTGAAGATGACAACTTAAAATAAACTTACCCAAACACTGGGAGGAAAACACCCTGTCTTAATGTTACCACAATTAGCCCTTTCTCTTTGTTTTGATAATAATTTGTAGAAAACAGCTACTGGTATGTGTATGCTTAATTCTTTGTAATAATTATACTGATTTGCAGTCATTATTCTGTAATAGCTGGATTAGACTCATTTGGAAATTAGGAGAGGAGTACTTAGTGAGGTGTTGGCCAACACAGAACCAGGAGGTCAAAATGCAATCCTTGTCTGTATGTGTTTGTGGGTTGTGAATACATGTGTGTTTGTGACATGTATGTGTACATACATGTACATGCATGGCCATGTGGAGGCCAGATGGCAACATTGGGCATCTCCCTTTATTGTTTTCAACTTTTTAAAGACATGGTCCTTTACTGACCTGGAACTCACTAATTTGGCTAGACTAGTTGGGCAGCAAGGCCCTAGGACCCTCTGTCTCTGTGCACCTTCCCCAGGACTGGAGTTACTGGCATATGTGCCCTGTATGTAGATGCTGGGTATATGAACTTGGTCTTCATAACAGTGCAGCAAGCATATTACAGACTGAGCCATCTTACCAGCATATTTATATGGAATTTTCACTTCTTAAAGCAGTAATCACTTGTTGACACTTACTGTATCACTGGCCAAAACCATATTGTCACAGATGAAACCGAAATTTTTTTTAAGTGGACAAATTAAAAAAAAAAGGCAGAAGGAAAGTTGTTTTTGGAAAAGTGCCTTTAAAATAACCCAAACTTTTGTTTGCCTTCTTCCCCTCACCCACTGTTGGTGTGTAACTTCTCAACCTTTTAACTCAAGTCCAGAAAGAGACCACATAGCTGCTTAAAGTGGGTTTATATCCGCATTCTGCTGCCTCATAGAGAGTGTCTATGATCCATGGAGAAAGACGAAACTCTGAAGACTGGAAGACTCCAGCCGGCCTCTAAGGACTATTAGATCCAGATTCAGAAGCTCCTGTGGAGGAGCCAGCTTTTCCTCTTGAATTAGTCTTGCTTTTCTTTACTGGGCCTTTGAAACAAATTTTTTTCGGGTCTGCTTTTCACTAACAAGGATGGTTTTGTTCACTTAAAGTGGGTATTTTTCAGTCAAAATATAAGAAAATATTTTCTTACAAAACTAATAAGCCATGTCTTGGATAGCTGAGAGCATTTAACCTGCAACCTTTCACCTAAAAGCAAACCTGATGTATTCAGGTATTGAAAAGAAAGACTTTCTTTGTTGTATATTGTTTATATAACTGTCCCCTCCCCCCACTCCCTTTCAAGCAACATGGTCCTGCAATTGTGGTTTACGTTAATAGCAAAAATTAAACTGAAAATATTCTAGTAACAAACATGCTTATGTGTAATAAGAGCTCCAATACCCCTCTCCCCTCTGCAGCCTTTTATTTGTCTGGCCTTAGTCATGACTGAGAATTTTCTAGAGAACAGATAGGTTGTTAACCATAATGTTTATTACATTTGCATTATTTGTGCCACCAACAGTTACCATCTTAATGGAATCTGATTGACTCTACTGATAAATTATGCCACAAAAAATTACTAATGCCTGATTTTTGCTAGTTTTTTTTTCCTCCCCCTTTGGACAAATGAACCAGAGATAGATTCTAACTTATACTTTATTTAGATTCTAACCATGTTTTTCCCATTAAGCGCTGGTCTAATCGCTGCAGGTATCTAATTTTCAGTTTACTAACAGGATTATTCTTTTTTTGTCTAAATGTCAAATAGCAAACACTCATGTCTTTATAACTGGGTTTCAAAGATATGCTGGGACTTGTTTTATTGTTTGATTTAGAGGCAAATAAACTAAATTAATAGAAATTGAAGGCTCTGTAATAAAATGACTTCTAAGTACAAAGGTAGCATATAAGAACTAAGAAATTAATTGTGGACCGTGAGCAGCGGTTGCTAAGAATTGGCATAACCCGTGGTGGCGAATCTCACCTTGCCCCAGGTGAGAGTGGGAAAAGTCCCTTTCTTCAGCTGGTCATGCTGATTACAGGAAGAATGGAGAAGAAAACCACGTTATCCCCCTTTCCATCTTGATTTGATTTCAGTGATCTGCTTTGACAAACCATGCAAAAATGTAAGTCGTAATCAGGTTGGAAATACAGGCATTTTTCAGATCTTTTCAACATATGTATGGATTTTTTTTCCTCCGTTGG
Organism: Grammomys surdaster; assembly: GCF_004785775.1. NCBI lineage: Eukaryota > Metazoa > Chordata > Mammalia > Rodentia > Muridae > Grammomys > Grammomys surdaster. Next base: position 19,520,570 of record NW_021604565.1, on the reverse strand, counting down.
AGTCAATCTTAACCTGATTGCACTCAAATGCAGCCTGAGCCCCCCCCCCTTCACACCGGAGCACAGGCGCATGAAAATCAGCTGCTTTTGATTACAGAAAGGCCGGAGTTAGAGGTCAGCATCGTGGAATAGCTGCTGCGTGTTTAAGATGTTACACTGAAAGCTATTAAATAGGAGAAAATGAACAACTAGAAAAGGAAAAAAATAACAAGGAAAACATCTCGGTGTAATGATCTAGCATTCTAGTTCCTTACCCATCACAGTCTGATCTGTCTATGAGGGGCAAAAGGAGAAAACTATATAGAAACTTTAGTAGATATATTTGTACTGAAGTACCCATTTCATTTATAAACTTTTGTTTTTTCTTCTTTTTATTTATTGGATATTTTTAATTTTCAAATGTTATCCCCTTTCCTGGTTTCCCCTGCAGAACGCCCCTTCCCATGCCTCCTCTTCCTGCTTCTATGAGGTGCTCCCCCTCCCACCCACCTACTCCTGCCTCACCGCCCTGGTATTCTCCTACACTGGGGCATCGAACCTTCACAGGACTAAGGGCTTCCCTTCCTATTGATGCCAAACAAGGCCATCCTCTGCTATATATGCAGCTGGAGCCATGGGTCCCTCCATGTGTACTCTTTTGTTGGTGGTTTAGATCAGTTGCTTTTTCTTCCACTGTGGATGAAACATGTAAGATTTCTTGGACTTTTCTCTCAATCCTCAGAGGTTTGGTCTATGGTCTCAGTGTCCACATCCGGTCAACTCATAACTTTTGTGATGCCCTGACAAGTCACTTAACCCTTCTTGGCTCTTATTTCCTTATTTATAAATTGAAAATACTGATGGGGGACACCTCTAAGGTTTAGACTTCTTCTAAACTCCAGCGACTGTAGGATTAATTGCTACAAGGAACAGGTGAGGTCTGTGGTTTCCCTTTAGAAGACAAGGAAAAGAGCACAGAGTGACCATGGAGATGACCATGTTTCTGGTGGTGGTTGCTCTGATCATGTGCTGAGCCATCATCTGCAAGTGGTGGCTTTCATTCTCCTTCTCCAAAAATGACATCTGTGTGTTCAACCTTCAAAGACTAAAGAGTTGTTTTAAATGTAAATGCTGTCTCAGCTACCAAAAAAACATCTGAGAGAGGAACAATGAAAAATTGGGGAGCGTAAGAAACCACAGGAGGAAGAAAAGACAGGGAAATGAATTAATTGATACTGTGTTTGGGAAACAAGTGGGAAGAAGAGTTGACCCTTAAGGACTCAAAGCTGTACTTGCTGCAGATACAGCCATCCTGTCCCATCTCCCCATTGTTAGATTTCATCCCGGTGGGAAAAGTATAGTTTAGTAATACCCCAAAACTCTGAATGGGAGGGATTTCCAGTCTAGTTTAAGTTGTAAATTAGGCATCATTTTAAGAGAAAAAGATAAACGGGCTATTATGTATTTGAATGATAAATGAGAAAGCAACCACATGATGTTAAAGGATGATGATGGAAGAGACAGAGACAGAGACAGAGACAAAGACAGAGGTACAAGGGTACCCTTGTTTGTTCCAGGGAGCAAAGTCAGGTTCTTCGGCCCCTATAGCAAAGTGTGTTTCCTTGTTTCAGTAGCTCTCTGGCTCTGACAGCAAGTTTTGCTAGATATATGTTGATTAGTGTTTATTGTTCTGTCGCTTAAAGAATTCTTGAGTTTTTCTTAGAAATACTAACTGTAGTAAAGAAGTAAATGGATGAGCCTATATAGTTTCATGAGGAGGCATGAGTCGTATAGGGAAGTAAAGGAGGACAAGGAAGGACTTTCACTGAGGTGTGCTGATTCGTGTTTGATATTCAGAGAGTGGTGAGAGTGATGTTTGGTCAGGGATCTGAGGGAAGGTGATCCCGTGAAGATCAAGCATACATGTGTTGTACTTGTTGACTCAATGACTATTTGAATATTTTTGGTTCCCCTACAATATTTTGGGGAGCGAGGATGTTCCAGTGAGTGCCTAGGAGGCTCTGAGTGGCCCTTAGCAAGTTGCTAGTAGCAGCGTAAAGAGCTTGACCAAAGTCTTGCTGTGTAGGAAGGTTGAGTTTCTTGTGCTTTTTCCTTGTTCCTGTAGTGAAGGTTAAAGAACAAGCTATGACTGTCTTGCCTCATGAGGAACCCGAGTTGCAGCTTTCTCTATTCCTCCATTCAGAAATATCATTTGATGTCTTTACTAGTACTTTGAAACATAACTTCATGCTACCTCCATTCCTTCTCCACACCTTGCTATGTGAAATAACAAGTAAGGTGAATTCCAGAGGTCATATTTCATATGTGCTGAAGCATGGGGCCACTAGCTATGCTTTGACGCATGCTCTATGAAAACCCCACCCTCCTATAATTTTCATGTTACTGGTCTTCACATATGTGGTATGTGGCTTCAAGACAGTCCTTTCATATTTAGTCCTTCAGGGTTAGCTTTCTGGATGAGGCTGCATGGTGTGTGTGTGTGTTTGTGTGCGCATGCGTGACGTTTAACATCTATTCTGCATAGGATAGGTCTGTACCCATCACTGCCTCTCTTGTTTCTCTCTTAGACATTTCAGTAATCAGCTTCTTAGGTGATGCTCCGACAGATGCTTAGTGGCTTTCTCTCTTTGGCATTGTGACCACCTCCACTCATTCTTATTTCTTCATAGTATAATTCTTTCAGCCACACACGTTTTCTTAGCAATATGCTAACGAGTTGAATATGAAGTCTGCTACTATGTATACTATTTTAATTTGAAAATAATTAATCCCTCTTATGGAAATTACTTGATTCTTGGCTACTACTTTATTTTCAAAAGTAGTTCTTAAGTTAGGAAGCAAATGAAAATATCATTTACCTACTTAGAACCTTAATCTCTGTAAACATCTACTTTTAAAATGTGACAGTAAGAAGACCTCGCTAATCTCTATTTTTTTGTGTTCATAAAGTGACATTATCATGTAGACTAAGCATTAGATATTAGAACTAAAGATGCTTGCAGATTGCGATGGATTAAACCAAGAACAGGAAATAAGCACATTTTCAGTAGGACAGGGTCAAGAAAATATGCTTTAGACATGTGTTTTTTATTTCTCTACATTTTGTTTACATTTGAGCTGCAATTTATGTGGTCAGTTTCTACATGCCAGCCTTGAGGATAGTTTGGAAAAAAGGATTAGACAAAACCACTTTGCTTCTGAGACTTACACATTGTCAAAGGTGTCACTAATACATTTTATTCCTCTGAAGTATTTAAACTGAGATTTGTTTTTTTAGCGTTTCTCTGTGTTCTGCTAAAAACTTTGTTGTAGTTTTTTCAGCAATCATTGGTTTGTGTTTGTAGTGATTTTGAATTAAGCAAATCATACTGCTTCTAGGTAATTGGAATACATACATAGTGTTTGTCGTGATTGTACACTTAAATAGCTACCCATAGCTTCCACTTTGTAAATGTTAATTATTATTATTATTATTATTATTATTATTATTATTATACAAGACTGATATACTTGCTCACAAAAATATTCTGACTGTAGAGTGTCTAAAACTCCTGCTTAAGGGGGTTGAATGATATGTTGAATGTTCTTTCTGGGCCTTTCTCTCTATCATGCCCTGCTTTAATTTTTTTTCATTTTCCTTCATTTTAGAGTATGAGCAGAGGATGAGCATTGGCTCCTGCTCTTGGTGGTGGTGGTAGAATTTTCATTGCTATTGTTATCAGTGGTGATGTCAGTGGTAGTGGTGTGTGTGTGTGTGTGTGTGTGTGCATGTGTGTTGTGTGTATGAATGCTTGAAAGAGTGTCTTAGAAAGCCCACTTCCAAAGTGTTGGGATCACTGGTTTGTGCCACTGTTCAAGTGGTGGTACACCTGTTGTTGCTGGTTTTAAGAAATCTGGTTATTTTTAGGTTAATTGACTCTTACAGAGTTGAGTGTAAGTTCTGTGCAGTATCAAAGGAGCTTCCTGTAGGATAGATGGGGAACATAAAGTCTATAAATGGTAAAACCAAGCAAAACTCTGGGCCTAGGCATGGGCAGGATAAATCTAAGAAGTTCACGGCTCTGATATAATTCAAAGGAGTGAAATAAGAATTTTCATTCTCAGCTTCATTATGAGACAGTGCAGATGCCATTCTTGCTTGCCTGGAGAACACAGACAATGAGCGAGCAAGGGGAAAGAAGCTACACCTTTGGGCCATTCTCGACTCTTCCCATCTGGAACTTCTACCAGACCTATTTAATCATAGTCTGGGGCACCATGTTCCAGTCTCTTTTATGGGCACTTATAAAAAGAATTTCTCAACTACATGTGCCACTGAAGGCCTGAAGTCCAATGTGTAACAAGGCAAAGAGGAAAATTCCAGAGACCCTTTCTTTTATGAATTTAATCAGCAGTAAGCTAGTTTGATCTTAATGTGAACGATATAAAACCATTTTTATGACTCTCCAAAAATAAAAACAACTTTAATAGGACACAAATGGTGCTGGATGTGGAGTGGCTCCTTTATAGGAGACATCACCTTCATCCTGGGAGACAAGAAAGCCTTGCCTAAAAATCCCTAATATTTCTTAGAAATCATTTTTCCACCACTGACGCCTGTGATCTTTCCGTGGTATTGATGAAGAATGAAGCAAGTTGGTATACTTGCTCCGGTTTCCTGGGCCACCTCTGTAGCTACTGGGCTGACCTCCAGCTGTACATGAGATTTTCTCCAGGACCAGAGGCAACAAGAGGACATTTTGTTGGAAAGAACGGCAGTTTTTACTAAGATCCCAGTATGACTCATGTTGTCATCATACAGAAGTAGTCAAGAAGAGACAATTATTTTGCATAACAGGTTTGACAAACATTTTCACTATTAACATGCAACTATGGAAAGTTTTTGCTGTACAAATCAGCATCTCTGTGGTACATAGACATAATTTTCATAGATCTAGTATTCTATTTAAGGACTTGAGAGACTAGGAATATGATATACAAAATTGTCTGATCAAGAGACATTTAATAATTAATGCAACACTCTTATATCTTTTTGCCAAATGTCCATCATATTTAGTGATCATGTAAAAAGGTATATCACAGCATGATAAAATAAAAAAAAACCCAAATGTAAAAATATGACGTCAAAGAAAACTCTGAAGACATTGAAGTATATGCATTTAAGTGATGTTGGAGGAGAAGGATTTACATGACAGAATAAGGTTGGGGAAATTGATACTTCTCTCAGAATGTTATGGTTCCAAAAGAAGAGACACACTGAGAAGGTTACTGTCAGATAAAATATATTTCTAAATGGGAGTCACATCCAGAGCAGTGGATTCTGTGGTAGGAGGGGTACTGAAGACTGTGTATGTCACATCTGAGTTTGCAGAAGGCAGCTTCATATATCCTCCATGGAAAGTAGAGGGTGTGTGGTCATGATGTGACTCTACAGAGTCATTGGGAGGTGGAGATAGAACTCTGTAATTTATCATCAGTTTTATTTGACTGGGATCATCTAGAATACTCTTTTAGTGAATATTGGATTTTGGGGGGCAGGGAAAAGTTTGGCATCTGGAGTATCTACATATAATACAGCTCTGCTGTCCTAGAGATGGGCAGCTGCCCTTGAAACTTGTCAGTAAAATATGGTATACTTACTAGATGGTAAGGAAGATCTCTCAAGGGACTTCCCTACACTGATATTTTAAGCAGTCCCTTGTGGTTTTTGTCTCTTTTCCAAGGCTGTTCTTGGATGATTTTAATCTGTATAAAATTATTAGTTATGAGTAAACCACATGGAGCTTGAGTAAATGCTTCCTGAGATGAACTCACTTTACTGAATATGTTGTAGAGCACCTTCCCAAAGATGATGCTGTGTGAAATCTGCCGTTCTGTGAAATCCATGACTTTATGATTGCTCTGTCTATGTACTCTTCCCATGTTCTGAAGAAATGACCAGATAGAAGGGAGTTATTTAAACAAGAATTGTAATCAAGTCAGTGAAAAAGAAAATGTATATCACATAATAGCAAAAGAGCCATATCATAAATGCTAATTGCCTCTTCTAATAGGACCCAGTATTTAGTTGGAGAGGGAGATATTATTAGTTATCAGGGCCAAGGAAAATATCTAGAGAGCATGGATGGCTATCAGCGTTGTATTAAGATTTGTTTGTTTTTATTTTATTTTTAGTTTATGAGTGTTTGCCTGCATGTACATATGGATGCACCATGTGCATGCCTACTACTCAAGGCGGGCAGCGAGGGTGTCCTATCCCTTGGAACTGATGTTATAGATGGCTTGGAGTTGCCATGTGGGCACTGGAAGTTGAACCTGATTCTTCTGGTTCTGGTGTTCTTCACTACCGAACCATCTCTGCAGGTCTCGAAATCTTGTTTTATTCATTTTTCTTTTATTGAAAATAGATTGTTTTCATATAATATGTCCTGATTATAGTTTCTCCTTTTCCAACTTCTTCTAGTTTCTCCTCACTCTCTTCCCATTTGGATCTATTCCCCTGTGACCTCACAGTAGAAAACAAACAGGCAACTAAGTATAATAAAATCTAAGATAGAACAAAAACAACAGATGGAAATGGAACAAGGCAATTGAACAGAAGATAAAGGGCCAAAGAAAAAGTATGAGAAGCACATGTAGACACAAAGACACACATGTATACATAGGAATCCTGGAAAAACTCACAACCAAAATCCATACTACATACACAAAGGAAGAGGGTTGGAGAATGGAACATTAGGGTTAAATATGAAAGCAAAGGTCAGAAGGGATGAGAGATAGAATATAGGGAGAGAAAAAAAACCAAACAAACAAAAACAAAAAACCCTGAACATTTGGGGGGTCATATGGAAACCTAGTAGAAACCTCTTAAAACAATACATAGATACATATGAAGTTTATCTAAATGAAAATCATCAAATATCAGGGGAGACAAGTTCCCAAATTAAGATATATCTTGTCAACAAAGGAAGCTTCTAGTAACAAGAATGGCATCCATATAATTGAACTGTGGCTAGAAAACCCCCATGGCGACTCCCAAATAACTCAGGTTATTGTCAACTAGTTGCTGTCCACAAACTGATGTCAAGGTCATATCACAGCTCAATGAAAATGGAGAAGTCAAACTGGTAACTAGCTAGAGCCTTCAGTAGGGACTATCTAGTGTTTGTGGTACTGGAAGGTACTCTATCTGATACCAAGAAATGTAAATATTAACACAGTTACAAACCCTTCTATGTATCATGCCTGCTAGATATGCTGGTGTAATAGTGGCACAACTCTGTGAGTGTAAGTAGCAAAGATATTATTGGATTTAAGGTCTAGCTACTCTATGAGATGAAATCCATCTGTAACACTGGGTGACCAAGAACCCGATAAGCCCAGTACCTAAGGGAAAACCAAATACTTCTCTTTTGCTAAAAGAAAATAGCCATTAAATGTCCCTTGATGACATTGTGACATACTCATAGAGCAGTGCCTTACTCAGTCCAGTACCATGGACACTATCGGTAGTGGTGAAGGCTCTAGATAGTTACCAGTTTAACTTGTCAGTGTTCATTGAGTTGTCTTCGGTGATATGACCTTGCTGTCAGTGAGTGGAGGCAACCAGTACCTTGGCAATATCATGAGAAGCTGTCTCAGAGAAACTTTCGTCTGTACCGGATGAGCACAAATGCAGAGACCCACAGCCAGACAGTGAGCAGAGAGTAAGAGATCTTAGAACACTCTGTCCGTAATGACATGTGTCCGTCAAAACCCTCCCATCATTTCTCAGAGAACTGTGGTAGAAGAGATGGAAAGATTGTAAGATCCACAAGGAGATAGAGGACACCAAGGAAGCAAGGTCTCCTTAACACAGCAAGATGCATGAAGTCACAGAACAAGGCTTGCACTGGTCTGCACCAGATGGAGTTCTAGAGCTGAGAAGAGAAGTGGACACCACCCTCCATCCTTAACCCAAGAGGTAGCTCCAACTGACAACTAATTGTAATTGAAAAACTAGTTTTCTCCAAGGGAGTCTCATTGGTATTCAAACTACTCTTATTAAGTATAGGCCTCATGCCTAGCAGTAGATAGATATCCAACACAAAATGAACTCAATAGCATCTTTGGAGATTCTATTTCATAATGCTGTGTCAGGGCATCTTTTTATTTATTTATTTTAATAGAGATGGTGGAATCTCAGTGTGAGGAAGCCAACCCTACAGTTGATGGCAGAAGCTTTAAGTTGCTCCTTGGGAAGTGTGTCTGTGGCAAGGAGGACCTTGGACTTTGTCTTGTACATTGTGAAAAGGCCAGGAGACATTTGAAAATGCAGGCACCTTTTGTAGATAGCCAACTAAAAATCTAAGTGTCTGAATGTTGTATTGGGAAGGTGTCAGTTGCTGAGAGGATAAACTGTCCATTCTGGATTTGGGGCCCAGCATTAAGCAGGGCTAATTTTAATGGTAGAATTACCAGCAAATACTTAGGAGTTCTGATGTTTATGCATTTTTCTGTTTGCTTGCTTTTCTAATGAGTGTAGGATTTTCTCTTGGCTTCCAGTCTGCTGTGACCCCTCTATCTCTCTCTGCCAACTTACTAAGCCAGGCCATTCTCTGGTTAGTATTTGTGCAATGTTTCCTACTCTGCTTTTTCCTTTTTCTTTTTTTAATCTAGGCATATTTTGCTTTTACCCCGAGTGAACTATATCTGTTTCTTGTTCCTTTCATTTGACATTTACCAAGATCGAGATCCTTGAATGGATTATTCTCCATTTTCTTTTAACTTTGTCATATTAACATTCTAATGTATTTTCCTTTCCAGTATATTTTCTTTAAACATATAAATATTATTCAAGTCAGGGATGAAACTGTTCTCACAAGGGCTGATTTCAGCTGTATAGTCTAAAATGATCTTATCTGACATGTTATGTGTGGATCATGGGTTTTAAAGGAATTCTGAGTGAATTGCTGTGTTCAGGAGAAAAGTATATAGTAACTAACTTGCTACATTTGTGACATGGGGCAGAAGGAAACATGCAGCTTACTTATTCTTCAGTTCCTCTTATCCTATAACAACCCAGTCTGCCCAGGGCTCTCCAGCTGTCATCCGATCTTCCAGCACACACTTGATCATTTTTGATAACTCATTACTTTGCTTCAATTTTACACTTTCAGTGATAGCAGACATAATGAATATCTTGAAAAGCACAGTACAGGAAATTAGCAGAGTTATAAATTTTCTTGAATAACATCAAGTTTCTTAATTTTCTGACGTTAAGGCATGTGCAGAATGGGGCTAACATGTCCCAGCGTGACTGAGTAAGAGGGGAATAGGAATGGAATCAGGTGAGGTTTTTGTCACATCTGTTATTTGCCAATACTGCTTTCTATGAACTAGTCTCCTCTTGGTATTCACGGGTTTGCTTTCAGCCCATTGTACAGCTTCATCTGAGATGTACTGGCTTCTTTCTGAGATGTACTAGCTTCTTTCTGAGCTCCTGTCTCAGTTCACTCATTGGTAGGCATCTCTCCCTAGATATGCTGCCAGTGTACCCAGTTCACCATCGCTGATATCTAACGTACACCTCCTTTCCCTTGGGTTAGGCATCCTTTTTACAAGCATCACAGTATTCCAGTGCTCTGAGCCCTTAATACAGTCCTTATACCCAGACAGACTAGGACCTAAATCTTCGGTCAACACTAAAAGCAAGCAAATTTGAAAGGCATCTTTAGCGTCAATATCTATGTAATCGGGATAATTCTATGTGCCTGTGACATAAGATTGTCATGAGGAATACATAGTATCATTCTCTTCTTGATCTGTATACCATAAAGGATAAAAATACATGTTTTTTTTTATTTGTTACACTAGAATTAAATCCAAGATTTTCTATGTGCTTGGATAGCACTTTACCACGCAGATACATTGTCCTGCCCACTGTCCTCCACCCTTTAACAAAGTAACTACCTATCTAGTCTTGATTCTCAGTTGCTCACTCATTTTTCCTTTATATTGTTTGTCCTTGAAGTCTTTTTATATCACTGGGAAGTGGGTCTATATTTCCATGTCATCTGATATGTCAGCGTGCTCAAAGCTGAGTTGCTTTCACTTCACTTGTAGGGATGGATGGTGAATGAAACAGTAAAATTCAATATTAGTGGAGGCATCCAATGAGCATCCTGAATCATTAGTCGTACTGAGCCTTTTATCAACTGTACCCACTAGGGATGTCAATTGCAGGGTGAATAGTAGAGGCTAATGGTTGCTAACACCAGACAGTGGTGTACAGACCTGCAGTTGTGAGAGGTCTATGTCAGTGAAAATAAACAGAGCTGAGCAAGGAAGATAGTATGAAAAATGGGGCTCTTACTATTTTACTCTCTTGCCTCTAGCTTCTCTCTGTCCCCTCGCCCTTCCCCCCTTCCTTTCCTCCTCTCTCCACGTGGTCATGACTGGCCTCTACTTCTTTATTATTTCTCTCTGTCTCTCTGTGTCTCTCTCTCTTTCTCTCTTTCTCTTTCTCTCTTTCTCTTTCTCTCTCTCTCTTTCTCTCTCTCTTTCTCTTTCTCTCTGCCTCTACTACCCTCATGGCTGTCCTCTCTATGCCCTGAATAAACTCTATTCAATGCTAAAACAAATGGGACATGTGCATAGCTTAGCACACATACATGGGAATATTCTGTCTGAACCAATACATTCTGCAGAGAGCAAAAGGCCAACAGTTCGATTGAAAGGAGTAGAGATAGGAGAAGGAATGAAGTTGGGGAGAGAGTCAAAACACCACAAGGAACTGCTTATCAAATTGGGTCTCACAGAAAATTGCCTGAGAAATTTGAAGTTGTCTAGACAATGATCACATGGAAGACAGAGTCTCTGCCACTAATGCATGATCCATTGATGAACTCAAGCCTGCGTATATATGACACCCAGTAAGCAAGACATTAAAGCATGGGTATGGCATATACTATGTAACTTCAAAGCATGAGTCATCCTGAATGCAATGTAATGAACATAAAGTTAGAAATGTGGGTACAGTTGATAACTGATTCTGTAACTATGTTATTACTTCTGTGCCTATAGCTAATGGTACAGTAGCTCTGGGGAGTCAATCTTCCCATCCATTATACACTAGTAATTAAACCTTGAGGACAGGCAAGAATGCCTAGAGACCTGCATCCAGGGCTGTTCAAATTAGGCTCCCTGCAGTTTACCATGTTGTGTGGGATTCTTCTCCAGCCTTTGGGGGAGGGCAAGCAGTCAGGGCACTGGTATCTCATTCTTTCCTTTACCTCTATCATGCTCTGGAGGTTCTGAATACATGGGTTTGTTTCAGATGAAAAGTAGAGGATGAAGAACCTGGCTTCCTATCAAAGCTTTCAGATGTGTTAAATATGTTCCTTCCATTACAAAACTAAGGTGCCCAGAGGCTGGGTGTATTACTAATGGTTCAAGTTAAAGCCTGGTTTTTTGCTTTGACACCAAGCCTAGCATTCTTTAGACTATATAGCCCCTTATCATTCAGTGCACACCAATATCTCGGACATAGTTGTGCAACTCAAATTTTTCATTTTATTTATTCCTTCTATAGAAATGAGCCTTTAGCTCACACAGTGCTTCACTTCAGAGTAGTGGTGTGCAGCTTAGTCTGGACTGTATTCTTATTCGTGGTAGACTTTGCAAGATTATAAAGTGAACAAGTAATTTTTTAAAAATCCCTTATATTTACAGTCGTTTATTGGACTATACCAATTTTATAGCTTAATTGGATTCTGATGATTAGTGGTGTTACAGAACCTAGAATAGCCTGGCAGGCAGGCCTCTAGAAAAAGTGGGGAAGTATGTCTATGTGGAGGTGGAAAGACCCACTCCCTGTGGGTGGCACTGGTCCCTGTCCTGACCCTCAGTTGTAAAAGTGGAGAAAGAGAGCCAAGTAAGAACATGTATTAACACTTCTCTGCCTCCTCTTGCCTCCTGCTTATGCCTGTGATGCGACCCAGTGTATTAAGCTCCTGACATTTTGACTACTCTGCCGTGATGAACTATATCCTGGAACTGTGACCACAACAAAATGCATCTTCCTTGTCTTTTTTTTTTTTTTTTTGGTCAGAGTGTATTATCACAGAACCAGGAAAAGAAATTAAGATGATTGTAGAGGACACAAACGCACACGGTAGGCCTTATACAAAGCTTAGTGTCATTTTGCACTGCCTTTAAAAATATTGTTTTTAACGTTTTTGCAGGCCTTCCTAAGAGGCATTTCTCACAGGTCTTAATGTTTTTTTTCTGTTCAGTGTTGCTACTTTAGTTATTAGAATATCTAGATCATGATTGAAATCAAAAGTAGAAACTTGAATTAGTAACATATCTCTTTATCATTGAGGACTTAGGAAATTGACAACAGACTGGTTGGTCTGAAGGGTCTATTTTCCCAAATACCAAGTACTTATATGTCATTCTCGAATGTCTGATGCAATGACATGGTAAAAGCAATTTAATACCAACTTAGGTAAGATGTATCTCATAAAGGCTCCCATCCCCCATCCCTTCTCTCCTTTTCATCTCTTGTCAAACTCTATAGAAGGAAGCTGCATGCATCTGTCTTGCATCTATACATGGATTTTACATGTTGAGAGAGGTATTGCTATCTTGAGTAATTTAACGTAATTTCTATCTCAAATGTCAAGTGTCTGCTGCGTTTCAGCACTTCCTCCATTTGGTATAATTGTCAACTCCATGTGCACAGATTGACTTAATACAGTCATCAAATGTGCTTTGAATTAAGAGCTATTTGGCCAGCTTCTGTAGCACTGTTTGAAGCGGTGTGTTCTGTGTTGCCATCTTGCTTCTACTTTATCAGAAACATAAGAGCTGTGTATTCCAAAACCCGCTACTCGAAGTCTTTCTACCAGGTGGATGACATGTGCACATGTCTAGCTCGAAAGCTTGGACAATCGTAGTAGCCTAATTTGGACTGTCCGTTGTATCATCGCTGACATTTATTAAGGATTTACTTAAAGGAGTTCAAACAAGGACACTGACCGCCCAAGCACTGGCATTTTAAAAAGATTTATTTTTCATCACACAGTGCTCAAGTGGGTGATATTTTATGCAGCTTCAGTGTTTAAAAACAAACAGCTCCACGGTCAGTGTAATGCAATAAATCCATACAGGGTATTTGAAAATTTGAAATGTATCATAATTTATTAGCCTTTCCCATTGGCGCACACATGAGCATGTGAGAGAGACTTAACGTCCCTGGCATTGCTTGTAGGGAAACATTTGGTGTTGTGCTCGGCGTTTTGGTTGACAGTTGTCACACCGTTTTCAGCATCTCTCCCCCTTTGTTTATTATCTTGTGTCTTAAACAGTCTGATGAAATCTCATCAGCTAACTGGAATTGAATTTTGATGCGTGCCAAGTTGCTTTGATGGAATCTAGTGTAATTATCTGAAACTCAATTTTATTCGGCTTCAATGCTGGCATTTTCCATATTCAGGAAATTAGCGCATTCATCTGCTACTGAGATAGAAGTTCAGAGAGAAACAAAGGTTGCTAAAATAAAAAAAAGCCACACTTTTAGTTCATTTTATATGATTGATTCAGAAATAGCTTGTATATGCAATCACATTTAAAAAAGATGTTTAGCATCTGTTCCTTCTAACAGTAACGAAATCAAAACAAATTATTAGCCTAAAATACCTCTCTTCCCAAAAGGAAATTACATAATTCTTTTTGACCAAAACATAACTTTGGAGTCCTGTTTCTTTTTTTTAATTTTTCCTGAGAGGGACAGAAATATTATTATTTTAAATAAGACATTTTATATAACACTATGCAAAAATAAGTCTAAAAATCTATATGTTGATTCAGAAGGCAGTATTACAAAAGAGTCAAAACATCTTAAAATTCAGTCTTTATTTTTGATACTTACATTGTGAGGTAATTGAGTTAATTGGAACTTGTGTGCCAGCACGATTGTTATCTCTGAGATCACGACAATGTTATGATTGAAGAGCTCTGGGTGTTAGATTATAGCCCTGCAAATAGGGTTTTCAAACTGTTCACACAGTCTGACAAAAGACATTGACCTATTCAGCTGGCCAGTTTCCACTGTCCCCAAGGTTCCTAAATCTAATTTGAACTGAAAGTGTTTCAGCTTGGAGTTGGAACCTGGAAGTAGAAGAGAGATTATAAGTTTGGTAGAACGGTCTTCAGCTCAGCCAACTTTGGGGGGGGGGTCTTAAAAAGACCAGGCTCTTCTCTAGACACATGGAGACTAGATTGTGTCTTTCTTATTTGAATTTATTCCATGAAGTTATTACAGAATTTGACATACTCCTCCAACAACCTGGCATGTAACATCCCCTTGCAGGTGATGGTGGTTTAATGAAAGGCAGATAATTGTCGTTAGTTAATTGAAGACAGTTCTATGGCCCTGGCAGAAAGTGATACATGTTGTCTTTTGTCAAGACCATGCACCTCTCTACAACCTTGTTCAATTGTCCTCATCTTTTCAGACATTTCTTTGGTAGGCTTTTCGGTAGCTGTACTGTGATTTATTAATCGCTATAAATAATTTGCTAGTTTAACTGCAATGTTTATAGAGTGTTCAGTCTAGTATTACTTCAAATTGCACCATTAGTGAGTTCTGGTAACCATCAAACTAAGCAGAGTTCTATGTGAACAGAAAGGGACTGGGAAACATGCTGACTTTCTATTGGTTCTAATTATGATCTGAATAATACTGATAGCCATGAGAATGGATATTCAGCAGAGAGGTGTGAATCTCATTTCACATTTCTCATGCTTTGTAGTGGGTATTAGTTGTGATTCATTGAATATCTGTTAAAAGCTATTAAAGTAAAGTCAATATAGGAAGCTTCCCAGCTAACAAAATTGAGAAAGGCTCTACAATTATTATACAAGGTAGGGTGTGTATCTTCATATAAGCGATTTCAAAATCTACTTACTAAAGTTTTTACTCATGTTTATAAGAGAATTGTCAGAGTGATCGTAACCTGGAACAAGATTCAAAAGATATTGTTGAGATTCATATATTGCTAGCTTTCCTCCAGTAGATTTAGAGTGAGTGTTCCATAAAAGATAACTACCAGATAAATGGCAAAAAATGGTATACCTATGACCTCTACATTTGGACTTTAAAATAAAATATTCTATGAAATTATAAAATAAATGGAAATTTGACATTTTATTTAAAGCATAAAGGTCATAGAGTAACAGCTAACATCTTGTTGCTGAGCCCCAAGTTCAGATTCTGACTGTAGTCTACATCAGGTTCTCAAATGTACCTCAGATGGTTAGCCTAGAATCTGGAAGTGAGTGCTGTGGCTTTGATGTAAGTGTCTTGATTCACAGCCTGGAAGGAAATAAGTAAAGTATGCACTTTTCCTAGTACGATACTTGATTATTCCCTAATAAGTACTGTACAAACCACAAGCTTTGCTGATAAGATGAGTCGAGATTGGAAAAGCAATCAAAACAGCTGTATGGAATGGAAGCAAGAACCAAACACCAATGGCAGGGGCACAGACATCTTACAAAAAAAAAAAAAAACCCTGACGTCAATGGCTTCTGCAATCTATAAAAGGGATCCATTAACCCTTTCTAAGCATTATCAGGAGAGACCAAGTTCATATCCATGGCTAGAGCAGACCAGTGTATTTGATTTTTCCATAGTCATCACTTGAACAAATGTTGCAACTAGCTTTTTTTTTTTTGTGAGAAGTGTGTTCTCAGAATCATGTTGGGAAGGGTGCTTCAGATTTCCAAGATTTCTTTGACCCTCTGAATCTGTATGAGTTGTCAATCTCAGCTTCAGAAAGAAGCTAGTTATAGGAGATACTAAGTAAGTAGCCTTGGGCCAAGTAGCTCTGAGTGAGCAAAGCATCCTGGGAGCTCTGCATTTCCTGAAAGAAATAAAACATCGGACCTTTTAAATTAGGACACTGTTCCTATCCACACCTCTGTGTCACCTCTCAGGACTCTGAAAGTGGATTGGAAAGTAGCTTTACTACTTTTTTTTTTTAATATGTAATAAAAGTGTAGAACCATACCGAAGGGAGGGATGAAGGGAAAAGGATCATGCCTCAGGAGACTGAGAACAGGATTAGGACTTTGTAGAAATAATTTGCATTTCTGGCTAGTGTCTGTTATAAAATACACAAACTTAACTTGGTCCAAGTTAGAAAGCTGAGTCGTTTGCATTTCAAGTTCCTTCTAGGCAAAAATCTACCTTTTGTGTACAAAGGAGATATCACTTATGAAACTAGCTTTCAGTACAAGAGACTGAGCAATGTGAGAAGCACACTGATTGAAACAAAGTTCCTTTGTTAGTTTAGTAGCAAAAGGCACACTTCTCCTTAAATTGTTGCTATGTAAGATTGAAGATATTGTAGCAATGGCAAAGCCAGAAGAGTCTGAGGTTGGCTAGGCCTATGCGGTTCAGGAAGACAGGTTCTGCTGTGTTGACTGATGAGACCTGAATTGAGATCTGCATTATTAGTGATATCCTTAACTAGGTATAAAAAAGATGATATTGAGCAATTGTAAAGTTTACCTAAAATAGGAATTTTGATTTTATATAACCCTCCAAATTGTAAAGATTTATTATTACAGCAGTGGCACACACTGCACTTTGATTGATTCTAGAAATTGATCTTTTTAAAAAATGAGGATAGAATGTTGGCCATATATTTTCAGATAATTTCTTAGCACTGGTTGCCTTGTACTCTTGAACAGATTGACAGGATGCTTTGTGAGGGTCAGTAATACAGAAAAGACCCAATCTAGTCACTTTTATAAATGTCACCACTCTTAGCAATATAACCTATAGTCTTATGGATGGCCTACTATTTGAGTGACTAAGCTGCCCGACCAAGAGTCCAAAGCACAAGAGGTGGCCTTACCGCTAATGAAAATGATGTCCTGTCTCAAACAGTAACATCTCCCATCCCTGTGGCCTTTTGTTTAGTAACCTTTCTATCTTTCTCATCCCTCTTCTCTGCTAAACAGTGTGTGATGGATCACACCACCAAGGCCATCAAATGCACTCAGTTTGGGAAGCAAACACTTCATGGTTGTTTAAAACTGTGGAGTATTCACACAGGGAATGCAGGGGTGGTTTCAAGTTTCTGAAACATTCTGCAGAAAATGAAGTGATAACAGTTCCTGCCAGTGGCCATGTGACTCTGTAACTGGAAGGAAAGAATGCTTGTTTAGGGCTTGACCTGGGTTAATCACAAGCAAGACTTATTACCCTTGTTGTTGTTGTTGTTCACAAAGATGTTTTCTTTCTCCACAATTTCTTTCCTCTCATTATAGATATTCTATGACTTTTTGATATCCGGCTCTGCTCTTGGAGAGATTTTCAAAATGTCTTTTCTGCTGACTTAAGGCTTTGTTTGAGCTGTTGACATTCATTAGAAACGCAGTAACACAGTAGAAAGTTCTCAGTTCTACAGCTGCTGTTCTTCCATAGGCTGTACTGGGGCTGCTTCACCACCATGGGCTCTCCTGTGGCTGTACCACCGACCACGTTGGGCTCCATAGTCTCAGAAGTCTAGAAGATTTCCATTTCAATTCCTGGACATTCTGCCTCAGTTGCTCTACACTCTTGCCTCCTTCAACATGCACAGTAGATTTAGCACCAACAAGCGCTAACAAGAGCTTCTGTTGTGTTTAAATTCCTTCTTCTCTTGGCTGGCCAGATCTTTATTTTATTTTGGTCCCTGGACACATCTGTCACCTGTCTCCTCGGAGGCTATATGCTTGTGGGTGATGAGGGGAAGGGTATGTTTTGACTGAACCTGTGTTTTGTATTTAGCTTCTGGATACTTTCTACATTCCCATCGCCACCCCAAGTGAAACACACAATTTTTAATCCAGTTGGTTGAGGGGCTGTCTGTTTCAGTATATTTATTTATTTTCACTAAGTGGGTGGGATATTATAGCTTTAATAAATGACCTTTTGTGCTGATAAATGTTGTGGACCGAGAAAGTGTATATTTTGAAAAGAAAACCTTTTATTTCAATACACTTGGTAATTTTTCAGGAATCATAAATGAGAAGTTTAAGATACTGCATTTTCATGAGGGTTGTCTGAAGCATTAGTCTAGGATAAAGGTAGGTAGTGAGATCATTGAGAGGCAGAAATTCTCAATATTTTAATGCAGATAAGTAATGAAGACTTCACTGTAAGTGAAATTAATGTATTTGAATATATAAAAATGCAGGAAATCATAAATTTGACAATTACGTTAACATTTACTTTGGATGACTTTTGTTACTTTTGTTTTTATTGTGTGTATTAAGTATATAGCATGGCAGGTTTCATTGTGCTACTTTATGAGATGTATATAATACTCTTGGGTCATTTACTTTTGCTTAAATCCATCAATAAGATTTTTAATATTACAATGTCAAAACCCTAATTTTTATGAATTTCATTTTTAAATTTCATATATGTACTGTATTTCTCTAATTTCTCCCATCTCCTTTCTGTGCCCCTAACCTCCCCACACACATTAGTTGTTAATGTGGTAAGAAAATATGATTCTGTTATTTAATCTACTCCAACTTAAAATCTGAGCACAATTAAGATACTGCTTAATTAAGGACTATTTTTCAATTTTTAAGAGTACTTTTGCATGTAAGGTCAGGATTTTTAACAATTAAAAATATCTTTACATAGTCCATTCATATTCATTCTGCATGTGTAATAAATGAGTAAAATATATGTTGTCCTAATTGGTCTGCTGAAAATTCTGAGGCCGGGTATTTCCTTGTAACCTGGATCAAATCTAATGAAGCACCTAGTTAGTAAAATCAGGCTGAAAGTCATTTTGTCAGGGTCAAAATGTAGAACTAACTATTTTGATATTTAGGGAGTCTGATGCTCAGGGGTATTTGGGTATCTTTCATAAGAATTAAGTTCCTTGATAATATAACATTTCCTGCCAGTGCATACACTACACCACTGCTCAGGGCTTCTCTGTTGACTCACTGCATTTCTTCTCTTAAATAATGGGAGGCAAAAGAACAAGTAGCAGAAAGAGAGCATATCCTGATATGGTCTCCTTCAAGCTAGTGCTTGATAATTATTGCTCTAGACACATTGCTGGTAAGTTTTTCTTTTCTGTGAAGTGGGAGCAAACAATGGAATCTATCTGGCAGTCTAGGAGGTTTAATGATAATGTAGTGTATGCACATTCACAGGGCGTATATATGACTACTTACATGTGTGTGCTTCGGCAGCTCCTTCAGCTGTAGGTTGCTCCCAAGCACACCGGAAATCTTAGGAAGTTGTCCTGATTCCAAACTTGTCTGCTAGCCAGGCAAACCTCAGTATCACATTCCTTTCAGGGTGTTAATTTGGCATTTATTAAATCACTGTTTGTGGTTCTGGTGGTCATTGTCATACTATGTGCCTTCTCATTCTTCTTTCTTGATTGGCTTTCTGTCCCTCTAGCTTGGTCAGTATCCTCCGGTTGTGTCTAGAGACCTGAAAATAGTTTCCTAAAATTTAGACAATCTTCCCAGGAGGATTAGGGTCTTTTACAAATCCAGGGCCTGGCAGGACACCAAGACATTGAAAATTTCTGAGCTAAATATTTAGATTACATCAGTTTTGATCCTTATTTATGATAGACAGCATTAGAGCTATTAACATATATTTTCTGGAATAAGTTTTAAAATTATGAGCTTAAAGGTTAATGGTAGTACATAATTTTTAAATATAATTCCAAATATTTCCTATACACAAGTCTGAGCACTGGGTAAAATATATACTAAAGATGATATATACACGCATCATTCTCTTGTAGAGATGAGAAAACACTTTGCATGTAAGAACCACAATTTTATTTTTTGACTATTTCTTAATGTTCTGTTTTCTCACTCACTACCTTTCTGTATTTTGGGTAAGTGTAAGTGATTTCCTTTTGTCAAGATTCTCAATAAAAGGACAAGATGGAAAATATAAATTAAACAATTTAACAGTACAATAAGGCTATTTTTTTATTCTTTCACTGTTCTTAAACTTTTTGGACAATATATTTTAATTATATTCTTTCTTCTTTTGCAAGGCCTGACAGATCCAACTTCATATTCTTGATCTCTCTCTCTCTTTCTCTCTCTTGCTCTCTTGCTCTCTCGCTCTCTCTCGCTCTCTCTCGCTCTCTCTCACTCTCTCTCGCTCTCACCTCTCTTAGACTATTTAAACAATAAAATAATACAAACTACAACTTAAAAGAATATTCATAATACATAATACAAGCAACATTCCTTAAAAGGTTTAGAAGAGAGAAAAATAGAATTTTTACATGTTAAGATGTAGTGCCAAGGCTTCTACATTGGCAGTGTTTTGAAATTTTCATAGTTCAATACTTATAAATAAATGGTCAAGCCCAAAGTCGAGGTCTTTAATTTTCAGATGGATTGAAATGAGTCCAAAGTTGCACAGCAATGCTGGATTTATAACTTGTTGTATTGTACAATGATAGCTTTAGCTTCTGTTCTTGTCTCCTAAGCTTTCTACTAAGCCTTGAGTGGCGCCAGCTAAGGCAAATAGAATTAAGAGCATGTCACCTTCTTTGTGAACATGAGTCTTGAAGAATTTCTCAGAGGTGAAACTTGGCATGTATGTTCTCTCAGAAATGTGTTCATGGGTTTTGTCACTTTTTAAAAGGTTGTTAATGTGGCAATTCTTAAAACATTTTTTACATAAGTGTGTGGGCATATATATTTTACATATATGTGTATATATATATTTTCAGTGGGTAATAAATTAGGACCAGCATTTTAATGGTTATTAAAAATAAAAAGAATGGATACTTTAAGTCTATGTATATTTTATATGGTACATACATATGGCACATCTTCTTGGACATTTTCTTTGGATAATTCGAGTATTTTGTATGGGTTTTATATTTACTTTTATAGTAATCCCAGTGTATGGGAACTATTTGTAATACTGGAAAAACAAGTCTTTGGGTTTTTGGCGGAGGAGCTGTGTGATGGACAAGTGAGGACTTCACTGGTCCTTCCTCAGAAAACACAGCGTAGTTCTTTTTGTGACCAAGTATGATAGGAAGACCTCGTAAGATAGGTCTCGGCCTTGGCTCTGGGGAGGAGTAGATGATGCACTTTGAGTTGCTCTCATGAATTAAAGAAGAACAAACTGAGCACTTTTGCTGTTCTCTCAGCCTCTTCGTTTTCTAGTCCTTCTAAATCTCACACCACCCATCCTGTTGAAAGCTGAAGAACTCACAAGCTAGGTGGACAAGTGTGCTCAAATTCTATTTAGCGCTCTCTCTCTCACTCTCACTCCCTCTCCCTCTCCCTCTCCCTCTCCCTCTCCCTCTCCCTCTCCTTCTCCCTCTCCC
>NW_021604565.1:19431583-19498784 GCF_004785775.1 Grammomys surdaster | reverse complement strand
TCTCTCCCCCTCCCCCTCCCCCTCCCCCCTCCCCCTCTCATTCCATATGCTTGTTATTTTAACCTTGAATCTTCTCAAAAGATGTTACTGTCTTCTCCTTATAGTAGATAACTAAGTCAATTCACTCATTTTCCCCCTCTCTTGGCATATCTTCATACACTGAACCCACTTGTAATTTCTTGTAAGAGATAACTACCCTTCTTGTTCCATCTTTTGCAATGCTACCGTTAAAACCCAGGTCCTGTCAAGTAAATTTTCTACCATGTGTTTCAAACATACTCTTGGGTGCTCTTGAGTCTTTTCCCTTCTTCTTCAGTGGCCCTCTCATTGTTATGTTTACTTCCTGTTTTGTCAGTCCCCTTGTTACCCTGGTCCCAACCATTACATTCCTACCTAGTCATCCCACATAAACTCCAAACTCAAAACACATAAAAATGACTTCTTGTTTTCTCATCAGATTGGCTGTTCAACACGTTTTGCCCTGTATTGGCTAGTATCACCTTCCTCCTTAATTGAGCCACTGCCTAGATCTCCAGGCGAACCCCTGTTGTTTTGTTGTGATTTCCCTTGTGCACATAGTCACCAACTCCACTTGATTCTGGACTTTCAGCATCATTTACCTGTTACCTGCTGTCTGTACACTCAGTACTCCTCTTCCTGCTTCTCTTCGCTCACTATTATTTTCGTGAGATTCTAAGTGACCTTTCCTTTGCTATTTTGAGACAAGCTTTCTAAGAGTGTATGTTTATTACACAAGGTAAAGGTTTTGCTTTTTACATTTAGGTATCCTGACCTTGAAACAAATTACTGCACACCTATATTATGTTACCGGACATTTTCAGGCCTCAACATTTTAAATGATAGCCATTTGTTTTAGATTCCAAGTAGTTTTAATTTTCATTCCCTTGCTGGCTAAGGATGCTGAACTTTTTATTTTCATTTTTTGCTTTTTTCTGCCTCACACAAGGAAACCAACCAACTTTAAAGACATAACAATGAAACAGAACAAAGTAAAATATAAGAAATCAAAGCTATCATATCAGAGTTGGACATGGCAACAGAACGGGAGGAAAAGAGTCCTGAGAGCAGGCGCAGGAGTCAGAGATCCACTCATTCTCACAGTAGGAAGTCCCATAAAAATGCTAAGCTAATAGCTATATTCAGAGGACCTAGTACAGACTATGTAGGTCCTGTGCTTGCTGCTTAAGAAATAACAGGCATTTTCCAAAACATGTTATAATTTGTGTCGTGTGGTCACTTTGTTTTAATGTTAAGCCAATATTTTTTATTATTTTGCTAGTGAAGTACACCAACACGGTGGCTAAATGTTGTTGCTCAGGCATTATGTGGTTTATTATTCTTTTCCCAGTCCAAATTCCATTTCTTTTAAATACTACCTTCCTCCCACATATACATAAAAGAAATAGCTTATGTTTGTATATGTAACTGTCTCTCTTTAGTACTTAGGAATGTGCAAGCTGTACTTCAGACATAATATCTGGCTATGTGGAGATTTCTCTGCTTGCTGCCCTGATAAAAAGAAAACTGGGCAAATGCCTTTCCCTTCATAGTATCCCCTAGGCTTTGTATTTCTCTGTGGAATGCAGCTATTATGTGTGCTGTGGTGTGAATTCCCTGAAGTGTATTTGAGTTGCTTGTTTCATGTTTATTGTTGGTTCCTATCCAGGTCTCTGATTTTTTTTTTTTTTACTCAGCTATATTTTATTTTTCCCCTCTTATTTTTATAGTATTATATTTGTTTCAGTGACACGATAGAGATGTATGATTCAGTTAGTTTTATGAGCACCAAGTATTGAAACAAAGTCATGTGGAGTGATAACATTCATGTACTCTGAAGGCATGTAAAGGAAAATAAAAGAGGCTTGTGTTAACTGTATACTGCAGATCTCAAATTACCAAGGGCATTGCTAGACATAGGCTATCTTGGAGCCAGAAGGACTGAAAAATCCTGTGATTTGGAGGATATGTAAATAATAAAGACACACTCTATAGTAATCGTCTTTTTAGTAAGTAGGAAACAACATTAATTCAAAGAGATATAGTTCAAACAAAGTAACTATTGTTTATTGTTGATATAATTTTAGTGCAAAATTAGTAAATTAGTCTTAATCTTAAATTTTTGTCTTATAGTTAGCTTAATTTTTTCATCACAAAATTCTATGGGAGTAACCTATTTTTTTTTTTTATGCTGGCAAAATGCTAGTATTTTTCCATCCTGGGTAGAGAGAAATGTTGGATTTTATGTATGCTCTGAAACAAATTAGCAGTTTGGTTAAAACATCTGCCTAAATGATGAGAAACAAATTGGATTATAAAATCATACTTGGTAGCTTTAGCATGTCAACTAGTTAAGTAAGGATTTGAACCATATCATACAGTCATGAGATGAAAAATGACACATAGTGGCCAAGCCAAGTGTCTGGTAATGAGGCCAACCTCAGTGCCTGGGTCTGGTCTTGATATGTGTTGGGGAGTGCAGGGATGCTTTTGAAAATAATCCTATTTCTTCAGTGTTAGATCATAGTTGTCTATTTAATAAGACTTCACTGTGTATGCATCATGAGTTAGATGACTTATTTAGAGATGAAGTAACATAATTTGAAATCATTACAAAACCAAGACTGTATAATTTTAGCACAGTGGTATTTGTTTTCTAACTAATGGTTCAGAATGTATCTTCATACCACAAGAAGTCTCTGGTAGAATTCTGGTACAGTGAAGGATACTCATCAGGTTAAATGGAGAATAGAACTTTAACGATAGAGTTACTTAGTACTGAAGCAGCCTTTTTCTTTACTACAATTAGAGTATAGCGTTCAGGCAGTAGAGCCTGAGATGCTTGCATTACTCTTCCTTTACATTCATTTCTCTTGCAAACCCACTCCTACATTTCTTCTCACTGTCTAGGCAATTGCAACAGGAAATACTGCATATTTCCAAGACTAAAAGCTTTAGACTCCATATCCCAGATATTTGCTGAGTAGACTGGCAACCTCTAGAGTTAAATAATAACCTCAACTGATTCTTTGTCTCTCCGTTTGTAAAAGAATTCCTCTCCTGCAGATTGGAATGAATCTGTAGAGGGTCAGCAAGATAAGTATAATGCTTTCTATAGTACTCATACATATACATGTGCATGTACATTAATGTTAACTAGAACCTGTGTTGATGTCAGCCCATACCAAAAACAATAGATAAAACCAGTCTTAATGACATGGAGAAATGGTTTTGAAACCACTGAAACCATCAGAGTCACCTGGAAGCCTGTGGATGTGTGACTGTAGTCTTTCTGTGAGTACCACAGCTGGCTTGGGCTTATATACTTCTACCCAGCAACATTTTTAGACATTATACCGTCTAACTGTCACAACCGAGAATTAGAAATACAGGTAATTGCTTTCCATCCCTTTCATAATGTGACATTTATTTGGGGAGAGATGGAAAAACAATGAGAAAATAAATTTTGAGATTTATTTCTGTTGTAAATGTCTCCGAGTTCTTGCTACGAAGATAGTTTGAAAATGCTTCTCGGAAGATAGTCCGAGAAGAGGGACTGGCGTTGTGAGTTCAAGGGTTCTTCAGTGATTCTGAAGACTTAATTGAATACTTGTACTTCAGCAGACACTGAAGCTATTTATCTGGGTAATCTCCTCAAGCTTGTAGTTATAGAACTCTGTCTTCCCTTGCTGCTTAGCTGAGAGCAGCGTGCACATAATTTGCCTTCTTGGGTGCAGATCTGGGAGTGCGTGTATTTAAGGCTTGTGAGAGAGCCAAGCCGCAGGATCTGGCTGGCTTTCAGATGCTAAACAGGGGGCATGTAGCTTGCCATTGGTCCCCAACTGAGAGAGTTGTGGATGTAATTTCTTTTTGGTAAACATCCATCATGAAGTGAATTTATCTCCTCTACACATTTGTTTTCCTTTGGGTGTTTTCCTTTGGCTGTGTGATCCTTACTTGTTGGACACGAGTAACTTCTGTAGCATTACTTAACCACTCAAAACAATGAAAAGTTACTTTGGCAAATCCGTGTAAGTCAGAGGATACATAGGATCTACAGTAAATCTCATCCCTACCAGTGGATACCTATCGACAGCTGTAGGAGGAAGCCTTTCTGATATCATTGTAACAACCAAATATCCATGGTCTGACTGAGTCGGAACATGACATTGAACTTCGTGGCTTCAGGGCACATGGTACAACTTTTCCTGTGGTTTCGCTCTGATTCAGATTATCTAATGTGGTTGATTTCAGTAAAGTTAAGATCTGTTTGTGCTCCTTTGAGCGCTTCGACATTCTTTATTGCTTTTATTAGCAATGACAAACACCTTCACTACTAAGGTGATTGGAGTGCTCATATCGGGCCATGAGCAGGGTTCAGCTTTCCACTTAATCTTTACCTAACAGGTTACTGTTGTTCCTCATGTGTTACAGAGAAATAGCCATGGTTTACAGCAGATACCAGCTGTGAGGCTTTGGGTTAATTTAGAATGGGAGGTCAAAGTAAACTAAGACTTGGTCGCCAACCTCCACTCTGTGATGCTCTCCCGAACTCAGATGATGCAAGAAAGCATCCACTCTGAGACTTCACTATTTCTAAATGTTTCACATGTAAAAAATAGAATGGCATTGAGCCCAGCTGTGTTACTTTCATTTCCTCTAGGTATCTTTAGTAAACGAACCCAATGGTTAAGCTAGAAGAACGGCATTACTGAAAGATTTGCAGTCTACTTTGGGAGACGTTGGCAAGAATAAATTCTGAGTCTCTAAAACAAACATGCCATTTCAAAAGATGAATGAGCACAGTATCTGTTTATATAAGCTAATTAATTTTGCAAACTTTGTCAGCTAAGTAGTATATCTGTTAACTATATGCTTTCAGCAAGGGTAAAGGGTGACCTAATAAGGTTTAAAGGGCTTGCAGATTGTATGGAACCTAGTGGCCAGTGATTTTTTTCTCACTTTTCAGAAATCATACTTGAGTAACCACAAGAGGAGGATTGGAGTTCAAAGAGTCAACAACTCCTTGGTACTTAAAGTTATTAAGAATACTTAAGTATTCTCTTGGGTCTTTAAAATGGTCTTTGTGGGATAAATGGATGTAAATGAATTTTAATACAGATAGATGAAGGAGATGAGTCTTGTGACCGTGTCTTCTTGTTCAGGTAGAATTGTTAGAATTTCATTTTGTGTTCATGTGAAAAAAAATGACATTGGTCATGTGAGTTGTTCTCAGTCATATAAAGTTTAGCTATGTGTTTTCTTTGTAATGAATATTTGAATGAGCTTAGTATTAATGACCCCTGGCTTCTGATTAAAATGGCATTTGAATGGATTTGCCCTGGCCAACACTCCTCTAAATTTCTTCCTAAAACACTTAGTTAGAGTGATGGGATGGATAACATTGTAAGTGAAACCTACTAGCAGATCCTAGGAGGATGCTCCAGCAACTCAATGTTGAAGGGCTGAGATGGAAAAAGTATTCATCTGTCCAGTTGCTGATAGTGCCTGAGTGAACGTCCCCAGGCAACCTCTGACTGTGGGGGGGGGGCATGATAAAAAGCACACAAACGCTTACCAACAGAAACTTAAAATAGAGTATGAATTTAAGATAGATGATTTCTGGGTACTCTTCAGTCTCACCTCAACAAACTTTCAAGCACTGTGCTTCCATTCTGGTTGTGCATTGCTGGGCAAATCTTTGCAGACACAGTAGCTAGACTTCAACATTATCTTTCTCATCACCTTGTGTAAAGTCACTCGGGAGTCTGGTGTGCATTTCACCCACCATGCCAGTTGAGTGCACAAGGCTGCTTTGCTCCCTTGGCTCCTGAGAGGTATGCCTGGGCCAGGTTTGGAGTGATCCAGCTGTTGAGCCATGGCTGACTATCCTCATATTTTCATTATTAGCATTCTGGCTAAAAAGCCTTGCTAAGTGTTGTGTGTTTCAAATGCGCACTTATAGTTTGTGTCTTGCTTTTACACTCCATTAAAGTTTGCTTATAAGTGTGTGTTTGTTGGGGGGAGTGGTAATACACACACACAGACACACACATATGTGTGCCCGTGTGTGTATAAAATCACTTCTCCCTTTGTTTCCTCCTTCCAAGCCCTCACATGTATCTTTCTCCACTCTCCTTAAAATTCACAGTCTTCCCTTTCATTGTTATTGCATGCATATATGAATATGGGTATACATACATCCCTAGATATAAGCACTCAGTCCTTATCATGTTACTTGTATATATGTTTTCAGGAATGACCATTTGCACAGCACAACCAATCGGTGTGCTTTTCTTGGAAGACCACCTCCTCATCTCTTAGCTTTCCTCGCGGTTGTCTATAGTTCTTTGATAAGATTGAAATCCCATGGACATTTCTGAATCCACTTTGGCATGTCTCTTGGTGTTATCTTTGTTCATCTTACACTTAGGCAGTCTCGTTGGTGAGGCCTTATAGGTGTACTTGTGCTAGGACTAGGAGACACAATCTCACAGCAAACTCCCCAATCCTGATTTTGTAGTAAGAGATTTTAGTATAGTTTTTTTTTTTTTGACATTTTCATTTAAAGTTATATTGTATTTAGGAATTGAACTTTGTGTTATGTGTCAGATTGGAAAACTATTTTTCCCCCTTTTGAATACACTATCTTTTCTAGCATTATCTAAACCTCTGCATATAGGTTATGATTGTTAGCTTAACATTTTTGTGGGACCCCTAGCAGTGGAAGCAGGTGTGTCTCTGATCGTTTTCCCAACTCTTGGGACTCTTTCCTTCCTATTGGGTTGCCTTGTCCGACACTGACATGTGGACTTTTGCCTTGTCTTGTTGCTTGTTGTGTCACGTTTGATTGTTGTCTCTTGGAGGACTACTCTCTCTGAAGGGAAATGGAGGTGGAGTGACACTAAGGGAGAGGGGAGGTAGGGAATAGTGGAAGGAATGGGGGGCGGGGTGGGGAAACTATTGTAGAAGAGAAAAATTAACTTTCATTTAAAAGAGACCAATTCTTTGTTCATTGTTCTCCCATCTCAGGTCTTGAAATATACAATGTATACTCTCTAGTCTGTTTAAATTGGTATGTTCAACAATCCCTTAGGGGCACAATATCTTGATTGTTACTGAAAGAAAGCCCAGTATGATGTGGGGTATAAACATATTAAATGCTCAGTGATTATCTCTGGATTTGTATACATACCTATTTTTACTGTTCATGTGTGAGCTTTTTTTTAAAAAAATCTATTTTATTTTGTTTGTTGGTCTCTGTTCTGTATACATTATATGTAATACAAGACTATATCTAGCTAATTGACATATTTGCAGTCTCACTTCATTTTTTTCTGCAATCACATATAAAACTGTTTTAACTGAACTGCATGAAGCATCCTGATAAAAGTTTGTCTGGCATGAACAAGGTCTTGTGTTTGCTCTTCAGCACTGCAAGGAAATTTTTTTCCTTTAAAAATGTTGAAATATATAATTATCTTTGACTATGATCACCTGCAATGCAGTTAATTATTTGTAAAGCAAATCCTTTTTATCAGCATCTTCTGTTCCTCCACTCTTTCTTTTCTACATTTATATCTATTTCCATGTCAGCATTTTTTTAATAGATTCTATATAAGTAAAATCACACAGTATTATTTATCTTTCTGTAATGGCTTGCTTTCCTTGCTATAATTTTGTCCAGTTCTGTCTACACTGTGACTAATAACAGGCTATTGTATTGAAGGCCATGGAGTTTTCCACTGTGCATCACAATTACTTTATTTATGAATCTATTGATGGGCCCTCAGGTTGCTCCCACATTTTAGCTATTGTGGATAATGTAGAAATGTATGATGGGGGCATCAGACAACTTAACATTACCGATTTCAGTACCTTTGGGTAGATATGCAGCACTGGGACTGTTGGGTAATGCAGTAATTCTATGTGTTTAGAAGAAACTTCATGTTAACTATTGCAGTGACTTATATTTCTGCCAGCACTGGACAGCTGCTGCCTTCCTATGACTTCCCATCAGAGTATGCTGTTCTTCCTTTGAGAAGTGTCTCTTCCAGTCCTTTGCCCATTTTAAAATTAGGTCATTTGTTTTCCTGTCATAGAATTGCTTCTGTTCCATGATCTTAGCTTATATTCCAACACAGGACCCTAAGACAGCATACTAAGATCAAGAAAAGTTTGCAGCTGTATAATGGCCCATTGCTATTTTTATATATTTTTCTTGTTTGATGACAGGCTTTGTCTTTTATTGACGTTATAGAAGCTTCAAATTGGACTCTCCCCTTGGAAATTTCTGATTCAGTGGCATTTCGTATTGTAAATCATTTGTTATATATTTAAAATGTTAGTGTCATTGATAAACTTTTAGCTTTGTGTGGCCCCTTTGAACACCTAAGCTAAAGTAGACTGATAACATAAAAATGTGACAATCTTGATGCTATTTTTCAGACTTGATATAAAATTGCCAAGTGAGTCTTATCATTTTCTGACAGTTCTGTTTATTTTGAGTAAATCAAGACAGTGTTGCTAAACAATATTTTTGGCAACATGATTTGAGTACTTATCTGTCTCACAATGTTCAATTAAATAAGAATATTTAGAAAGTACTTATAATGTGTGGTAATCATACGATCTATAGTCTCGAACTGTATTGAGGAAGCTGTGGACTGAATATCAACAAAAGGTAAAGAATAAACAATGGTTCAGGGTGAATTTACAGAAACCCCATGCAACAAGTAAAAATAAAGGGTTTTCATGGTTGTGCTGCAGTGACATTTGTCAGAGAAATCACTAAGGGGAATATTAGTCATCTATAAATGCATTTTGTCTTCACTGAAAAAAGACTCAGCAAGAACATCTTCCTCTAATGACTTCTTAAGGCTGTAAGCCTGTATAAGAACCAGTGAAATCAAAACCCTTGCTTGCAGCCGGCCCTGGTACTAATTAGGTAGAGGAAGGTGGATAGGTCATTCTAGACATTCAGTGCCTCACTTGCTTGGTATCCAGCGTACCTCGCAGAGCTGAACTTGAACAGCATGTCTGAAATGTCACTTGCTGCCTCTTGACTTATATCCCCGAAGCTAACTACCTTTGGGTGGGAGGCCAGCTTGCTCACAGTATTCTGTCAGGAGTTGTCATCGATGGCCAGCTTTTATTCTGGACATAGAGCCTGTGTACACTGTGTGAAAGAGAAGCTGCTGAAGATCAGGGTTAATTTGAAGTATTCTTGTAAACTAGAGATAAAAGCAAGAAGACCGATTCTTAGCTGGGGCGTGTACTCATTTTCCCGTAAGAAAATGTCTCCTGATAGTTGGCTTTGGTAGTGATTTTCTCCTAAATGGCTGGAGAGTGGGATCGTCGTCACAGTTCTTTTCTCTTGTCCACAGACATCTTTTTGACAGGACAGCAATTATATTTTTTCCTTGTGCTGCATTCGGGTCTTGTTACTGTTTAATCCTCTACAGAACTTATCTCTGGAAAAAATAAGCTTTAAAGTGAGGTTTAAATTAATTTAAGAAATAAGAACTGTGAAGTTTCCCTGAACAATTAACAAAACAAAACAAAACAAAAAACCCAAATGCTTCACCAGTAGTCTTACAGTAAAAGCGATTTACTGCCCCCTTGTGGTAGAACTATATATTATATTACCCCCCCACACAACATAAATAGAACTAGATTTACGTTAGGTTTCCCCTACCCAGAAATTTTGCCCTTTATAACGAACATAAACTATTTATAAAATAATTTTATTCATTTCTCCATGCTTATTCTTCCTCATCATTAAGTGAAGAGGATCATATCTTTGAACGTTTTCTCCCCTCTGTGTAAGCTCTGTCTATGGACTTATGCTATCTGGGGTGACAAATGTTACAGGGAACCAAGGCAGGTTTCATCCCTGTCGATTTGCTGTCAACCCCATTGCATCAGGTGCACTGCTAAAGGCTTGGAACTATCTAAACGGTCCTATCAAAGTCATCACTATTACAGTAATTATATGGCTGTAAAGCCAGGGATATTCAAAATACCATATGCAGAAAACCTCAGTGGTAGTATGATAGTTCACGTCGGTACAAGCGCTTCTTGAATTTGACTGATTTCTCTTTCTTCAATTTTAAATATGAAACAAGATCTTAAAGGTACGCCAACTGGGTAATGGACCACACATGTAATATAAGGACCAAAGAGGCCATTTTCTGTTATCTTTATTCTGGTAAAAACTCACATCTAGCAATTCTCTCTGTTTCTCTCCTACTCTGGAAATGGTACCTTATGTTTTCCTGTTTTCTGCAGTTACTCTGGTATATGTACTCACATCTCACCATTTGGAGCTAAGAGCCTGAGATGAGAGAGAACAGAAAACATTTGTCTTTCTAAGTCTGGATTACCTCAGTCAAGACTATTTTTTCTAGGTGCGTCCATGAACCTGCAAATTTCATTTTTCTTTACAGTTGAAAAGTATTTCATAGTGTACATGTCCTACATTTTCATTATCCATTCATTGGTTGTAGGATATTTAGGATGTTTCCACTTTGTAGCTATTGTAAATGAGCAGCAATGACCTGGCTGAACAGGTATCTGTGGAGTAGGATTTTGAGCTCTTGGGCATCTCAGGAGCGTATAGCTGGGTTGTGTGATAGACTTACTTTTAGCATTCTGAGAATTCTTCACACTGATTTCCAGAGTGGATAGACCACTTTGCAATCTGACCACCTGGGTGCGGCTTTCCTTCCCCCCTACAACCCTTCCAGCATCTGTTGTTGGTTGTTTTGTTATCTTTGTCATGCTCACTGGAGTAAAGTTATTATTTTGACACGCATTTCCCTAATTATTGAGAACTATAAACATCTTTGAGCCACTTCTTAGTCACCATTATTTTGTTCTTCTTTAGAGATTGCTCTGCTCAGGTTCCAGGCCCTTTTTTTTTTTTTAAAAAAAAAATGAGTAAGGGTGATTTTTTTTGTTGGTTTTTCTTTGATTTGACTTTTATTTTTTTTGAGTTTTTTATGATTTCTGGGTATTAGGCCTCCATCAGATGTATAGCTGACAAAGATTCTTTTCTATTCTGTGGTCATCCTCTTCACATGGCTGAAAGTTTCGTTAGTTGTACAGATGATTTTTAGTTTTATGAAGTTAGTTTGACAATTGTTGGCTTTAACTCTCTGGCAAATAGAGTTCTATTTTTCCTCCACATATGTGTTCTAGCAGATTCAATGTTCCTGGTTTAAGTCTTTGATCCATTTGAGATTAAAAGTGGGAAGTAAAAGGATGTGTACATCCAGCACCATTTGTTGAAGATGTCTTCTTTTCTTCAGAATGTGGTTTTGGCATCCTTGTGAAATATTAATGGATAAAGTTATGGTTTTCTTCCATCTGTCTACACCATCTACATGTCTGGTTTTGTTCCTATACCACAGTGCTTTTCATTATTATGTCTCTGCAATATATCTTAAATTCTGGAATGGTAATCCTGCTAGTATTATTCTTTCTGTTCAGATTATTTTGGCTATCCCGGGTGTTATGTGTATCCATATAAATTTTTGGATAGTTGTTTCTATTTCTGGGAAGACTGAGATGTAGATTTTTTTCTTGGTCTTGCTTTGAATCTGACAAAAGATTTTAATGAAATGGTCAATTTCACAATACTATTTTGACCAATCCAAGAGCACTGGGTAATTTTTCCATCTTCTAATGTCTTCCACTATCTCTTTTCTTCAGTGGTTTGATGTTTTCATTGTAAAGTCCCTTCACTTCCTTGGTTAGGTTTATTCTTAGATATTTTATTTCCTTTAAGGTCACTGTGTATAGAAGTATAGCAATGTTCTCTTTATGTCTCTGTTTGCTGTTGGTTTGTGCTATTGACTTGTGTGATTTGACTCCATACCTGCTATATTTTTTAGTTTGTTGATAGTGTCTAGAAGTTTTGTACTATAATTTCTTGGATCCCATATGTTATTTTGTCATCTCCAAAGAGGGATAGTTGAACTTCTTCTTTTCCTATTTGGTTTCCTTTAATTTTCTTCTCTTGCCTTGTTTCTCCACCTAGTACTTCAAGCATGATGTTGAAAAGGAGTGAGGATTGTGGACTGTCTCATTCCCGACTCCTGTAAGATTGCTTCTAGTTTTGCTGGTTTTGGTAGTGGTTTTTGTCCTCCATTGAGGGAGTTGCTAACTGTGGCTTCCTCAGATTCAGTCTTTATAATGTTGTGATATGTTTTCTCTAATTAGACATTCTCTGCGACTTTTATCATAAATGCAAATTTGATTTTCTCAGAGGCCTTTTTTTCCAACTATTTAATCTTGTGTCTTCTCTCTATTGATTTGAGTGTATGAAACTACTTCTGAATTTCAAGAATAAATCCAATTTGGTTATGGTGGGTAATCTATTTTGTTGTATATCTGCAATTTGTTATAATTATTTTATTGAGTGTTTTTAAAATCTATGTTCATCAGTGAAATTGGCCTGTAGTTTTCTTTTCTGCTGTGTCTTTACCTGGCTTTCACGTTAGAGTGAGGCTGGCTTCATATAAGGTGTTTGGAAGAGCTCCTCCTTGTTTCTGTTTTTGAATAATTTAAGAAGGATGGGCTGTGTATTCTCATGAAAGTCTAGTAGAATTCTGCTGTGAATCCATCTGGCCTTGGACTTAATTCATAGCAAAGATTTGTATTACTATTTCAGTCTCCTCATTTGTTATAGGTCTGTTTAGGATGTTGTTCTCTTCTTGATTTAATTTTGGTGGATTGACTGCATCTATAAATTTATCCATGTCTTTTCCAACTTAATGAAGTACAGGTTTTTAAAGAATTCTCTTATAATATTCTGAATTTCTTTGGGTTTATTGTGATATTTCTCTTTGCATTTATGATTTTGCTAATTTGAGTCTTCTCTTTCCTTTAGTTAGTTGGACCAAGTGTCCATCAATATTTTCCATCTTTTCAAAGAACCAGCTTTAAGATTTGTTAAGTCTTTGTATTTTTTCTTTGTTTCTATTTAATTGGTTTCTACTCTGATTTTTATTATTTCTTGCTGTCAGCTGGGTTTGTTTTGTTTTTATTTTTCCAAATTTTAAGTTGCTTCATTAAGTCATTTATTTATGTTCTTTCTGATTTTTAAAGTAGATACTTAGAACTATACATTTGTCTTGGACTGTTTTCAATATGACCCAAAGCTTTTGTTGTGTTTTCTAGTTCCAGTCTTTCATCTTCCTCCTCCTCCTCCTCCTCCTCCTCCTCCTCCTCCTCCTCCTCCTCTTCCTCCTCTTCTTCCTCTTCCTATTCTTCCTCCTCTTCTTTTTCCTCCTCCTCCTCCTTCAGGCTGTTAATATAATGGAAAGTTGTCATTCTCCAACTATATGCTAAATGGTAAATAATTTTGCTGCATATTAGTTTAGATTGATCATGATGGTCTTTTAGAACTTGAAATGAGTTGCTCTAGGCTCTTCTGGCTTCCAGAGTTTCTATTGAGAATCCAGCTACTATTCTGATAAGTTTTTTTTTTTTTGCATGTGATAATGTTTTTTTTCTTTTATTGCAGCTATCTGTATGCTTTTTGTTTTGTATACTTAGTGTTTAACCATATTATGCTGCGGAAATTTTCTTTTTTAATCTTGTCTTTTTGGTGCTTCATAATTAAGATATAATTGCATCACTTTCTCCTTTTTCCTTCCTTCAATCTTCCTATAACCAGTCCTGTGACACCCTTCACTTTCTCTCAAAGTGATGCCTGCTGTTTGCTATTGTTACATGCACAAGGTTGGTTTTTTTTTTTTTTACTATTTTATTTATTTACATTCCAGTCATTGCCCTCCTCTTGCTCCTCTCCTACAGTTCCTTATCCCATTCCTCCTCCTCCTTGCTTCCAAGAGAGTGCTCCCTCCCTCACTAGAAGATACCCTTCCCTGGTGCCTCAAGTCTCTCAAGGATTAAGTGCATCTTCCACTGAGGCCTGACCAGGCAGACTTCTGCTGTATTGGTGCCAGGGGCCTCAGACTTGCCCCTGTATGCTCCTGGTTAGTGGCTCAGTCTCTGGGAGCTCCCAGGGGTTTGGGTAAGTTGAAACTGCTGTGAGGCCACTCTCCCTTTCAGCTTCTTCAGTGCTTCTCCTAATTCAACCATAGGGGTCCGAGACTTCAGTTCAATGATTGGGTGTAAGAATCTGCTTCTGTCTCAGTCTGCTGCTGGTAGGGCCTTGAAGAGGATAGTCATGCCAGGCTCCTCTCTGTAAGCATATCATGGCATCAATAATAGTATCAGGCCTTGTTGCCCTCCCAAGTTGAGCCGGTCATTGGACCACCTTATCTTCAATCTCTTCTCCATTTTTGCCCCTGTAGTTCTTTTAGACAGATACAGCTCTGGGTCAGAAATTTTGACTGTGGGTTAGTAACGCTATCCCTCCACTTGAGGCCCTATCTATCTACTCTTCGAGTTCCCTCTCCCCAATGTTGGGCATTTCGGCCAAGGTCACCTCCATTAAGTCCTTGGACTCCTGACCCCCTGGGTCTCGGGTACTTTCTAGAGCCCCCCCCCCCCAACCTCCTGATACTGCTTATCTCCATTCTTCTGGACCTCTGAGCTTCTCTCCTGCCCCAATACCTGTTCCCGTTTTCCCCTCCTCCCCTCGCCCACCCAATTCCTTCCCTCCCTCTGCATCCTGTGATTATTTCCTTCCCCCATGCCAATGAGTTTCGAGGATCTTTCCCACTTTCTCTTCTGTTAGATTCAATGAATCTGGTTTTATGTTGAGGTCCTTGATCCACTTGGACTTGAGCTTTGTGCAGGTTTATGAATATGGATCTATTTTCATTCTCCTACATGCAGATCACCAGGTAGACCAGCACCATTTATTGAAGATGCTTTCTTTTTTTCTACTGTATGTTGTACAAAGTATCTGTATGTTTTCAAAAAGTATCTGTTCTTTTGTAAATTTTGAAGTGACTAAGTGATTACTTGTAAGTTTTTGGTCTAGCATTTGAAATCGAGATGGCAAATAAACTCTTAATAAGTGGCTTGTTAATTTTTAACACATTGATAATTTTGAAAAAAAACCTAATGAATGTCAGCATTTACATTACTCTTCACCTTCCCTTTACCTCTGACTCCCAAGCTCATGTAAATAAGAATATGCATGATGGAAAGTTCCAGAGAGACTTTCAGTGTTCCCACTATGGATAAGTATGTGAGGTAATAGATATGTTAATTAACTTGATTTAGTCATTTTACAAGGTGAAAATGTATTAGAACATTACATGCATACAGTAAAGACAATCTTCATTTGCATTTAAAATAGTTATGATGAACTCTTAATACAGACTGTGGTAGGTCCAGGCTTACTCATTATGTTTGCCAACTTAACATATCTTTCTAGACAAAACAACGGTAAAACTAGCACCTTTTTAATTAAATGTCATTTTCAATGTCTGAAGGATTTTGGCCAGTTATTCCTAAGCATATGTACTTTATATCCAAATATGTGTGATCACTTTGAATGAATTACCTTGTGATCATAATGAGAGCATTTTTATGTTAAAGGAATTTTTTTTAGACCCATTAATGATAAATATTAGGGACATGTAATAGTAGTAATCTTAGGAATGGATTTAATTGCTAGAGCCTTACAATATAAAGTACATCAATTCTGTTGCAAGGGTATTTTATTGCATCAGTAGTCATAAAAATCAGAGGTCATGAAAAATTATACAAAGATACTTAGGTAATTCACTCTTCTGTCACTATCACAGGGAACATCTCTATGCAGACAGTTTTGCCAACATTTATATTATTTTCCTATGATAGATTTGTAGGTCTCAGTCAAAAGTTATGAATAGTACCAGATGGGTTCATAGAATGGCTGTATCATTGTTATGTTTCTTTGTTGAATCTGATGCCTGCTGCTTCATATTCCTATATATTTAGGGATTTGTACTCATAGGAGTCCTTCATCAAAACTTCATTTTATTGGCATTTTTATTTGTTACATATATTTACTAACCATTTTAAATATTTTTATGAATTGTATTGAGGTCTTTTATATATCTTTATATGAACTCTTAAAATATTTAAAACAGGAAACGACATGTAATTTTTTTACAGAAACATTCATCACTCTTTAAAAAACATAAATTTCATTTCCTAATCATTTCTTCTATAAACTCAGTGTGCCAATGAGAAAAAGAAATCACCAATTTACCATTCATTGTCTGTAACTCAGACTTTGAATATTGAATCAGCCTTTCTTGTCATACACCCAGACTGCCTAGTTAGATGGGGCAAAATTCGAGAGTTCAGTTGTTAAAGTGACCCTACAGCCTTTAGTGTTAGCTG
This sequence comes from Grammomys surdaster, assembly GCF_004785775.1. Classification (NCBI taxonomy): domain Eukaryota; kingdom Metazoa; phylum Chordata; class Mammalia; order Rodentia; family Muridae; genus Grammomys; species Grammomys surdaster. The sequence continues at coordinate 19,482,449 of NW_021604565.1, read as the reverse complement.
CTTGAAAGATTTTATGAATTCACAGAATTTTGCAATAGCACAAAGCACAAAATTTCATGTTGGACATAGGTGATTATTTTTGTTATAGTTATGGCTATAACAGTAATTATACTTCTACAATTTTATATTTGTCATATGTGCCTCTTTATAATTTCTATCTCTATGTATAGGATTATATGTGGCAATAGAAGCTTTTCTATTTCATAATAACAGCTACTGTTTTTTTCCCTTCAGTGTACCTCTATTACTTTTAATCTTGGAAAGTCTTTCTTAGGACAAACAGGAGGAAGTATGGAGACATTATATAGCCTCTATGCTGTACTGATGGAAGTATATGAACCATTTCTACAATGATGCAAAGATTTTCTCAAAAGTCAAATAAAAACTGTAGGATTTGAGAATTTATAAAAGAATCAAAAAGTGAATTCAGCAGATTCATTGTTTTCAGATTTTCATGTGATTTGTGAGTCCTCTCGCTATTTTGTTTCAAAATAACATTCTGTATTGTGAATATAATAGCAGCAATCCATAGATGACCCTTAGGAATATTTCCACAAGCATTTCTCCACCTTTCACCCTGTGGCTTTGATAATACCTTTCTAGTTTTGCTCATCTTGATAATTTTATCTTCCTTTCATCTTAACAACACAACTTTGACATGTTATATGTCATAAGCTTTTGGTTAACAGTGACCATAAATGTAGAAGATGACTCAATGTCTTGCCGCATATGTCAATCACAATATCCGATTCTCTATCACAGAAGTAGCTTTTCTCTTTAATCACATTGATTTCCTTAAAGACTATAGAATAGACAAGTCATCATCTTGCATCCATAGAATGGTTCTTGGTAGATCCATTCTGTAGGTTGTACTGTTATACTCTGAAGAGATTCATGCTGTAGTAATGGGTTGTGTGTTCTCAAAGCACTTGGGATAATGTGTAAAATTTGTCAGTAGAATTGCATATTGTGTGGGATGCCAAACTTATAAAACCAACCCATTTCTAACCTTCTGAAGTAAAGATTCTGAATATTCCCTTTTGAACTAAAGAGTAAGAAAGTTAAATCGGTTAGATTTCTCTTAGGGTAACAAGTATGCATGCCTTTAAATGTGCATAATATGTTGAAAATATGCAATAATACAATGTATAGAAGTCATTCTCCAACTTTTAATATCCAATCCTCACATAGATATATAAATATATCTAGATATATTTAAAAGAAATTAAGTGGGAACAAAAACTAGCATATTTATGTCCAATAAAGATTATCAAATAGTTAAGAGCAAGATCAGATATATTTCTCAGTCTTAACCTAATTTACTAATGTCTGAAATTTGGAAAAGAAAATGTATGCAGAATCTTTTCTACAATTTCTTTTTTAGTATTGTTTTATTATTTTAAGTTGAGCATTAAGTCAGTACAATCTACTGTGGACCACAAAATATTTTCACTTAATTTACTCCTGTTTGTGGTCAGATTTTGGCCTACAATCTTATTTCTTTGGTATTTCCAATATATTTAATATTAGAAATAGTACTGGTTCAAACAAAAACAAATCAACCAATCAGTCAAACATTGGTAAAGAGTTTACATTTAACAGTTTTCAGAGGAAAACCATTATGGTTATCACTGGGTCCCCAAATCATTGTTAATTAGAACTTGTCACACAAAAAAAATTCAGTTTGAAAAAATATTTCATGGTTTTATGAAGCATCACTGAATAAGCCCACAATACCAAGTGTTTCAAGTAAATGCCACTGTCCTGTTACAAAGCCAGGGACTCTCTAATACTGATGATTTCATTGGAATAGTTATTAGATTACTGACACAAAATTAGCTGCCTTAAAAGTATGAGTCCCAATGCATAGATCAGGGTTTAGTGAAAATAGTATACATAAGGGCTCACAAGCATTCATAGCTCGAGTTCAAATCTCTTGGAATTCAAGTCATGTATGGTTGTGAACCAGCATGAACTGAACCCAGGACCTCTGCATGAGCAGCAAGTTCTCTTAACCACTGAGCCAACTCTCCAGCCCCATTGAGTTTATTTTATATTAGCGACCTTTTCCACATGAAGAGTTTGAAATTGTGAATGCCGGGAGCTCTCTTTGACATTTTCAGTCTAGTAGAACAAGTTTAAGCGAGAAGTTTTAGCTTCATTTTCCATTCACTTAATTTCAATTTACTTTCAAGAGAAATGCCTAGATTTAGATAAAAGAATGATAAACCTAATGAATATTTTATGCATTCTGTTTATTTTGTACAGTCTGACCACCCCGCCTCTCTCTTTTCTACACTCCCCCCCCCCCCCCCCCCGGCCCATCCACTTTTCCTCTATTTCTCTTCAGAAAAGGCAGGCCTCCCATGGATAGCAAAAAAGGATGGCATATCGAATTGCAGTAATACTAGTCTGGATGAGACAGCACAGTAGGATAAAAATGGTCCCAAAAGCAGGCAGAAGAGTCAGAGACAACCACCACTCCCACTGTTAGGAGTCCTGTAAGAAGACAAAGCTACCCAACTATAACATATACAAAAGGCCTAGGTCAGGCCCATAGAGGCTCCCTAGTTGCTGATTCAATCTGTGTGAGCCCCTCATGGGCTAATATTAGTTGATTCTGTAGGTTTTCTTGTGGTGTACTTGACCCCTCTGGCTCTTACAATTCTTCCTTCCACACTTCTGTAGGATTCCTGAGCTCTGCCTAATGTTTGACTGTGTACACTGCATCTGTCTACACCAATTGCTGGATGAAGCCTCTCTGATGGTGGTTTTGTTAGACTCCTATGGACCAGTATTACAGAATATTATTAGGAATCATTTCACTGACTTTATTATCTATCTATAATCCATCTATCTATCTATCTATCTATCTATCTATCTATCTATCTATCTGTCTGTCTGTCTGTGTTTGGTTCTAGTCTAGATCTCTGGGCTATCTCGTCTCTGTTTTCTAGTCTTCTAGACAGTGACATGGGTAGGGTCCCTCTCATGGCATGGATCTCAAGCTAGACAAGTCGTTGGTTGGCCACTCTAATGATTTCTGTGCCACTTTTACCCCATAATATCTTGTAGGCAGGACAAATTATAGTTTGAAAGTTTTGTGTCTGAGTTGGTGTCCCAGTCCCCACACTGGAAGCCTGGCCTGATTACAGGAGGTAACCAGAGCAGGCTTTATATCCTCCATTGCTAGGAGTCTAAGCTAGGATCATCCTTGTAGATTCTGGGGAGTATTCATTGTATTAGGAATGCCTGAGATGTCCCTCAGTTCCAGTTGTTTCTCTCAGTGCACTGTACTTCTGTCCTTCCCCAACCTGATCTCTCCTGTTCCCATCCCCCACCCTCACCACTGTCTACCATTGATGGCTATTCTGTTTCCCCTTCCCAGGAAGATTCTTGTGTCTTCCTCTTGAGTTCTTCTTGTAAACCAAATGAGTTTAAAACCATAGCCAGCAATGGTTGTTGTGAACTTAGGGTATTTGTTTAGTTAGGGAACATGTAGAACTGAGAAATCTTTGTAAATCTTTGTAATTGACACTTCTCTATAAACATGGTCTTTTCTCTTAAGCACATCTTTGTGCTCATCAGGCGTGTCATCATTAGAGATAATGGATCTACATAGTTATGACTTCACAGCTGTTTGGATTAATGACGGCTTCGACTAGGGTTTCATTGGGTAGATTAACTATGTTTAAAGATGGCGAAATGCCATTATAACATTAATGCCAAATTTTAATGAGAACCAGAAGTTAACTTCAAGGACCTTTATAATTTAATATGGGGTATGATCATGTTCTCATTATTTTAATGTAGAGTCTATTAAAATAAGTTTTATCATCTTCCATGTGATATTTGTTTTTACTCAGGCACCATTTGTTGAATGTTGACTCTATTTCTGTCACTTTGCTGGGGTATTTGAGGCATAAGACTATTTCCCTTCCTCAACCCTAACAGTGACCATGTAATCAGAAAGTGAACAAGTAGGAAATACTTCCTTTAACTTACAAAACTGAAGTCTTTGCTTTGGTTTTAAAAGAGCTATACCTCCTTCATTCATCTCCTGCTTATTTTAATTTGTAAAGATTTATTTTATTAGTGTAAGTATTTTTCTTGTATGTGTGTGTGTGGATATATATATATATATATATATATATATATATATATATATGTATATATATCAATCATATCATATTGTTACATGGTGTCTGTACAGGTCAGAAAAGCCTGGGATCCCTTGGAACTTGAGTTATGTTCAGATGATTTTGAATCACTATGGTAACTGAACCAAGATCTTCGGCAAGCGCAGCAATTTTTCTTAACTACTGAGCTATCTCTCCAGTCCCATCTAGTTTTGTTTTTTTTGTTTTTTGTTTTGTTTGTTTTGGTTGATGTATCTTTCTAGTTACCATCTCCATTTTGAGGTGATAATGCAAAGGGCTAGGGAACTGAATTTCATATGTATAGGGTTGAAGTGCATCATTTGGATGGTCCTCTCCATGTTGTTGTCCTATCTATCCATGGTGATTGCTTTGGTATCTGATAGCTGAACCCTACAAGAGTAGAACATGTGTGTTATATAACATTGGAGCACAGAAGGTAGAGAAGGGTAGTTGATAACCGGATTTTTTTCTAGAGTAGTTTTTTCTGTGCTGAGGGTGTGTAGTGATAACTTTCTGTAAAATGGAACATTTATGAAGCCCCTTTTCTTTTAAACATGTCACTTATCTGTATGTTTGTAATATAAAATAACCAAACCCAAGTACCTCCTGTTTCTTGTTCCCTTTTTTCATAATCTTGTGTATACATATATGTGAAGAAATATTAATTCCTTCTGAAGTGAAATACAGATCGCAAATAGGAGATGGAAGAAGTAAAAGATGGCAGAAGCAGAGGAGGAATTGTATGCAATAATCTATGATGGAGGAAAACCTCAAGTATTTAATTGTGGTCCAGGCGTTTCTAGTAGCTAAAGCAGAGGAGGGAAATAGAAGAACTTGGTATGGTTTTCTGATAGGAAAACACCTATCACCCATTTGCTAGAACAACCAAGCCTTCTTCTCAGTGTTAATAAGAATGACTAGCCCAGCCAATTAGATAAGAACTAATGAAACACATGATGAGTGATCCTTCATGAGGTTTGGTTTTTATAGAAAAATGAAAAAAATCAGTGCACACGTTGTTTCATTCATTAGACCCTAGAGAACCTGGTAGGAATGGTGTTAAAAGCAAGACCCCCATCACCCTTAAGAAGAGCACTTGAAACTTTTGTTATATTTACTATAGAGAAAAGATTATTTTCTTTTGACCAAGAGGCATGTGGAGCAGCAAAAAGATGCAAAGATGGCTAGTCAAAGGTAGCATTGTTAAAAGGAGAGCATAAATGAATTTTTTGTGCCAGGATGATATTTGAAAGACTCATCTGGCCTCTGGGAAGTTCTTAGATATGCCAGTTCCCTGTAACAAGAAGATCTGTCTCCGTTCTAGACAGCATATCCAATTTAGAAAATTATTATTATTTCTTCAAAATTAATGTGAACAATTTTCCCTTTGAGGCTGCCTTTTTCCATAGGTGATGTTTTCCAGATGGGCTTTGTACAAAATTCTTAATGGTTAGTATTTTTTTTTAAGAAAGAGACTTTTCTGATGTTCTCTATTTTCCCTTTCTTTATCAATCCTAGGGAAGAGAACACCAAAGGCAAAAGAGAAGAGAAACAAGAAGAAGAGACGGAAGCTGATTGAAAGAGCCCAAGAGCAGCACAGCGTCTTCCTTGCCACAGACAGAGTGAACCAATAAAATACAAGAAAAAGCTGGGGCATTTTGAGGTTTTCTGTTTTGTTTTGCTGTTGTTTTGCAAATGTGCACAAAGCTACTCTCTAATCCACACTGGTGGACAGCATTTCTGATCCTCTGACCAGTATCCATTTTCAGTAATGTTGTAAAGGGAGGTGCCCAAGCATGGACTCTGGGTTATTTATGCTTTGATTAGAATCTGGGACCTGTGATGGCAGGAGCTTGTTGAGCTGAATCAGTGTGATCTGATGCATCTGTACTCTTGTGATGAGCACAGTGTGTTAAAAGAACCTGTCCCTGGCACCGTGGACCTGCAGGAGGCACGAGGCAGTAGATCACCACTGGAGAATGCACCTGTGCTTACTTTCATGGATGACAATGCTAAGCGAGCAAGCACTGTTCACTTGTGACTTTCATTTCTCACACTATGCATTGTCAAAGACAAATGTGCATGGAAAAAATGTTTAGTGTCACCTCACGGCATTCTTAGCATCGGTGACCTTCAAATGGTCTTACAATGAGACTCTCTTCTAACTAGGGATATGCAGTGGAAATGCCTGCTACGTTTCATTCTAGTGCTAACATGTACAGATGCCGCTGAGCTACATTCAAAGGTCCTTACTGTATATTTATGCTTTCTGTGTGTAACAAGTTATACCTGATCGATAAGATGTCACTTTGTTTCTAGTGGTTCTTAACCATGGCCTGGTACATGGCTGTTCTAGTTTTGAAAATTGAGAAGCTTTTTGTTGCCTCTTGTTTTCTTTTGTTCTATTTTTTTGGAGGGGGTGGGCTGGGCTTGTTTCTAATTGTAAGTATAGGATAAGCTAGTTTGTATATAGAGTCAAATAACTGATGTCAGAGTTTCAGTGCTGATAGAACTTCCCCAGTTCATGTCACCACACACACAGAGAGAAAGCAGCATGCAGCATCTGGGCCATCAGAAGCCAAATTCCAAAAATTGATGACTTATGAAATACGTCTGAAAACAAGAAGACTTGTGTGCAGTTACTTGTATTTATTATATAATTTCCAATTACTTTTTTTAAGCTCAAAATAATCCATGACTTTGAATGATAGGTCACTTGGCAGTATTCATGGGTCACTGGGGAAGCTGCTGTCATGAAACAACCCAGAAAATGAAAAAGAAAATGGTATGGCTTCCCCCAAGTGAGAGCCATATCTTACATTTCTCCATTGAGTCGAAATCGACTACATTAGAACAGAGAACAAGATGGAAGCTTTCTAGTTGACCCACACAGCCATGGTTTCCAAAACATCTTTGTCCCCTTGGGTCAATTGGTCCTTAGGTTTATGAATTGGCAGGTTCTAAATGCATTATTTTCCTGACTGATCCAGGAGAAAATTTAGAACAAAGTAAGTTGTATAGTTTTGAGGAAACATCCAAAGCAAGGCAAAGCCTTTCCTTGCCTTGCATTGGCAAAACTACCTCTTTAGCATTTCTGTTCATTCAGAATCATCTTGCTGTTATGTATAGATGTCTTAAGCTTCATTATGAAAATATTGATGCAAGATAAGCCATATCTGAATGTTCTATTCGACTTTAGGGCTTGAACTTAATCCTAAAGTGGTCACCTCTCTCCATGTCTATTTACACTCTATTCCCTATTTGCTAAGTGGGTGGGGTCTCCTTAATATCATACTTCATTGTTATTAAGTCAATGCTTGTTATGTTTCTGGGGTGTTGTTTTTGTGCATTAAAAACTTAAAACATTGTTTTTTAGACTGTTTTTCTTTGCTTTAACAGTGCACTTAAGGGAAAGTGCTAAGCCTTACCAACACTACTGCCTACCAGTGAGTGATCAAAACCAGGAGAGATTATGTTGATATCAGTGTTTATGATACTCATTTATGTAAAATGTTATTGCATAATAGTTGAATGTGGGATTTTTCAGAACGAGGCTCCTTAAGTTTCAATCTATGTTAAGAAACCTGAGACTAATTGCTTAATCTCTGTGGGTTCTTATCTACCCATAGGGCTATGTTTTAGAGGCTACATTAGCTAAGACATGTACTACAGTTCTCCATACCCACAGATTTTAATGGACTCTACTTGACCATGCATCACAAATATTTGCAAAACATTACATCCATCTATACTGAACATATGATTTTGTCATTCCCTACACTTACTGTATTTAGAAACATTTAAACATAACACTTAGACATATTAGCTATTTTTAATATAATTTTTAGTGTAGGAGGAAGTTTGTACACATAATAAATTTTGGGAAAATATAACACCGGTTTCTATGAGAGCATCTTTGGGTTGTGGTATCTGCAGGACTTCATGGAAGAAATATCATGAGGAAACCAAAACATCCTAGTAGAGACTTTGAGTTAAGAGTTGGATGATTTTATGTATGTATGTATGTATGTATGTAATGTATGTATGTATATATAAAAATATATATGCCTCATATTATATGTATATGTATATATATATATGTGTGTGTGTGTGTGTGTGTGTGTGTGTGTGTGTAGTATGATTACTGTAGAAGTTTACCAAGTACCACACAAATTGTTACCTATTATTTCTTTCTTTGGCTATTTATATTTTCTCCCAAAACATTCTGTTAACAAACAAAATAGAATCTAAAATTGTTCATTGGTAGAGGATTTTGCTGCCATCCATAATCCTAGGTCCCATCTTTCATACTGCAGATAAGCAATGGATAAACATTTATGGAATTATCAGACACCTTCAATCTACTGATTGACTTCTAGTCATTAGCTTTATTCTAATGGGAATTTATTTACACCTACTTATTTCTGAGTTTCCTTGTTAAAACAGTACATATATAAATCTAAAACTGAACTCAGGACTCTATTTCTCACTTGGGGTGCAGTCAAGGAAATCAAACCAGCCGTTTCAAATGCACTCTGATATCAAGAATATATTAATTACACTGGTACTAAATGAGTCATGAAGTCAAATGTGTTACCAAAATAAGCCAGAGTGGAGCTATAGCAGCAAGCCATTATCATGATTGGAGGTGGGAGGAAGATTACAGGAAAAGATGGAATTTCCAAAATGTGATTATCAAGCTAATCTTTTAAAGCTTAAAGCTATAGTTGAGAATAGAGCTATAACCTAGGGACATTGGAAAGAAGGACACAACTCTTGCATAGGAGGAGTTGAAATCTCAGACATAACCTGGTAACTTTGAGAAATGTTGCAAACTCAGGAAGGAAATCCCCAGGCTTCCTCTTCCTCAGTTGCTTCTAAGAGGGCCTACAATCATCCAGACCAGTTCCTGAGCCTGGGAGCAAGGGATTCTGGGTAATGCCATGTGCCATGACACAGAAGGCTGGTCTAAGTACAAACTGGTCAGAATAACTCCTGAGGCCTGGTATAGAATTGTGCCACCATGAGCCTTTTTTCTGTTAAGTATTAATGAGAATATTCTTGGTCAAGTACAGCTCTTTGTGATTCTCATTTACTCCTGTATTTCTCTACACCTTCTAAGTAAGTAAGTCTAGTAATCCTGCTTGAGAATGCATATTTATATTCTCTCTTCCTTTTCTTTCTCTTGTCTTTTTTCTGAGGGCTAGTTTTGGACTGTACTATTATGTTCTCATCACTTATTAACATATCTAGTCTACTTCTCTTGTTAAATATTCACTTGTTCCTTATAGACCTTTAACACTATGCCCTTTTAGCACCCACTTAACCCAAGCTTCTTATATGGATTAAGAAAAATCTGAGTAAGCCGAGGTTAGGGTCAATGTCAGGTCTTTAGGGACTGTGTTTAACTTGCACTTGGTTAGTGTCTTAATTGATACTTTTTGGAATATTAAGGCAAATATGAATTCAAAAGTAGATGATTCCCACCTTAAAGCAGAATAATGGGTTGGCTAGTCAAGAAAAATGTGTACAGAATAAATATTTAAGCAGATTGCCATATGAATACGAGGAATCGTGTTAGCAAACTACCACATGCCATCTCCTCCAGCTTCAGCAAATGTTGTTGATCAGGTTCTTGACTCCAAATCAAAACACCTAGAATCCCAAAGTAGAGTTTCAGAGCAATACTTGTAAGATTTTGAAGTTGACAGATGATTAATAGCATCTAGCTTCTCTGTTACATGTTAATTCCCTGAAGAGAAACTATCATTCTCCCAGAAAATATTTATTAGAAATGGCTGCTTAAGTGTTCTCCTGTCATTATGCTTCTTGGTTTCAAAACTTCTTAAGAAGGCCTCCCAACATGATAGTATATTTTGTTTGATAGTTTGGTGTCTACTTATGTCTTATCATGACAAGAAGCTGAGTTTGAACTGTGTTTCTTTGAAGAGTAATGTCTTGTAGACAATGATTTCAGCATGCTTGTTCTCTGGGTGGTTTACTTGTACCATGAACTTTAGATTGAAGTTTGATATCATGAGTTCCTCTATGGTGGAGACAGTAGACCACAAGTCAATGGCAGGAAGGAACATGACAGGTATATTTTGACATAAAGCCTCAGCGACAAACTTAAGAAATCTTGGAAAGAAGAACCAAGGCACTAGAAAGCACCTGAAGCAATAACAGGATAGGATGGTTGAAGAAAAGACAACCAGGAAGAAATGCTAAAGTGTTTTCTAAGGAAGGTAGAACCAAGAAGAGTCAGGAGAGAGTGTAGATCCACAAAGATGGTAGAGAAAACTCAGATTCTGTTCTATATACTGGGAAGAAAAAAATCACTGGATTTTTGTCCTGCTTAAGCAGAAGAGAGATGTGCTCTAATTTCTGTATGCTGTTCACTCATCTGTGTAAAAGGTAGATTTTAAGAGGAAAAACAAAGAGATGAATTAGGTTATTGCACTAACCTGGTGAGAATCCATATGGCATTGGTTAGTGAATAGTATTAAAGAAAAGGAAGAGGGGATGGATCTAGGACCCTTAGGAGACAGACATGAAATAAAGGAACAAATGGGGCCTAAGATATCATACAGGACTCTTGTTCTGAGTAAGAATATTTAGGGGATAGTACTGGCAAATGATTGTAGTTTTCATATGCTAAGTATGAAGTGGTGTTAGGTTGCTAAGTAAAAGGAGCAAAAAGGTAGTTCATTATAATTATGTACTTTAGGGAAAAGGTCAAGGCCAGAATATAATTTGGGAGTACACTGGAATATTGCTTGTTCATTGAATCATAGACCTTCATGTGATGGCCCAGAAAAAAATACAGATGGGAGATGAAAGATTTTGGACATTCAAACCTTCATTATCAACCAGAAGTAAAGAGAAATAAAAAGGTATCCCTAGAGGAACACCAGATGCAGGTAATAATAATGACCAAGAAGAGTTGCACTGGGAATTGGAATACACACTTATAATCCCAGCATTCACAAATCTAAGAGCCTGAGGCAGAAGGATCGGGAGTTAAAGGATAGCTTCAGATGAGGCCTGTCAAGGCTACAGGGATACATCTTTAAAACAGGTGAGAGTTCTAGGCTTTATGTAGCTCCCTTCCCTTCTATTACATAGTAAAAATAATGAGAGAAAGACAATTAGAAAAAATTGTAATAACTAAAGCTTTGTGTCTCCTCAATTTTATTTCTGAACTGTATATGTGAGAGAGAAATTTACAAATAGTTTACAATCTCTTGAAAGTGGTTTTGATATAGAACCAGAAGTATGTCAATGCTTAAAACACTTGGAAACCACTCTTCACATAAATGTGATAATGATACTTAATTTCAGGTTACCATATCACCTACCAATTTCATTTACATTTATGATGAAATAATTATCTCGATGGCCCTACAAGGATTTTTTTCTTTTATTGCTTTCAAAATCAATAAAATGTATCAATTGAGCTACAAAACAAGCAGTCTGTGAATTACAGGTCCTTGAGTTTGTAATTTTCAGCAATGAGGATTTTTCAAACTTGTAATTATTGAGTTACTTTGGAAGCAACCTTCTGATGTGAGCGCATACATGTCTGAACAGAATTAGGCAATCACATGCACACAATCATAGTATTTAACTAAAAAGCAAGATTGTGGTAAAAGTACTTTCCTCCCCCCTCCATGCTTTTTTGTGTAAAATGGAACAAATGAAAGCTTTAATTACTTACATTTCAAATTTAAATTAAATAAATGTGTGATGATAGTTTCCCCATTACACATGCCTGTCCTGGATATATTCTTTCTTATATGGATAATAAGTGTGGTAAAACCTCGCAGAATTTGCCTTCTCCTTTTTGAGCAATGAGCAGCTTTCCTTTCCCCAGTCATCTTGCAGATAGATGTTCCTTGTGCCTGACTTTAATCTATAGGATTTCAGAGAAATCGTATACATCCACTTGAGAACTAATAGTTAATAACAGGTGCACCTTTTGCATGATGATTGTGCCTTGGGCACAAAGACAGGTCCATGGAGTAGAAGAAGTCTATGTCTTTCAGTTACTGTATGGAGGACAGTTGACTCAAATAGTTGCCCAAGCTATACAAGTAAATATAAACATTTGTTGTGTTGAGCCTTAATGGCCCTTCATTACTCTTGACCTTGAGTCAACACCTTCATCATGGACGTCAGAATGGTGAGAAGTACATATCTGTTCTTCAAGCCACACAGTCTTGGGTCCTCTTTCATGACAATCTAACAAGCTAACCTATGGACTTTCACAGAGATTCAGAAAGCTGTGACTCCTTTAAGGTAGTCTTACTGCCCTGGTTTCCTGATACCTTCCTCTGAATTGCTACAGTGAATATAGGTTGAAACAAAGTTTTTAAATAAGATGTTTCAGCTTTTTGTTACAATTAAGCAATTATCTTTTTGTTCTAACAACTGGGCTGTAGTCCCTTGAAATAAGTGTACACCAGTTATCCTGCAAACGGTTTGGTTAACTTAAAGGATTAGTTAATGGTCCAGTATTTTCTCAGCCTAGAATCTTGGGAATAAAACTTTTTAAATTTACATTTATTCTGTTTGTCTGTTGGTCTCTTGGTCTCTGTCTCTCACTATCTCTCTTTGTCCATTTCTCTCTTTGTCTCTCTCTCTTTGTCCCTCTCTCTATTTCTCTCTCTGTCTCTCTTTCTCTGCCTCTCTCTCTCTCTGTCTCTCTGTCTCTCTCTGTGTCTCTGTCTCTGTCTCTGTCTCTGTCTCTCTCTCTCTCTCTCTCTCTCTCTCTCTCTCTGTGTGTGTGTGTGTGTGTGTGTTATGGCATGCTTGTGTAGGTCATACAACTTGTAACAGTCAATTTTCTTCATCCAACATGTAGATCCGGAAAACAAACTCAGCTCTGTAGGTTTGATGGCAAGCACTTTTTTTCCACTGAGCCATCTTGACAGCCCATGAGAACATTCAGTTACTACACTACATTTCTTTAAAAGATGAGATTAGTCCAGTATGAATTTGCTCCCTCTTCTTTTATGGGATGATAACTGTGCTTCTATGATTTTGCTCAATGTTCAAAAGAGACAGGAAAAAGAGCCAGGGGTATCTGTGTTAACTGCCTCTGTAATTTTGCAGATGAGTTCTCAATTCTATGTGGTATACAAACTGACATAAAGTCCAAGTTTTATCAATGTGAAACATCTGCTTTAGGTGACACCTTAATTTTGTGATGAGTTAAGTGACTTGAAAGGGATTGCTGTAGGTTTTATAACCATGTGGAGATACACTATGCGTGCCCATCTTCACTCAAAGGCCACACACAGCGATGGATGGATGTATTAAGCTCCATCATCTGCAGATCATAGGCAAGCCCAGGCTCCTGTGTATCCTGCCTTGCTCTTCTCTCTTCCTTAATGCCCTGCGTCTTCTGTGCTTACCATGTATTCCTGTCTCTGACAACATACATGATTTTCTCTTGGATTTGTTGGCATATACTCCTGGATGTTCTCTGTGTTATTTAGTGTGTTCTCAGTTACATTATTAGAATCATACTGAGCAATTGATCGAATGGAAAAAGGAAACACCAGGCTTCAGCTCCAAGCAAAACCACTTTATGAGTGTGTGGCTGCGGTACATGTTAATAACACCAGCGCCCAGGTGGCCAAATTTATGTCCACCCTCTTGATCTGATAACACAGAGCAGGAGGATGAATTGGTAATGACCCAGGCTGAAAACAGATGGTGACTCCCTGTGTGTATGTTGTTGAAAACCTAAAAAGAGGAAAACAGCATAACTATATGTCTTTAGATTTAAATTATTGCATTTCAAAAACACAGGCTGCTGAGCTTTGAGAACAGGGTAGCTGAATGTGTTTCATCTTATAGGTTTGAACTTTGGTGTGCTTTGGGGAAGAGCAACAGTCAAATGGATGGTATGATCATTACCCTTTTGTGAATTTCTTAGTATCAGTGGTGCACCACTGTAATTAGGAGCTGTGTGCAGTTCTTTGTCATTAAATTTGCTACACCCTAATTATGGATGTTTTGAACATTAAAAAGACCACCGTCTCAAAATTGGCATCCATTATTAAGTATACTTGCAGATTAGATGGCATTTTTCTTGCTTTAAAATGCTGATTGATTTTTGTGCTAAGTGATTTGTGTTAAAACATGTTGTTACATAATTTACACAAACTTTTTTTTATCAAAATGCACTCAAGTATGTAATATCTTACTAGTTGAATGTGTTCTTGGGATGTGAGGAGGTATACGAGTTTGATTCTTTCCAGAGATGACTATTTGATTTACACTAAGAGACAAATAAAACTGCTGTTCAAAGTCAGTCTAAAGTATCTCAGAATAATTTGGGGAAACTTACCTTATGATTCTGTGAGAGTCTGAGATGATTTAATATAAAAGTACATAAAAATAAGTACAGTTGGAGGCTGCGTAGAGTTTCAAGGCCACTCCAGAATCTGGTATGAACTTCCTCAATAGAGTCACAGAACATGAGGGTCCAGGGGAAGCAGGCTGGGAGAGACTCTCTGACAGTCCATGTGCTACACTGTGTAAGTCTCTAGGCTATCCTGAAAAATCATATATATTCTTCCAAGTGAAATTAATATGGTCCAAGTTCAAGTCTGCTTCAGCTATATATGGGATATGTTCTGAGTTTTTCCAAAGTACCAAGAATTCTCAGTGGAACCTGTTCCACACTACTCCATGGACAGATCTGTAAACCATAGGTTTAGTGTTTCTGCATACTCTCTCATTTCTTCTGAGTTTTAAAACTAAATGGAAGAGAATGTTTCTGTTATTTTGTTTTTAGATATTTTGACATGGATATGCAGTTCTATGTAATTTAATTGCTTCAGAAGCATTGGTAAGACACCGATAAGTGCCAAGCCATGGGACCTACATTAGGAGAAATGACTGGATTCCAAACAGTTTTTAATATTTTCTGAATTCACGGTGTCCAATGATTTTCCAGGACTTGTACTGTGCATTGAGAGGGGACATAGGATATAATGTTACTCAGGCATTCAGGAAGCTTGGCATTAATTTACCCAAAAGGGCTGTGGGGCACTTGCAGTACAAAGTGGTAAAAAATCAAAGCAATGAAGACAATATGCTTCAAGAAATCAGAAAGATTGTACCACCATTTCCAATGAGACCATATGCCCTAAGGGGAGGGCATATGACCATCCTCTACTCAAAGATGGTTACTGATGAGACTTGGCTGAATGCATGGTCTCTCCCCATAATTCTGATTTCTCATTAATGTATTTTGTGAGGCTGATACAAAGACGTATGCAGTATGTTTAACATCATAGCCTCTATGATTCATTGCTGTTTATAATTTCTCTTGGAAATTTCAAATATAACTGAAGGGCTTTCATGATCTAAAATAATCTTTACTATAGATGATATTTTAAGGTAATATCTTCAATAAAGTTAGGTTATAAAAACTGACATTTTGATACTATTTTATATTAGTGTCTCCCCAATAATGGTATTGCAGAATTTTTTGTACCAGCCAAGACACACAACTATCCTAACTGTTTATTGACTGAAGATTGGGTTAAAAAAATGTGCTACATTTATACAGTGGAATACTACTCAATCATAAAAATGAATGAAATCCAGTCATCTGAGACAGACAACACAGATGGATCTAGCAGCCCTTGTATTAAATGACATATGACAGGCACAGAAGGACAAATACCTGTACTCACTCATATGTGGAAGCGAACAAAAGAGATCAGAAAGGTAGGCATGAGAAGCTAGGATGCTAGGGCGGAAACAGGCTGACTAATGGGGACAAAGCGGTGGCTAGAGGAGAGCATTAAGTGCTAGTGTTTTTACCATGGTAGGATCACCACAGGAAGAACTCATGGTGCATTTCAGCATAACTACAAGACAGGGGTTGGAAGGTTTCTAAGCACAAAGAAATGGAAATAGCAACTGTTTGAGATTGTGCATATTAATTACTATGACCTAGTCATTGTACATGGATATATCTGCCAAAATATCACACTGTACCATAAGCACAATATACAAATATATGCAAGTAATATATAAAAGTGGGCTATTTTACATATGGAAAATCAAAATGTTCTATAATATCTCCTCCTGAAAGCACATCTGGCTTTTAACATTTGGACTATTTCTACCATTAAACATAGTTGTACATTAACAAAAACAGAACCACAGACTGGGGATGTAGCTTGGAATATACCTCTTGCCTATCTTTTATAAGATCTTGAGTTCAATCCTACCACCATACACACAGAAATAGAGTTATACTGATTTAAATATAGGTTTATAGCTATATTAAAAATTGTTTTAATACATAGCATTTGTACCATTAACATTGTACAGGTATTTATTACTTTAAAACAATTTATTACATGCTTAAACTGCTTCCAGTGTTTTCAGTCCATAGTCTGAACTGGAGCTGCAAGTTTAGTTTCTGACCTCAAATGGCTCCTGTCTTCTCTCTCTTCCTCTTTCCATTCTTCCTTCTTACCATCTGCACCTCCCTCCATCCCTCTCCTTCCTTCTTCTCTATTTAGTTATTTAAGATTCTTTCTGTAATTTTAATTATGTGGATGCCTGTCCCTGTGTGTATTTACTGGTGAATGCAGGTGCCCTTGGTGGCTAGTAGTGGGTGTTGGATCCGCTAGCATTGGAGTTACATGTGGTTGTGAGCCACTCCTGCCTGCAACCTGAGCTCAAGTCTTCTGCAAGAGCAATACACACATACTCTTAACTACTGCTTCATCTGTCTAACTCCAAGATGACTCTTTTCCAGAAGAGAGAAAAGACTTGGGCATAGAATCTGCTATATAATTTGTGGAGCCTCTATTAAACTAAAATCATAGACAAAGACTGATTAAAAATTTAGGAATTTTCAGAGAACCTTAGTAATACAACATTAAAACCAATATCTCTCGTGAAAATTTTGTCACCTAATGGCTTCATCCTCATTAATTCAGCCCTCGATATAAGTATAATTTCAATTCAGAACAAGATCACACATTTCTTAAGGGAAAAGTGTGTTAAGTTCTCTCAGGAACACAACAGAATTGGTGCTTCCATCTGGACATTTCTTGTGGTTTCATCAAATAGCACTGAGTAATCAAGGAAGACCTGGCTACCATTAGCAAAAATTGACAGGCTGTATGAATCGTACCTGCAAAAACAGAAACAACAAGAAAACAACATCAACAAGCCATACTTATGTTAAATCACATAGAACCTGTTATTCCAAACACAGAGTCCAACACTGGGAGAGGGCAGTCATTTTTACACATGAAGAATTATGGGGCCGACATGGTGCTGAGCATCAAATACTTGTGATTTTGTTCTCTGATCAGTCGGAGCCAAAAATCCTCATAGTGCACTTTTTTGTGTGCTATAACCCAGTCAAGACAATATAATTCTAAGAAAGCAAATAAAACTTATTCCAGGACAGAACAACATCAATCGGGGCTCTTTGTTTGTTTGTTTTGTTTTGTTTTATAAAATAAGAGTGAACAGACCAACAGCCCTTGTGGCTTTTCTTCTTTGGAGTAACTTCAATGTCTAAAAGTTGCTAAGTAACACTTTAATAATAAGAGATTTCAAGGCCAGGAGATTAATGGTCCATGACCCTATTTAAGAGAAATATTAGTGCATCGTGAGGCAAGAGGGCTGAGTACAGTCACGGGAACATTGGGTAATGTGTTCAGCCACTTTCATGGCTCCTTTTTCTCCGCTGCTCATAGTTGGCTTGGCATGGCCTTTCTTTATTGCACTGTTATTTCATCATCTCAGATTCACTAATAATTACATTGGAAAATTGGGTGACCTACGCAGAGCGGCCATTGTGTAGCAATTATCATGTTGAAAGTTAGTTCCAGATCTGATAGGATCATATATTTAAAGCAAACTAAGTGAGTCTTATAGTTCATAGGCTCGTTTCACTAAAACCAGCTATCCATTCTTCTTTTACAAGTCCCTCCCCCCACACCACCCCCCACAGGAAGCATAGACTCCTTCTGCCTTGGACATGAACAACTGGTTCTCTCCATGAAACCTGAGCCTCAGCCCAGCCACCACACCAAGAGTACACAACCTGGGCAGAAAACAACTTCTGAAGGTCTCCTGAAGCCAAACTTGGCTACAGTCCTCTATGTCTGGAGTGCAAACTTCAAAGGAGAAAACAGCTTCTGTGGATTAGTGGCCACGAGAGCTTTAAGGGTAAGTAAAACCCTTGACTGGAATTAAAAAAAAATTGGCATTGGCTCATTCTGCTGAAAGCACAAAGCGTTTTAGGAGGAACACAACACCTTTTAAAATAAATGACTAATATCTGTATAAAAGACAGTGAGCCATTCATCCCTGGAGCATATTCAGGGCAACATGGTGTCCAGCACTGACAGATCACTGCCACTCGAATCTTCTCTTCTCATGGCCTCTGGATGTCAACCATAGTGAGAGCTGGGAATATTCAGGCAAACTCAGAAAGAAGCCCCCAGGAACATCCATTTTCACCCAATACGAGAGATTTGGATTCCAGAACTAGCTCCTTTTTCCCCTTACACAAAGGAAATGTATAAATAACTTAAAGCTGATGTTCAAGGGCTTATCATTTCTGTGGTAAACTCTGAAAGCTGTTACCAGAAAGGGACATTTCAGTGTCCAGGGGTGGAAACTTAGCATGGCAGTATGGAGGAGCTATGACTCGTTCCACTCTGAACCCCAGATTCCTCATGTTCAGAACAGTTTAAAATCCTCTTGGGAGTATTGAAAAAGGCAATGATCAAAAAAGATATTTCCTGTGCATCAAAAAAATTAATAGGCACATATAGGCGACTGATGCTAAATAAACACAGCATGTTAACTGCGTCAGGGAGCATTAGAGCACTGTCTGGCCTGCTTCATTCCTGGCTAACCAGGACTGACAGGGAGTGCTTGCTAAGCAAGTGCTGACTCTCTTCTTTGAACAGTGCTTGTGTCCATTTGTTAGTCTGTGGTAAAACAGCCATTTATAAGACAGAAATTTTATCTGTCTTCTTTTCAAACAATTCCATTACCAAATATACTCCTGAGGAATGCATATCCCAAGCCAATGGCTTCCAGGACAACCATACTCAGAAACATGTTAACTTGAACCCTCCTGGAGAACACCTCCTAGTTTCAATTTTATTTCTGATCTTCAAGAATTAGTTATCATTGTCTCTCTACTCAGAGATCTGGGTTGGTTCTCATTTATTTCATACTTTAATACTGAAAAATCCTAGATTTTTATCTTCTCTCCCCTTTGTCTCCTGTACATAGCCAGCATTAATAAAGGAGAGAGAGAGAGAGAGAGAGAATTATATAGCTTCCAGTTTTCCAATTTGAAGGAAATTTTCTTATAAAGAGGAATGTTGTACAGTTGAGGGTAAAGCACCAACCAAGGGGTACATGGAGGGACCCATGGCTCCAGCCACGTATGTAGCAGACGATGGCCTTGTCAAACATCAATGGGAGGAGGGGCCCTTGGTCCTGTGAAGGCTTGATGCCCCAGTGTAGGGGAATGCGAGGGCAGGGAGGCAGAAGTTGGTGGGTGGGTGGGAGAATACCCTCATAGAAGCAGGTGGAGGGGGATGTGATAGAGGTCTTCTGGGGGGAGGTAACTGAGAAAGAGGATAACATTTGAAATTTAAATAAAGAAAATATCCAATAGAAAAAAATTTTTAAAAAGGTTAAAAAATATTTGGTTAATGATAAAAAAAAAAAGGTGCCAAGGAGAATTGTACTTAAGTATTTTAAGTACAATTTTACAATTATAATTACGTATCTTAAGATTTTAAAGGTTCAAATATATTCTAACAAACTTTGATAGCAGGCCGAGACATGACATAAGGGCTAGGAACACTGCTGCTCTCCTAGAAGACCAGTTGCCAGTACCTATGTCAGGCAGCTTACAACCACCTCCAACTTCAGTTTCAGAGAATCCAACTTCTCTTCTGGCCATAAGATAATAACACAAAACAATTTTAATAAATTTAAAATTGAAGACAGTAAGTTATTCTGCTAGAAGACACAAAGAAAATAGGCAAAAATGTCTCATGGAAGAGAAGTCTAGATGACCACTAAACAAGAAAAGATCCTTGACTCCATGAGTAATAAGAAAATGTAATTCAAACATTATTGATGAGCTATTTTGCAGTCTTTCTTATGAAAACATAACATATGGTTACGTCAAGAATTAGCAATATAAAAATTTTCCTGCTGCTGGCAATAATGTACATTCCAACAATAAATTTGAAATGTTTGTAAGATGTAAACTTTGCCTACTAGATGACCCAGTGATTCTGCTTCCCAATATATCCCTGAGGTCTTCTCCTTCATGGATTCACAGCTCCCCACATAGGAATATTTATAACAACCTTGTTGAACCAGCCTCATTAAAATTCTATCGACCAAAGCAGAAATAAGTCATGTAATGTTCATATGTAGGAAAGAAGAATGGGAAAAAAGCTCACTTTCTTTATACATACCAACCAAGAAGAACTCTACACATTTGTTGGAAAGTCTAGTATTTCACACCTCTCAAATATGGTGTCATTTACAGAAACTTTTAAAACATACAAGCAATGGTATAAACAAATGTAATATTTTTGTATGTGTACATAGTAGAAACAGAAAGTGGAATCTGAGATACAGAGATCTCAAATGCTGCATGGTAATTCCATTTTAGGGGGTGATGTAGCTGGGAGTGGGGTTAAAGTCAGGTGTGTAACAGACTTAGCTATTTGTTTATTTGTTTCATCTCTATGAGACTCTTAAAAATCATTTAAAATTCTTTGTATTTGAAATAGGTTATGATATATTGCCAAAGCATTGAAACACAGAATATAACAAGGGTTTGACTGCAATGAACCCTAAAGACCCAAATAATGGGACATTATAGTAAGAATGGAAAGTTGTAGAAGGAATCTGAAGGTATGCACTCCATAATAAAAGAATTGACAATCCTTTCTTCTTTACATTGAAGGTAATACCTCTTGCAACCTTTTTTTTTTTTTTCTGAAATTGGTTTTCACGGTTTTCTACCCATAGCAGACAATAAGGTGTTCTGGTTCAAGGTCTGGTTCGCTGATACAGTGTCATTCTGAATTCAGTTAGTACTCAGCATATGATATTTTGAGTGAGCTGGATTGGTGAATGAAGAGGCAACAGCAGAGATGGATGACTATGATAGTATAGAGACCATTTTACTCTTTGTTCTGATTGACTTGATATCAACATGTAAAAATCAACAGACAAGAAAAGTTAAATAAACAGAACACTCATTTTCAGCTCAAAAATGTCAATTATGAAGAAAGACAGTTCTCGTCAAAATAGTGTTTATGAGAGACGATTCTATTTGAAACTCGTTTTCTAATTGGTATTTAGCTTTTAGAAATCTCACAGGCCTTTCATTTATATATGTGTTTCTTAACTTTCCATAGCTCACTCCTATCACCAACAAGCCCCATTTTGTTCCTTTTATACAGGGGACCTTAATCATATAAAAGGTGAAGGAATTAACATTACTAGCCAGAACATTATTTCTAGGATGTAAAATATTTTTTAAATGATATTATGGATATTTGTGAATGAAACCATTAAGGTGATGAAGGGGGTCACCTCTGAACCTTTGATCATCTGAATCAAAATAATAATACTCACTCTTGTTCTCTTTCTATCTCCTTCCCCTAATTTACTCCTCCTGGCAATGACAAATAGTCCTTCTGACTCTGTAGAGCATGTCTTCTCCAGTATCCATAGAATTTAAAGATTTATCTCCATTTTAAACACATAATTTTAAATATAGGTTTCTCTGTCTACCTCTATCTTTCTCTTTGTCTCTGTCTCTCTCTCGATCAATCACTCATGTGTGTGTGTGTGTGTGTGTGTGTGTGTGTGTGTGAACTTCAAATGCCCAGAGCCTATAAGAGAGTGTTAGAGCCACTGGAGCTAGAGTTGCAGGTGTTTGTGAGAAACCCGACATGGGTTTTGGTAATCAAACTAGGGTCTGCCTGAAGTGTACTTTACCTCTGAGCCATCTGTCTAGTCACTAAGACTTAATGTGTAAGTTGTGGTAACCCTATCTGCCCTGTTTATATAGTAGAACATAGAAAATAAAAATTCCTAAATAAATGCATGTAAATGAAGGAATCATGGGGCAATGGTTCATTTTTTACAGAAGCCTTTAGCCAGATATTAATTTAAAAATGTAAGTCATCATTGTCTCTTTATCCTTTCCATAAAGAAAAACAACTATATTTAGAAATCATCAACAAATAAATGCATGGTGTAAAATAGGGTAGGCTCTGACATGTTAAAACCCACCAAAAAATCACAATTAAGATATTGAAATCACCCATCACATCTGAAATTCAGACATCTCCCAATATCCTTTCAATCTTCTTTTATTTTACTTTTGGCCTTAAGCAAACATTCACCTGTGTGTTACCCCACACTACAAATTAGTTTATAGCTTTAGAAGTTTATATAAACATAAGTATATTATATACTTTTTTATTTCTGATAATTTGTGTATACATTTTAATGTATATTTTATGTATATATAAATACATGTATAGGTATATGTGAGTGTACATACATATATAAGTGTATATTATATGTATATATAATGTATATGTACTTATTATATGATAAATATATGTTTTGATATAAGCATATATGTTTTATATATCTAAAACACATATATAAAATCATTTATGTTTTACAATTCATGGGGAGTTGTATCTCTTTTAGGCCTATTACTATTAGTAACATTACCTGCACACACATTCATTGATACTGTCTAGCACAAGGCAAGGTGAGGCAAGCTCAACGTTCTGACAAATGTGTAGTGTGTATAATAATATCTTACTATTAGAATAATTTTATGTGCTTATTTATTATCAATGTATCTTTTCTTCAGTAAAAGGTCCAACTATTTTGCCCTCTAAATTTTGTATTTCATTCTTCTAGCATGTTGTGCGAGTTTTTTGTAGATGACAGATCTAATTACTGAATGAGATAGATCACCATCCCTGTTTTCTCTTAGTGTGTGGTTTTTCATCCCATTCTCATAGCAATGTATTCATAGAGATGATCAAAATGTTTTTAATTGACAAATTACTGGAAACAGTACTCTTTACTAGGATCTAAGAATTAAAATACTTATTTAAATACAGCATCTCACACTTTTGGGAGCTTACAGCTTAGTGAAATATGTAACTCTATTGAATAATGCAGGGAAATGGATTATTATAAATTACATGTCAATGTACTCATTCCCAAGGGATATAAAGCTATGATTCCATCCTTTGAGGAATGAGAACTTCCAAAGGAATCCTCTGAAGTATACAGTTGCTTTGGAAAATGAACACCTTTCCCTCTCAGTGTGTATAAACAACAGTAAACTAAGATTTCACTGTCTAGAGAGTTTCTGAGTTAAAATTGACCTACGCACGTTAGATATGTACTTGTAGTTTTGCATTTTAGACCTATCCACTGTATATTTTGTGCTACCTGATTTAAAGAAAAATGATACACTTTGTTAACAGTAGCTGAACATGAATGAAATCCAAGTCCATGTACATCTTCTTAGCATATAGAACTGGCAGCTAGAAGATTTTTAAAAGTAACACATGTGTTACTTTGGGAAAACAGAAAAGATAACTGATATTGGGGGATACTATACTACTCCTTACTTAGATATTCGAAAAAACACAGCCACAAACCACATGAGAAAGTGTGGGTAGGATATAGATTTTAAAATGTATGAGAGAATATTAGTGATGTTGAGCCAGCATAATTTCAGATCTGTTCTTACCTAATTTCTGAGAGACAGATTACATTGATGATAACTGCATGCATTTGTGTCAAAACCACTTAAAGAACAAAAGAAAGCTATACATGGAATATATGCTATGTAGATATGAGGATGGAAGATTATGTAGTTCTGCATGCACGATAAATTTAAATATTTTGTTCTTGGGCAGAAGGGAGAGCCTCTAAATCAAAGCATCTGGGGTACTGCTGACCATGACTGACTTAGTAGCATCTTCTGATCTTGAGAATTCTGGACATCTTTGCACAAACATTAGTCTGAGTAGTAGAATTGTAGAGGAATGAGGAAAGAGTGTTGAGTGGAAAATAAATACTGGAAAAAGATTGGTCGTCATTCCACAGAAATACTGAGCTTAACTAAGTTATTTTTACTCCTTTCACAGTAGAAAAAAAAGTAAATGTTTTTGTAAAATCTAATGTTGTTATTAAGTATTTGGCTAACAAGTGGAGTATTTGTAGGTTTTTGTGATAACCTAGCCTAATCCATTGTCTGAGAATTGAAACAACTGGACAGGGGAAAAAAAACCACTCAGTTGTGCTGAGTTCCACCAAGCTATTATCTTCACCCTTGGTTTCAGTTCCTGGCACCGAGTAGGCACTCAGGCAATGTTTGCTAAGGACCAGATGGGCTTTTTTGTGTTCTCAGCCAACTCAGTTAGTTTGCTTTCTTCCATGTGTGAGCCAGATGGCTGAACAGCTACATGAATCCTTAGCTCTATAAACCAAAGTCGCTTACATCATTTTCATTGTTTGTTGTATATCTCATTTCTCTCTTTATTTTGTAAGGTTAATATTCCAAAGTGTCAAGCTGATTTCTCTAGTGATATGATATTGAGACAGATATTTTGAAGTAGATAAATATAGTAATACATCACATGGATCCCTTCTCAATTTGTTCTGCATGGAGGACTAGGAGCGGCCATGGTGGAGGATACTTAGAAACCAGCAAAAGATGAACAAAAGACAGCAACACCAACTTGATTGCATATAGAATGGGTTTTCAGTGAACCAATGGTGGTTCCATAATTTTCTCTGAAAGAATTAAACTTCTATTGAGTTATGGAAATGACATATAATTGTTCATTAAGTGGAGAATAAAGAGGGCCTGACATCAAAAACTCAGATTCTGAGAACTCTCCTTTCTCAGCTTTCTTCATGAACCAGCAGAATCCTGGAATCCTGCTTACTATTCATTTGTATTGTCAGCTTCAGAACAAGTTGGCTTGTGTAGATTCATGAGCTAGGAAACCCAGAGACTGCATCTCTAATAAAGAGTCTCAACTTAGGACACATTCATCTTTATGTTTTCATAAAGAGAAGGCTTGACTTTGAGATTCACAGTCTTCATTCAGGAATGGCCTTAGATTAACTGTTTCAAGGTAGTTTCCACCATTTAGAATTACCTCCCATCATGGGAAAGAATGTAGATAAATGACCATGTATCTTCTTAATTTCACTTCTTCTGATGAATAATTGGGAGCAGTAATTAGCATCATGTGATTCATGACTCAAAAAGATTTTTATTTAGATTTTTGTTTTCATGCTTACTTATGCCAGCAATTATAAACTTCTCTAACATATTTAGGTACCCATGTTTACACTAAAAATATCTATAATACTTTATACACTGGTAATAAAATTAAGTAGTATATCTAATGTCTCTATCTCAGTGGCCGTAAAAATAAATTCAAAAAACAAAGTATAACCAGCTAGAACACCTGCTGCTAGATAGTATTGTCTATGCATGGCAGGGAAGCTACACCTACGAAGTATGGCTGGCCAGGCAAACCCTGAATACTGACAGTGCCACTGACATGGCAACAAGGATGGTGGGAATTTTCCAAGACCTTCAGCCTTAGATGAAAATCTACAAGCAACAGTTGGCTACTAAGAGAGTGAGAATCAGTTTTCCTCAGGGGAAGAGCCCCTGATAAGTTACTAATCTCAAGTAATTATTCTTAATCATTCTTACATAAGAAAAAAAAACACTGAATGAAATCATTCGGCTGTGTGTGTGTGTGTGTGTATGTGTGTGTGTGTGTGTGTCCATTGTTGGGCTCCTGGTCTTCTAAACTTAATATTAAAAGGACAATGATTTCTTCTCATCTTTGCTTTTAAAGGATGCTTACAATGTGTTGGGAATTAGAAGAACACAATTCAGAATGGCAATATGCTTTGGAAATAATAGAAAACTATTATATGAGGGGTGAAAACTCTATCTGGGAAAGCAGCAAAAGTTTAAGAGGGAGAAACCAGGAAAGAAGATAGTGATGTCATGATACATACATACTGCTTGATGACATCAAAGAAAGTAAGCTTACTTATATTTTTATATAGAAATATATGAACAATTACAGAATTCCCTACATTTATACCTACTTGTTGTTGCAAATTCTGACATTTCCTGGATAATTCTGCAGAAACAACACCAAAGCAGAAAAAGAATATTTGTGGTGTGGCGGGAAATATTAATAAGGACCTATAGGCTTCCCACACTTCTGCTGGCAAACTCTCTGCCCCAGCATGGTCCTGCCACTTGTCTCTAGCTATCCCCCATAGCAACCAGTCAGGGTATTCTCAGCTCTGGTTTGCTTGTTTCTGGAGCTGCTAGTTCCTTCTCAGCCATAACCTGCCTGTTGTCAGCAGCTGCAGATTCCAGTAACCCTCTAGGGGAGTTTTCTCATCTCTGCACACTCTCTTGCCTGGGGCCTCTGAGATGTTTCCACCTGACTCCCTAATTTCCCTTGGCAGAGTCCCTGCCACGCCAGCCCCATGCAATGACAGCCCACCTGCTGTTAGATATCACAATACCCAGTAACCCAGTAAAGTAAAAGTTCTTGAGGTTTATAATTAACCAATCAGATTTATGTAACAATAAATTCTCAATTCACAAGATGCTCACACAATAATTTCAGAGCCAAATGATAATGATACAAGCTGCCCACCTAGATTAGACAAGTTATCCCAATTATTCTATTTCTATATGATAATCATAACTACCTGTGGCTATTTAAAACCACGCAGGATCAGGATCTTCTTCCTGTCTTCCATCTTGCTTCCTTCTCCTCAATCTCCTGCTCCCTACAACTCTTAGCTCCGCCTCCCTTTCCCCTGTCCAATCACAGGCCTCCTGCTGCACTAATATTTAAATAGATTGGACTGAGAAAATCCTGCCACATATCACTCTTTCTGTTTAAATTAAAAAAATAAACTTTTCTCTCAAAATATAAATTGAGCACAACATTATCATTTTGTAAAGGTAGAAGATAGACCTAACACCCAGTCCATCATTTTTGTCATTAAGATAGAACATTGTCCTCTATCCTAACTTAAAGGATTAATAATTTACACCTGATTTATATCCTGGCTTTAGATTGTATACCATCTTAAAACCATCCTCCTGAGCAAATTTGTCTCAACAAGTGAATCAATAATGTTTAATGTCACATTCTGTGGATTTCTGATGTTTTCAGAAACCAACCACCTATGTAAAGTAATCTGCTGTTAACTACTCACAGATATTTAAATTTAAATATCTGAAAAAACCCTGACAATAAACTTAGAGCCACGAATTTGCTATATGGACCTTAACTCACAGGCTTAATCATCTCAGATTAGTTTTTTTTAAAACTTTATTTTATTTTATTTTATTTATATAAGCACACTGTAGCTGTCTTCAGACACTCTGGAAGAGGGCATCAGATCCCATCAGATCCCATGTGGTTGCTGGGAATTGAACTCAGGACCTCTGGAAGAGCAGTCAGTGCTCTTAACCACTGAGCCATCTCTCCAGCCCCTCAGATTAGTTTATAATAACAGTTATAGAAGGCCTGGGTATAATCTCTGTACTTTTAAAATTTTTGTATCAATTGAAGAAATTTATACCAATGAAACCCTTGATTTTTGCATCAAAATAAATTCTGCACCAAAATAAGAAAATATAACCTCAACTTAATTACAATTATAAAGATTTCTACCAAAAGAGATTGTGGATATACCATCAATTCTAGCTATTTCCTCTCTGATCCAATTATGATCACTTCTAAATTCCCTAGAAAAACAACCTATAATAACCACCTCCAGTCCCAAACCCCAGGGAACTGGGGCGACAACTCTTCATCTGAAGTTCATCTGAACTTCTTCAATCTGAATATGGACATTGAGATAGTTTGAGGGATGGGGAAGAATAGGGAAAATAGGGGAGTTGGTTGGCCTTAAGAAGGCCACACCAACAATTGATTGAATCTTTGATATCTGTGTCTTGACTGGATCTGGCTGAAAGTCCAAGACATCAAGAGTTCAAACAGGAAAGTTCAGCATGTCTGACGATGAGACTCACCACGGCTATATGTTCTGTAATATACAAATCTCAAAACAAAATTTTAGTATCATCAAGATAACTTTTTTTGTTTGATTCTCTGGAATCTAGCCCTCTGGGGGGTCTCCCTTCATCATATCTGATCCATATAACTCTGGAAGGTGTAAAGACACTAACCACCTTTTCCAATCACACAAAGACAAAAACCTTTCTCCGAAAATAGCTATCCTTCAGTCAGCAACCAGGAAAGCTTGAATCCTACCCTCTCTTGGAGAGGAATAATAAAATCACAACACTCAAAATCACACCCATTTTGAAAGTTAAAACAAACCAAACCAAATGACATAAACTAAGTTACTGTATGTGCCTATTCTTAGGCCTTGTCTATTTTACCAAGTGGGAATGTAACCCAAGATTCCTATGGAGCCCATGTAGACAGAATTTGAGTATCCTGTGAAGCATAATAGAGCAAAATACCCTTCTTGTTATACCATCTACCTGTTCGGCTCTCTGCCTGGAGCCACAGAAATATTTTATTAATACCTGTGTAATAGCTGTCTGTTGATCTCTCTACCTGGAGCCACAGACAATATTAACTAATACCTGATCATAGCAGGCAATTATTATCACTGCCTCTCTACCTGGAGTCAGACTAATTTTTCCTATCCTAGTTCCGAACTGTGGGCAAAATTTCCCACGTGATTTGAACAAAATCTATACATAACTCTTTCCTAAAAGCAAATAATCCAAATTTTATAAATTCACACTAATAATTCTGCCCTAAGAAGTAGGCAACTTCATTCTTCTCCTGACTTGGAGCAGCCTGCAATTCCACACAGCAGGGTACCTCCGGGCCTGCTTCGTTTCAATTCCAGCACTTGAGTCCACTGGACTTGTCTCAGCGTTCACTTAAAAAATAAATAAATAAAATTCTAATTATCAGGCTAATAACCTTACATTTCTAGTCGATTCTTACCCAACACATTGGTTTGCCACCTGTTGCGGGAAATATTAAAAAAGATCTGCCAAATTCCTGAGCTACTCTCTTCCTGCCAACTCTGTTGCCTCCACAGCTAGCACCATGCAGTCTTCTCAGTCTGGTTTTCTGCCTCAGGGCCGCCTGTACCCTCTCAGCCATAATCCTCCTGTTGGCTGGCAGTCCCGCCTTTCAGTAACACAGTAAAACAAAACTCTCGAGGCTTATAATTAACCAGTCAGATTTATATAACAATAAATTCTCAGTTTACAAGATGCCCACACAATAATTTCAGAGCCCAATGATAATGATACAAGCTGCCCACCTAGATTAGACAAGTTATCCCAATTATTCTATCCCTACCTATATGATAGTCATAACTATTTATGGCTAAAACCACGCGGGATCAGGATCTTCTTCCTGTCTGTCTTCCATCTTGCTTTCTTCTCTTTGCTCTCCTGAGATGCTCCCTGTCGCTTCAACTCTTAGCTCTGCCTCCCTTTCCCCTGTCCAATCACAGGCCTCCTGCTGCACTAATATTTAAATAGACTGGACAGGAAATATCCTGCTACATTGTAGAATTAGCTATGAGACCCTCAGAGTTGAAAGGAATGAGCCATACAACTGCTGTATTCAGTCGATCTTCAAGTCTTAATGGGAGACACAGACTTTCTCCTTTTGTTATAACTAGATGGTAAATTGCCTTGACTGACATATTTCTTTGCTTTTAAAGCAAGGCACCTTCATATACATAGCCATGACATTTTAAAATTTGGTTCATTTGAATTGCTAATATGTTGCTAAGTATTATGCATCTATGTTAATAAAGGCATTGGCATAATGCTATTATTTATGTATTGTTCTTTCTACTAACACTTTGTAAATATTTTTTAATCAAGAAATCAGAAAATAAGACATAGAATACTAAAATATGTCATACAATATTAGTTATGTAGTGAAATACAAAGAAGACTCATTCATTTAAGAAGATGGTTCAGAAAAATCTGCCTGCTTCCAGCTATGCCCAGTTTCAGACCATTCTTCAAAATATACACAATATAATGGTTCTAAAATGTAAAATGTATCTCATAAATTCTGCTTTAGGTTTTCTATCACTTTCAAAATAAAATTTAAACATTTTTTATTTTTAACCTCCCTATCTTTTGTACTCCAAAGAACCTGCAGACAAAACTAGTTATCAATAATGTAAATTTGTTTTAGACTTCTGTACTTGAAAGAGTCTTATGGAGAGCATTGGAAAATGCTTCATCCATTTGGCTGTGGGTTTGTCTATGGGACATTTTCTTGATTACTAATTGATGTATGGGGGCCTAGCCCACTCCTGGACAGATGGTACTGGGCGGTGTAAGAAAGTAAACTGAGCAGAAGAACAAAGCAGTAAACTGAGCCAGACACATCAGAATATTTATGGTTTCTTCTTCAGGCACTATGTCCAGGTTTTAGCTTTGAGCTTGTCTCGGCTTCCCTTGATGATAGAGTATAACTTTTCTCCAAAGTTTATTTTGGTCTTGATGTTTGTCAAAGCAACAGGAAATGAACTAGAACAGTGGCTCATCCTAGGGTGGAGATAGGACAAGAGACTATCTTAGTATATCTGTACTCCAAAAATTTATTATCATTATAAAATGAGAAAGGTTATGTACTTTATGTATGTCTGACATAATTTCTGAAACAGCCCATTCTCAACAAATAATATTGGTGTTTGCTACTGTATTTTATCATCACAAGCTTAGTACCATATATCATAGCTCCCATTGTAGTTTTGTTTTGTATTAGAAAATTCCTTAAACTATTCACCTATGTAATTTTAGTTTTCACCATAGTATTGAAAGTAAGGGTTCACTAAATATAAACTATTGATAATACCATTTATATACAAACATCCAAGCTGCTTTTTATGGATTGTACTATTTCATTAGATACCTATTGATCTATATGTTTCACATTAAGAGAATTGTAGCACCTAGGGTCTTGAAGATGGTAGGAATCAGATGGGTTATCAGCTTATAGATGTGTGCCAGGAACTATGGCACTATATGATGTGCCTTTAGTAGCATGGACGAAGTTCTCAACAACTGTATTTTGTATAGGAATGTGCTCTTAGGTGAAACACAAGGTCCTAGTGAACCAGAAATGTCAGAATCTAATCCAGGGATATGGCAACTTCTTCAACCAGAAGATGCCCAGAACTCTGGGGCGGAACATAGAAGTACTGCCATGGTGTCCTCGTCATCATCATCATCTTGTTGCTGTTATTTGTTAAACAAAACATTGATTTTGAATGGCTTTTTCTTTAGCCTTCACAGTTATCCCATTTGTCAGATGAAGAAAATTAGAATTATGTAGATTAGGAGATTATAAAATCCTTTTAGTTACATGTTATATTCAGAGACAGTGATGTGGCAGTTACAGGGAATGTCTAAAGGCTTGGGTTGGAATTCAGAATGTGGGTCCTTTTCTGGTTATTTGCACTAAATTCTATTATTAGGAGTGTAGGGGGGATGAAAGGTCTCTCATTTGACCTCCAAATAATCCTACATGGCTAGCTTTGGTACAAGGATGTCTAACTGTGAACCAGGCTACCAGTAATTAGCCTAGAAGGTCAGGGAGATGAACTGTGAGAAAGCAGGCAGTGCTGACTGGCAGCAGCTCATATACTGAGGGTTCTCATCACGGGAAAAACTTTGAAACTGTACTTCTGTATTATTAGGGACAGAACAGTTTAAACTGAACACATCTAACAATGTTTCAATAGAAAATCTCATTGGATGAGAAAATAAGAGAATATTCTGTGCAGAGGATTTTCTTTGGAACACAGACAGGAAGGGATTTCAGAGCCATTCTGAAATTATGCAGCCCACCCAGGGATGAGACTGAGCCAGACATTTAATGGATAGTTGGAAGCTGAGACCCAGGGGTCAGGGTAGGATTAATCCTCTTTCCCTGAGAGCCAAAGACTCACCCCACCCCCTCCTTCCTAGGAGCATAAAGTTTTGCTGCAGAGTCCAGTAGACAATTGGGCATCTGTCTGGTAGTCTTGTTTGTAATTGGAGCCTTTAAGACCATGGCTTGTTGACCCTTGAAATTTTACCCATTGACCTGACATGATGAGCTATTATATTTGACTCTGGGAGTTAGAGTGGCCTTGTCCCTAAGAGCAGTGGAATGCCCCAGACAATTTTCCTTCTGATTACTTCCTCACATATTCCAATACACCCTAATTTTTCTCCTAGCTGGATTTCAGGGCATTGTTCCTGAATTGGTCTTGAGGTAGCTTCATAGTGAGTACTACACAGCAACTCTGAACATTCATATTTCCTTTTGGAAGAAGATCCTGATTATACAAGTTCTGTCACAGAGCACCCTAAATTGACTGTTGATTGTTCCTCATGGAGTTTACCTGTAAGGATGTGTGTGCTTCTAGTTGGGGGTGGGCACTGGGAATGCCCCATCCTCAGGCCTCCTGAAACTGTGACTCTTCTCTCTGGGTATGGCAGAATGCTGCAAGACTTGCTTCCTGGCATGAGAAAGGCAGAATGTTATAAGACATCCATGACCTTAAGCTTACTGCAGACAAATAGGTCTACAGAATCCATAATGGATTGGGATCACCTGGCGGGCTTGTTTAAACACTTGAAACTGTTGGATCAAGGCTCGGAGTTTCTTATTTCTTAGAGCTATAATGGACACCAAGACTTTTTATGTTTAATAAGTTCTTATATATGCTTGGTTTTGCTTGCTAAAGAAATGCACCGTGAAGTGCAGAAGATGGGTGGGTCAGAGCAAGAAGGAGTTGCTTTGGATAAAGCACTGAGTAGATCCAGTGAGGAAATGAGAATAGGAGGGCAATGGATTCAATCCCTACAGGACAGGTTCCAGGAAATGACATCACTATCCCTAAGCTAGATAAATGAACATCATCCCAAGGTCTTAGCTCAAGCACGAGTTCGTAGCTACTTTATTTTAAAATGTCTCTTGAATCTCTCTTGTCTTCATCTGTTGCTCCCTACCTCTCTCTGTCACTAACAAGCCCTCAGCTGATCTTCTGGTTTCTTCTTGATTCTGGTCTCCACAATATCAGAGATGCTGTTGTGGTCTTCATTTCAACCTTGATTTCCAGTTTATATTATTTCTAAAATGGCTAACCAATTAAACTAGTTTAAAGTGCCTTTAAATGCAGTGCTTCTCATTCTGTCCTATGCCTTCCTCACGTTCACACAGCATTGTTACGGCATCACATTCTTGAGGACTGGATGCTAAGTACTTCGGAAGAATGCTTTCCCTTTGTATTAGCACAATAGCACAATCATTGTAATAACATGCCAAAAATGTAGAATTCATCATCTTTCAAGTTTACAATACTTAAGAATTAGATATAGTCAAACTTACTTCTCAGACCAAAAAAAAAAAAAAAAAAGAGGCTTTGTGAAATTCAGAAATGCATGCAAAAAATTATGCAGATAACACAAAACAAAGTTGAGATTTGAATCCAGATATCTGAGATAAGACAACACAGTCCTAAAAAACCTTCTCCACATGATCAGCAGCAGAGACAGAAGGCTTTCATGTCCTGTGCAGGCCCAATCCCCTGTTCTCAGTCTGGCAGAGAGTAGAGCATCTTGTAATCACCTATCTGAGGCTCACCCTCTTTCACATTTCTAAGCCATTGCAAAACCCAGTCCTTTGTCTGGGGTCCCCTGAACACGCATTCATTTACGTTGCTCTGTACCCAATTAATAATTAACATTTTCTATTCCTAAACCCTTGTTATTCCTTTCTCCCTTTCCCAAAGCTTCTCTAGTACTTCAGTGTTGAAATTTGTCACAGGGTTGCTTGTCAGACATGCTTTCTCCATGCCATGAGTCATTGAGGCATTTTTTGGGGGGAGTAGTCAGTTTAAATCTATATGTCTGGCATAGAAAATACAAAACAGCTTGAGCATTTCTGGCTGCAAATAATCAAAGTTCAAGCTCAGAATGACTTAAATAAATAAAAAGAAATTAGTAGATTCACATGTCTAGAAATACAAGAAAAAAATCTTCCTGGGTATTACAAAGCATGACATCTAATACACACATATAAAATATTTAATATTTACTGCATGTGTTACATTGAGTACATACTCAGTAAATAGGGACTACCATTATCCTTGGATATGAGTTTCACTTATCTACATCTAGATTTCATAAATAAGTATTATTTGTAAAACTTGCCAAACTCCAGGCTAAGTTTTTTACGTTAACTAGGAAGTTATGTCCCAAAGAATAAAGACCATACACAAAAAGCATATGAAGTATGGCTGAAGAACAGTTTCCTGTGTCACTTCTTGTACCTTATGAATCAACTTGGGGAGTTGAGAATATGGGGAAGAAGACAGTCTGATTAATGAGCTCTGCAGGTAACTCCTTGTCATGTTTGTTCAATAACATTTCGTATTACTACAACATCAAAGGGATGATCCATGACAAAAATAGAAAAGTGAACTTTATTAAAATTAAACTTTGGTTTACAGGTAGAAAAAAGTTTTGTAGGAGGTTACCTTGGGTTTGGACCCAGCACCTGGCTTAGCCCAAGTAGACCAAATCAGTAGATTTTAGTCACAGCAATGGAGCTTTGTTTCCCTGGAAAAGACAATTATTGAAACCATAAAGTGTTAACTATTTAACTTGTAACCAAATGACTTGTTAATTGAGTAAGATATAGAAACTTAAGTTGTTGTCCATGTTTTGTGTGTATTTTTCTCTAGTACAGTCTTGTCACAGTGTTGGCTAGATGCCAGAACCTTCTCTGGTGTGTAGGCTGCCAAATATGTCAACCTGATTTTCTTGCTCAGATGAACTTCGAGCTTTCACTGGTCTAAGGAATTTTCCTGTTAACATGGCTGATAGCCTCGCCTCCTTTCCTAACCCACAATAGAATTATAGGTTTACTCTGTTATTTTTGGGAGAGGTTCTGGAAGCTCGCTAGTTTACTCAACACTTTCTGTTATAGGTAAGAAAATGGAAGCCTGACCTGGTGTGTGACTGCAGTGTGTGAGGTCTCTGTCATGGCGGCTTTCACTCCCTCAAGCCTTAGAATATACCATCCCCACAGCCCTCCAGAGCCAACAGATCTAGACTCTGCCAGATGAGGAGGCTTCCAGTTGTTTTGTTTTTCTTACTGAATTGGTGGAGAACTTTTTTTCATTTCTTTTATATATATATGTGTGTGTGTGTGTGTGTGTGTGTATATACATATACATATACATATATATATATATATATGTATATATATATATATATATTATTTATTTATTTATTTTCAATTTGTAATTTATACTCATTCACACAGGGGTTATAAACACAAAAGGCAGGACATGGGGAAGGGGATGACACTGGAGTGTAGGTGTTCAGGGGGAATACAGATATCTTTCAGAACAGGGTATCGGCTGGGTGAAGGTCCAGGGGACAGGTCACTATGACTCTGCCTATGATTCACTTGTCCTTGTCTAAGTTGGTAATATCTGCCAAGGCTACCTATTTACAAGGTCTATGACTACTCAGGCTGGTAAATTGTCACAAAAACTGCCTGTTTACAATAGCTTATAGTCATCTGTTTCAGTGTTTATCCACAGAGACCCAAGACTTGGTGTTAGTATACATGTATGACAGGCCTATTGCTGATTTTAGGCCTATGGCTGATTTTAGGCCTTCAGTGTGTAAGCAGGGATGCCCCTGACATCTCCTCCCTTCTCTAAGTATAGACGGGCTGTGGCAAATCTAATCTTGCGAAGGTGGGGATAGAGGCCTGACCTCCAGTGATTGAAGGGGACCTTGTAATGGCTCTGGTCACCCTGTTGTTGTCCAGTGAGGCATGAGGGCCATACCCGTCCTGATGTCTTTTTCCTGGAGAGAGGATACTTTTGACATCAACCCCTATGCACTCAGGTTTTTCCCTCAGGGAACCCAGAGAGATATTTTTAACTTTTATTGATATTCCCTTGCAGTGCTTAGCCTCGCAGCCTAAGCAAGAATTCAGGTCACCTCTCAGAGGGGGTTCTGGGTGCCCCCTCTCTGCCTGGTCAAGGGGCAGAAGTACTCTCTTTTAGGTTGGGAGGAAATGGGTTTTGGGAACACCCTGGATAAAGTAACAACCTCATCTTGAGTCCCGTGGTCCTGGTGGAGAACTTTTTAAAGACACACTTGAGGTTCACTGTGATCTTAGAGGCTTTGCACCCAAATTAACACCTGCCAGATACCTTGGGTCACTTTTAAACTTCTTTGGCTTCCTTTCTCTGGAAAATAGGTACCATTTACATCTCACGACTCTTGAGAGCATGAGGTGAGAGGATAGAGAGAGTATCTGACAGACAGTCGATAGTCAAGGAATATAGACTATTCTCTGCCAACACTGGTGACAAAAGACTTCACCTCTCTTGCATAGTTTTCCTGATTTTCCAGGATTTGTCTCCAGGTCCATGATCAAATTGCATTGTATTTTCTCCTCATGGTGACTGACCTCATGCTTTTTCTAAGGTAAACATTTAGTCATTGTATTTAATACTTGTCAAAGGCTGTCGATTTTTCTGTATATTCAAAGATTTCTTGTGCCAGAGAATCAGATGAAGTTTTTGAAGAAAGGTCTTACTTTGGGCAGAATCTTCAAAAGAGTACAACATATGGGCAAAGTCCCTAATTAAACACTTGTTGAAAGTAAATTAGTTAATTAAAGTTGACCACTACTTCCCACAGAGGGCAATCAGCACGAGGTCTGAGAGAGCATGCACATCCTGTGGGGGCAGAAACAGGGCTGCTTCAAGGCAAAATAATGTTCTTTAATAAGTGCTTTTATGTGCCTCATCCTGTCCATGTTAGAAAATAAAAAGAGGCCAATATGTACATGAATAAATTAATAAGGAGATCAACAGATAATTACTGACTAGCTCTGTGATCCTGGGGTGATACTCACAAAGGGTGCCGATTTCCTTCCTTCCTTCCTTCCTTCCTTCCTTCCTTCCTTCCTTCCTTCCTCTCTCTCTCCCTTTCTCCCTTCCTCCCTCCCTCTCCCTCTCTGCAAGCATTAAGTGAATTTCTTGAGAGTTAAATTCCCAAGCATTAGTTGTTAGAATTTCTAAAGACATTTCAATTCATCACTGAACCCCTTACTAGGAATAACAGAAAAAGATAACAAGACCAGGTTCTGGATCACTGGAGTTTGCCTAGTACTTGATGGAGTAGATGGAATTTCTCAGTATTTCGTTTTGGGAGAGGAATTTGCTCCCCCAGCACAATAACAATTTTCTTCATGTAAAAGTCAGGGCCCAGTTCAGACGAAACACAAGATAACCTAAGCTGTCATTCATTCGGCCTCCACAGCAAGTTCTGGCCATTTCTGAGGTTTGAAGATTTCTATTTATTTTCATTTTGGTATGAAGCCTGGGTTTTGGCTAACACCAACAGTGGAACTACCATGAGAAAAAAACAAAAAACAAAAAACAAAAAACAAAAAACAAAAAACAAAAAGACTCAAAACATTTTGGCCTTGGCCAAACCTGTTGTTTCATGAAATTGAAGTTTTGACATTTAAGCTTTTCAGAGAACAAGTACAAAAAAGAAAAATACTGATTTGAGTCATAACGGAGCAGTAAGTATTTTTCCTCTTGTGTTTTTCTTTCTTGGTTTATGTAGTGCGGCGGGTCTCACAGACTCACGGGCCTTGCACACGTTCTTCTCTGAGCTCTCTAACTCCAGCTCTTGCTTTCTGTCCTCCAGTTGGAGGTAGCTTGGAGAGAGGAGAGCCTCAAAGCTGAGAGAGAGAGAGAGAGACTACACAGGTAGTTACAGAATGTAGACTATCTGAATTTTGTCTGGTCTAGTCAGGTGGTCTGTTTTTAATAGAGGTCCTAGGGTTACTCAGCATGGAAATTTTGATAACCTTAATATTCAACTTTACTTTCCTTACTGAGGATCATGGTTTTAGTCTTATCTTTTACCCTCTTTCCATCTTTTCCATTTTTCTTCCCTCTTCACTTTTTTCCCTTAGTTATTTTTTCTTTTCATGAAAAATTTTACAGTGATCTTTTAGCTCAAGGACAAATAATAGTTGACATTAAGGACTAGCCTGCCTGACCGTTAGTGTTGAATGTGTTATATTTTACATGGAGTGTCAGATTAATGCTGTCCTAGAATAAATAAGACCACATTCTGAAGCAACTGATGACCAGGTGATTAAGGAATGGAGAAGGCAATGCTCTG
Source organism: Grammomys surdaster (assembly GCF_004785775.1). Lineage (NCBI taxonomy): Eukaryota > Metazoa > Chordata > Mammalia > Rodentia > Muridae > Grammomys > Grammomys surdaster. The sequence continues at coordinate 19,443,881 of NW_021604565.1, read as the reverse complement.
TGTCACAGTGGAAGTCTGACAATCCCTTACCTGGAAGGCTGGAGTGGTTCTGACCATGGCTGTACATTTTCTGCTGATCAGAACACAAGGCTCAGTTTCAGTTCCTATTCACATACCCCAGCCACAGAGACTCATGTTTGAAACCGCAAATGCTATTTGTACTGAGTACAGTACATGGCTTCTGAAACCCAGCTATTTCATTGGCATCTTTTCAGCTGTGTTCTTCTGTTAGCAACCGGTTCTTCCATTAGGGGTGGAACATGCAAATGTGCTTCCTCTTAATTTTCTAAATTAAATGTAAAGAAATTCCAAGAGTCGAAGACAGCTTTAATTTTTTTTTTGGGGGGGGGTCTGGTCCATTCACCCTCAGTAACTACAGTGATCACAGGCTAAAACTACATTTCAGTAGAAGAATCCCCCTTTTTAAATAATATTCAGAAGAAAAGATTAACGAATTTTTTTGTGATTAAAACTTCAGCAATTGTATTGTAGAATGTTAAATGTTTGCTCACACTATTCATTATAATCTTCACATCTTTAAAGTTCATAGGTTAATATAAAATATCTTTTTTTTTTACTTAACAGCATTGCAATAGGTTGGATTTATTATAAAGACCAGTGAGACAGAAAGAGCATCTAGAAACGAACCTGTGATTCTGCACCAAGCAGCTCATTGCTGAGGGTACATACTGGAGAAAGGGCAGTCTCTTCAGCAGATGGTACTGGAAACTGGGGAGCTCTACACAGAAGATTGAAACTAGACAAGTATGTCTCACCAGATAAAGAATCAACTCAAAATGGCCAAAACTTAACTGCGGGGATGGATAAAATGAGACTATAGAAGAGAACTCCAGAGCACTAAGGAAGCTCAACAGGGCACTGGAAGGAGTGAGGAGTTTTTAGACAAATGAGACTATATCAACTTAAACAGCTTTTGCACAGCAAAGGAAACAAGAAAAATTAAAACACCATAATGGGAAAAATATTTACAAGAAAACCTCTCACAAGAATCACTACTCAGAGTCTACTTAGGACCTTCTCCAACCCAAAAGCAATGAACCTCAAATAACCTCTTTGAAAGTGGACAATGGATCTACAGGCATCAAATAAGTTATGCAAGGGTTGAGTAATAAACGTCACTAAATATCAAGAACATCAAAATCAAAACCACAACAGATATCATTTCACTCTAGCAAGAATGGCTGCAATGAGAAGTCTAGCAATAGCAAGTATTGAGGACGAAGAGAAAATGAAACCCTTACACACGACTGATGGTAATGTAAACTAGGTCAGCCATTGTTGGAAACAGTGTGGAGGTGCCTCCCCATCCCCAGTAAAAACAGAAGCCAGCCATAGTGGATTGTGCCTAAAATGTCTTAATCATATCTATGTACCACTCTTTCCCCCTCAAGAAGCCCTGTGTCCCCCAATATGTCTCTCTTCAGGGTATAAATTTTATTTTTTTAAACTCAGTTTTCCTGAGGCAAGATAGCATGGAAAATTATTTCTTCTTTATTGTTTTGTTATAATTATAACATTCAGTGTCTCCCTCTGCATAGTTTTCTTGGCCTCTGATATTAAGAACGTTGTTGAAGTTAGAGAGAGCTCATCACTTTGCATTAGAACTAAGGTGCATTGTGGACTCCAGGATCAACTTCCAGATGCTTGACATACATCATAAGTTTCGTGAAGTTGAAAGATGTGGTCCTTTTACAGTTGAGTTCCCTCCATGTACTGCTGGGGTCTAGCTGGGATTTTAGGATAAGAGACTGTGACAATCTCTGAAAATGATACGCATGTAAGCATTGTGACTCAGGTCCAGAAACTCCCTCATCTGCATGGAAAGCCAAGTGTGTCTGCTGTGATACACGAGATTTTCCTGTGAGATGTATCTTGGCTTCTGGTAGTGCAGAACAATGATCCATTGCATCTATGACTTAGATAACACTGTCACATTAGAGAGATTTCCTCTTTTGCTTTATAGTTTATTAAGATAATATGAGACTTGTTTTCCAAATGTATTGTGCACTTTCACTGCTTTAAAGATCGATATTTCTTCTTCTCCATCTGCCTATTGATTTATTCTCGAGCCTCATATCTATATTATGTAACCATTAGATTTGTCCCATGACTATGGTCTTGACTCAGTAACACGACAGACTTTTAAAAAATGTTCCATGAAAATGGTCTCTGAGACACAATTATATACAGAAGTTTACTAGGACATATTCCAGAGGTACTTATCACACAGAGGTGATCAATAGTCACTTATTATGTTTGGTTTATTTCTGGGAGTGAGATTAATACTGCATCTTCCCATTTTAATAATAGTAAAATACTACGATAAAAATAATACATTCAACCTGTTGTAGATGTTTTCAAATTTCATCACAAGTAGAGATTGCTTAATGGATCAGTTTGAAATGCATGTGTTCTGGCTTCATACTCTCAGCCTCTCATTCTGCAGGATTAGGCAGGGGTAAGTGTCTGCATCTTTAAAAATGTATGATATATTTTCATGTAAGTGGTTACTAAACTACAGTTTAGAAAAGTTCTAGCCTAATAGCACTCGAAAACATTTATGTGAAATGACGAGGTGTTTAAAGATCACTTTGCAATAATCCTCGGTGACATTGGAATTGGAAAACACTAAGTGTACACTTGGTGTAAGATGAACTAATTGTAATATTTTCAGGGAAAGTGACCATCAGCTGTAATTACTGTTTATGTTCTTGCAAAGGTGTGTGTGTGTGTGTGTGTGTGTGTGTGAGAGAGAGAGAGAGAGAGAGAGAGAGAGAGACAGAGAGAGAGAGAGAGAGACAGAGAGAGACAGAGACAGGGACAGGGACAGAGAAAGAGAGAAAGATAGGCCCATTGATTCAACACTATCAAAGTAGCAAATACTTATTAACCTCCAACAGGTACCATAGCACTGTCAGTGTGCTTCATGTTATTTAACTTTTCTAATGCTCATATAACCGTAAATGGGTAATCCTTTCACTATTCTCATCTAACAGTTGAGGAAACTAAACCACAAAAAGTTAAGTGGTTCCTTTAGAGTCGTAAACTTTGTAAGTTGTTAGCAGTTCAAACTGTTGTTGATTTTGGATAAAGTAAGACTTGCGTTTAACAAAGTAGATATAAAGTGCTTGTCAAAATAATTCAAGATCAAAGTCCAAGGAAATTTGTGGATTCCTGAATGTCATATTAACTAAAATTCTCAGTGTTAATTTCATAAATAACATATCAGTATGTTCTTTTACTGTGTAGTTTCTAGAATAAATTTGAGACTTTTAAAAACAGGAATTAAGGAAAAACTAGGGGAAATAGAAGTTTTGGATTATTTGATATTATCATAGAGAGGATTTTAACTGAAATCACTCCAGACCTCTAATGTGACTCCAGAAACCACAGGTAGAGTGAACTTGGTTTCTGTTGCAACCAAGGCTCAAGGACCCCACAAGCAGAATCATGGCGCTTGACATGAGCTTTCTCCACCTTCATACTTCATGACCTGGGAAACTTTCCATTCAAAATTCAAAATGGACCACCAAAATTACTGGTTCATTCATTTATTTATTTCAAAGACTTTGATTCACTGAGCATTAACTAAATGTGCTGGTTGGTTTTGTCAATGTGACACAACTTAGAAACAAAGGGAAAGGGTCTCAGTTCAGGGACTGACTAGATCAGAGGGGCCTATGGGGAGTTATTTTGATTATTAGTTGACTCAGCCAACTCTGAGTAGTACCATTTTCTAGGAAGTATATGAATTGAGGAAGCAAACTGAGTGAAAACAAGGATATTTGTTCAGGATATTTTATCACACAAAAATGAAACTAGAACACTAAAACTACTCTGGGATACCAATTCTGCTAGCTTTTTAAATATATATTTTCTTATTCTATCCTATAAGGATGCCATTGTTATTGCTCCTGGATACTTAATGTGTATAATACCCTTACATAATTACACAAGTTGCTAACGAGGGTAGAATTAAAATTTGAGTTCAAGTTTATGTTTAAAGTCCACATAAAGCCATCTGAAAAGTGATTTCTCGATTTTTAATGGTTTCAGTATTTTGTAGGTTTGAAATGCACAAAAAATTTAGCAAGAATATTCCTCATTTTTTTGCCAATTTCTATAATCAATAGGACAGTGTCTATGGGAGGAAAATGGTAAAAGTTATACTCAATCAATAGAACATTCTAAATGGTATTATAAGCCAGGCATCATGTTAGGTACTGTGGTTCTTGGAACAGAGGAAGACACAGCTGTGACATTAACAAGGAGAAAATACACTAAGAAAATATAGTTTGTATAGATGTTAAGTAGAAGAAGAGAATATGTTGTAAAACTTGTTAACACTGAGATCAAAACTAGCCAGGAGAATGATATTTAAAAAACAAAAAAACTGCCTAGAAGTTAGCAGTGACCACATTAAAGAGAAGTAAAAAGCAACATTCTTCAGAGAGATTCTCTTCCTTATTGTTTGTCACTTTCCTGTTCCAGTAGATTTCAGGAAAAATGTTTTGCTTGTGATGGGATCATATTTACTCTAGTCCTTGGGTATATATGTGTTCCTCGTCAAAGATCTATACAAAGAAGATCTAGGAATCAAACAATGGGAACCTTACACACATTTCCCTGCAAACCAAACATTGGCAAGCACATCAAATGAACTACTTCTACCTTTAAGAAAAGCTCAACATTTAATTTAATTTTTATTTTACTTTTGAGGTCTATAAATCATTGTACATTTTCCACATAATGCAGCTTAATTCTCTTGATATTAAAGGAAGCACACAAATTATGCTGACCCACTAAATGCACAAATTAGAACAAGATGGAGGAGTGGCCAAGGCTCAGAGTTTCCATTTTCTTCCAATGGAAACCAAATTAAAAATATATCCAATGGGCAGAGTTCTGATTACAGTTCTGGAAAGAAGGATGCAGTAAGATATTTCACAGAATGGGACCTTAAGTTCCAAGTGAATACTAGAAGGTTATGTGGAGTATAACCTGCCACCATTCTCCTGGATCTGCTCAGGCCTATCAATGAGTCCCTGGAGGCTTAGCACACACTCCTGAAGATAGTAGATAAACAAGGTTAAGGACCAGGCTCATTAGTCATCTGGTTAATATAGACCTCCCTCTTTGTAAAATTAGATGTTCACAAGATTTGCTTAAGTTCTCCAAAGACTCATGTTTCACCTTGCAGTATGCTATTCAAATAATCATGATGGGGCACTGTGGATAACTGATTAGGAGGTGAGAGTTCTGGCTTACAAGCTGTACGTTGTATAAAAGCAAAACTAAGCCCTGAGCATTAGAATCATGTGCGTAGCTTTTGAGGGAAAAAAATCATTTAAACTTATGTCCCAGTCTCAGGAACTTTGGCTTAGTAGGCAATGTAGCATCTAGGCAGGGACAGTACCTGAACTCTTCCATGTAGTAACTCCAGTGGACAGGCCTGTATGATAGACACTGTGTTGTATGAATTTAGAAAGGCCTTGAGCAGTCTTGACCTGAGTTTCTCCTTGGTAAAATGAAATGATTCCTAAGGTATTCTTTTTCAAAATGACAAAAAAGATAAACATCATATATGTAGATGGATAATTTCATGCCTAGTCCATATTTTTTTAAAATGTGCCTCTGTGTGTGTGAGTGTTATACATGTGTACACATTTGAACACAGATACCTATATCAGTGTCTTCCTTTATTGCTTTGTTCCTTAGATTTTGGAGACAAAGTCTGTCATTGAATGAATTTCTTTTTCCCTATACTGAGATTACAGGAACATGCCACCACACCTGGCTTTCTTTTTGAATTAGGTGCTGGGTATTCAAACTGCATACATCATATTTTGTCAGCAAGTGTTTTACATACTAAGCCATCTCTCCAGCCCCATCTATTCCATCTTTAATGAGTACTTCTCATTAATGAATGGCACCATTAAAATAACATGCATATTGTGTGACATTCTTTATGGTCTATCTTTCTATGAGGTTATAATAGAGAAAATGGAAGTCTGAGGTTATGGAGTAGTTGTTTGTAATAGATGTAATTAAATTCAATGGAAAAAAGCAAAACTAAGCCCTGGACATTATAATCATATGGGTAACTTTGGGGTGGGGGGAATCTTATCATAGTGCCATGTGTGGTGGCATATACTTAAAATCCCAGTTCTAAGGAAGCAGAGCATAAAAAGAAGCCATGTGGAGTGCTGGCCAGCCAGCATAGTCCAATTGTTGATCTTATGGACAATTAGAGGATCTGCCTCAAAGAAAATGAATACTTTCCTTGAGGATGATACATGAGAGTGTCCTCTGGTCTCCAAATGCCTGGGCCCATATGCACACACACCCATGTGTTTTGCACTTGTGCATCCTTGAACACATAGGTTAAGATATTCCAGAGTTTGAGTTGTTTAGATATTGACAAAATGGGAACTGAGCAAAATGAGAGGAGGTTTAACTAGAGAGAAACCTGTGACAAGTTTCAATGTTTTCCCTGACATTGGTAAGCCTTTGGAATCATTAAAAAAGAGAATTCATCTTAAACGGAACCTGGCCATCTATATCTTAGCATTTGAGCATACAAGTCACATACATGGATTCATTAAAAATTCCTTTTTCATTTTTTTGGTAATAGGAAGAAAACTTCCTAAGGCTCTGGGGTTGGGGGACCCAAACAAAATACAGTTTACTCTAAGGCATTTCCCCAGCCCTTTACCTTCTCTCCAAAAGATCCAAGATAAGAACTGCCAAATTTCTCCTTTCCAATTTGTTTAGCTTGTTTAACTTAATATCCAATATACTTATTCAATTTAATATATCTAATGATTTAAAGGACATGTTTATTTTCATAATGATACTTCTTAATAAGAAAAATTAAACACAACATTTTTTCTTGCCTCCTTTGAATGAATCATAGCTTAAAGGCAACTCTTCTCCCCTGGAGAATCGCATATTTTCATTTAGGTTTGCATACAGATTTTCAGGATTGTACTTACATGGAGTGAGATACATTTATATTATCAAGAACATTAAAAAAGGACAGAAAATGTAAAAGTATGTATGCATGAACAGCAGTATAGAAACAGAATCTAGTTGGAGTTAGCATCAGGAGAGTTGCATCTGTGCTTTCTTGGCATGGAAATAGGAGTTTTTAAAACCTATTTCAAACTGCATACATCATTCGTAGTCAGCATATATTTTACCCACAAAGCCATCTCTCCTGCCTCATCTATTCCATCTTTAATAAGTACTTTTTATCAACTAATGACATCATTAAAATAGCGTACCTACTGTGTGATGTCTAGTAACTCAGAGACATTCTTCAGTAGCATGATCTAGCAAGCAGTAGCACCCTGTCATAGACACAAGCCCGGGCTAAGGTATGACTTCTTCCCTGCTAAATGATGAAATAAATTGAAATTTATGTGACTGATTGCTCAATATTTTCTGGGCCAAGCATTTGAAAATGGGTCCAGTAGTTCTCACTCATGGACACCTGAATCCAAGGGTCTTCCAGCTAAGTTCCTGTGGAAACTCTGTTCTGCTGAATACACACCTATGGTAAACTGCACCTTATCAATTATGCATAATAATAATTTAACACTAGTAACTGATAATAAAACATTCCAGCAACACTAAAAGTTTGTTGTGAATATTCCCTCTGTCCTTCACAGTGCTTTACTGGACTGCACTGGATTTTCAAACCATGGTTGACCATGGGGACTAAAGTCAAGCTTCTGATCTAAGCCATGTTGTCTTCCAGTTTTCTACTTATCTCTTACTTCTCTTTGTCTAAACTGCCTTTCTCACTTAGCACTTTATTGTGGCTGAAAATGTACATATAGTAATTACATATTTTCTATTGAGAATATCTAAATAAATGAATTTCTGTAATAAGAATAGTTTTAGAGATGGTGGTTAAAGTGCTTGCCCTGCAAGTAAGAAGATCTACATTCAGATGCCTGGAACCCATGTAAATGCTGAAGGGTCATCTTTAATTGACATCCCAGAATGCAGAAACAGGGATCCTCTGAGCAAGCTAGCTACTGAGATGAGGCATATCAATGAATTCTGGGATTGACTGGTACCCTGACTCAAAGAATAAGGCAGAAGAGTGAGCTATATGTTGAGCTCCCTTGCCATACATGTAAACAGATACAAATGCATGCACTATATACATAGACACATCAAAAGAGGTAAAAAACAAAAAACAAAGGAAAAAGTTATTTTTTAAATGTTTCACAAAGGGATGAAGAAGCACTTCATCAAGTAGGATAGGGGTTTAGTATCTGTTTATCAGATATAGTAACTTATGAGGATGGATTGGCAGATAATACTAAGGTACTGAAGAGTTATAGCTTTGGAAAATACAGCAGGGCAATGCCCTAAGAGGTGAGAGCTTAGTAGTGTTTGGGTCAATTATGTCTTAGGAATGAGAAATCTAAATACATTTAGCCACATTTTGAACAGGAATGCAGATTGCCTGTCAGTACTATGAATTTGTGCTAAATGAATGCAGTTGTTACTTCAGATCTCAAAATGGGCTAGATTGAAGGCATTTTGACTTACACAGTCTTCAATTTACAAATACCTCAATAAGTGGCTTGCTTCGTTTGACCAAAGCTGTCTTTTGTGTTTATCCTCTAGCAATTTATGTTGCTGCAGCAAATATTGCCAACAATCTGAGCTCAGCTTTGTGGGACCAAAGTAGCTGTGCAAACAGCTCGATTGCTTTGCAGGGTAGCGATTTCCATTGGGCTGAAGGGAGGGCAGTAAAGGTGTACCCTCCGCTTGTCTTCACTTCACTCTTTACAACAATCAGCCTGCTGGACCAGTTCTATCCTGGAACAGGTAAGTACCGCAGTCCTTCCAACCTAAGAAGCCAAGAGCATTGTACAAGTGGAAGCAACAGTGCTCACATTCAGAGGAGAAACCCTGATTTGGCCAAGATTTTGGCAATAGGAAAGTTGTTATCTTGGAAAATATTAGAATTTCCAAGAAACAGTTTAAAAGCAATTTAAAGAAAATAGCTGTGTTCTCTATTCTAGACATAAAGAAAGAATTGCAACCAGTGTTAAATACTGTGGATGAGGTGTAAAGGATCTAGAAAATATACGGCTTCCTACCTCCCAGTGAGTATTCCTGGTGATTGTCCTGTGCTTTGCATTCTCAGTTGGTTACACTCAGTTCGTTTTGTTCCACAATCTCAAAGTTTCAGGACTTGCACAGGATTCTTGCTTCTAGTATTCAATAAACATGCAAGACATAGGAGGAATCAATATTTTTTTCTTCTAAAAGTTTACATTTATGTCATCATCAAGACATCTTGTGCATCATTTGTGGTTTCTGCTAAATGACCCAGACATCCCTCACTCTAGGGGATATATTATGTTCATTAACTCATTCACAATTTGGTCCACTTGATCTTTAGATTCTCTTCAGGCAGAGAAATCCACCCTTTCTTCCTAGGAGGGGTTGAAAGCTTCCAAAGTCTGGCTAACAGCAATGAGGGATGACTTACTGAGTTTACATGTTTGTTGGTTTTCTTTTGTTTGGTTTATATTTTTAGTGCCATGGGTAAAACAGTGGGTTTTAGGCATGATAAGGAAGTACTATACCATTAAGCTGCATTTTACAACCCTACAGTGAGTATCTCTTGGATCTTGGGTGATATCGCAGATCACAGGGTCCCCATCTCGAGTTTTCTCAATAAATATTCAATATGATACCTCTCCTGATTATAACTCATTTTTTCTGCCCTGTCCCTTAGTCAAGGCAAAACAGCAGCTTTCAAAAGTATTTCATGATTTTTAATTTTCTAGTGCTATATACCTTAACTTGGTCAAAAACTGCACCAAGTGTTTCCTGTTATTAGCACCTCAGGAAATCTATGATAATGTCCGCTCTGTAAAATTCCTCCTGTAATTTGCCTGAGATCTCTGTCAGCCGCATCCTAAGTATGAAAACTGATCATTTCTGGGCACAGGGATTCAGGTGATTTTGTTTATCAGCTCAGGAGTGTGTTTTCTGACAGTTTAGAAATTGTAAAAAAAGTGTGAGGAGAAAGCCTGGTCAGTAAAGCACTTATCATACAAGTGTGAGGACTTGAGTTTTAGACACCCAGCAACCAGCTGAGCATGGGGTAACCATAGTGGAGAAACAGCGAAGTGAATCCCTGGTACTCGCTGGACAATCAGTTCAGCCAATCAAGGAGCTCAAGATTTGGTGAAAGACTCAGTCTTAAAAAAATAAGGTCCAACGACAAGGGGACTGGAGCCATTACAAGATCCCCTTCAAGTACTGAAGTTCAGGCCTCTATCCCCGCCTTTGCAAGTTTAGAATTGCCACAGCCCTTCTATACTTAGAGAAGGGAGGAGATGTCAGGGGCAGCCTTGCTTACACTCTGAAGGCCTAAAATCAGCCACAGGCCTAAAATCAGCAATAGGCCTGTCATATACGCATACTAACACCAAGTCTTGGGTCTCAGTGGAAAAACATTGAAACAGATGGCTATAAGCTATTGTAAACAGGCAGCTTTTGTGGAAATTTACAAGCCTGAGTAGTCATAGACCTTGTAAATAGGTAGCCTTGGCAGACAACACCAACTTAGATAAGGACAAGCGAGTTATAGGCAGAGTCATAGTGACTTGTCCCCTGAACCTTCACCCAGCTGATACCCGGTTCTGAAGACATCTGTATTCCCCCTGAACACCCATGCTCCAGTGTCATTCCTTTCCCCATATCCTGACTTTCTGTGTTTATAACCCCTGTGTGAATGAATTACTATTTGAGAAAAAATAAATTATTTAAACAAAAAAGAAAAAAAAGAAAAAAAATAAGGTCCAGAATGATTGTGGAAGACAGCAACATTCACTTCTGTTTTCCTTCATGTGCACACATGAATATGTGATACACACACACACACACACACACACACACACACACACAAAAGAAAAAAAGAGAGAAAATAGAGAAAGGAAAGACAAAAATAAGAAAAAGCCTTTACTTTCATGTTCTCAAATGGACTCTTGGATCAGTATCAGCATGTGAAGAGACTGATTTGCAAGGTCCATCTTTATGTCATAGAATGAGAAAAATAGAACAGAAATTAATCAGGGAATGAATGGTATAATAGCTCTAGTCAGTGAGGAATAAAAGCCATAACCTGGAATTTGAAGATGAAGTGTTTCCTGGTTTTCATAGATTAGCATATGACCAACAGACAAAAGCTGGCATTTAGCAAAGGCTAGATGAACATAGAAGCAGTTAGTGGCCCAGGAGAGAAGAAACCTATGATTTGGTCAATTTGATATATCAGTGTAAAATCAGACTATCCAACCAATTTTTAAAAAGTACTTTTAGTGTTTTAGATATATGTTCTCAGTACACGTCCAGGAAAGGAAAAGAGTATAAATTGAAAAGTGTTTTGTTCTTTATTTTTTTTTACCATGAATATGTACTACTTGCATAAGTGAGAAGAAATTATACATATTTTATCTCATCTAAACACAATTTAGATTAAAATGCAGACTATCCTTCAAATTCTTTTTAAAAGACAACATAGCTCAGATTATATTCTACATGAACACACATCCTGTGAACCAACACATTCACGTTATTAGCTACATAATGTTCCCAGATCTGGATATGTTTTAGATTATAAATCCAGAAAATTACAGAAGAGAACAGATGCCTGGAGATGAGCTGTGTCAAGATCCTATATACCTGAGTTGCATTTCTCAGCCTATCCGTGGGAAGACTCAATGCCTGACATAGGGAAGGTTGGTGCTTTTGATGAGGAAGCAGGGCAGGGCAGGGAAGTCATTTGGGTTACAGAGTAGAGTGAGAGCTGTGGTCAAAATGAGGGTCAAAATATCAGTGTAAAATCAGACTAACCCACCAATTTTCAACTTTTTACACACACACACGCACACACACACACACACGAAAAGAACAAGAGAAAATAGAGAAAGTAAAGATAAAGATAAGAAAAAATGTCTTTACTTTCATATTCCCAAATGGGCTTCTGGATCAGTATCAGCATGTGAAGAGACTGATTTGTGGTCAGAGTGACGGGTGTGGTCAGTCATGGGTGTGGTCAGAGTGATAGGTGTGGTTAGAGTGATGGGTGTGGTCAGAGTGATGGGTGTGGTCAAAGTGATGGTGTACTCAGAGTGATGAATGTGGTAAGAGTGATGGGGATAGTCAGAGTGATGGGTGTGGTCAGAGGATCAGAGTGATGGTGTAGTCAGAGTGATGGGTGTGGTCAGAGTGATGG
>NW_021604565.1:19359571-19431573 GCF_004785775.1 Grammomys surdaster | reverse complement strand
GTCAGAGTGATGGTGTAGTCAGAGTGATGGGTGTGGTCAGAGTGATGAATGTGGTCAGAGTGATGGGTGTGGTCAGAGTGATAGGTGTGGTCAGAGTGAGGGATGTGGTCAGTGTGGTTGCTCTTTCATTTTCCTGAGGCTTGAAGATGGATATGTGTTCATCCTTCTAGACATAAAGGACAGAGTTCCTCTTATATCAGGAGAGAATATCAGGAGCTCAAGTACCAGATTTCCTTATATTATTTGTGTGTGTAAGGCAGGGCCTTGCTACGCAACCAGGACAGCCTAGAATTCATGTTGTACCACCATGCCTCGGCAAGATTTTCTTTTAAGTTGTGACTGAATTGATGTTGTATGAAATAAACCAAGACTAGATTTCACTATAAATACAAAGCAGTATCTCTGTTCCAGGCACCCAAGCATTAAAATATTTTAGGCAACTTGTAAAGAGTTTATCTACAACATTGTTTAAGGCTCTGGAAGAAGAGTTTTGTACTGAAAGAAGCTGAAAGCACATAGCATCTTGTTATGTCTCAACATTCTGCATTAGTAGATATATGTTTGCTACTGTGTAACCAGAATCTCCTCTATGGACAGAGTGTTCTGTGTTTTCTATGAGCAGTGGGCATGGTTTGAAAATCACAAGGATGAGACAGGAAATAGTCACTGCTTTTCATCACTTCTCCACATCTTCAAATAAGAGTTTCATTTGCTATATTTTGACTCAGGCCATATTTTGGTTAGAAACTATGTCTAAAATGCATGTCCTAGAGTAAGAATGAATGGCTGTCAGAAGAGGAATTCCAACTTCATCTGTAAATTCAAGGAAGATTGTAAGTGGCTTCAGAAGAAGGTACATTAAGAATGAAGTTAAGAACATTATTTCTGAAAGGGTGTTAGAATGGATGCTTTATAAGGAAGTGAGATGGTGCTAGCAGGAAAGGTGGTCATTTGCAGCAGATTTTGTCTATAGGATCTTATTTATAATGTTAAAGATTCTGAGGAAGGGCACTGAAATCACTTTCACCCTGCCACCATCTTCATCTGTAATCCTCTGTCTCTGTCTCTGTGTCTGTGTGGCTGTCTGTCTCTCTCCCTCTGTGTTTCTCTCTCTCAGTCTCTCTCTCTCTGTGTCTGTCTGTCTGTCTGTCTGTCTGTCTGTCTGTCTGTCTATCTGTCTCTGTCTCTCCCTCTGTGTATGTTTCTGTCTGTGCATGTGCATCTGTCTGTCTCTCTGTCTGTCTGTCTGTCTCTCCCACTGTCTGTATTTCTCTCTCTATGTGTATTTGTGTGTGTTTGTTTTTAGTCTGTCTGTCTGTCTGTCTGTCTCTCTCTCTCTCTTTCTGTGTTTCTCTCTTTGTCTCTGTCTCTCTCTCTGTGTGTGTCTCTTTTTCTCTGTGTGCATGTGTCTCTGTCTCTCCTGTCTGTATTTTTGTGTGTGTGTGTATTTGTGTGTGTTTGTTTTCAGTCTGTGTGTCTGTCTCTCCCTCTGTGTGTTTCTCTCTCTCTGGCTCTCTCTGTGTATGCATTCGTGCACATGTACAGGTGTGTGTGTGCATGTGTGCATGTGTGCGTGTGTGCATGCATGTGTGTGTGTCTGTGTGTGTGTGATGAAGGCCAACTGTACTCAGTTATCTATCTATAAAACCAGAGAAGATGTTACTCTAAATCCCAAGTAATCAAGCAATGACTTCTTTCATGGTCAGTTTCAAGTTTTCAAAGCAGTGGGGTGGTCATTTCACAATCGTAGCTCTTCTTTCTGTCTTCATGGAAATAAAAGGAATCTGAATTCTATGGGCTGATGTTCAGGTCTGGACTTTAATTTAAAGCAGCTTGGATGAGTTCAGGTTGTCTTGAGCTGACATAAAATTTGCCTCACAGATCTTTCTTGAACCATTTTATTAAAGGGAAAACAGTTCATAGTTTATATCATCTCATTGAAAGATACATTTTTAAAAAATTGCCCGGGATGTGTAAACTTGCCCCCGTTGCTACCTAGCTTTAGCTTGCTTTTGGAGAGTCTATCCTGGGCAATAGAGATCTATTTAATTTGGCCTAACTTGCTGGTGTTACTGAACTTGTTCCAAAACTTGAGGGTGACTGAGAATCAGGGTAACAATATGGTAGTCAAGTCGGGACAATGAAGAATGTCCTGTAAGGAGAGATGGCACTTGAGTTCAACTTGAATGGTATACCACAGGATATGTGCTGAGACAGTCTGAACAAGAGTCAATCTAAGATGATGGAAAGCAAAGCACAAAGGTGTTGAGCTAGGAATGAGTTGAGGGTGGTAGACAGATAAGGCAAGCAAGTGTGATCGAGGAACATGAAGTTAAGGGTTGGGCAGAAGGTGTGTGAATGACTTGGTAGGTCGTGGTAAGGACACTATATCTTAGAGCTAGTGTTGTAGATCAGTAGTAGAGTACTTTCATAGCATGCTTAAAGTTCTATGTTCAAACTCCAGCCTATTAAAATGGAAAAAAATATTCAACTAGATTTTACTCTAAGGAAAATACTTTAAGTAAATAGATTAGTAGATCTATGCTTAGGAAAAATGACTTTGGATATAGTAAGTGAAAGATAAGCTTTGTAAAGTAATTAGCTAGCTCAACTGAAGCTCTTAATGCACTGCCTGACTCTGGTGGTTTCAATGAAAAATGTCTCCTATAAGCTCATGGACATTTGGTCCCCATAAACATTTGGTCCCCAGCTTGTGGCTCTTTTTGGTGAGGTTATGAAACTCAAGCATGGTCTTATGTCACTAGAAAATAAAGACGATCATCACACAATAAGATAACATGAGAAGGAACACATTCTCACGCTTTTCAATAAAATACAGTATTAGTTATATTCAATCATTATTGATTTTTAAAACAAAATCCCTAACATTGGATTTTACCAAATGAAGACTCAGGAGTCAGATGCTTTGGTGAAATTCTGCTAGTTCAAAGAGGCAGAGAAAAAAAAAAACCCAGCTGACCTTCCTCCTCCCAGAAGGAAACCAAGCTTCAAAAGGGGGAAAAAACCAAACCAAACCACCATCACCACCACCACCACCACCACCACCACCACCACGACCACCACCATCACCACCACCACCACCATCACCACCACCACCATCACCACCATCACCATCACCATTACCACCACCACCATCACCACCATTATCACCATCACCACAACCACCACCATCACCACCACAACCACCACCACCACCACCACCACCACCACCACCACCACCACCAGTTCTTTTCCACACTCCCTTTAAACCCCTCCAAATCAAATGTCCCACTGTTCTACTTCCTATGCATCTTTTTATCTGTTCTCCTGACTTTCTCTCACATTTTGTGCTCCCCTGCCCCTATGTCAACTGGTTGCTTGCTCTGCCTCTTGACCTATGGTTGACTTTATTCAATCTTCTTCACAATAAGATCTTGGATTAAAAGTGTATGCTAGGGCTGAGCCACACCACAGCTAGAGACAAGTTTTTCCAATCCACAGTCTCGGGGGTTCACAGTATGTTCAGATATCCCTCTACACTGTTCTCTTCCTCTCGGTGGTTCATAGTATGGTCAGATAGAGATCCCTCTACACTGTTCTCTCCTTCTCTAGCTCCTCATAGCTCTCATCTTCCTTCCTCTCTATTCAGTCATTTTCCAACTTGTAAAAAATTACTTGTTCCAGGAACTAGAGTTGCCAAAATTGAAACTAACTGCTAGACGTTTAAGACATGAACATGATCCCATACGCTTTTTTTATAACCCTTGGAGCTGGACACATTGGAAACACAAAAATCTGTTGCCGAGTTTAACTGGTCAAATTGTTAGAACAATTGTTTCGTTGAGAACGTTCAATAGGCAGGGCTTCATGGTAAGCATGTAATGTATATGATCGAATTACACATTTAAAACAACCATATGAAACATTAATGTACTTATTTCCAAATGGTATTAAAATTCAAAAACATTAGTAATGCACTCTTGGGAATGTCCAAGTCACAATTCAGATCCTGATCTGACATACAACTAGGATTGCTTCCCCTACCATGCCATATTGTCCCCTAATTACATTCATGCCTATGATAACCTAATTATCCAGCACTACACACAACCACAGATGTCTACATTTACCTTAATAGACATGATGAATTTGTTTACTATTTATTGAGTTATCTGATGTTTCAAGCTGAGAATTTTGCTTACTTTCTTCCTAAAATCATAGTTGCAAAGTATGGTCATAGGAGACTTAGTCTCAGCATCAGTGTCACCGTGAAACAATAAAAGAAAGAAAAATCTGCCAGGACAGAATTACAGTAATCATTAAAATCATTAGAAGAAGCATTAGCAGTTTATTGTGAGCCGTATCAACGAGAGTCACAGCCTGTAAGCTGAGCAGACAGAGCTGTATCCATTATAATCATATTAGGGATGGTGAGGAATTGCACATTTATTACATTATACTTTGAGATCATGAACAACATTTAAGCAAGGGAAGGTCTGGATTTTTTGAATGATATTAGTTTCAAGTTAAATTCAATTTCTGAAAAGCAAACAATGCACAGTATATTTAAACCCCAGTTAAAATGAAATCTTCACTTTGTTCCTAACAATATATTCTTGTTGGAAATTTAAAAATCTGACTTCCCACTACTCCAGCCTAAAAACTGATCTTGATTCAGTGGTAGCTCTGATGCTCAGGTCTTTAATTTGGACTTTGCTGACAGCTGATTTCAATTTTTGTCTGTTTATGGAAGTAAATTAAAAGAACACACTCTCTACGATCCAGTGGTTCTTTGTGGTGGAGAGAGTCCTGTTCAGCTCTAAATGAAAACCCAGACACTTGTCACGAGAACTAATTCTTATGTAAACATGATTGCATCATAGGCAGAGCCCAGAGCGGCTGCAAGACACAAATGGGAGTATGCCACTTTCCTGGGCACTTTAGGGGTCAATGTCTTTGTTATTGTAATTCCTACATAATGAGTTTGAAATAATACACAAGGGACTCAGGAACTTCAACTGGTTGGCATTCAGGCAGTGGGTATATGCCTATGAAGGAGTGAGAACTTCGAGTGTGTGCAAGAGCATCTTCTGGGATGTCAAATATTTTGACAAAATGTATGATTAAGCTGCGTGGCAGGAGGTCTGATTTTAAGTAAAAATAAACCAACAGGATAGCAAATGCTATTTGTAGATTTTCAGAACAAATTAATGAACTAGGAGTGGTATGCATACAAGAAATCTAAGCACTAGGGAATCTGAGGCAGGATGATCATGAGTTGAAGGCCATCCTCAGCAATAGATCAAGTTTGGGGTCAGTCTGGGGCATATGAGATCCTGTATAAAAAACAAAACCAAACCCCTGATCAAAAGTAAAACAAAAAGCAAATGAATGAAACTAAAAGATATGACTTACTGGTGGAAATATAAATATATGACTGAGTTAGTAAGATGCCTGGGGTGTGAAAATGCCTACCATCCAACCAGAAGACCTGAGTTTGATTCCTGGGACTCATTTTGTCAGAGGCAAGAATGGACTCCCATAGGTTGATATCAGGGCTCTCAATGTGTGTGCCGTAACCCAAGCATGTCTATATGTGTGAGTGCCTTCATGTGTGTTTGTATGTATGTGTGCCTCATGTACAAATATATAAAATAAATTAATTGTAAAATAAAACTATTACTCTTCTTGCATGTTCTTAAGAAATCTTCAAACTGATTCTAGGTAATAGTGATTGTTTCTTCTGTTTAGATTTTATCTTCTAGAGTATTTGAAATAACACAACCACCAGGATATACATATGACAATTTATGTTCTGCTTGAGAAGCATGGGTAATTCATTCTCTCTCTCTCTCTCTCTCTCTCTCTCTCTCTCTCTCTCTCTTCATCTTTCCTTCTGCATCTGACTCTTTTTCTTGATAGTATTTTGCTTGTTAGGCTTGTTGTTATTAGCATCCAAGTCTTGTGATATGAACTCAAGTACAAAATATCTCTAAAGAAAAGCATTAATTCAACTGACCACCTATTGGACTCTTCATGACTAATCCCATAGCCTGTCTTTCATTATACACAGAGTTGTATTTAAGAAAAAGTAGATGTTAGTTTTGCTGTGGATTTGTTAGTTTTGATAGTCCATCAAACTAATGCTGGTGGCATATGAATAAAAAGTACAGACTACTAGCTTTTTCTCATCATTTAGAAAAAGTAATGATGAGTTGTGAATGTAAGAAAGGGCCATAATATTATTACTTGAAGGTACTAAAGTCCTCTCCAAGAACTGATTCTGTGGATGGATTCTGGGCCAAAAGAGCAGCATGGGCAGTGGTTGAAAGAGGAAGGGCAGAGGACCAGAAAAGAAGCAGGTGTTGTCTGGAGCTGTGTGAGGCAAAAGGCTTGCGTACTGAAATGATAGTGGTAGATGCTGGTCAGGTGTGGAGCTGCAAAAGGATGTAGAACTCCGTTTGAGCAAGGAGGGATTATGAGCTCAGTGTGACTTCTCTGTAAATAGGAAGAAACAAGGCAAGGCACGCAGTGGAGACAGGAAAGGATGCTGTTTGAGTTGTCTTCAAGGGCTCCAAGGATGATGTTGGGTAGGATATGAATGGAAAGAGTAAAGAAGTAAAATAAGTCAAGATGATTTGGGAATCTGGATATGAGGCAAAGGTAGACTAAAGTGCCTCTATGTGCCAGTTTTAGTCTTTAGGACCCTCAGCATCAGCTAAAGGACAGATCTTGAACAGAAAGTTGTCCCTGAGAATAATAAATGCTAACAAAATAAACAGAAGACCTAAAAGCATGTGGAAAGGGAAACCAACCAATAGAGAAAGGACACGTAAAGCCTTGACATCTAATAGATTGTCAGCTATTAATATTAAAGAACTTTGTGTCTACTTCATGTGTGTCTCTGGGTTTATTGGTGATGAAATGAGTCCAGCAAGGTTAAACTTCCAAACATGTGGGTAATCACCAAAATCACTTAAACTGTAGTCAATAATGGCATATGCTTGCTGTAGTAATCTTTCTATCCACCACACTTTCCTCATTAAGAGAGGTTGATGTTGACTACAAAGTTTCTTGCTTGAGCGCCTGTGTGAACAGCAATGTCACTGATTAAAATGAAGAGCGCTGTAGGAGATACAGATTGAGGTTGGAATAAGAGGACAAGAATGGAATCGATTAACTTTAGAGATGACTGTGACATGTCCAAGTGTAGTTATTTGCTAGGATAATCCTTTTAATAAAATGTCAATATCCACCTAATGACACTAGTTTAATCATATCATCTCACTTTAATTCCCCATACAAATTAGAGCTAGAGACACCTTGTTTCCAGATGAAATAGTTACTTGAAATTAGAGATGTGTTTACATTCTTACATGGCTTAGCTACTTCCAAATGAAACAGCCTGATGCTCTATCTCCTAGGGGCTTGAAGAAAAATAGGGTATTGTGAACTGATTCCATACATAGATGTATTAAGCTTTAAATCAGGGTGAGCATATTTATCTATTTGATATTGCTTTATGGTAAAAAAAAATTAAAATCCTTTGTTCCAGCTTTAAAAAAAATGTAGTTAATCTCTATTCTGAAGTTCCAGAGTATAGGATTGGAACTGAAATAAAATCATAGCGAACAAGAATATTTTCCTTAGATTTTATTCATGTGAAATTAACCAACAAAACAAAGATCAACAAAACAGCACGATTTTGTGGAATATAGGTGGGATAGGCTCTATTTGCAGTTAGAGGTAAATTTTACTACACTGAATTATAGCATCATAAAGCTGCATTTTGACACCTTCCAATTGAATTGTGACAATACAATGCAGCCACTGTGATATCACAATGCTTCACTGCGCCACCTCAAAGGAGACTCGTCATCCTTACATTCCATTAACATCACAGTTCTCCATCATAACGTCACACTGTCGCACTTTGACATCACAATGTTTCACATACTGAAGTCAAATATACTGGCTTAGTGAATAAAATGTGATATGTAAAAAGGATACAGATGAAAAAGTCACATAGTTCATAGTGGTCATCGGATTCACCTTGCTTCTTCTTACTCCTTCCTAACTATAACTGATTATCTGCTGGTCAACATTTGCTTTGTCCTTTCTTTCATCAGCTCTCCTCTTCCCACCCTCGTAAAGCCACTACTCTGTTCTCAACTCCTGTGAAATCAAACCACATTAGATTCTGTATGTGTGCACATGGCTTATTTTGCTTAGTGTGATGGACTTCAGTTCTATTCACATTATCATAAATGACAAGAGTTTGTTCTCTCTGTGACTGAATGCCATTTTCACTTCCAGCAATTTCATTTCTTTATTTGATACTCAGCCATATACACTTATCTTCTTATTTGTTGCTATTGTAAATAGTATTGAAATAGCCATTGGAGTTCATACGTCACTTTAACATATTGCTTTCACTTCTTTGCTGTACGTACCCAGCAATGAGACTGCTGATCATGTGGTAGATTTATTTTTAGTCTTTTGAGGAAACTTAATGCTATTTTCCAAAGAACAACTTTAATTTACATTCCTTCCAACAGTGTTCAAGCATTTCATTTTCTCCAGATTCTCACCAGCAGTGGTTATTGTTAGTCTTTTGATAACACTCATTTTTGACAGAGGCAGTATCTCATATGTATTTAGATTTTCCTGGTGGTTAGAGCTATGGAATGGTTTTTATAGACCTACACATTGGCCATAGTTACATATTTTTGAGAAACATCTACTTAGATATACTCTCTCACTTACTATTTGGATTATTTGGGTTTTGTCCCTGAGCTTATGAACTCTTTATATATTGATACCAAGTGCTGTCTTATTTGAGACTTGTTTCTCCAATTCTGTTGATTGTTTCAATTGCTTATAGCAAACAAATATTGGAATATTTTTAAGTTTGTTTTCTGTACCTTGTATTCAGCTTTTGTGTGTACATTCCAATATCAGAAAGCATGTTTTGGGGTCTACTAGTATGTTTTAACTCTTTACCTATTATTAGTTTGGGAGCTATATTTTCGAGTCTCGAGGTTACCATAAAGCTTTTAAAAGCATTTATTTTAGAATAGCAGCAAGATGGCATGATCAGAAAGACAAGAACAAAAACAAGGTAACATTAGATGACACACCAATGAGAAAACTGCAAGTACAGTGTACACTGCAGTCCCTACTCCATGTTGAACTGTTCGCTCCATCATCCTTCTCCCAGACAGCCAGTCTCCTGATATGCCAGTGTGGTTACCACTGCAATTTTGTTTTTTAATGTTCTTACCAAACAAATGGCTGGTGTATCAGTAAGGCCTGCAAACAGTTTTAGATATTGTAATTCAGCAGTGAGTTTCATACCTTACTGTGTTTCTTTGCTTATTAATATCCCTTTCAGTGTGAATAGCTTCCCTGAAATGTTTGTAATGGAGGATATAAACACACACACACACACACACACACACACACACTCAAAGGATATTAATATTTTAAAAATAAATCAGCAAAGGAGAGATAAAGACATTTCCAAACCCCCAAAAAAGGTGTGCGTGTGTGTGTGTGTGTGTGTGTGTATGGGTGTGTATTGTGTTGTGTAAATACAGATGCCAACTAAGGCTGGAAGAGGTTGTTGGACTCTCTTGTATTGGAGGTATTGGCTGCTGTAAGCTACTCGGTTTGGGTCCTGGGAATCAAACTTGGGTCCTCAAGGAAAGTAGCAAGCCCTCTGAATCCTGCAGTCACCTCTTATCTTTTAATGGCTGGTTTTATTAAGCACATTACATTTATCTGCCTGGTTTCCTTTGTCCTTTAGCACTGTGAAGATCTCATGATACTCTCATTTGGGCTCTGAGATATTTTTCTTAAAAGTCTGTCAGAAAAATTGCCAAAAATTGAATTATTTCCTTTCCTTAGCATCCATGCATTCTTTAACTTTTACTTTTTGAACCTAATTATAAGGTATCTTGTTGTTCTTGACTGGGTTAAGTCTGTTAGCATTTGACCTTTCCGTGCTTGGTTATTTATGCTCTCCCTTAGAGTAGGGGAAGGTTTTGTTACTGTTTCTTATTTTCGTTGTATTTTTTTTAACTAAGTATTCTACTCCTTTGACATTCTCAAGTACTTTCGAATTTTCAAATATGTGCTATTTAAACAATGTCCCCAATGTTTCTGCCAGTTCTTCCTAGTTCTCATTTTCTTCATTTTTGCCTCCAAGTGTAAGTTCTCAAATATCCTGTATTTGTGATCATTAATTCTTTCTTGTATTTGATGACTTCTATCAGATTTTTTATTTCT
The DNA here is from genome assembly GCF_004785775.1 of Grammomys surdaster. Lineage (NCBI taxonomy): Eukaryota > Metazoa > Chordata > Mammalia > Rodentia > Muridae > Grammomys > Grammomys surdaster. Next base: position 19,421,283 of record NW_021604565.1, on the reverse strand, counting down.
CTGAGTTTATTCTTTAAATATTTTGCCTTCATTTTAATTGCTTTAGACCTCTCTGTTAACTCTGCTCATTAGAGTATTGAAGCATTGGTCTGTGTTTTCCTCCAGCTTGTTGAATTTTGTTAAGATGGTAGCTTTAAATCTTCTGTCTGAGCCATCTCCCACATACATTACTCTCCCTTTGGTTTCTCATGTGTTATCAAGCGAGGTGATGTTTTCCTGGAAACTTTTACTCTGGCACTGATGGGTTAGGCATGTGTTCTAATCTTCCTAGTCTGATTTTATTTGTGCTTGTTTTTCCAAATCATGAAAGTTATGAGTTCAGTTCCTCCGAGCCTGGAGTCACTTTCTATGGTTTCAGGACCGCCTGGCACAGCATTAGATGGAGCTTGGGTCCAAAATATTGCTTGCAGAATGGTTATTAATACACTACTAAAAGGGGACCTAAGCCCACATTAGTTCAAAATACACCATCAGTGTGATGTTCAGAAATAACCAGTAGTGTGTCTAGAAAGAATATTTTATACCTAGACGCCTGTCTAAGGTAGGCTCTTTCATGCCTCATCCACAGTTCCTGGTGTATGCTCAGGTACTACAAAATTCGACCCATCCCTGGGCAGAATCACCATGGATAGAATACTTCTAGGTTCATACATCGTATTCTGGACCACTAGTGCTGCCAAACTATTTCACACTCTGAACACATAGCTGTTCAAGGCCAGAAGCACACCTAGGTGATCCCGAGGGGCCCCAGGTGGGAATAGGTGATCCTAAGGAACCGAATGCCTTTCGACATGTCCCCAGACTCTAGGTTCCCAACACAAGGCAGCAGCCCTCCATAGATTTGTGTCCTTTAGTCACGTAGGGCAATGCCCCTACTAGCCCCTTCACAGGTAGAGGGCATAACTACAGGTTGCGTGGCCTTGACAGGTCTCCGTTTTAACGAGATACCTAAAGGCCAGAAGGGTTTAGCCAATTAAGCATTCCTTCCGAGACCCTCCTCCCTGCAAAAGGTATTTAACCTCAGGCCCGCCCTGAGAAACTGGGGTATCATTTTTTTTTGTTTGTTTGTTTGGTTGGTTGGTTGGGTTTTTTTTTTGTTTTTTTTTTGTTTTTGTTTTTTTATCTAATTTACACCATGACAATAAACATCTTAAAACCATGGACTGTTTCTCTTTCGTTGGGATTTGCTGTAGGAAACACTGGAGAAGGCCTTCACCTAAAGAGCTGCAGTCTAATCTCCCGAAGAAGACCTCACTGTGTTCCCAGCCAGAGACTACCAGCCCAAGCCAAGTGAGCTGCTGGGACCAAGCCAAGAACTCTCATCCCCTCTCCTCTTTCAGCCGTGGGCCAATCCAGCCGTGGATCCTCATTTCATTCTGAGCTCTTTCACTGCTTCCAGCAGCACCTGGGTGCTCAAAAGCGCCTGAGAACCAGTTTGTCCCCAGCTGCGTTTTGGCCCAGCCTTCCCCCCCCACACACACACATCCCCCCTACTGACAGCAGTCCCCAGGGACCTCACACTGTGTTCGCCACCCCCAGAGAGGTCCAGCCCAGCCCCAGTATGGGGAGAGCACAGTCAAACTTCCTGCACCTCTGTCTCCCCTAGTGGTCTAGTCCTGTTGCGGGGCAGGCATCAGACACACTTTAACCCAACAAAATATTACACACACCACCCTGTTCTACCTCAGGAGAATATGGTCTTGCACTGCACAATGCTCTTCAAATGTGAGACAGGATTGACAGTAACAGTCCATTGGCCACTATGCTGATGCTTAGTGGATTTGTACCCAAGTCTCATGGTGGCAGGCACCTATAGAGTAGTAGGGAAGCATAGAGACTATATATCACATACCACCGGTGACCATGGCACAGACTGACACAAAAGTCCATCCCATGGAGACAAAGTCTTTTCTTCATGTTGACATAGTTACAGAACTTGATATGGAAATGGGCTAGCAGAAGCTGTGGTGTCTATATTTAAGAGGGTGGTGGTGGAGATGGTTTCTTGGTCATCAAGGCTGATGTTAAGTCATACAACCTGAGTATTGAAGGTGATAAAGAGAATTAAATGTATGTAAGTACCACTTCTGCCATAATACAACCTAGTGTTGAGTAGAGCCCCATGATACCTAGCCCTAAGCCAGGACTCAAAAAGTGGAACTTTCCTGCAAGGAACGTCACTATCTTCAGAGACTTGTTTTAAGACTGGAAATAATGAAATGTAGACAGAAATGGAAGTCTATTCTACCATTGCCTCCATTTCTCCCTACTACTAGGGCTAGTCTGAGGCTTCATCTATTAATTCTGGAATGAAAAAAAGACGTTCAGATTCTACCAATCAGATATCAGTGATTTTTAAGGCAAGGGTTTCCTGGTTTGTGTTCCAGAGGGCAGTCTGGTTCTCTTTTCTGCTATCCTTGGTTGGTGTAATAGAATTTGAACTGCTATCCTTTATATGGAATAATTCTTTCTCCATCCTGTAGGCAGAAATCTTCTTCACTTTGGACTTCTAGGAGTTAAGGGTAACACCAACAAGTTATCTCTCCCTTTAGCCTTTTTCAATATGGCTTTTAATTTTGTTACTTCAGAGTCGAAAGTGTGATCTCTCACATGCTTTCCTTACTTTCTGTGACAGCAGTTTGCTGGGTTGACTTCTCTATTTGATGTGGCTTTGGAAAGATGGTCACCTACAGATCTTAGCTTCTGTCCTGCTTTGCCTCTCCTATTTGGTCAATTTGATTAATTGCTGAGTCACAGGCACTATATTGCTTTAATTACCTGTGAGGAACATGCATAGTAAAATATGTTCAATGAAAAAAATCTGTGGTTGTTGTTTTTCTTCCAGGATGGTCTTAATTGTTTACAAAGGTCAACTTTGGATCTACTCAGTGCTTCATTGGTCCAATTCATTTACGTGTGAGATGTGGTCTCAGATGAGAATGGTGTTTGTAATGAAGGCAAAGAATAATGACGTAGATGCACAGAGTGAAAGATATACCAGGCTCCAGGAAATGCGTCTCTCTTACAATTAATAGGTTTAGTAATACCGTAGCTAAGTGCAAGTCTACAAATCTGAAGCATACAATTAAAATCTTGGAATCTAAATTTAGTTTTAATATAAATGAGGCAAATCTCAGGAAAAGAAATACATAGCAGACATTGGTTAAGAAAACACAGAAACTAATCCAGTCAGCATCTATACAACAATAGTTTTCTTGCTGATTTGTGAGTTAAGCATAATTCAAGCATAACTTCATATAAACTATCAAATTTATAAATATTGCTTCTATATGAAAGATGGAGTAATTTCTCAGAGAAAGGGGAGCTTTCCTGGGGCTAGTATGTTTAATTCTGACTGGGGGAAACAGCCAAAGGTGGGGAGAGAAGGAACTTATAGCAGATGTACCAGGGGTCACATGCAACCACAGCTTTTGAGTACTTGTGACCAAGAGAATCATAGAAAAACTAGTTTCTTCCCTGTCAGAGAGTTTGAGCAGAATTTACTACTTCGGAAGGTAGCGCTTATCCCATTTCTTGAGAGCTCCTACTGGAGAAGTATAGATGGCTCCAAACAAGATCTGCAATTGTGCAAACTGGGGAGGAGGGGGGCTTGAGGTGGAGGGAGGGCTGGGAGTTAACCCACTTCATTATCTTCTTCGACATTTTGAGTAAACATATCAATCATATCTCAGAAGGGGTATAGTGCCAACGTTCTGAAACACATCTGGTTATGATTCCCAAGAGAGGTTAGCCTATGCTGTGTCATTATCCTGTCAAGAACTCAAAGGCCTCTTCCTGCATCGGAGGCTGAGGTCTGTCTTTATTTGTCTATTTTTTTCTGACCCTCACCTGCAATTGGCATGCAGTCATCAGAATCGAGAGCCGTCACCACAGAGCCCCTCTTTGGAGGCTGGTGTTCTATACTGACTTCAAATTCTTTGAAAGGTAGACTCTCCTCCATAAAACACAAGTTAACAATTGGGATTTAATAATAAGCTAACACTTGATTTATTTTTGATGGGGAGTAGAATACTATATATATTTTTTTATCACCTGACCTGTTTGTGACTTGCTGATTTTATACCTGCTTAGTTGCTTTCTTGTATCTTCTCCATTAGCAATGCATAAGCAGCATTCCCAGAAGACGGAAGAGAAGTTCTGTGGACACTGAATGAAAGGACGCAAATTTAAAAACTGAGTTTTAGATCTAAAAGTTATCATGAAATTACCAAGCCAAATCCTCTCATTTCTATCAGGCCCAGCTGTGGATCACTTAGGCATACATTGAAAGTGTACAGTTCATACTGTGACTGTGGAGTACCAGAGCTACATGTCCACAGGGGAAGAGCAGTGGACACAAAGGGACACACATTGTCCTGATAGTCAAATGTGCACATGATGGTGAGGAAATTTATAAAGATATAATATCTACTTGGAAAGCCTGTGGGGGGAGGAAGCCAAGTTTTGAGTGAATACAGAGAGGCAGATGAAGTCCTGGATGAATGCGTACTCTTGACTTGAATGTGGTCATATCAAGGGTCCCAATGCCTCAGACTTTGTGAGGAGACTGACAGCGCGTGCAGAAAATGTCAACCTGAACTTCTTCCAGGATGTTTACAGCCTGAGACTCTGCACCTCTACAGAGAACCTCCCATTCCTAACTCTCTCATGCGCACGCGCACGTGCATGCACACGACACACGCACTCATGCACGCACGCACGCACGCACGCACGCACGCACGCGCACATGCATTGAGACTGACTAAAACTGCCTACTTGATAAGCTGTATGTAATAACCTTGCCTCCGAGTTAAGCCATGTACTATTAACCTGCCTCCTCAATTCAGATATTTAAAATAAATATACTGAGATTTGTGGCTGTTGCTCCATTTCCATCAGAATGCACAGCTCACATGGTGCTAGTGTTCTGAATGTGTGCTTGTGTGTTTGTCTCTTCTTCATGTTCCACTCGCACTAATCATGTTTCCAGGACCCAGCCATGTGGCAGAGGCCTGAAGCTTTCCATCTTTTATCACTGAATAAAAACAGATTTTCCTTGTGCAGTTTGGATTTTTACTTTTAGTTATCATTTTGGTTTACTATTTTGATTTCAGACAGAGCCTCACTGTATAATGTTGGCTGGCCTGCAACTCTCTGTGTAGAAGAGGCAGGACAGGCACCCAGTTACTTTTGCCTCTTGACTTCTGGAATTAAAGACACATGCCACCACACTTAGCAACATATATTATTATTATTATTATTATTATTATTATTATTTTGTTTTTTTTTGAGACAGGGTTTCTCTGTATAGCCCTGGCTATCCTGGAACTCACTCTGTAGACCAAACTGGCCTCGAACTCAGAAATCCACCTGCCTCTGCCTCCCAAGTGCTGGGATTAAAGGCGTGCACCACTACTGCCCAGTTTTTATTATTTTACACATGTGCATTGTGCGTGTGGGCTTACATGCAGATGGGCACTTGCTTGAGTGTATACGTGCACACCACATACTTGCAGGAGCCCATAGAGGTCTTCAGTGGGTAGTGGATGTCCTGGAACTGGAGTCCTAGGTAGTTGTAAGTTGCCACGTGGGTGCAGGGGACTGAACTTAGGTCCTCTGCTAGGGTAGTCAGTTCTCTTTCTTCTGAGCCATTGCTCCAGCTCCTGAATTTTTCATCAGTCAATTTCTTTTTTTTGCCACATGAAGACAATCATATAACCACTAGTTTCTACTCTAGAGTTCAGAGGGAAGCTGTTTACACATAGTTTTTCATCTTCAATTTCTTTCTATCCTGATAAAAAAAATTGCAGAGGTCCCATAAAGAGAACACATATTTTTCATCTTAACTTAGTTTTATTCCAAATTTAATTTATTTTTTAATATTTTAAAATTTACTTATTTATGAATTGTTAAGTGCGGAAGTACTCTCTCTGCATGTACACCTATATGCCAGAAGAAGGCATCAGATCCCTTTGCTGATAGTCGTCAGCCATTCTGTGGTGGTAGGGAATTGAACTCATGACCTCAGGAAGAGTAGCTAGTGTTCTTAAACACTGAGCCATCTCACCAGCCCCAAATTTAGTTTCTTTAAAAAAATTACATTGGTAATTAAAACATTTATCTAGTTTTGCTTAAAACATAGAAACTTCTTGGTACATTATACTCCCTATAAAAATATCAAATATCTGTGGTTTTGTAGCAGATATAATGATGATTAATGAAAACTGCTACAAAGGGCCATCTTACAAGTCACTGCCAAAGGGCCTTCAAAGTATATTAATTTTATGGGAAAGATATATGAAAATGTGATAAACAAAAGCAAAATGGAATGGGAGGCTTAGTTCAGAGACTACTAATAGACTAATCATGGATTAGTCAGCTATCACATGGCTATGGTCATGAAAAGTCCAGCTATCACGTGTTTGCAACGGGTCATCTGTAAACTATCAGAAAGTGGTAGAAGCTGAAAGACGGAACTGAGACCACAGTCTCCTCTCTTGAGATCCCACCTCCCAGACGTGGGTGCTTATCGCTCAGAGGTTGCTGTTCACTGCAACTGTCCCCTCTTTCCAATCACCTGGCAAGTTCAGCAGCCTGCCGGGCAGGCGAAGGAAACTATTTCCATGTCCTCATTCAAAGGAAATGTCTTACAGTGAAGGCATCCCAAGGCATGGAAGAAATCAAACCTGTTTCTGCGTAAGGTACAAACACAATACTTGGCTAAGTAAGTGAATTACAAGGAGGCTTTATAACTTATATTACACCAGCATCCAAAAATAAAGTTAATCTCTGGAGGATGAAAGCATGTGACGGCTTTTTCGGAACACAAATTCTCTCTGCACAGAAACTAAGCTGCGTAAACAGGTCCACCGCTCTTGATTTTTGGACCGAGAGGGTACTCTTCACAGTTCAGCCATTACTCCAAAGCGTCTTTGTACTTTTACCAAAAAAGAATAATAATAAACTCTGCGCTACCAGTTAAAAGGCTGGTGGTGATGGGAAACTCTCTTGAGACTCTCGAAACTGGGGTAGAATTAACAAGGCAGGCCCTCACCTGGATCTTCTGATTCTATGGAGCTGGGGGAAAGGAAAAGGCACCAAACCTTGCTGGGGAAAGCTCACCCTGATAGGCACTCTGTGGAAGGTGCTCGGCTCACAGGCCACTGTGTAACTAAGCTAACAGACTTACCCGTCTGCTCCAAAGAGCACTTGCCAACGGGTTCTCTTGAGTTTTTATGCACTAAAACAAATTTTTAAAATACATTTTGTGAATTTAGTGTAAAAACAGTTATTACATTAAGTGCAACCCTGGAAAATGTAAATAAAATTATGCTTGACTATCCTATCTATGTTTATATTTTATGTAACATAGGCAATTGTGTGACAATGGGTTCAGAGAAGTTAAGTGTTTGAATGCAGTAATTAATGTTTTATCATTTAAGAAAGCAAATTCATGATAAAATTAATTTATATGTACAAATGCCTAAGTGCCCTAATTTCCACGGGCTTCAGAGTAATATTAGGAGCTAGGTAAAATATTAATGTCTAGATAGAATGTCTAGATAGACCTAGGTAAAATGTTAAAGCCTAGGTAACTGTTTCTTGGCTAGTCTGCCATTATAAAGAAACTTTCTTATTTGTTTCTGCTGTTACTAGGAAACTTTCTAATGCCAAGATTGATTACGTATTCAGTTATATTCTGAGCTCCTGGAAACCAATCACATAGAAGTCAGTAGAACTGTTTTGTAGTTACCCACAATAAGCTTGGACCCCAACCAACCACCCAACAGAACTGCGTGCACCTGTGTATAAGCTTTTATGATATAAGCTACCCCATGGAATGGACCCCAACATGAGAGATATAAGAAACTATTGAAAATACGACTTCTATTTTGAGTGGTGGTTGAGTAAAGTTTAAGTTTCCAAGACTTGAGTAAAGTTTAAGTTTCCTGGTAACTGACATCCTGGTAGGTAAGTTCAGACATGAATGTTAGACAAAGCAAGTCCCCTGCCACAGTTGAATGCCCCAACCAATGGAAACAGAATAAATGTACAACAAAGACATATTCCTAAGGAAATTCCCTTTCCCTAAATCCTGATTGGTGAAATAATTGTCTGTGGATTTAACTTAGCATCATGGTTCAGTTCTTGGTCGATCAGTCCTGGGGCATGTGCTCAAACAGGGATATCCAACAATAAACTTTAAAACAAATTAAAATAAAAAAGCAATCAATCTTGGTATTTCTTTTAACTATGCTGTTGTCCCTTAAGAGGGAGGAATTGTACAGCAGAAGGGTGAACATCAGATGCCCATGACTTCTGAGGAAGAAATCACAGCTGACACAGATAAGGACAAAACTGTTGTGAATATCATAAAATTATCTTAATTTCCTTTTATGTGTATGTTGTGTGTGTGTGTATCTGTATGTGTATGTGTATGCCATGTGTATGCCCATGGAGGCCAAAAGAAGACATCAAGAGTTACGGGTGGTTGTAATTCACTATGTGGAGCTGGAAGTCAAACCCTGAGTCTCTGGAAGTGCTCTTAGCCACTGATTCATCTCTCTAGAGCTCTCAATCATCCCCATGCTGAGGCCCTTTAATACAGTATGGCAAGTTGTGCTGACACATCATCCATAAAATTATTTTCATTGCTACTTCATAACTGTAATTTTGCTAGTTATAATAGAAATGCAAATATGCATATCCTGGTATGCAGGGTATTTGAGATCCCTGTGAAAGGGTTATTCACCACCAAAGGGGGTCTCAAACACTGCTCTAGGTTGAGAAACACTACTCTAGCCCCAGACAATGATAATTTTGAGCAAAAGTGTCAGAGACTGTCATTGTTCAGTGTAGACAAGAGATACAAGGTGAATCATTTTGTTTAGTGGCCAGTCCTAAAACAGGTCAAACTGAGGAGAGCTCTGACTTGTATTTGTCTCAACTGCACACACACACACAAAGAATAAACAAAGTCATACTAGTATTTGTTTATACCTTTAACATAAATTCCCAACTCTCTTTCCCACCCTTCCGGTTTCCTCCCTTCTTTCCCCCCATGCCTCCCTCTCAGCCCCTTCTTCTGTAAATACTGAGCATCTGCTACAGGCCAGGCACAGTAGGAATGAGATGAGTGAAATGTCTTTGCTTAGGGAAGCTTTCATGAGAGCATCCTGTGAACTTTTCTTTTCTTTATGAAACAACAACTCACATATTTCTCGGGAGCGCCCCACAAAGGCTACTTTGGGGAACCTCAGGTTTTCCTGGACTTTGCAGTTTCTAGGAGAATTCCATTTTGGGGTATAATGTCCTCCTAAAGTCAACTACCACAGAACGACAGGAAGGCTAGCAGGAAAGTTTCTCTCTCTCTCTCTCTCTCTCTCTCTCTCTCTCTCTCTCTCTCTCTTCTTGTTTCACTGATAGCACTTGGGAAAGATTAAGTCCGCTTGGCAGGCTTTTCTCTCCAAATTGCTACTCTGTTCTTTCATTTCATGATCAAAGAAAGATGCTATTGACGAAGTGGAGTGCCAAGTCAGGTGTCAGGAGTCTCTGGTTCTATGTTTAGCAATTATTGATGAAAAACTTTGAATAAGCTGCCTAACTGGCCTTTATTGAAGCCCCATTTCGTCAGCCTTCCTGGAACATTTATGTGGCCTGTAGTATTACTCAAACCTCCCCAGGGAACAAGAGAATGAGATGCAGTGCAGGGGAAAAGAGGGGAGAGAGGAAGAGAAAAGGAAAATGAGAGGCAGGAAGAACAGAGGGAAAGGGGAAGAAGAAAGGGAAAAGAGGAAGAAAGGCAGAAAGGAGAAGAAGAAAAGAGATCTATTCGAGGATAGTTATCACCCAGTAATGTTGGCTGATAAGCCTTCCTGCTCTCATACAGTGCCTGCAAGCCAGACAACCAGGGAAACAGGGAATGTGATTCATTTCAAGTTCAAAGGCCTGAGAACCAAGGAATTTCATGGTGTACTTAAGGCCCAAGGCTGAAGGCCTGAGGTCTAGAAATGTTTGAAGGCAATGGAAGAAGATGTCTGTCTATGGAGGAGGGGGGGAGGGAGAGAGGGAGGCAGGCAGAGAGAGAGAGAGAGAGAGAGAGAGAGAGAGAGAGAGAGAGAGAGAGAGTCAGAGAGAGAGACAGAGAGAGAGACAGAGAGAGAGAGAGAGAGAGAGAGAGAGAAAGAGAGACAGAGAGACAGAGAGAGACAGAGAGAGACAGAGAGAGACAGAGAGGGAGAAAGACAAGCTAGCAGATTTCCCTTTCTTGGTCTTTTTGTTTTGCTGGATCATCAGTGAACTAGCTAATATGTAACTTCCATATGTAAGGGTAGAGCTTCTCTCAGTCTGTAGATTCAAGTGTACTGCCTTTTCAGAATACCTTCATAGACTCACACATAAATCAAGGTTGACTGGTTACGTTGTTGCCCTCTGTTCCAGTCAAAATTGACAGGTAAAATAATCTATCACATCCATTCTTTTCTTTTAAAGAAATGTTGCTCTCATATCTTGATACTCACTTGGCTTAGGTTAGACCAGAAACAGGGCATCCCACCAGACATAACATGAAGGCAAACAGAGGACTTGTCTTAGTTAGAATTTTACTGCTGTGAACAGACACCTAGGCCAAGGTTCTTATAAAGGACATCATTTCGTTGGGGCTGCTTTACTGATTCTGAGGTTCAGTCCATTATTATCATGGCAGAAGCATGTCAGCTTCCAGGCAGGCATGGTGTTGGAGGAGCTGAGAATTTTACATCTTGTTCTGAAGACTGCTAAGAGACTTCCTAGCAGCTAGGAGAAAGTTGTCAAAGCCACCCTCACAGGGACACACTTCCTCCAACAAGGCCACACCTACTCCAACAAGGCCACACCTCCTAATAGCGCTACTCCCTTGGCCAAGCGTATTTAAACCACCACAGCTCTCTATCCACAAAGAGTGACTGCAAAGGGGCTCAGTGAAGCAAATACACACTTCAGATACACAAGGATGAAGGGGCTTTAGAAGGAGCCAAGGTGAATGATGGAGATAACGGCGTGTGTGTGTGTGTGTGTGTGTGTGTGTGTGGTTATAATAAATAAGACAGAAGAAAAGTAATGGATTACATTAAGAGATTCTGTCAAACAATGGGATGGACTTAAACTCCTAAAAGGAGGTTGACAGGGGTTGGGAGACGGCTCACAGTGCATTGGCTGCTCTTTCAGAGGTCATGGGCTCAATTCTCATCACAAATCTGTAAGTCCAGTTTCAGGGGCTCCAACACTTTGGTCAATGTGGGCACCATGAATTCAGGTATTGCACAGGCATACATGTACGTATAATGCCCATATACATAAACGAATAATTTAGGCAATTTTTAAAAAGGCAATTTACAAAGAGGAGTTGTCAGAACTTAAGCCTGGCAATGAAATATGTCTTACTTAGTTTAATGCTTCTAGGTAAGAATTTGAGAAAATCAAGAAACATCTTTAGAAGTAATGTGCACATGTTAAGAACAACTACACTGGGCTGGCAAGATGGCTCAGCAGGTAAAGGCACATACCAACAAGCCTGGTGATCTAGATTCCCACGAAAAGGACTCTTGCGAGCTGTTCTCTAACCACTTGGTACCCACACACCTCTCTACCCCCACAAACACACAAAACAAATGACTAAAATATAGTATAAAGATTAAAAGCAGGGTAACTGCTCTGAATCGTTTTTTCGTGCAGACAGCATGGTTTAGTCTCATCTGTAGCCTCAACTGTTTCTGCCATGGCTTTAAGGGCCTCTGCTGACTCTATTTTGCATCATATCTCGCCATCTAGTGGCTGACGTCGGTATAGAGCAAAATTTAAACTCAGATTTTCCCTCCTTGGTTTTAAACCTGAAGCGTTCAACTTTGCGGGAATTCTATTTATTTTTGCTACATTCTGACTTCCACCAAAGAGGATATTTGGTGGCTGAACTTTGTAATTGAAATTTCAGATCATGACAGGGCTGGGTAAGTTTCAAAGAATAAAACCAGACAAAATTATAAATTTTCAACCACTAGTTTTCTCAACATTAAAAAAAAAATAATCAATTTCCTTGGCATTTCATTCCACTTGAAGTTTTTAGGAATCGAAATTGAGCAGTCGTTCTCCGGTCTAGTCATTCTGGTTGGTTTATTTTATTATTGTCTACTAAAAGCAATCTAATTTTCATTGAATTATGTCAAAAAGTATAGACATTTTCCCATACTTTCCTGGCATGCCCTTTTCATTTATATTCCTTGTTTGATATTTTCTTATCACTAAAAATCATCTGTGGTTCAGCATGAGGCATGACCACATTCATTATTAAATTAGCCTACAATTTAAATAACTTATTTTAGAAATGCCCAATGTTTGTTCTACCTAGAGTCAGGTCCCTTTAGGAATGATTGTGTAAATGAGAACAACATTTAGTATTCAGCATATACTGACTATGCTGTATATTCAAATAAATGGATGAGGGAGCCTTTATACTGAATGGCTTAAAGAACAATAGAAAAAAACACAGCACATTTTGAAACCTCATTTGAAAATAAATGTTGTACGCTCAGGAATTTTGTTCTGTTGAATGGCTAAAAGCACCTTTCTCATCTTTTTTCCTGACATTTGGTGTCCAGGCTGTCTAACCTCTCTAAGTCCCAGTCACTTTATCTGTCAAACAAAGACAAAAAAGTTAACTTCTCCCTGTGAGGATTAATGGAAACAAGGAGCATGTAGCAAGCCATTGTTGGTATCGGATCCCATAGCAAAACATAAATAGAAGCTGTTACGGCTATAATGTTAGTGCTGGAGAGGTGGCTCAGCAGTCAAGAGCATTGACTGCTCTTCCAGAGGACTCAGAGGACACAGGTTCAATTCCCAGTACCCACGTGGCAGTTCACACCTGTCTGTAGCTCCAGTTCCAGGGTTTCTGACATTCTCACAAAGACATACATTCAGGTAAATCACCAATAAACATTAAAAACAAAAAACAAAATGAACAACAAGAACAACAACAGCAAAACAAAACAAAAAAGATAATGCTGAAAACTACTGGCTAGAAATCTGGGCTTTGCTCTTAATTTCTTATTCTGCCTGTGGCATGAATCCTTGTTCACTGTGAGACCCTCTCCTAGGGCCAGTCTCTGCACTAAGCTTTACAGGCTAGAGGGTATTAGCAATTGGAGGCCAGTGGTATTTCTAATCAAGAGAAGTGTCAGAAAAGAGAAGAGTCTAAAGTCTTGAGCCTTACTCACTCACTCTGATGCTGTCCATTCTGGGTGTAGGAATACACAACAGTCAGTAAGCTGTAGAAGGGAGAAAGGATTTAATCATCAAATGCATCCTCAAAACATATCAGACTGTATTAGAACTGGGACTCATGTGGGACTGTAAACCATCTGCTTTATTAGGAACTATGTCTAGCCTACACAGCAGATGAAGGAAAGGAGCCCCAGACTGATAGATCAATGTTCCTGGCCATTTCTCCTTGGTAACATTGGTGAGATAACTTAACTTTGGGCTTTTACTGAGCACTGAACATTATGGAGTCTGTTTCATTGATATCTCTATGGAATAATGTAGCCTTTGAGGTAAGTCACAATACATGTGAAGCTGTATTTATGATAAGGTCCTGCATCCAGGAAGGCTTATTGGATTGCATAGTCCTGAAATGAAGAAGGTCCCTCAAGCACAGGTATGGTAGCTTGAATGAGAATGGACCCATAGGCTCATCTATGTGAATGCTAGGAATGGAACTGCTATGGAAGAATTAGAAGGTGTGGCCTTTTTGGAGGAAGTATGTTACTGGGAATGGGTTTTAAGGTTTCAAAAGTTCATGTCATATAAATGTCAGATTTATTTTCCTCAGAGGAAGGGATGAGATGAGAGCCATACTCAAGCCATGTGAATAAACTGCTTGTGCTGAGCCCACAGCATTTCTATGTCCTAACTCTCCTTAGACATAGGCTTGGATGTTTCTAGCCTCTATACAATCTATTCTTTCAAGACCACCTATTCAGTCAGGCTTTTCTTGTTTTGACTGAATTGCTCTGCTTGGCTCATACTAACTTTGGCAATATTTTCTAAACTTCTGGCTCATTCTTATTCCCAGGCTCCTTCTGTCTTCACCTGTGTCTAGCTTGTTCTTTCTGCAACCTGTCTCTGTAAAACAGTTCTGGTAAAAGTGCTATATATACACACACCACCTGGGTCTAGCTCGTTGTCTCTGTGCTCTTCTTAAGTACCCTCTCTTTCCTGTTTGCTCTTGTGAGAGTTGGGCAAATCCTATCTCTGACTCATTCTGTCAAATCTTTCTCTGATTCACCACTTTGTCTGCCCCTCAATTAGATGTCACTTTTAAACATGGATGCTTCCTGCAACAAACTAACCCTGCCTTCATTGTTAGGGACTAAAGGTGTGTACTAAGAGCATGTCTATATTCCAGCCAGATCTACTATAATCCAGAGTGTATCTGCACTCCAGCTAGACCATATATATTAGGAAGGCCTTTGGATGTGATCCCTTGCCAAAGCAGCCACGTTGTTGGAGTAAAATTCCTCTTCAATGTCAGGTGCAGTGTCTTTTTCTCTGTCTGCTACCTCAGGATCAGTATTTAAGGCTGTCAGCTACTGTTCTAGTCTGGTTTTTGAGATGTATACCAATGTGACTAGTAATGCCATTCATAACGTAGCTAGGCAAATAATGAAAATTAATCCCATGTCCCACATTAATAATGGACTAACTCTAAAACTATAAGCAAGTCACCAATTTAAAAACATTGTAAGAATTAGCCTTATCATGGTGTCTCTTAATGGAACATTAACTAAGACTACAAGCATTCCCCTGGCCTTCCTTGTAAGCTATTCTCAACAAAGCATGAAATCTATATCTCATAAGTATTTGTATTTTTTATTATAAGAATGAATGGATCAGTGATCTCTCCATCCTGAATCTCAGACCTACAATTGCCTGAAAAAGACTACTAACCAGATGTGTAAAATGTTGTACAAAATCATTGGGCAAAATCAAGTACTTGATTTCCACTGCCATTTGCCTCGTTCCTCTATGAATGGCATTACTAACCTCATTGATGCACATCCCCTAATCTGATTTTCCCCTTCCTTCCTTCGATCCCATCCTTAACTGTATTAGTAATATATTTAGCTTTCTCCATCTCATTTATAGTACTTTCTCAAAGTCCTATTATTAGACATTAAGAGTACATGTCTATTATGATTCTCCAATTCATTAGGATTCCCTGAAAAAACAAACATGCATGCATATGGACCCAGCTGAGGTGAAAAGATACATATTATCACGAGCAGAGAGAAGAGATAGAGAAGATGGGCTCAAATTCTAGTCCTGATTCTATTGCTGTTTAGAAAATTTAGCCATTAATTTTAGTAGCAGAGCTGAATGAGATGCCAGCATTTTGGAAACCTACAGACTCTGCCAGAGGCAAATTAAGAAGGACCAAGGATTCACATGTCTAACTAATGATTGCGAATGATGGTTGCTTCCTTCAACAATTACTAATGATGGGAAAGAAAGCAACTAGATACAAAATACTGACATTTAACATGAATAATCTTCCATTATTGTTCTATCTTGTTTATGAGCAAACTCAGGCTGATAAATGAACTGATCTAGTCAAAACTGAAAATTTTATGTTCACGGTTGCGAAAGAAGTGACTTATTTTTTTAAAAAGTCTTTTGAAATTTTAGTTGAAATTGCAGCGTATATTAGCATTTTTCCCAAATGATAAATGTTGACTAGAAGGCATTAGACTGCACACTCTATAAGATATATATATATATATATATATATATATATATATATATATATATGGTACATTGTAATTTGAAGGCATATATTAATTTTATTGTTGTTTCAAAGATATTTATTGAATCACTCTAGTCAAATAAAAATTTGGTTATTACTTTCTTATGCCAACTATTTAGCAAAATAGAGTCTAGTGGTAAGAGCCCAGAGTCACTACATTTGTTGTTCAGGTACCTAAGTGAGAGGTTATAGGCTGAATTTATTGCAATGATCCACTCTATATGCATGTATCTTACATTGCAACTTTGAAGCTTTGTCCGTGAATGGATTAATTCCATTTTTTTTTTTTCTGTTTGGCCGTGGCTGCTTTTGCAGCTTGTACTGGTTAAGAGTGTGGCAGAAGTGATGTTGCACCACTGTCAAGGATACTCGTCAAACTGTATTTATCTGCTTCTTTTGCAGTGTGTCACCATTTGGCCCAGGCCATGTTCGAGCATATTCAGCACAGATAAAACATCCCAGGCAACATTGCTCAAGTCAGCAAGTCCTCAGCCAATCCAGAGCTCCCTGCAGACGAAGTGTCAGGTCAACTGAGTTCTATGAAGGCTGTTCTCTAAGATCTGAACTTCTGAACTTACTGTCTAGTGCAGAGGTTTATGAGAAATGTGAAATTATTGTGGTGGTTTGTGGTACAGTATAATTCTAGGAATAGATAATGGGCAGACTTCAAGCCAAAGTGAATCAGAAGAAACAAGGGACATCACACATTGGTAAATAGAACACATCAGGAAGCACTAGTGATTATAGATGTGTATCCACTGAACTCTACTGCACTCAATTTTCTTAAAAAATGAAAGAAAAAGAGGTGGGGTTGTATATGCTTGGAGCAGGGTGTGGCACTATTAGCAGGTATGGCCTTGTTGGAGTAGGTGTGGACTTGTTGGAGTAGATGTGTCACTGTGGGTATGGGCTTTAAAAGCCTTGTCCTAACTGCCTGCCTTCTCCTAGTGGTCTTCAGATGAAGACGTAAAATTCTCAGCTCTTCCTGCACCATGCCTGCCTGGACTTGCCATGCTCCTGCCTTCATGATAATGGACTGAACCTCTGAACCTAAGCCAGCCCCAGTTAAATGCTGACCTTATAGAGCCCACCTCCAACAGGAAGACAGGCCATCAAGTGAGGGAAGGGGCTGCCAGCCCACAGTCAAAATTCTGACCCATAATTGTTCCTGTCAGAAAGAACTGCAGGGATGGAAATAGAGAAAAGCCTGAGGAAAAGAACGTTCAGCGACAGGCCCAAAGTGGGATCCAGCTCAAGGGAGATCCCAAGGCCTGATACCATTACTCAGGCTATGGAGTGCTCACAAAAAGAAACCTATCATGACAGCCCTCCAAAAGACCCAGAAAAGCAGCTGAAAAAGTCAGATGCAGATATCTGCACCCAATCAATGAACAGAAGCTGCTAACCCCTGTGGTTGAATTAGGAAAAGCTGCAAATAGCTGAGGAGGATGGTGACTGTGTAGGAGGACCAGCAATCTCAGTTTACCTGGACCCCAGAGATCTCTCAAACACTGGACTAGCAGCTTACATCAGCTGATATGAGGCCCCCAACATATGTACAGCAGAACACTGCCAGGTCTGGGTTCACTCAGAGAAGATGCACTTAACCCTCAAGAGACTGGAGCCCCCAGGGAGTTTAGAGGTCGAGTGGTGTGGTGATTGGGGGTGGGAGTCACTGGTGCAGGGAGGAGATATGGGATGTGAAACAGTCGGAGGGTAGACCAGGAGGAAAATAAAATTCAGAGTTTAAAATAAATAAATAAATAAATAAATAAATAAATAAATAGTTGCCTTGGTCATGGTGTCTGTTCACAGTAGTAAAACCCTAAGACAAAGAACAATATTGTTAGATATAAAGGAACAGAAGAACAAATGATAGGGTCAATACAATTCTAGTGGTGTTCAGC
The DNA here is from genome assembly GCF_004785775.1 of Grammomys surdaster. Lineage (NCBI taxonomy): Eukaryota > Metazoa > Chordata > Mammalia > Rodentia > Muridae > Grammomys > Grammomys surdaster. Next base: position 19,403,538 of record NW_021604565.1, on the reverse strand, counting down.
AATAGATCCTAATTGGTAGGTCATCAAGAAATGCTTTCCCCCAAAGAAACAAAGATACTTCAGTGTTAAATTACACTATAGATAAATAACTTTAGCATACGGGTACAAATACTTTTGCTCAACACAGCATAATATATATTCTCTCCATAAGCTCCTAGAATGTTCAACAAAATAGATTTTATGTTAGGATGCAAAACATGCTTTAACAAATACTTTAAAAATAATTTTGTATTCACTTGAATGGTAATCAAATCAAAGTAGCAATCATCAGAAACTGCAAAACCAAGGAAGTCAAGACAATCTACTTTTGAGCAATCAGTGGACTGTTGGAGAAATCTTGATGGGGTATTACAGAATCTCTAGATTCAAAGGAAAATGAGAATATATCTTGTTAGAAACTAGAGGGTACTGATTATGTAATTTATAGCTACAGTGTCTACACTAAAAAATCAGAGAAATTAAATAAATAATTTAATAATTCAGTTAAAAACCTTACAAAAAAAGGAGAATAAGCCAAAGCCACAATTAGTAGGAGGAGATAAATAATAAACTCCAGAGGTAATATTTAAAGCAATAAAGTAATGTGTTTTGGTGTCAAGTTGGTAAATGGCTGATTTATGACCATTCATCTCAATTGTTAATTTGAAAAGGTCTTGAATAACCTGAAAGGTGGACACTAAGCATGCGGGTTTCTCAACAACAACAACAACAACAACAACAACAACAACAAACCTAGATATCAAAAGAATCACTGCAGATTTTATGAGGCTCTGAAAGAAATAATACTAATGCTTCTCAAATGATTCTAAGCATAAAGAGAAGCAATGCTTTCAGATTCATTGGATTCAAATACAATGAGAAGTAAAGAGTCTTGATTAATATCCTTGATGCATCCAGATTCCAATATATCCAACAAAATACTTGCAAACTGGCTCAAGAGCACATTTGAAATATAACCCTTGATCAAATTTGTTTTAGTTAGTGATTGCAGTACAGTTCAACTTATGCAAACCAATAAACATAAGCAGGCACATAAATAGATTCAAGAAGAAAAAATTATATGATCTTCTCAGTAGAGAGATTAAAAATCTTTTGGCAAAATTCAAATTTCTTCATGATAAATGCTCCCGAAATTAAAGTTAGATACCCAATAAAATGCTTGATACTTTAGTCAGAACAATGAAGTGAGAAAAACTTAAAAGGAATATGAATATAAAGGAAGAAGTTAAGTATCTTTACTTGCATATCGCTTGATCATATTTTTAAAACATTCTGAATTCTTCACCAAAGACTTTTAACTTGTTGTAAAATTCTGTAAAATGTCAGGATTCAAACTGAACGTACATAAATCAGTAACATTTTTGTACATCAGCAACAGGCCTACTGAGAAAGAAATTAGAGAAATTATCTTATTTGTGTGTGTCGTATTAGTATTTAAGATGTCACAGTGAGCCCATTTCTTTGTATTTTAGGTCTAATATTTGCTGAGGACCAGCCTCAGCTTGGTTAGGAGTTCTAAGGAAGGAGTGCTTGGGAGCAGCAGACAAAACAAGTCAAAGTCAATAATCAGTTCAAGCTGACAACTCGGTGGTTTGCTAGAGATAGCTCTCTAGATAGTTCTGTAGGTAGCTCATGGGTTTTCTGACTTTGGTCCCAAACATTCTAGAAGAGCTGTAATAACGCTCTGGATAGCTCTTGGTTTTCCAAACAAAGTCAGAAAACCTGCTAGACAAAATTCTAACAGAGCTATAACAGCTCTCTAAAAACATTTTTAGTTTTCTGAGCAAAGTCAGAAAACCTGCTAGAGAAATTCTAAAAGAGCTGTATTAGCTCTCTAAATAGCTCTTTGGGCTTTGCAACCAAAGTCAGGAGAGCTGTTAAAAAAATTCTAAATGAGCTATGCTAGCTCTCCAAACAGTTCTCTCTAGATAACTTTATTTTGCAGACTAAAGCCTATTTCTATTTAAATATGAATGCAGTCATTTCCCCTTTTCCCAGTTTCCCTATTGAAATCAGCATTTTATGACATTAGCCCCTTGATTCTTAGAAAAAGACAACAAGTACATCTTTTTAGACACAATAAATAAGTTCAGAAATTGACTTGTCTTTGTAAACACAAATATTAAACTTAGTTGGTTGGAATCTTGTCCTGAGATGACCACTCTCTAAATCTCTTTATGTCTTTAATATCTTTCTGACAAACTGGTTCTTTAGTGCAGCTGACTCTGTTCTTTTAGGTCTGTGAAGCCCCTTATGTAGGCTTATATTTTTCAAAACCTACTTTTAATAAAGGTTCTTAAATGCTTTAACTTCCTCTCTAGCCCACCACCCACCAGAGATAGTGGAAAAGAAAGGTTAAAAGGACAAAGGTGGATGTGGGCATGCTTAGAAATAGTTCTCTGGAGCAAATCCAATCTGTGTTGTCAGGATATCAGCAGTTCAGTTCATATGAATCAGCAGCAGCAGCTTGATCCACTTGCAAACACCATTCATGAATCAGCATGGTAATTCTATCCAGAAGAAACTACAAGGCTTTGCCAATCAGTTGAGGCTGCAGAAGCAGCAAGAAACTACGAGAAAACCACCAGAAGTTCTTTGGTGGTGTTTCTCTCTATAAAGTCACAACAAATGATGGCCAGTAAAGAGTGGCAAGGCGAACCAAAACCACAAAGCCTTGTCAACAAAGTCCAACAATGACCAGCAAAGGAAAGGCAAACCAATACCATACAGCATTGTCCACTGTCTGATCTGTTATATTTATACCCTTTCAAAATATCATGTGTTCTCTCAAGCATCTGCTCTAGGAAATTATTGTATGTCCTTTTTCCAGACTGCTTCCAGAAAAAACACCACATGTCTTTTCTCAGCAAAACATCCTCCTACATGTCTGCTTCAGCAAAAACATCCTCTTATAAGACAGTTTCCAGAAAAACATTACCTGACACAACTGAGTCTGCAAAGAAACTAGAAATTTCCACTTCACCCTCATATAATTTATATTGCATCCTTATAGTTTGCACAGTTCAGAAATCCCGTAAAGGATAGCCCTTATATTGATCTATGTAGTCTTGGATTCATGTTTTCAGAATTCTTTCCCACAGCCAGGAGGTCTGTCCTGAAGGTCTCAGCTCACAGAACACACTGTTGCTTCCAGGAATGGTGCTGTTTCTGATTATTATTGAGTCATCTACCCAGCAAAGAAGAACATTCTCTCAAAGGAGGAGCATAAAGTAAAATATATATGTTATTATATAAACAATCTTTATGCCCATAGCAACCATCAACATTCACAGAGAACCACACCCTGTTGGTCCTGCTCCAGCAGTGGGAACCATGTCATGCCATCCCTTCCATGGCCATGCAGAGCCTAGCAAAAAATAAATGACAATTAATTCATAAAATAACAGCACCAGAAAAAATATCTAGGAATAAAATCTAATGATGGCACTTAAAGATTTCTGTGGTAAAGATTATAGAACAAAAATGTTCTAAAAAGCACAAAAGACCTTGAATATCTGAAGCAATCTTGAATCAAAAACAAAACAAACAAACAAACAACCAATCCTAGTGTTTTTTAGTACCTGATTTCTAACTAGACTCTAAAGCCAAAGTAACATAACATCATGGCATAGGCACATAAACAGACAGGTAAATCAATGGGATCAAATACAATTCCAGAAGTAAATACATGAAGCTATAGCCCCATGGCTTTCAACAAAGTTATCAAAAGCATTCATTAGAGGAAAGACAGCCTCATTAACAAATGATACTGGAATTAACCAGGCATGGTAGTACATTCCAGTCATCCTAGAACTTGAGAGGTAGAGGTGGATAGATTATAAACTCAGTGCCAGCCTGGTCTATAAAGAGTTTTGTTCTCACATGGGTTACATATTGAACCCTTAACAACAGGAAAGCAAATAACAACAGAGTGTGTATGCAGCCTACAGAATGGGAGAGAAAATAATTTTTATACAGAATCTACAAAAAAAAAAAAAACCTGAAGAAGACAAAGATGAAAATGGCAATGACAACGAAGAAGGAGAAGGAGAAGGAGAGGAAGAGGAAGAGGAAAGAGGAGGAGAAGAACAAGAAAAATAAAAAGAACAAGAATGAAAAGAAGAAGAAGAAGAAGAAGAAGAAGGAGGAGGAGGAGGAGGAGGAGGAGGAGGAAGAGGAGAAGGAGGAGGAGGAGGAGGAGGAGGGAGGAGGAGGAGGAGGGGGGGAGGAGGAGGAGGAGGAGGGGGGGAGGAGGAGGAGGAGGAGGAGGGGGAGGAGGAGGAGGAGGAGGAGAAAGAGAAGAAGAAGAAGAAGAAGAAGAAGAAGAAGAAGAAGTAGAAGTAGAAGAAGAAAAGAGCATATAAACCAATTAATAAATTGGCAAGTAAACTTTCAGAATGGCTAGTAAAAAAAGATGTTTAACACCTTTTACCATCAAAATGCAAATAAAATCCTATCTCACCACAGTCAGAATGACCATTAAAAATAAATCAAAACAACCACAATGACAAATACTGGTTGAAGATAGTGAGGGAAAAGGACTCCTTTCACACTGTTGATGGGATTTTAAAATAGCTTAGTCACTATGGACCTTGTTATGGAAGTTCCACAAAAATTGAAAATAGAACACCATATGATGCAGATATATAGTTTCCCGATTTATACTCAATGGACTAAAAATCAGCATGCAGTAGATGATATCTACGTACTCATGTTTTGGCATGGTGCTTTGAAAACATCCAGATTACAGAGTCAGCCTATATGCCTGTAACACAGAATGTGTAGTGTATACCATGTACACACAATGTGATGTTACTCATATACAAAAAGGAATATCATCTCACATTCAGGGGAATAAATGGGACAGGAAATCATTGTGCTAAGTGAAAAAGAACAAACAAATACAGAAAGACAGGTATTATAGCTTCTTTCCTCCTCAAAGGTGAATCCAAGGGAAGGGTGGAGATGACAAAAATAGAGGACACATTAGCAGGGAAAACACAGTCTAAAGAAAGAGAGTAGTAAACAAGGCCATAGGAAGTGTGAACATGATAAAAGTACATCACATATGTGAATGAAATGTCACAGCCATACAGTGCTTTGTACAAGTAATATACACCAAAAAGAATTAATTAGATGGGCTGGTAGCCTGTGACAGACTGCAGACTTAAGCTTCACAAAGTGGGCTAGAAGTAGCGTAAGCAATACAAGATCTTCACGGTATCATTGCCTAGTCAGTATGGAATGACTGAGCTCCTCTCAAGTCTTTTATTTATTTATTTATTTTTTGTGAGACATGTGAACACAATAAAATCATTCCAGAGGAGCAGAGTTTGTTGTTGATAGCCTGAGAGCTCTGTCTTCTGAAATGTGAACTAAGAAAAAATGGAGCTATTTATGACAGAAAATAAGAAAATCATAAAGAGCTCCGAATACTTCAACTTTTATAGGGCTGTCTGGTGCTGTGGGAATTTAATTTCCACTAAATTTTGCAGCCTTATATTTTAAGTGATATTATTTCTCTATAGTAACTACTGTGGGTTCCCATTTTTACCACAAAATTCACTCTCCTGTGCCTGTTCCTCACAGTACCTATCACGTATATCACTGTATCCCTCTATTACAGACATCGTTTTCCCTTATATTTTTGTTTTGTATTACTTTAACATACAAAATTCAAACTCTTTACTTTTCCCCCAACTAACAAAGGAACTCAGCTAGCAAATGAGTAAGTCACTAGTGATGTATAGAATAAATGCTGCAACTTTCTCTTCATACAACAAAGGGCTGGACACCTACTCTGAAGATTCACAGCCTATTGCAAACAGGTTTCTCTGTCTAGAATACTAACCCTCTGCCACTAAAGTTGCAGAAGGCAAATTGGTTTCTTTGGTTTTATAAGGCATAAGTCTATTATAAATTGCCGTAGGCTCCAAGGGGGAATATCCTGGTTTATTTAATTGAAATGTCTCAGCATGGATGAATCCAGGTAATCACACAATATCTGCAGGAACAATATATCCTCCAACCATAGCTTGTTTCTCTGTTTTGGCCCCATTCGCAGGCTGGCTGTCTCCAAGAGGAAGCAATGTGGCTTCCAGAAGTTCCAGGATTATATCCTGTCTGATTAGCAACCCCAGAGAAAAGAGAGTTGTTATTTTACAAACATTCCAGAAATATTCTTAGGATTAGCTCTGTTTCATTTGGCATGGGCCACATGAACACCCTGAGACTGTCCCTGTGGCTTAGAGATGAGTTGCTTTCAATGGCTGCCTGTGTGTCCAAGGAAAAGTCACATCTATTGCTTAGGTTAGAATCCAAGTCAGTCTCCCTGAAAGAATATAATTTGATATTGTATGTGATACAATTCCCAGAATGAAGTAGTGGCACAGTAAACAAAATACAAGAGAAGCAATGTTGGAAGGACGACATTCATGGAACTCCTGTGATTAATGATGTCCTATAATTGTAACTGGCAAAAACTGCCTGATTTGTAAGAATATCTTTTGAATTAGCAGAGCATCATCCATGTAGTAGGAAGATCCTGGCATATCAGATAGCTCGGGTTGAGTGCGTAAAGATCTGCTTTTGACCAACACAGAACAGGAGGGGAGAGGAAGCTAGAACCTGATCTGAGACCAGAATGAGCATGAGCGGCTGGACTGGCCCAGCTTCAGAGCTTGCTCTGAAGGTTCCACCTTCAAGGGGCTACTGAGGAAACACTGACTTCTCTGATAAAACTCTAAAACAATTTTAACCAAACACCAAGAGACGTCATGATACTCATTGATGGCAAGGAATCCACATCTCTAAGGTATGTCTATCATTTGTTTTGATATATTGTCTTTCTCAGGATAATCTTTGAACTTTAATAGGTCTCTTTGCTAGAACACATTCTAGCTGAATCTAAACTAGAATTTATAGCTTCGTCAGAACAGTAAATTGAAAGATGGTAGTCTTTGCCTCACCAACAGTCTTCTCTTTTCATACAGCAATTAAAAAGTCTCCTTCAAGCTGGAAGTTAGCTCAGAAGAGAGTAACCAGAAAAAAAGGGAGATGGAGTGGGTCTCATAGACACAACCTAGTTCCAGGGAGTGTAAGTTCCCATAAGTAAGAACAATAGGTAATTGTAATGAAAAATTTAATGAGTTATTGGGACATTTCTTTGTTGTGTCATTAAGCTCACATGACCATGCAATATAAGTTCCTGGAGTGAGTGGAATTCTTATTTCCCAATGGAATGAAGCTTGCCATGAGGAGACTGTCGTGCTGTAAAACTAAAAGTAAATAAATAAATAAATACATAAATAAATAAAGCAAAAAGCCTCATTTATTGAGGATGTTTATTGATAAGGGTTACTGTGAAATTCCAGGTGGTTTTGAGTGCTAAATATTATGTCTAAGAATTGTGTCTGAGTCTAAAAGTATCTGTGAGTCTGTATATTTGTGATGGGTTTGTGTGTATAGTGTTGGTGTCATCTGCAGAGAAGGAGAGGTGGATAAAAGTTGACCTCAGAGCTACAGGCAGAGTACTATCAGCCAGAGTAGCTTGCTTCATTCAGTACTGAACAGGAAATGTTGGTATTGGGGCAATAAGCTATTGTGACATCAGGATGTGAGGCTAAGGGAGTGGAACAGAAATGAAACACTCTGATTCCTTGGCTGAAACTATAGCTATTAAACATTAGAGTTGCTAATGTCTGTTGCCAACAGAGTGACGCTTTTCAGCTTTGCCTAAAATGACTGTGGCTTCGGTTTTTTTTTCATGACCATCTCATTTGTACTGCATTATTTTCACAATGTGAAACATGATGCCTTCCTCTTCAATGTATTCCATGAGTTGAAGAGGCACATTCTATGTGATCTAATTATTAAAATAATACTACCTAGTGTTATTTGATTGCCTACCATGCACAAAGTACTATTCTATATTTTGGGGTCCATTATTCACATAATGAACCTACATGAAGTTCTCCAGAACATGTGTCATGTCCATTACCAATCTTCTTTTGTAGGTGAGCAAACTAGGAAGGAAGTGCCTTGATGCCTCTTCAAGGCTCTCATACCTAGCAAATAATAAAGGCAAGGTGTGAACTCAAGCATCATGGCAGCTCAAAAACTAATCAGATCATTATAAACACACGCAGTTGGTGGCCATTGACATGCTGCCAGTGAACACATCTCCCTGCCACTAATATCTTCCAACCTCTTCCTATTGTAGGTGGGCTGGTTCTACACTTGCTAAGGAACAGAATAAAGGAAAAATGATGAGACATTATTTCTAAGATTGGGTTACAAAACATGGCTTCCATCATGTTCTTCTCATCGTTCATCTGTCTCCATCTCACTCTCTTTTCAAAAAAGAGCTAGATGTCTTGCTGTGCACTGCACAGTGGAGATGATCATGAGGCAAATGATTCCTTGTTTGAACAACCCATGTGGATCTGAGTCTGGGTAGCAAATGTTCAAGTGAACTTGAAAATCAAATCCCAAAATCTTGTCTGAGAGTTTCACTCCACCCACAAGAGAGGTACTGAGAAAGAGGCATCCAGCTGAACCACACCAGAATTCTTCGCCCACTAGAAAGGAGGAGGTGTTAATAATTTTAAAGTGCATTTTCAAGCAAGAATACTGCATACTTGGAGCATATGCACCCCACACCCCTGCCTTCTTCCTCACCTCTCTGCTTCCAACTAGATCTCTTTGATTCCCAATTTTGCTTTTGGTTTCACAGCATAGCTATAGTCATGATTCTATGTATCTAGAAAGTTTGGTTCTCACATGTGAGAGAAAACAAGAAGTATCTATCTTTCTTAGGGTGATGGTTGGTTGCTAAAAATTAAAATCACCCAAAGGGGCTTTGGCTGGTTGTCTTAACCAGTGTGGAAAGACCCAAGAATAGATGGCATTTTCTTGTGACATCCCAGATAGAAGAGGGCATGGACAAAGGGAGATTATTCACCCTTTGTTCCCTTGAACTTGTCTGCCTTTTCTCTGTCTAGCTGCTGATTGGGTTCTTCTTTTCCTCACTCTTAGTTCTTGATGGTGTTCCACAGAGTGGTAGCACCAAATTCCAGTAGAACTCATTTTTTTCCACTTTGGGGGTATTTGCAAGGCAGCTTTAATTAGGTGCTGAGCTCTCTTTGATCTTTGGGCTGAACTAACTCCCTATTGGATTCTCTGCCCTCCACTTGCTTCTCTGTGTTTCCAATTCTTTAAATCAAGGGATTTATGCAGTCCTTGTTAAGGACCAGTGACAACTGTTGTAAAATTTGCATTTTAGTTTTTGAGTGGTGGTAAATCATGTTTTAAACTTGCAAGCCCAAGTGCAAGAAGTAATGGGATTTTCTGTAATAGAAGGCTTTAAAAGAGTGTAAATAACTGATGTTAAAAGCACTTCAACTGAGCTGTCTTTTTGTTTTCTGTAAAAATAAATGTTTATTTTCTTAGTTTCTGAGAAGTGCTGTGGACACGCTCTTCTAGTAGTGGTATCCCACATTCCTGTAGGAACTCCCCAAATGGGAGGGACAGAGGCCATGTGCACAGAGGTCAGAGTTACACAGAATGCTGGAATTCATATCAGTGTAAGCATGTTGGGATGTAGCAAAAATTATTTTAATCCCTTGAAGAGCTGAGAAATGCTTTGTACTTGGGATGGCTAACATTGCCAATTTGAAAGACTCTGGAGACAAACCTCTGGGCTGTCTCTGAGGGATTTTTAGATTAGGTACTTTTGTTTGAAAGGTCAACACCTAATGTGGTAGCTCTGGCTCTCTGGGCATGCCCATGGCTTAAACAAGAAGGAGAAAGCGAGCTGAGCATAAGCAGTCATTGCTCTGCTTGCTGACAGTTATAGATGAGATGCGACCACTGCCCGAGTGCTTTATTCTCTCCCTGCCATGATGTGTTCACAGTGATGCACAGTGTCATCTCAAACCCTTAAGAAGAAACTAAGTCTTTATCCCTTAATTATCTTCTTGTCAGGTATTTATCACAGCAACAAGAAAAGCAAATTATATACACTTTTAGCAATATATTGTATTTTCATTAAAAAACATTATTTTCTTTACAATAAAGACAAAAGGAAATTAGAGATTAAAGCTTGTATAAATTATTGGGTCATAGAGCACTTGCTCTCAAAGGAGATCAATTTTGAAATCTGATACCTAAGGATTATCACAAATAAATGTGATGTTTTTAAAGGATTTCTTACTATTATATTATATTAATTAATTAATTAATTAGTATAAATGTTTTGCATGCATGTATGTATGTGTACTATGTGCATTTCTGGTCTCCATGGACACCAGAAGAGGGCATCAGCTTTCCTAGAACTAGAGTTCCGAAAGATTGTGAGCTGCCATGTGGGTGCTGGGAACTGAAGAAAGGTCCTCTGCAGGAGCAGAAAGTGTTCTTAACCACTGAGCAATGTCTTTAGCCTTGTGATTTTAAGTTCTAAATCAGAGACAAACCTTTAGATAGACTCAAACAGCTTGCAAGTGTGAAAAATTAGTGTGTTTTTTGAAGTGGGAACTTCTGATCTCTTTGGAAAGTCAACTATGTCAAGTAATGTTTTCCTGGGGCACACCAGTGAAAGGATGTTTGCTACAGCAGACACGTGAAAGGAGGCATATGTTTAGAAGGAATGTAAATATGACCCCAACAGACAGTGGGAGCTTGACCATTGGTTCGCCTTACTCCACCTTGCTATTCTTCACTCATGATACACAGGTATTGGTTCAGTTTACATTGCATCATAGAGTTTTGTCTGTGGTGACTTCATAGAAAGAAACTTTTGTTAGGTCCCCGAGGCTTCTTGTGGCTTCAGTGGCCTTGGGTGGTTGGTGACCCTCATGGTTTCTTTTGGATTGAACTGCCCTTACTGATTCAAATGTGGTATCTGCCGAGTGGACAGGACTACAGCTGTTGATTGTGTTTAGTGTTTACTAGAGGACTGGACTGAAAACAATGAAGACTGGAATCTCCGCAAAAACCTATTTCTAAACAGGTCCACTTTCCTTGTATCTTAGTAGCCTTTTTTTCCACTGCCTCTGGTGGTGGTGGGCTAGAAGAGAGGTTAATCCCTTATTAAAGAAGGTTGAAAGGTATATGCCTACAGTTTATTATTCCATTAAAAACATTAATGGCTTTGCATTTTCTTAGTGTCCACCTTTTTTTCTTTGCAAGAAGATGCACAAATGAATGATATCTTTATGAATACTTTCTTTCCTACTACGCTGACATAAAGAGCTCTGGTTCCATTCAAATTTCAGCACCTGAATTGTTTCCTCCTAGCTGTTTGTATTTGGCATGATAGGAACATAAATTTATATGCTTCCTCTTAGGTTTTAAGTCATTGTTTACTAATCATGTTTGAGTTGACTTCTCAGAAAGGGCTTGCACTTACATAAGTATTATGATCTCCGAACATATCTACTCTTGAATTTGTTGATGTAAATAAAAATGAGTGGTTTCCGTATGTAAAATAAATATCTGCCTATCTAAACTGACTGAAAGCATTTTCAAAATTGAAAAGTTAAAACTTTCATAGTTGTTATTTTGGGCTGTTTACTAGGGTCATATTATCTATGCTTAAATGCTGAATTAATAATTCCTCTGTTATTTAAAATAGTTCACATTATGTTGTGACCACAATTTCTTCTGAGTTAAGCTCAGAGTTAACTGGCTTTCCTGAGGTTCCATAAGAATTTCATAGCAATGTCATGATCCAGCTGAATATCTTGCTTCCTAATTCTGGTTCTGCTGACCTCACATTGGCAATGGCCCTGCCATTCTCAAAGCAGCCCATCAAGAGAACTAGTGGCTACCCTTTCCACTATCCTCTGTGCCCAGCCCTCCAGCATTCCTGCGTCTGCATATGATTGATCTCAGAAAATGCACTAGGTTTTCTGCCTAAGGTACTCTCCACTATTCAAGGGCCAGAGGGATATCTTTAAAACTTACAAATCTGCTTAAGCTATTTTCCAGTTTAATTTCCTTTAATATCTTTTCAGAACTTCACTTCTGTGTGTCCTTGTATCATGGACTATTATTTTAATTCCAAGTTGCATTTTTCTCTTATTAAGAAGAACTTGGCTCAAATAATGAAAATATAGATAAAACTACGGAAAGAAAAATATGACAAACTTTCATGGACCAGTATCTGCCTTTAATGATTACCAATATGTAGCTAATCTTGTTTATATTTTTTCTTCATCTCACCCCAGAACCCTGTTTGTTGAGTTGAAAGCAGATTTCAGCATTCCCCAAAACCCTTGGGATACTAATTTAATTCTTGTACTCCATTTCAGATCTGCACTTAGGACTTTATACTCACTGACTTGGGAAATAGTGTTTTTGGAGAGCAAATTATTAGGTTATGATTTCAAGGTGTGTTTTTACCCACATTCCAATTACTTAGTTTCCAAAGACCAAGTTTATGTTGATGAAGACATGATTACAGCAGATGATATGTAGATGGATAGTTATGATACATTTTATTCAGGATTTAATGAACTTAATCGCACTTCTATTCAGTTTTTAAGAATTAAAGTCTTGTAAAAAATTTTAATGAATTCATTAGCAACAAAAATGCAAGAAGTAAGGAGAAATTTCTATTTTGAATAAGCAATCATGTGAGTTCTAAGTGGCAGGTGAATTTAGTAAAGATCATATACCTTGAAAGCTGTTCACGTTACATAAAATTTCTGTAATCTGCGTAGACAATCACTTATATTTAAGTGCCCACTAAGTCTTTGGGCATTGCTATTTATATCAAGACAGATCATTCTATCCATGAATACAGGAGCCATGTTTATACAGTCAGTCACATGCAAGAACCTAAACAAATCCTTGGTGCATGAACAAATAAAGAAGTGTGAGCAGTGGTTTTGGTGAACAGAAGCAGTAGACACACCCAATTTTGACTATGGAATGTTATTCTTAAGGTCTGATTTCATGCTTTACATAGGTCAATATTCAGTATTCAAATAACCTCGCATTGTATATTTCTTTTTTCTTAGCCTTTACCATGCATGTTTATAACAATAGCCAACACATATTGCACTTTACGGACAGCTCACTTAGTGTAACTTATCTAGAGTCTGGGGTGGTCTGTTATTCCACACATTTTTTGGGGAGGGGTGGCAATGCTCAGTGCTTGCAGAGTGCCAGACTTACCCCCTGGCAGTGGGATTTTGGGATATATGTATTAGCTGCTTGGCTCATAGGCTCTTAATTAATAGTCTGTTTTGTGGTTTAAAATACAAATTTTATGACACTGCTTTATCTACTTCATCTTAACATAAAGTTTTCTTGTATATTAGAGTGTTGAATGAAACACAGGATTAGTTAGTTGATTTCCTTAGTACATCCTAATTGATAGAAATGAGTTAAAATGTTGACAGGTATCAAAGTTCACAGATTATTTCCTTTTCATGTTTGTGTGTTCACATACACACACACACATGCATACTTGTGTGGGAGTGAACATATATCTATGTATGTATAAGTATGTGCTCCTGTATGTTTATGTATGAGGAGGTGTTGAGAATTCTCTTCCATCACTCTTCCACCTTAGTCCTTGATGCTGGCTTGCTAAAGTAAACTCAGAGCTCAACAATATGGCTAGTAACACTAGTCAACTTACACTGGTGATCAAGAAGGACTGGAGTTACAGACTGGTCACCACACCTATCTGACACTTATGCAGGTTCTGGGAATTTATCCTTCAGTTCTCATGCTGCTAGGGAAGAAGGCACTTTAACCACTGAGCCTTCGGCCTAGCCTCTGAATTTATAAGTGTCTTAGAGAATGTAAAAAAACATAACTTATAAGAATGGCTATTTTATGGAGATATATAAGGAAGGACATTGAGATATTCAGCATTTATTTTTCTGACTCTAGTTAGACCCACGCCATCTGAGTTCCAGGTTTGAATTAAACCATTGTATTTTCAGACTGGGTTGGTTTATATGACACAATTAATCAAAATGCTGATACCTCCCCACAACAGAAAACTATGTTTATCTTAGCACCTTCTTGCATGATTTCTTGTAAGTACTTAGATTCAGTGGAATAGAGATATTTGTATGAAAGCATTTTCTAGACTAGAAATTAAATATGTACGCTCATAAGCCTGTGGGCAGAGTGGCCTTCTGAATTTCCTTAGCTATGTCAACTCAAGTGAAAATGATGAAGATAGGTCAGAACAAGTGTTTTGCTGGTGCTGTATTCATGATGTACCTAAGATTTCAGTTACATTTAGACTAAATTTTTCCAACTAGTGATTTTTATCATTTTTCCCCCATAACTACTGATTTGTTTCTTTTAACTTTTTGCAGGAACTAAAAGTTTTGTCCACCTTGGTTTAGTGCAAACTCTGCAATCAGTATAAATCCAAAATGATGTTGACTCTTCATGAAATTAGATACTTAGACTGTGGAATAAAAGTAACAGGACTGTTGTTTCAAAGATTAGTCTTTGAGTTTGTACATGCTAGCTGTGAGACATAATTAGATGATTTATTTTCTTAATAATTGTTAGTGATCTGAATCCCTATTTCCCAATTGAAACAGCAATCTCCTTTAACTCCATCCTGATGCCTAAAGGTTTTAACTCCTTTGTTTCAGGTTGGATTTATAAAGCAGGACTGTGTGTGTGTATATGTACTGGTCCTCCCTGTTATACCTTACTCTTCTCTCCTGCTTTCTTCCTGTGTATGCACTGGGGACAAGAGATGACCATCACATGCTTCTATATGACTTCTAAGGAAAATTTGGTGATTATCTTTATTTGTGGTAAAACAATATCACCTATAAGGAGTGTTGTTTTGGTGTGTGTGTGTGTGCAAGTTCTTGGGCAAATTTATTTTTCTATTATTGGTCTTTAATAGCCAATTTAATTTAAAATATTCTGTAAAGTTGACATAGCTTTCTAAGATCTAAAGTTTTTTTTTTTTGTTTGTTTGCTTGTTTTGTTTTTTTCGAGACAGGGTTTCTCTTTATAGCCCGGGCTGTCCTGGAACTCACTCTGTAGACCAGGCTGGCCTCGAACTCAGAAATTCGCCTGTCTCTGCCTCCCAAGTGCTGGGATTAAAGGCATGCGCCCCCACTGCCTGGCTAAGATCTAAAGTTTTATCAGTGACATTTTAGATTGGCAGAGATTGAATTAAAATTTTGTGTTTGTTGCTCATTGCCACTGAAATTCCTTGATAAAGGTCACACCCATTGCCCCCCCAACCCCCCAAAGTCCCTCTTATTTTTTAGGGAAAGAAGTTCTTTCTGTTCTCTACTGGTATGTTCCCAGCTATTTTTTGTCTCTTGTATTGTGACATAAAGTTAGAAAATACTGTTATCAATTCCGAATCATGATAATTCAGAATATTCAGAACACTACTTCCTGCTTGCTTATGAAATTCCCTGGGACTTTTCTAAAGGCTGATGGGAACATTACAACTAGCCTGCCTTAGCCTGTGGATAATGGCTCTCAACCACTCCTTTGGAGGTTTTTATTTTGCATTATTGATGTGATAACTCAAACAAATTTTTTACTTGATATAGAATGCAATGTGAACAATCATTTGTTTGCTGCCCGTTTCAAATCCATCTTTGTGATGAAATTAATTCCTAGATCAACATCTGGTTTTCTAAACATTCTTTATTGCTCAAAAATATAATTAACTCTTTCTCCTGGGAACATATAACAAAATAAGAAGCTAAAGATGATACAAATTTAATGAAGAAAGAATATAATTTTCTTCCAAATAATTGCCTGAGGAAACAAAATGTCAGATTCATTATTTGAAATTCTTAAAGTTGTAGGGACACACATATGTGGATGTCAGGGCTTTTGTGTTTTAGGTTTCTTTAATATATAAAGTAATTCACCAAATAGAGAATTAAAGCTAATCTTAAAACATAGGATCTATATTCACACACATATATCTCATGTGTCATTCATATAAATGTACACCTCATATATACATTTGTATATTTCTGACACATATAAACATATGGCCAGGTGATATGGTGTATAACAAGACATCTGACTGCAACACTGCTGTCATTTAAAGCATAGCATTCCATATGCTTTGCTTTATCATAAAGTTCAAAATTAAAATTTTATTATGAAACATTTATGTAACTCTGGCCTGTATATTACTTAACTAGGAAAACTATTTTTTTTGAAAATTGATCATAAACTTATCTTTGAGAAGTGAGGAAAAATTTGGTCATTAACTTTTTAAAAATTATTTATTTTCTGTTCATATTTATAGTATTCCCCATCCCCTTTCCTTTCCATCTCTTCTACTGTCTCTGCCTCTCCCCTCCCCTCTGTACTTTATGCCTTTTTCTATAATAATTATTATTATATACATGCACACACATACACAAATATATATTAATGCAGCCTGCTGAGTCTATTCATTGTTGCACATATGTTTTGAGGGATGACCACTTGGAACTAGTTAATGGATTATGAACTCATCTCTGGGGAAGACTGATCCTCTCTCTCTCTCTCTCTCTCTCTCTCTCTCTCTCTCTCTCTCTCTTCCCCCCGTCTGTCTCTGTAACCATTAATTGCTAGTGTCTCTTCATTTAGCATGGGGCTTTGTGAGGGTTTGGTCATCCAAATCGGCATGCCAACAGCTGTTGCTTGTCAACAGCATGTCTTATTTATGTATTATTTTTAGTTTATTTTATTTATTTACATTGCAAATGTTGTCCTCCTTCCATATCCCTCCTCTACAAACCTCCTGCCCCATATCCCCCTCCCTTTTTGTTTCAGAGGGTAATCCCCCCACCCACTCACTACCACCTCATCTCCCATTATCTCACTTCTCTGGGGTATCAGTCTCCCACAGGACTAAGCACATAACCTTCCACTGAGGCCAGACAAGGCAGCCCTCTGCTACATATGTGGCTGCGGCCAAGAACCAGCCTGTGGTTGATGGCTTAGTCCCTGGGAGCTCTATGGGGTCCAGTTAGTTGATACTGTTCTTCTTTTGCCATCCCCTTCAGCTGTTCCAGTCCTTAACTTAACTCTTCCAAAGGGGTCCCTGGTCTCAATCCAATGGTTGTCTGTAAGTATCTGCATCTGTCTCAGTCAGGTGCTGGTAGAGCCACTCAGAGGACACCCATGCTAGGTTCCCTCCCGCAAGCACATCTTCGCATCAACAATAGTTGGTATCCGTACATGGGATAGATCTCAAGGTGTAGCGGTCTCTGGATTGCCTTTTCTTTAGTTTCTGCTCCATTTTTTTATCCCTGCTTTTCCTTAAGACAGGAATAATTCTGGATTAAAAATTTTGAGGTGGATAGGTGGCTCAATCCCTCCACTGGTGGCCATGTCTACCTATTGAAGATAATCTCTTTAGATTCTATCTTCCTGCTGTTGGGCATTTCTGCTAATGTCAATGGAGTTGACAAGAATGTCAAGTCCCAGAAGAAAGAAATTGAAGAAGACCTCAGAAGATGGAAATATCTCTCATGCTCATGAGTCAGTAGGATTAAATAATAATTAATAGTAAAAGTGGCCATTTTACCAAAAGAAATCTACAGATTACATGCAATCCCCATCAAAATCCCAACTCAATTCTTCACAGAGATAGAAACAGCAACTTTCAAATTCATCTAGAATAACAAAAAAATCAAGATTGCAAAAACAATTCTCAACAATAAAAGAACTTCTGGGAGAATCACCATCTCTGACCTCAAGCTGTATTACAGAGCAATAGTGATAAAAAAACTGCATGTTATTGGTTCAGAGAGAGAGGTTGATTGAAGGAATAGAATTGAAGACCCAGAAATAAACCTACACCAATGGACGCTTGATCTTTGATGAAGCCAAAACCATACAGTGAAAAAGAGAAAATATCTTCAACAAATAGTGCTGGTCTAACTGGCGGTTTGCATGTAGAAGAATGCAAACTGATCCATTTTTTCTTCTTATACCAAGCTCAAATCTAAGTGGATCAAGGACCTCCACATAAAACCAGATGCACTGAATCTAAAAGAAGAGAAAGTGGGAAATAGCCTGGAACACATTGGCACAAGAGAAAATTTCCTGAACAGAACAGCAATGGTTCAGGCTCTAAAATCAACAATTGACAAATGGGTCATGAACTTTCCAAAGTCCTTGTATGAGTCACTTTTCTATTGCTGTGAAGAGACACCAGGACCATGGCAACTCTTTTAAGACAAAGTTTTAATTTGAGGATTACTCACAGCTTTAGAGGCTTAGTCCATTATAATCATAGCAGGGTGTCTGGTGAAAGACATAGTAGGTTTAGTGCTGGAGAAGTAGTTGAAAACTACATCCAGATCTGCTGGTAGAAAGGAAGACAAAGGGCTTGGGTCCAGGGTTTTGAAACCTCAAAGCCCCTAGTGAAATACTTCCTCCAACAAGGTGACACTCCTAATCCTTTTAATCCCTTCAAATGGTGACAATCCCTGGTGACTAAGCATTCAAATATTAGTCAAACCACCACAACCATTGTCAATATTTACATTATATAGTTAGTTGGTCTGGTTGTGATATTTAATCTTGCTTGCTAATCTGTTATATATTTTTCAACTGTCTTTATACATGGTGACACCTTTAGTTTTATAGTCTTCATCAGAGTTCAGAGCTTTTAATGTAGGTAGTTAATATATTATGGTTAGAATTATTTTCTTCTGCCCATGAAATTTCTTGGACATTCACATTTTAGGTTAAAAGAAAATCACTTAAGGTTATTTGACCTTACAGTGGAGTGGAGAGTGAAGAGAGGAGAGTTGGTAAGGATCAGGGTCATATGTAGAAAGACAAGATATAGTCAACGCAATGCAGAGAGTGACCCTAGTTCACTAGTTAAAACTTGGGAAGACTCTGGGACCACAAATACACACATGATCTTCTCAACAGGACTTTAGGAAACAGTCTGCTTTAAATTCTGATTATAACATGCAGGTAGATGCAGGTTGGGATCAGAAACTTTTAATCTTAAAGACAGTTTATTGCCATCCTTTGTGGATTTTGATGGTTGAGTATTGGCCTGCTATGTAAAATTTACTTGGCATCCTCAAATTAATACAGTTCTTTATCCTGCAGGGTTGTGTTCAAGTGTTAAAAATTTGAGTTATGTGGTGAGAAAGTTCTTAACTCATGAAGCAAGGTGATAACTTTCTCTCTCATGCTCTCATGCTCTGCGATGACTTTTTGTCTATAGATGCTCTAAATCTGCATTTTAAATTTTTTATATCTTTCTTTTTATGTTGATTTCATTGTTTAAAATGATGTTGAAATACTGTCTAGTGCTCCTATGCACACAAGAGAGTCGTCATGTGCCCTACTGATAAAATAGTATTAGAAAAACTATTTAGGCAGGATTTATGGCTGACTGTTATTCAGTGTTGTTAGTTGTTAGTCAACACTGTTGAATATTAGTTTGATGTTAAGAAATCAACTTTGTGTGTCAAATGTCTTTAAAAGAAAACACAAATACACAAGGCTTGGTATCACTCAACAAAATAAATGATACAACCTGATTCTAAAAGTACAATCTTGCATTTTTTTAAAGAAGGAACAGCTTAATGTTTACTAATTCAGTGTTTGTAGCATCTATAAAGAAACTCACTATCATTGTTGATGAAAATTTCCCCTAACTTTTCTCAAATTGCAATGAGAAGTCATAGAGACATTTAACATAGAGGACTTAATTACATAGTTTGATGGTTTGAAGCAAGTCAACATCTACCTGCATGTTATAACCAGAATTTAAAGTAGACTCTGTTTCCTAAAGTCCTGTTGAGAAGATCTCGTGAGTATTTGTGGTACCAGAGTCTTCCCAAGTTGTAACTTGTGTATATGCACTTACATTCAGAGCACTGTATAAATTAATTTGAGGAACCCACTCATTGGAACCATGTTTAGAAAAGTCTTCTTATCCCTCTTTCAGTCTTACTCCTCTGCTGTCTCATGTCCATTTCTCCCTCAGATGGCCAGGCCCTTTGTGATCCTAGCTAGACTGGAGTGAGAGAAGTTTAGCCTGATGTGGCTAAATTCAGTGCCAGGTCTCAATGAGTATGAGTACACAGGCAATGAACATAGTGGGGGAACTTCTTTAGAGAACTTGCTCATTTATTGAGGGAGGGGGTAGAGAAAGGGGTATTTATGCCCTAGGAAAAGGACCAGTGTCTCTTGGGCAATGTTTGTGTGGCCATGTACCATTGGTCAGGGCAGTGGTGTTGGAAGATGCTTCATCTACATACTCAGAGACTGTAGGCTGTGTGTGTGTGTGTGTGTGTGTGTGTGTGTGTGAACCTTAAAAAATCAAACAAGGAGTGAAACTTGATAGCTGTCAGGGTAATACATTCTTACTAGGGTTGGTGTTGTGGGTGCTCGATGAGAGGAAGGAGGGAGCCAACTCCTGCCACCCTTATGTTTGAAGTATCCAGGGTTTAAGCTCCCTTGATTTTTCCTATGTAACTTTGGGTCATTATGGTCTCTGCATAAATGCCTGACAGTGGGTATATTCAGAAGTTTGTGTTGTACCTATCTACAGCTCATGCATTTGTCTACATAGATCACCTTTCAGGGATGCAAGGACCTAGGTTTCTTAAACGGGCTCTGCCTACCTTTTGTTTCTTGGGCCCATCTTCCTGCTGTCAGTGTTAACAACTCTGTGTGGGAGGTGTTGAGAAAGTCTCTAAGAGAGAACTAAATGTAGATATTTTTGTGCTCAAGTTCCTTCACAGTGAGAGACAGAACTTGGATTAAGAAGCAAATGGTTCAGTTATAAGTAGGAATTATAAGCAAACAGCAGTGATCCTGGACTAGCACCGTTTAGATATTTAGGCTTTCAGCAGAGTTCTCACTTCAAATTTATATCTAGGTGTGGGAGTCTCTTCAAATACCATGGCCAGCCGAGTAACAATCTGCTTGAGGCAAGAAGAAAATCTGGTTCAATATGACTAGTAGCTAGTGTTGGTGAATACTTCTAGAGCCTGACACTGGGTACTTTATTTTAGGCATCATTAAGTACAGCACAATCTGGACAAAAAGTTTTCTGGTGTAACACCATCCTGTGTACACAAGGAGGCATAATTACATTGAAACTCTTCTCAAAGTGTATGTCACTTGTTCCGTGAAGCTGCATTCTAACAATAGACTACGTGTCTTATTTTAAGGGCTTAGGGAACACATCTGGTGTAATCTCCATCATACAGCTCACCTAGACTATTAGCTATCTATGGTCCTGCTTGTGGGAGCTTGCCTTTCTATCCTCCTGGGCAAAAAATAGTATACAACTCTTTTGTTGAAGAGACAACTGTATGTATTTAACCTTCCTGGTTTCCCTAGTGCTTCTCTATGAGCATAAGAACCATTGTTCTTTCAATAATGGAACTTCTGGATCATTATAGAGATTAATTTCTAGTGAAAGGGTATAAAAGACACAATATTTAGCCACTTGTTAGCTTAATTTACGATTAATAGAAGTTTGCAGACAGAGTCTTTAGTCTAGACTGGCCACAAATTGGGGAGCCCTGCTTATTATGTAGCCATGGATGACATTGAACTTCTGATCCTCCTGACTCCACATCTTGAGTCCTGGGATTATATGTATGTACCTTAACTCCAGTAGTGCTAGAGATCAATCAGGACTTTGTTTGTGTTAGGCAAAGACTTTATCAACTGAGCAACAGCCTAACGCTATATTAATTTTTTTCTGACTATTTTGTGGGATCCTGCCTCTGACCCTGACCCCATAAATGCACACTGCACACATGTGTATATGTGCATGCATTTTTATTTCACTAAACAAATACCCTTGAGCATGTTCCCATCCTGAAGCAGGTAGACATAGAGTTAAACACTGAATATTTAAGTAAGGACTTCAAAAATATCACTAACCATGGAATGTGTAGTCCAGTGCTGATCCGTTTAATCTTGGATGCTTACTAGAATTTTCTAAGAAATACATTAAAACCTCATTACTGAACTTATGCTCCCAAAGTAGTTTTCTGGGGATAATAATCAAAACACCACACATTTTACAAAAGTTTCTGAAATATTTTTTTGTGGATGACCAAGTTTCAAAAATAAACAATTCTAGTAGAAAAACAGTGACTCAAACTGTGCTTGTTCTGTGCCAGACAGTTCATTTAACAATTTGTGAAACATAGGTGACATTAGGCACAAAGTCTATGCTTAACATATTTAATTTAATGAGTTTTCACCCCCACACACACACATGTATATACACACACATGCATGCATGCACATTTGCAATACCAATACCAATAAATACATCTCTGAGCCCTTCCTCTCTCTCTCCCTCCTTTTCTGTCTTTGTCACTACTTCTGTCCCTTTATTTTTTCTTTTTCCACTCCTTTGTCCATCTCCTTTTCTTCAGTTTATGTTTTGTTTTTTTTTGTCTCTGGCATGAGCACATACCTTCAGTTTTCAAATGCATAATACCATGTTATTAAATATAGGTAATAGTTCAAAAAGCACATATGAATAGCATGCATATCACTTTATTTTTTTAATAAACTATTGACGATAAAATTCTTACTGGGTACCAGGTGATATATAAATATGAATAATATATTGTACATATATATTATATATTCATACATCTTTAGACATTTATCATTTCTTTGTGGTGACTATAGTAGATAGACATTCTAGCTTTTTTGAAGCACGTTATCATTGATCTACATTCACCTGTCACTCATTTGAACACTAGAATTTAGTTCCTCATCTAAATTAGTAACATGGGTCAATATTTTCCTATACCACCCTTTTCTGCACTCTCCAGAGCCTCTGATAACCACTATTCTGTACTCAACTTCTGTGGGATTTATGATCCAACATTTGGTGAAGTGATACGGTTCTTGTCTTTTTGACTGGCTTAATGTATTCAGCATAATGACTCCCAGTAACATCCATACTCTCACGAATGGCACTTTTTACTCTTTTTGTTGTTGTTGTTGCTGTTGTTATGGCTGAACAGTATTACATTTTCTTTCTTGCTTTTTTTTCATATGTCTACGGACACTTAAGATGTTACCATTTCTTCTTGCTGTGACTAGAACTGCAAATAACAAGTGAGGACAGGAGTCTCTGGCTTACTGAGTTCACTTCCTTGGACTGTATATTCAGAAACAGGATTGCAGGATTATAGACTAATGCCATTTTGAGTCTCCGGGAATTCTGTGATATTTCTCATGCCCTTCCCACATACTCACTGAGACTTTGCTCACATTCTCAGAAGAACTTGCTATCCTTAGTAGTTACTCACAATGGGATAATCTGATGTTTCTCTGTACTTTTGCTTTACTTTCCATATAAAAAGAGTGTTCACAGAGTTTCATATCCTTATTGGCTTTTGATCTCTTCTTGCATAACAGATATTTTATATCTGTTGATCAACATTTACCATCTGCACTAGCCCCTTGATGGCTACTATTCTATGTTCTGCTGGATGAGGGATTGTTTCAGAAACCTCATATAAGCACTGTCATTGGGTCTTCAACCTGTAACTGGCCTTTTCACTTAGATGAGTATCCTTTAGAATCAAAAGCGTTGCCACAGTAGGAGAATTTCTGTCTTTTTTTTCCAAGTTGAATAGTATTCCATTGTATGGCTATACAAAATTTATCCATTCATCTGGGAATGAACATTGGCACACTTTATAGTCACCGTGTCTGCTTAATTCCCACAACACAATTCTGAACTTAGTTGCTATTTCACTGCTTACTAGATAAGAAAATCAATGCATATCTTAGGAAGGCAGAGTTCAGAGTTTCTGCTATCCACACTCACTTCACATAACTTCTGGCTTCAAGTATTTAGTTTTGAAGCAGCTCATTGTCTCAAGCCAATCAGCTTTTCTTTGCAGATTATGAGAGACAGTGTGGGAATGAGAAGTTAGAAGGCTACTGAAAAGGGTGCCTGGCTTTCTGTGAAGGGAGATTCCCACCAATGTGAATGGTGGAAGAATTTGATGAGCAATATAAGTCTTGATTGCTTTATTTTAGCTGTTTCAAGGATCCTCCCAGATCTTAGATCTCCCTGAAGTATGACCCGCATCATATTCCTGCTTCATTTAAGCTAGTTCAAATCCAAGTCAACTGTGAATAAAAACTCTACTAATATGTAGTGCTTTGGTTGGATTCTCTAGGTACCACATGTATGGCACTCTGATAGCAGCCTTGAATGAATTTATCACAGACCTTACATCTGTGCCTGCCTCGTCTCCTTGGTAATCTCTCAATTTGTATTCTCCAAACACTTATCTAAATGCACAACATCAGCTGAAGCTAATTCATTTTGTGGAGCTGAATTTTCTCAAGGACGGCAGACAATACTCATGAGAGATTGGTCTTCATAATGCCAGTGTAGCAATACATATTTTTGTCCTTACTAAATTCAGAATCTTTTTGGGAGCCTGGAAAATCTTTTTATAGCCTAACCTTGTGCTCTCTATATATGGCCAAGAACATATATGACCTGTTTTTGAAGAAGCTTCTCTGCTTCATTTGTTTTGATTTTAGATGAAAATTATTCATCATATAAAATTCCAGAATAAACATCAATTGACAACATGTTAATCTTTGTACATCAGAGTTATTGTGTGTGGCAGAGTCAGCCTAATTTTCAGCTTGAAGATTGTATTAATTTTTTTCTTGTTGGCAAATAGTATTTTATGCTGTATATCACTATTCATATTTGTTTAGATAAACAAGGCAGAGCAAAGATAAACAAAACTGAAAGAGAACATGTGTTTAGTAGTTCAAGTGAAGTCTAATTACTATATCTTTTGAAACTACATCAACAAATAGGGGCACAGAAAATCTTCTTTTAGAACTATGAAAGCATGGCATTCATAAATATTTATAAAATCCCACGCTGTAAATATTGTTCCACTGTCAACATTCTGCCACTGGTGAGATCCGCTTTATTTTATGCTATACCCTCTCACTCAGTGTATTACAATTTGATTTGTATCTGAAGCATTACCTGTATTTTGGTATGAATCTTTAATCACCAGCAGTGATCCGGAGAGAGGCATGAATTGTCTCTCTCACACATAGCCCCTCTCCCTGCCTTGCTCTGCCTCAGCACAGTGGTGAGAAACCACTTGTGTACAAGCAGGTGCAGCAGAAATCAATAATCTAAGCAATACAGCACTAGTACACATGGGTTTCTACTACCGTGAGGCTGGGATGGGGGAGGAAAACTCACTGTATTTTATTGCAGTGGATATTGAGTCAAGACAGTTGAAGAGAGGAAATATTTTGGAGATCAGAGTTTTTAAAAATGTTTCTTCCAAAATCTCTACTCAGTGTGTGTGAAATTTCTCTCTAATTTCCCTGATTTCAAAACTATGGCTGAGTATTTGTTGATGAAGCAATACAAGTACCAGCTTTATTAATGTGGGAGAGTAAAAAAGAATGGAAACTGTTTTGTTTATCTTTTGCATTGACTTCCCCGCCTTGGTGCTCATCTGTCTTGAATATCTTTGGCAAGTCCTCTAGCAAAAAATGTTTGAAGATAAGTCTTCATCTTCAGCTAGAAAGAAAGCATGTGATTCTTCAGAAGATTACAATAGACATGCCAGAAAAGAGAGTGAGAAGTCCTTAGGAAGTGTAGAGAAAATTGATCTCCCAGGACTGAAGAAAGGAGCCATATGGGTCTTGGGAAGAGTGTGGAGTTTCAGTTCTCTTTCCAAAGTACTGGGTGAACGCAGGCCAAGACCAAAGATTTAGATGTTGGGTAGATATCAAAGCAGAGGACAGACAACTGGAAGGACCATTCCATAAACTTTGTCCTGTGTTAGAGAACATGGTCTGATATTCTGAACCCTCAGATTAGAAGTACTAAAGCTGAAAGTCTCCATAACTCAGTATAACGTGGACTCAGTCATAGATCTCATTAGATAATAGGAGATAATGGAAAAGAACAGGAGGTATTTTGGACCCATCAGTTCACATTTCTAGTGCATTTCTAGTGCTGCATCCTTTGAAGTATTACAATCTACAGAAATAACCTGCCCTACAAAGGGTAGGATTTCAACCGTAATATATCAAAATCCTTTCCTGATTTGAAGAGCTATTCTTCATTTATCAATTGTGTGCCAAGATGTGTCCTCTGGACAAGCTGTTGAGAAACTGTGGGGCAGTAGCCTTTTTGTGATCACGGGTGAACAAATTCACCACATGAACTTGGCTAACACATTTTATATACCCAAACTCTTGTCATTTACAACCTTAGCTTAGAAGTTAAGAAACTCAAGATATACAGATTATAAAGTCTTCAGGAGAAGACTTTGAAATATCAAATCAAAATCAACTTTCTAAACTCAAAATCACAACTGCCCTCAAGTACTTTTATAATTTTGAATATGTATTATATAATTCAAAAAAAATTATAATTTAAATATATTTCAATTATATTTATTCTGCCCCCCGAGTTCTTGCAGATCCTCAAAATCAAAAAGGTAAAATAACACAATGCCCAAAAAGAAAAACAAAACAAGGAAAAAAATATACCAAAGAGTAACCAAATAACAACAACAAAAGCAAGCAAGCAAGCAAACAAACAAACAAACAAACAAACAAACATAAAAACCATGAAGTCTTTTCTGGAGTGGTTGATATACCCAGTGTCACTCTATTGGATAAAACTGGTTTTCCCAGCAGATATGAATGACAGTTCAGTTATTAATCTTTACCCTAGTGGCCAGGCATGCATTTACTCATTCATTAATTTATTCATTCATTCACCTTTAAAAAGTAAAACAAAATGAAATAGAATAAGTTAAAACAAAAATTATTATATCAAAGTTGGACAGGACTCACCAACAGAAGAAAAAGAGACTAAGAGAAGACATACAAACCAGACTCAGTTGTTCATACATACAAAAATCATAAAATTACTAAACTGGAAGCCATAAAATACATGTAGAGGACCTGGTACAGACTTAAAATCTCTATGCATGCTGATTCAGCCTATATGAGTTCATATGAACTTTGCTCTTGTTGGTTTGGAAGGCCTTATTTTCTTGGTGTTATTCATCTCCTCTGGCTCTTAACAATCTTTTTGCCTCCTCATTCATGGGCATCAATGAGCTGTGAGGGGAGGATTTGATGGACAGTTTCATATAGGGCTGAGGTTGGTTTCTATCTCTCTGCATATTGTCTGGCTGTACAACTTTGTTATTTGTACCTATCTGCTACAGGAGGAAGCTTCTGTTTTGGTGGCTGAACAAGGTATTGAACTATGAGTATATCAGAATATATACAGAATATAGTCATTTATTTCACTACTCCCCCCAGCCACCCAAAGCCAGTATTGTTTGGTTTTACCCTAAGTCCCTGTGCTATTTAGTCCTTGATTCTTGGTCACCCAAGAAGGGTTGAGTATGGCGTACCCTTACTCACTAAGATTGTACTAAGGAATAGCATCTAATGGAGTACACCTTAAGTCAAATCAGTTATTGGTACCATAAGCTTTGTGCCTTTACTACCCTAGCCTATTTTGCTGGGAGTACAACATTGGAGATTAAAGAGTTTTAGATGAGTTGATGTTTACATTTTTTCTTTTGTTAGCATGCAGAGTACCTTTCTGTACCAAAGACACTAGAACATAGGTGTGTGTATGCTCTGTGTAAGAAACGGCTCAACATCTCCATTTTAATTGAGTTGTATAGGCATTCCCTTCAGCAACTGGGCCTTGCTGTTAGTTTGTGGAGAGCAACCTATAGTCTTGACCATAGCTTTGGTTGTTTGAAGATTCCCATAAGTTCTCTTTGGCCAACAATTTAATTAGATGTAACCTAACCCCAGTATCAGAATCTTTGTTTGGTGACAAAAGCCCACTAGGGGCTCTGTGTCCCCCATTACTTAGTTCACCTTCATATATGTATATATTTTATTTAGTCTCTACTATATTAGGTTTCCATATTACCTGTAAACTGGCTCTTAATTGTATCTGTCTCTTCCTGTATTCCCTTGTACTGTATTCCCTTGTACAACCTTCCTTTCCCTCTCTTCCACTCCCTCTTCCTCTTCCTCCTCTTCCACTCTTAACTTGATCCTCCTGTTCTAGTCACCCATTTACCAATATTTACTTTATCTCATTTTTCTAATGAGATCTGTTTTCTCTAGTCTTTCTCTCTGTGGTCCTGCAGATTATATCTTTGTTATCACCGACTTAGCTATATGAGAGGCATATACTATATTTGTCCTACTGGGTCAGAAAAAGTACAGTGATAAAATGACTCCTAATAATATTTTGTTATCTGCATAGATCAGTGTTTTGGTCAGTCATAATTAGAGAAGCTTCCTCCTGCAGCAGATGGGAATACTGCAGATACCTCAATCAGGATGTTCTTTCTAGTGTCATCCATTTTGCTGCATATTTCATGATGTCATTTTTTAAATGGCTGAGTAATCCTTCATTTTTTAAATGTACCATATTTTCTTTATCTATTCTTCTGTTAAGGGACATCTAAGTTGTTTCTAGTATCTAGCTGTTACACATAGCGCAGCAATGAGAATGTTTGAGCAATTGTCTTTGTGATAGGATGAAGCATCCTTTGGGTATGTGCCCAGAAGTGGTAGAGCTGGATTTTGAGGTAGATTGATTCCCAGATTTCTGACAAACCATCATATTGATTTCTACAGGGACTGTCCATGTTTCTTTTCCCACTAGCAATATATGAGTGATCCTCTTCCTCCACATCCTTGCCAGCAGGAACTGTCACTTGTTTTGTTGCTCTTAGTCATCATTGCAGTTATAAGATGACATCTCAAAGTAATTTTGATTTGCATTTTGCCGATGACTAAAGATGTTGAATATTTAAGTGTATCCCAGACATTTGAGTTTCCTTAATAGAGAATTTTCTGTTTAGATCTGTACACCATTTTTCATTGGGTTATTTTCTTAACATCTAGTTTCTTAGTTATTTATATATTTGGGATATTAACACTCTATCAGATGTGTGGTTGATAAAAATATTTTACCATTCTGTAGACTTTCGCTTGTCCAAATGATAGTGTCTATTGCCTTAGAGAAGCTTCTCAGTTTCTGAGGTCTCATTTATTAATTGTTGATCTCAGTACCTGAGCTATTTGGTGTTCTGTTCAGAAACTCTTCCCTGTACCAATGAGGTCAAAAGTATTCTCCCTTTTCTCTTCTGTCAGGATCAATGTATCTGGTATTATATTGAGGTCTTTGATCCATTTGGACATGAGTTTTGTGCAGGGTGATAAGTATGGATCTATTTACATTCTTCTACATTCAGACATCCAGTTATACCAGCCTCTTTAGTTGAAGATGCTGTCTTTTTTTTTTCAGTGTGTCTTTCCAGCTTCTTTATAAAAACAGATATCTGGGTTGTAGTGTGTGTGGGTTTATGTGTGGGTCCCATGTCTGTCTTGCCATCAGGCTAGGGCCTTTTATGGGGACAGAGGTGCAGGAACTTGACTGTGTTCACTCCACGCTGGAGCCAGGTGGACATTGGGCTATGTAAAGCTGCAGAACTTGGCTTGGGATCGGGAAGCACAACCTGAGGTCCCACAAGGAGCTGAAGCTCTTGGCTTTGGGCTCCCTGGGCCAAAAGGCAGCCAGAAGCCAGTTGGTTCTTGGGCTCTTGGGCCCCCAGGTGCCGCTGGGGGTGCCACGGAAGGGCGGAGAACAAAGTGGGAGCGTATGGGCTAGGTTGGCCTGTAGCTGAAGGGGGAGAAAGGGAGAGAGTCTCTGGCTGCAACCTGCGGGGATGAAAGTCTCACTTGGCTGGGTCTGGAAATGCAGAAAGGTCTTCTGCAGGAGATTAGACGGTGGTTCTGTAGATGAAGGCCTGCTCCACTGTTCCCCACAGTGGATTCTGAAGAAGAAAAACAGTTCATGGTCTTAAGGTCTTTATTGTAATGGTAGAAAGTAGATGAAAAACTATACCCCAGTTTCCTCACGGCAGGCCAGAGGTTAAATACCTTTTGTAAAGAGGAAGGTCTGAGAAGGAATGTTTAATTGGCTATGCCCCTCTGGCCTTTAGGTATCTCATTAACATGGAGATCTATCTTGAGGCTTCAAGGCCTGTAGTCATGACCTCTACCTGTGGAGAGGCTAGGGGGCATTGTCCCACATGACTGAAAGGCACAGAGCTATGGAGGTCTGCGGCCTCATGTCAGGAGCCTGGAGTCTGGGAGCATGGTGAAATGCATGCTGTTCTTTAGGGTCATCTGTGTCCCACCTGGGGCCCCTCAGAATCACCTGGGGTCTTCAGCACTTTCCAGCCAGTGCTCAACCAGAAACCAGACTGTCCTTCATGGTCCTACAGATATCCATAGGTGTGTGACTTTTTATTTGTGTCTTCAGTTTGATTCCATTGATCAACATGACTGTTTTTATTACAATGAATTAGTAGTACAACTAAAAATTGGGAATGATGATATGTTCAGCAGTTCTTTTATTATTCAAAATTGTTTTAGCTATTCTGGATTTTTTGTGTTTCCACACAAAGATTGTTCTTTCAAGATTTGTCAAGAATTCTGTTGGAATTTTGATGGGGTTTTCATTGAATGTGTAGATGGCTTTTGGTAGGATGACCATTTGTGTTTTTTTTTTCTGATGAGTGAATGTGTGATATCTTTTCATCTTCTAATATCTTCAATTACTTGAATTTATTATCATTCAAGTCTTTCACTTGTTTGGCTAGAGTCATCTCATGATATTTTATATTATTTGGGGCTACTGTGAAAGGTGTTGTTTCTATGATTTCTTTCTCATAGTGTTTGGCATTTGTAGATAGGAGTGCTATAATTTTTGTGAGTTAATTTTCTATCCAGCTACTTTGCTGAAAGTATTTATCAGCTGTAGGAGTTTCTGTGGAATTTTTGGGACATTTATGAATAGTATTATATCATTTTCAAATAAGGTCACTTTGGCTTCTTGCTTTCCAACTTGTATCTCTTTGATCCTCTGTCTTATCGCTCCAGCTAAGACTTCAAGTACTATATTGGATAGGTATGTAAATAGTGGTCAGTTTTGTCTTCCTCCTGATTTTACTGGAATTACTTTGAGTTTTCTATTTATGTTGATGTTGGTTATTGGTTTGCTGTAAACTGCTTTTATTATGCTGAGGTATGTCCCTTGTGTGTCTATATCTACTTATCTTTTATCATGAAAACGGTGGCTTTGTATCACAGGCCATTTGTGCATCTCATTAGATGAACTTGTGGTTTTCACCTTTTAGTTTGATTACATGGTGTATTATATTTATTGATTTAAATATGTTGAACCATCTCTGCATCTCTGGAATGACGCCTGACTGATAATGATGAGTGATATTTTTGAAGTGGTTTCGGATTTGATTTATAAGTATTTTATTGAGAAGTTTTGCTTCTGTTTTGTTATGGAAAATTGGTTTGCTACTTTCTTTTTTGTTGAGAGATATCAATGCCTAATGATTGATTCTTGTGATTTTATTGTTATTCACATATATATATTTATTCATATATATCCCTTCTTTTAACTTTGCTGTTGTGGGATTATTTACTTCTTATGTTTTCTTGGATGCGCTTAACCTCAGTTAACCTTTTTGGAGCTTTAAGGTTTTTATTTTATCTTGTTAATCAATTAATTTTACATGTATAGGGTGTGCTCTCTCTTCCTCTCTCTGTGTGTATGTTTGTGTGTGTGTATAATGGATGCATATTAGTATGCAGATACTGTATCTATGCATGAACATGTGGAAACCAGAGGAGAATACCATTCAGGTCTTCCTCTATTGCTTTCTACTTTATTCTCTTTAGACAAAGTGTCTCAAGAAACCTTAAAGTTATTCTTTTATCTAGGATAGCAGGAACAGTGGGCTCCCAGAGCCTGCCTATCTCCTCTGCCTTCTCTCCCATGCCAGTGTTAAAAGCATGGTCCATCATGTCTGATTTTTATGTATGTGTTAGAGTCTTGAACTCAGGTCGTCATGCTTGCACAGGCAACAATCATACCTCCTGAGCCATCTCTCTGGTCCCTTCACCTGACTAAAAGTTTTTAAAGTGTTACAAACCAGTGTTACAATTCCAATAATTAAAAAATGCTCCATAGATCTGTGCTTGTTTGCTGACCATGTAAATAAACTGAAGTTGAGAATGAGAAATGACATGGAATTCGGCTACAAGTTTAAATCCTATACTTCTTCCACAGCTTGACAATAGTGAATCATATTTTACAATACACTGAAATCCTCGTGTGTGGTCAACACTTTTGTAATCATTATTGGAAACCCCCTTAGACAATACAGATTACAGACTGAAAACTCAAGATGGTGTCAGAAATGTTTAAGCTCAAGTGAATTACTTCTGTTATGCAGAAGTACTGTCAATAAAGGCCACACAAACCTTTTACAAACACTGGAAATATACGTATAATGCTGGGAATGTCTTGTTGAAAGTCCAGTATGGTCTTTGTTCTGAGTTTCACTTTGCAATTTGGCCAGTAGAGGGCAGCCACAGAGCAGTTCTGGGATTTTAGCGACTCCAGGCTCTGGGAAGAAGCTTCTGCAAGTATAAAACCCTGAGCATTATTACTATGTCATTTCTAGGTTCTGGATTCACGTTCTTATTACATCCATCTTTTCCTTTTCGACGTGTTTACTCTCTTTCAATTGTTTAGGATCTGTAATTTGTTTTGTTGTTGTTATTAGCAAGATCATCTTAAATTTAATGTAGCCTGATGTATTTTTAAAACATGCCTCAAAAAGCAAAGAATTACAATTCCCTCTGTGCCCTTGAAAAGTCAGAATACAACCTAGACATGTTGAATATAGGCCGGATCAGCAAGAGCACAAATAGGAGATGTCCAATGAAGGAAACATAAGTAAACCTCACTTAGAATTACGCTGGAAAAGCCAAACTCTTGGTTTTAATTTCCCAATTACTCAACTATTAAATCCCTCCTGAGACATAGCAGAACACAAATGCCCTTCAGGGGCAGAATTTCTGGTACTTTCAGAGAAAAATTGTACATAAATAGGCGTTTTGGCAGCCCAGGGCCCCTAGTCATTCTTAGTTTACATCTATTTACCCCCAGGATGCAGAGAATCACGTATCAGAATCAAGAACAAATGAAGATGCAGGAGAGTTCAGCTTTTAAAAAATGGGTGAAAGTTCAAAATAATATTTCCAACCTTTTTTTGTATTATTATTGCACACTGGTTGGCATGGAAATCAAACAATGCGACATTAATATTCAGTCCAGCAAGCATCTTAGTGCCACTGTGTCCGAGTCCTGTGTCCTAGCCTTGATGCCTAACCTCAGTGGGCAAAGGCAACTGAGTAGGACCAGTGCCATTGTGGAGTTGTGGCAGATGTCTTCTATGCTTATAGAATGTGATGATCTTAACCCCTTTCTGCACCACTGGTCCTCGTCCCCGAATGGTGTGGCCCTTGCACACAAGCAGCACCAGGATTACCAAACATTTGTGAGAATTGCAAACCTGGATAAAACTCTCTTCAGGTGAAGCCAGCACTGAGTTTTAACAAACCTTTAAGTGTTTCTGCTGGGCATTCAGTCTTGATAACCTAGTTATCTGCAGCCTCAGGAGGTATCAGTATTTGATTTTACATGGTACCTTTGGTGAAATAACTGGGCCCATTGCCCTCCCTACATGGAGCTGCAGGGAGAGGACAGAATTCATCTGATTCTCTATCTATCCATCCATCAAAGGTGAGGTCAGTGCCATGTATAAATACCATCTGACCTAGCTCTCTGTATAGCATCCATCCACATAGTCCATGCCTTGTTTCTCTCATTTGATCCAGAAGCAAGGCACAGAACAGCAATCACTTTTAAAGAAGCCTCTGGAGAACTTCTAGTAGAGGCAATGCATTGACATAGTGTTAGAGTTAAGACTGAGAATCAAGCTGACTAAACCCTGTCTTCCTCTGATAGTGGTGTAGAGAGTTGTTGCTTCTTTTCCCCCTGCAATTTCCCCAAATTTGATTTTCTTGATTTCAGAAGTTGCAACATAATCCTTAAAACAAAATTTGACAGTTAATAATGAGGAACACAAAAGAAACAAGCTGTTCACATGTGGCTCATATGGCTGTTGTTTCTGCAAACATGTTTTCGAGTTGGTGATGTAACCTAGCAGTAGGGGGCTTGCTAGTAAAGGCAAGGCTCTCTGCACAATTCTCAGTGGGAAAACTACATTTCCAATACTTATTTCTGAACTATACCTAATTCTAAATGTTATATTATGTATATAAGTATATATAAGTATATTATAATATACATTATATACTTATAATTGATCTTTCCATGTTTTGAGAAATTTTATTTGGAGTTGAACATTAAAATCCTTGCCCACCCTTCTCTCCCTGTCTTTTTCTGCCTAAATGAAGTTTCTTTTCTTGTCTGCCTCAGTTGCCAGAGACCTTTCTTCTCCTGTGTACCCACAGACCTAACCATTTGGTCTTCTTACTTTACACTCTCTTCAGGCATCCTCATTATCTGTATTGTCTACAGTCAGACAACCACAAACACACCCAATCTCATCCACATACTCTTTTCTCAGATATGTTGTAAACAGCCAGAGTGTTATTCTTCACCTCAACTTCACTGTGTGTAGTATTTAAATATGTGATTTACATATACCTGAAAATGTGATGCTGAACAAGCAACACATGTTGTCAATATCATCTGTCTCTTATATACACCTTAACATCTGAATCTCTACACATTCAAGAAATGATTCAAATTTGCATTGTAAAACATTATACACTCTATGTCATGTTAGTTCATCCATTGATTTAACCCTCATATCTTTCATTTTAAAAAAATACATCATGGAGCCATGTATTACAGGGCACATCCCCTGTAATCGCTGTCCTCAGAGGCTGAAGCAGGAGGATCTCAAGTTGGGGCTCAATCTGGACTACACAGTGATTTCAAAGCTAAGGATACATAAAGAAACACTGTTTTAAAATATGACCAAACAAAAGCCATAGGTACACAAAATACAGTCATGGTTCAATGGAGCTGGGGATGTTGAAGGGAAGCGAGTATGGGCATTGGGTTTAGGAGTAAGGGGATACTGAAAATGTAAAATTGTGGTGATGGTTTAGAATTTTGCAGATATATTAAAACCATTGAATTATAATTTTAAACAAGATAATTTCAGGAACATGGAGTATCTCTCCATACAGCTGTGATTTGAGGTACTCCAAAAAGGCTAGAGAAAGGATGAGTTTGTTCCAATATTTTGACTTCGGTGTTGGTAGGTCTGTCTCCACAGCTATGAAAATTCACATAACAGAAGAAAAAGTTTGAAATGCTGAAAATCTGTATGAAAAGTTCATAGCTTTCCTTATGAAGAATGCCAACTCCTTCTCTATCTCTGTGTAGACTTTGTTTTTAAATTTCAAACCATTTTTCTGCCCAGGGATGAAAACATCATCTGTTTGATTTCTGACTTTAGACAAGAGAGGCTTGGTTGCATATTTTCACTTATTTTTTTTTTAAGAAATGGAATTGTACCATGTTCTATTAAGCCCCACAGTGGATTTGTTTATTATAACTAATGCCTAGGAGTTATTACTTATCATCCTTGTTTTATAACTAAGGTGACTAAATTGTGGACACTAAGAACAAGATCATTTTGTCCATAGGAACAAAGCCACTCTAATCTATAGCATTACTTCCTAAACACTGGCTTTTGCCTCCACTTAGACAAGTCTTTTTCATAAGAATAAACATTCTCCATGACCAAGACATGTTTCTTGTTCAGACATGAAAAAGAAAGTACTGATATGTTTTCCATGTGGGGATGGGGGAACAGGTGATGCTAAAACACTGAAGTATTTTAAAGTATAAAGTATTTTAAAGTATACTAAAGTATTTTAAAGTAAAATGCTAAAGTAAGATAGATTCAGTCTGTAGACTCTTATAGGCTCACTCAACATGAGCTTCATTCTAGCAAACCTAGAGGCATATGCTCTACCTGGAAGAACTCCTGTGGCCCCATAATTGGTGTCAAGTGTTGGTCATGCTCTAGAGACCCAGAGAACATTTAATTTGGTGAATAAATAAAGAGGTACTTATTTTGTCAACCACACAAGTATGTTTTTATTTCCATATGATGCTTTCTAACCAGAAATTCAGTTTTGTAAATACTTTCTTACTCATAGCCTAGGCGTGGATGCTTGACAAATGTCTATGATATTTGAAAGGTTGGAGGAAACAGTATCAAAAAGGAGAGAAATGAGTTCCAACTAAGGGATTGTCTATATTTTCCTGCTTTCGTGGGGCTAGATGGTGTTAAGGGTGCTATATGCTACAGTTTGCATCACTCAGATAATTAATTCCATAGCCTTGGCTAAGTATTCCCTGGATGTCTAATGTGATTTAGACACTTGTCATAGAGTGTACCATGAACAAGACAGCTCTGATTTATTCTGACGTTTGCCTTCTAGGAGAAGTAGAGGAAGAGAGACAGTAAGCAAGGCAAAGTAAACATGCGCAGCAGAGAAAAACTAGAGGTGATGAGTGCTAATAGGTTAGCTGAAAGGAGTTGGCTTAGAAAGGGACTGCAGCAAACCCTCTGGGTGTATTTTGCCGATTCTAAAAGACAGCTTGCCACTTACAATATATTGATCTTGCTACACATGCCAGCCAGATTGCAGTGGAGCATCTCCCATAGATTTTTTTTTTTTGGCCTTGTTTTTAAAGACAGGTTCTAATTATGAAGCACAGGGCTTCTTCAAAAATACTTTATGGACTAACATAGTCTTAAACTCAGATTTTTCTGTGTCTGTCTCAAACCTCTGTGGTCAAAGGAGTGGGTCACAAACAGCCAGAGAGAGATCTTTACAATCAGGTTTATAACAATAGTTATCAGTGTCTCTGTTGAGCTTTTCAGAATAGACCAAAACCCAAGGTATGCAGATATGCACACTAATAGAACATCATAGGAGAAGGCACTCAAGTCATCTCAACACTGCCTGCTCAACAGCCTCAACCACTTCCAAGCAGAGCCAGCCAAGTATCATAGCTTAGTTCAATAATACACTCATCTTGTCTTACTAGATAAAGTATGTTCGTCTCCTCACTCCTGTGCATCTGGACAGGATTTATTGGTTTTGTTTTTCCACTAATCATCCATTTGTCTTTTAATCTTAAAACTATAGGTAAGGCCAGGATAGGCATAATGTGATCTTCTTGGGTCGATGCACTTCTGGGAACAAAGGAAGAATGATAGCAAGGGAATGTGGAAGGTGAGTTCATTTCAGTGCCTGAGTATGAGGCTCTTGGTTAACTTCAATTGACTTGGTGTGGATGGTTTGATGGTTTCCGGCAGTCATTTTTCAGTAGGACTTGTGTTAAGAAGGAATAAGTCTAATGGGCTAAGCAAATATTCAGTTCTACTTGAAGGAGTAGCCAACATATATGGAATTTGACTTAAGGCTCGCTCCATGAGAAGGAATCCATATTTGACACTGTGAGTAACCAAGAACCAAAGACTAAATAGCTCAGAGACTGAGGGCAAAACTAAACATTATTGGACTAAAAATATAAAGGATCAACAAAATGATGACTCCTAATGATATTCTGCTATACTCACAGGTCATCATCAGTGAAGCTTCTTCTCGAAGCAGACATGAACAGATACAAAGACCCATAGCCAGACAGTCTGTAAAGAAAGCATCTAAAATGGGATATCTCCATCAAATTCTTCCCTGTGGAGCTCAGAGAATCACAACAAAGAGGAAAAAAATAAAAGACTATGAGATCCAGAAGTAGTAGAGAACACCAGGAGAACCAGGTCCTCTGAATCAACTAAGCAATGCACGTATGTTCTCAGAGTCTGAAGCAAAACACAGGGCCTTAGGCAACACCAAGTCCTCTGTGTCTATATTGTAGATATTTAGTATTTTTTGGGACTTTTGACTTTGAGAATGAGGAGTTTTTAACTCTTGTGCCTGCTCTTAGGACTCTTCTCTTGTTAGGTTGCTGCGGCCAACTTCAGTATGGTAGTTTTTGCTTCATCTTTTTATATTTTATTTTGTCATATTTGATTGTTATCTTTTAGAAGTCTCTCTTTTTCTAAAGAAAGACAAAAAGAGAGGAGGTCCAGAGGAGATGAGAGGTGGAGGAACTGGAGTGGAGTTTCCCCTAAACTATAAACAGGGTATATTGTATGAGAAATAATCTATTTTCAACAAAGTGATAAGAAGAATTAGACAAAATAAAATGCCATAATGATGAAATTAATTAAATAATTAATTAATAAAGATATGAGGTTGGGTGAGTGTAGGATAAATCTAGAAGGTGTTGGAGAGGGGAAATAATGTGATCAAAATAGATTATGTTAAAAACTTAAATGAAAGAAATTTAAAGTAAAAGAAGAAAACATTTGATTCTCAGAGGCAAGCTGTGGCCACACATCTCTGTACCTGTGTACCTCCTCTCAACCATTGCCTGAAGGAGAACTCTTCAGAGAGGCTTTCAACTAAGCCCCAGTATGCTCCCTCAGGATGAGGGGACTCTCAAATTTATCATGTTGATTGGTTTCACTGCACAAGAAGTTGTGACTGATTGCGTTTTGGTTCCATTTTCATTTTTCTGTTTTGCGTTTTTAAACAAAATATTTTTTCAAAGTGATCAGATCAGGCCTTGGGAGATATAGTTCATGTATGTAAGCCAGAGTTCAGATCTTCAGAATCCCATTTTAAAAAAAGGCAGTCAGGGCAGGCCCCAACCTTAGAAGCAGCTTGCCAACAAAAAACAGACTCCAGCGATTTTTTAAAATGGCTTTTTAGCTTTGCTTTATTTGTTGTTTGTTTATTTACTGTCATTTTATTTTTTGTTTGTGGTTGTTTTTGAGAAAGAAATAATATGCAGTTGGGTGAGTAAGGAAACTGGTAGAATCTGGGAGGAGATGGCGGTGGGGAAAGAATGTGATCAAAATGTATTATGTGAAAAACAAATTTAAAGTTTATAAGCAAAAATCGGGGTAGACATGGATGCTGCCTGTCTCCCAAGTTTCTCAGCTAGATTTTCTCTGAGCTGGGTTTTGGTTATTCATGTATATTTATGTATGGTGCACATGTGTACATATCTAAGCTCATGTGTGCACTCATGTTAATGTGTGTACCTGCAGTTCAAAACTCAGAATTGCCTTCTGGTATCTTCTTCAGTTGGTCTTCACTTTAAACCTGAGTCTCTCACTGAACCAAGAGCACAGCAATTCCAGCTACCTTAGCTGGCCAGGCTGGTCATGAAACAGCACAAATACTCCTGAAGAACCAAAACTCAGCTAGGAGAAAATAGAGCTGAAAACCTGTGATGACATCAAATGCAAGAAGAGTCAAACCCTATTGAAGCACTTTTATTAATTTAAAATGATTAATTTCCTGAGATGGTATATTGAAATTACAAGCCAGAGTTTTGTAGCTTGAACTACACAAAATTGTCACTTGGAACTTCAGAAAATGCATAGGTGACTTTATGGTTTAAGCTAAGCAAATAGGCCAAGTTATTTGTTTTTAATTTTTATAAAGACAGACCATTTTGAAAGTGACCATTAGAAAAAAAAATAACTGTGTCAGTGACATGCCATTGGATTCCCTTCCTCTAGCTCAACTGCCTGGCTGGGCCTCAGTAGGAGAGGATGGGCGACTGTGACTTGATGTCCCAAGGTGGGGCGGTACACACAGGTGGGCTTCCCCTGCTCTGAGAAGTAGGGAGGGTTATGAGGGGTTTGTAAGAGTACAACTGGGAGGAGAGGAAGGAAGAGGCTTTGATTGGGATGTAAAGTGAATAAATAAATAATTAAATAATTTTTTTAAAAAGAGAAAAATAAACGAAGAGTCTCTGTTGATGTGTTTAGAGTAAACTCACACAGAATTCTCCCACTGTGGCAGTTTAGAATACAAGAGGGAAAGGAGATGGCATATTCTCCAGCAATCCAAAAATAAACTGTAAAGAACAGGTGACTTAATCATTCAGAGCGGGTTGCTCACTTCTGATTATCTCACCATTTGTGTAAGAAGGTAGCACTATTTGTTGTAAATGAATCAGTCCTATGTACTGGTGGTTCTCAACCTGTGGGTTGAAATCCGTTTGTGGTCGAAGGACCCTTTCACACAGATTGTCGCCTAAGACCACTCAAAACACAGATATTTACGTTATTATACATAATAGTAGCAAAAGTACAGTTAAAAAGTAGCAACAAAAATAATTTTATGACTGGAGGTCCCTACATGAAGGAATCTATTAAAAGGTTGCAGGATTAGAAAGGTTGAGAACCACTGCTATATATACCCTTATGATCAGTTTCAAAATGCGCCATTTTAAAAAATACATTAATTTTGATACATCAATTTTAATTTCAATATGTTAATTAAATTAATTAATTTAACTTTAATACATCAATTTTAATACATTAATTAATGTATTTGTTTAATGCATGAATTACAACTTGTGTTTTCTCTCTTTAAAATGCTACTTAGTTACAGATGTGATAGAGATTGTGATGACTCAGGTAAACTCACCATGATGAACTCAACATAAAATCTGGTGGAAAATACAACTGGGACAGTTGATGAGTTAGGTACTGAATTTGATGAAGAATAGGTAGACTTAATGAAAGTGAGATCTCCGAGCCAAGAGCTCTAGACAGTTCATTTCTACCTCTGCCCTGCGTGACAGGACTTTGAACATACTGTTATTTGTTGCATATTTAATTGTGCTAATATTAAACAGAAAGACTTTATATATCACATAAGACACAAGACAGTGCTCAAAACATATGGTGCAGGTATATGGTGCAATATATGGTACAGATAAAATGTAGAGAAATAAATGTATTCTTTGAACAAAAATATTTATCTTCTCTAGTAAAATGCATAAAAACCATTTGGTCTGAGTATTGTCAGGTTATTGAATTCCTAATGCATTATTAGTATCTTAATTAATATCTAACAAATACGTATGTTTGAATCTTAACAAAAACCATATACTGTGCATAAATTTGAACAAATGGTAACAAAATGTCTCACATAAAAATCTTAAAAGAAAGAAGCATTTATTTTTGGATTACAGTTTCCAAGCTTATAGTCATGATCAACTAGCTCTGTTGTTTCTAGCTTTGTGGCAAGAAAGAACATCATGACCATAGGGACATGAGGTGGCTGCCAGAGGGCAGCAGGGAAACAGAGGAAGACAGAAAGAAGAAAGGGTGAAGGATAGAAAATACCCTTCAAAGGCACCTCCCTAGAAACTCACTTCCTCCAATCAGATTCTACCTTTTACAATTTCTATTTCCTTTTAACAGTCAACTCAAATATGACTCCATCACTCATGCAATTCTGTCACTTTCCCAAAGCTCCACTACTGAATGCCACATTGGGTACCATTTTGTCAACACATGCTCCTTTGGGGGTCCATTTTATATGTAAATTGGAGCAGTTGGTGTCATAGAACACCAAGGAAATACCTCTTTCTTTGGTTACAGATGCTTTGTACTTTTGCCTATTACTGGCATAGCATATTTAGAGTTAATCATTTTTGGCAATTCCCTGAGCAGCCAGGTAGTCCTAGATTTTGTTCATTCTCTCTTTTCTTTAACATAGATTTAACTGAGAATGGAAATGTACCAAAATGATATGTAGGCACTGCCTTTAATTAATCATGCTTGTGTCCAGCATCTGGAAAGTATAATAGAACATCTGCTTTGTATAGAGGCACCTAAGAATTATTAAAATCTGCTATTTTATGTCTTTTTATAGTGTAAGTATCATGTGCTAGCTATTCTTTAACACAAATGATTTCAAGATAAATTTAGCAAAAACATATCTCTATTGCAGTACATTAAATGAAACTACCCAGGCCTACGAGTAAATCTTATTTTTTTAAATTAAAGTTTATTGATTCCATGATTTGCCTTGAAAAGGGTATGAAGGGTGGAGTTAGGAAGTTGGAGAGTGTCAAACAAAAATTAGTCATTTGCGGAATAAGTAGGATACGACAGAGACTTTGAAAAGAGACGATAGGTAGTGAAGGCAGAGAATATATTCTATTCTAGTTAAACATGTTCTAAGTCTTGCTTTACTCCAAAGACAACTTAACAACATACAATTTTAAGGTTTGTTATATTACCATGTGTACTCTAGAAGTGTATATTTCTGACTTACCCACCTTTTCAATCTAAAGTCAAGTTCTAGCACAGTGTCATAACGTAATTGTTCATAATTTTATTTTCATAAATTATCAGTGACTAAGAGCATGTACTTTTGTCATCTACCCCCAAATCACTGTATTCGCTAACAGCATTTATTTTACAGCTCATATAAATAGTTGTGTATATTAGAGATATTAAACATGAAGGCTGCAAAAAAGTAGTTTATGGTATTTTTTTTTCAACGTTACACTTTTTATTAAAGCAACTTTGAAAACTCCAGGAAATTACGTATAACATAAAGGTTGAGGATGTAAGTTGAAATACATAGAATTCCTTAGGAAAAAAATCGAGTATACTCAACTATATAAAATAATTTAAGTGGCAAAAAAAATACCCTACGTGTCTAAATGAAATGGAGTTTTATTTTGCCATATCATTGAATATTTTTGTGGCTATTCAAGAGTAAGCATGGGCTGGAGAGAGGGTACAGTTCAGTAGTAGAGTACTTGCTGGCAGCTGTGAGCTTCTGAGCTTGATCCTGAACTCTCCTCCAGGTGTACATATGTAGTTCGTCATGTCTTGAAGTTCTGGAACATCAATGGGGGCATTAGGATGCCTGGGCATTCTTTCCATTTTATCTAGTCATCCTCTGTGCTCCACTCTGCTTGCCTGAGTCTAGTTACACTTGTGCCAGGAATCCAATTTTCTCAGGTCACTTGGTCAAGTGTCCACAGGCATTTGGACTGTGAAGCCTTGAATCTTACCATGGCTTCTTTCTGCAGATCTTTTTGTTTTTATTTCTCATCATTGTCCATTCCATACCAGTAAAGGGAGCCACTTCGCACCGGTGTCGGAACAAAACACTCAGGCCAAACTGAACTCAGTTTATGGTATTTTAAGGAGTGAATACGAGCACTAAAATATTTCCTCTATTGTATTTTTGAGTTGTGAAGAGTAGATGGAAAAAGAATTGCATTTTAATAATACTGAAAATAATTTAATTAGTAGTGAGCATATAGCAATATTTGAGTACATCTGGAATTGTGTGATTTTCAAATAACTAATATTAAGAAGCCATTTTTTATTTTTTGTTGAAAATACAAGCTTTTTCTCTCACACATTCTTCTATCACATAATACATGACCAGCAGTTTCCCCTCCCTCCACTTTTCCCATCTTCCCGCTTTCCCAGATCTAGTTCACTTCTGTTTTCTTTCAGAGAAAAGCAGGTTTCCAAGAGACAACAACCAAACATGACAAGACAACGTAAATTATGACAAGGCAAAAGCCCTTATACAGAGACTGGTCAAGGCAGTCCAATAGGAGAAAAAAGTGTCCCAGGAGCAGGCAAAAGAAACAGAGATATACTGCTTCTACTGTTATGAGTCCCACAACATCCTAGCAGCTATAATTCATAGGCAGAGGATGTGGTACATACCCATGCAGGCACCATGCTTGCCACTTCAGTGTGTGAACCCATGTGAGTTCTGCTTTGTTGAGTCACTGGGTCATTTTCTCCTGGTGTCCTCTATCTATTCTGACTCTATAGGGTTTGTTGATCTTCAAGAGGAGATCAAACAGATAAACACCTCCAATTTAGACTCTTTTCATGATTTCTGTCTATGACTCTTCTCTGAATCTGCTCCCATGTGCTGCCAGAGGAAGGCTCCCTGATGGTGACTGGATAAGGCATCAATCTATGAGTATGCAGAATATCATCAGAAATCATTAGAATGCCTTTCTTTCTTTCTTTCTTTCTTTCTTTCTTTCTTTCTTTCTTTCTTTCTTTCTTTCT